>NC_058522.1:344990028-345615028 GCF_904849725.1 Hordeum vulgare subsp. vulgare | reverse complement strand
CACAAACCTTCAACCTAGTTTTGCCATGAGAGTCCACCATACCTACCTATGGATTGAATAAGATCCCTCAAGTAAGTTGTCATCGGTGCAAGCAATAAAAATTCCTCCCTAAATATGTATGATCTATTAGTGTGTGGAAAATAAGCTTTGTACGAACCTATGATGAGGAAGACATAAAAGCGACAGACTGCATAATAAAATTCTTTATCACAGGAGGCAATATAAAGTGACGTTCCTTCACACTAAGAGGCCACACATCCAAACCTCAAAAGCGCATGACAACCTCTGTTTCCCTCTGCAAAGGGCCTATCTTGTACCTTTACTTTTTACCCTTGAAAGAGTCATGGTGATCTACACCAATTCCTTATTTTGCCTTTATCTTGGCTAACGTCAGATCTAGGGAAAAATCTATATTCATATGTCAACTTGGAAGTAAGTATTCATTATTTCTTATTGTTGACATTACCCTTGAGATAAGCAGTTGGGAGGCAAAACTATAAGCCCCTATCTTTCTCTGTGTTCAGCTGAAACTTTGATCTCATGAGTACCACGTGAGTCGTAGCAATTGTACAAGATAAAAGGATGATTGAGTATGTTGATTTGCTTTACAAACTCTTATTTGAGACTTTCCGATGTTATGATAAATTGCAATTGCTTCAATGACTAAAGGCTATTGGTTGTTAATTCTCAGTAAGGCTCTTGATCCATATTTTACTTTGTGAAGGAATTTTCACTTTGATATGACAGATTATATGATGATTTTGTTGTTCTGACTATGATCATGATGCCAGCATGTCTGTATCTTGTTTTGTCGACACCTCACTCTCTAAACATGTATGCATATTTATTGATCTTGGCTTTCGCTTGACGACAAGCGAGGTTTAAGCTTGGGGGAGTTGATACGTCCATTTTGCATCATGCTTTTATGTTGATATTTATCGCTTTATGGGCTGTTATTACACTTCACGGTACAATACTTATGCCTTTTCTCTCTTATTTTGCAAGGTTTACATGAAGAGGGAGAATCCCGACAGCTGGAATTCTGGCCTGAAAAAGGAGCAAGTTTGAAATACCTATTCTACGCAACTCAAAAAGTCGTGAAAATCAACGAGGATTTATTTTGGAATTTATAAAAAATACTTGGCCGAAGAAGTACCAGAGGGGAGCCAGCACGAGGCCACAAGCCTGCTAGGCGCGGCCTCCCCCTGGTCGCGCCTAGGGGGCTTGTGGGCTCCCTGCTGGCCCTCTGGCCCCCCTCTTTTGCTATCAGGAGGGTTTCGTTCCGGAAATCACGAGGAGGCTTTCGGGAGGAATCGCCGCCGCCACGAGGCGGAACTTGAGCAGAACCAATCTAGAGCTCCGGCAGGGTCGTCCTGCCGGGGAAACTTCCCTCCCGGAGGGGGAAATTGTCGCCATCGTCATCACTAAGACTCCTCTCATCGGAGGGGACTCATCACCATCAACATATTCATCAGCACCATCTCATCTCCAAACTCTAGTTCATCTCTTGTAACCAATCTCCGTCTCGCGACTCCGATTGGTACTTGTAAGGTTGCTAGTAGTGTTAATTACTCTTTGTAGTTGATGCTAGTTGGATTACTTGGTGGAAGATTATATGTTCAGATCCTTGATGCTACTCATTACCTCTCTGGTCATGAATATGATTATGCTTTGTGAGCAGTTACTTTTGTTCCTGAGGACATGGGATAAGTCATGCTTTGTGAGTAGTCATGTGAATTTGGTATTCGTTCGATATTTTGATGTGTTGTATGTTGTTTTTCCTCTAGTGGTGTTATGTGAACGTCGACTACATAACACTTCACCATTATTTGGGCCTAGAGGAAGGCATTGGGAAGTAGTAAGTAGATGATGGGTTGCTAGAGTGACAGAAGCTTAAACCCTAGTTTATGTGTTGCTTTACCTCCTATAAGAGTTTGTCCAGGCTTGTCCGTTGCTACAAAAGGGATTGGGCCACTTTGCTGCATCGTGGTTACTTTTGTCACTTGCTACTTGCTACGAATAATCTTGTCACACAACTACTTGTTACCGATAATTTCAGTACTTGTAGTCTTTACCTTGCTAAAAAACACTTGTCAGATCCTTCTGCTCCTCGTTGGGTTCGACACTCTTACTTATCGAAAGGACTATGATAGATCCCCTATACTTGTGGGTCATCAAGGTTCATCTATTTGGCGATTTTCAACCCATGGAGCAAAGCTTCATACTCTACCGCATTGTTGGTACATGGGAACATGAGTCGGAGGACATAGCAAAATTTGTCACCCTGAGGCGAAGTCAACACCACGCCAGCCCCCGAGCCTTCCAGCTGCCTAGACCCGTCAAAATGGATAGTCTAATACGTGTGATCAGGTATGTCTTCTGGAATCTGTAACTGGGTCCAATCGTTGATGAAATCCACTAGTGCTTGACACTTAATGGCTGTGCGAGGGGTATAGCGCACATGGTGAGGACCTAGCTCAATGGCCCACTTAGCAATCCGTCCAGTCGCCTCTCGATTCTGTATGATATCACCGAGGGGGCATAACTGACCATCGTGATAGGATGCTCTTGAAAGTAGTGTTTCAACTTCCGACTTCCATAAACACCTCGAAGACCAACTTCTGCCAATGTGGATAGCGCTGTTTGGAGAGGGTTAGGACTTCATTGATAAAGTAAACTCGTCGTTGAACCGGGTATTCCTTTCCTTCTTCTTTGCGCTCGACGACCACTATCATGCTTACCACCTTAGCATTGGTCGTGATGTATAGGAGCATAGGCTCTTTGTCAATTGGAGCAGCCAATACGAGCGGCTTAGCTAGTTGTTGCTTCAAGGCTTCGAAAGCTTCGTTGGCTTCATCCGTCCAAACAAAGCGATCAATCTTCTTGAGCAGTTGATAAAGAGCGGTGGCTTTCTCCCCAAGGCGACTTATGAACCGACTTAAAGCCGCAATGCGACCCGCCATGCATTGAACTTGATTTATATTGGTCGGCTTGCCTAGCGAAGTGATCGCTTCAATTTTATCCAGGTTAGCTTCGATGCCTCGTTCTGACACCAGGAAACCCAATAACTTTCCTGCAGGAACACCAAAAACACACTTGGTAGGGTTGAGTTTCATCTAGTACACGCGCAAATTATCAAAAGTCTCCCTGAGGTCGTCCAAAAGTGATTCTTTCTTCTGGGATCTGACCATGATATCGTCAACATAGGCGTGAACATTGCGCCCGATCTAGCTGTGCAGGCAGTTCTGGATGCAACGTTGATAAGTCGCCCCCGTGCTCTTGAGCCCGAACGGCATGGATACATAGAAAAAGGGTCCAAAGGGGGTTATGAATGACATTTTCTCCTGATCCGCCACAACCATCTTGATCTGGTGGTATCATGAGTAAGCATCCAAAAAACACAATCGCTCGCAACCCGCCGTAGAGTCAATGATTTGATCGATGCGAGGGAGGGCGAAATTGTCCTTTGGGCAGGCCCTGTTGAGGTTGGTATAATCCATGCACATGCGGAAAGTGCCATTCTTCTTGAGCACCAAGACCGGGTTAGCCAACCATTCAGGATGGAAAACCTCAATGATGAACCCAGCGACCAAAAGCTTGGCGACTTCCTCCGCAATTGCCTTACGTCGTTCCTTGTTAAACCGGGAAAGATACTGCTGAACCGGCTTTATTTTAGGATCAATATTAAGATGGTGCTCAGCAAATTCTTTCGGTACACCTGGCATGTGTGAAGGTTTCCATGCGAAGATGTCCCGGTTCTCACGGATGAATTTGATGAGCGCGCTTTCCTATTTGAGATCTAGGCCCATCTCAATGGTGAACTGCTTGGATGAGTCACCAGGCGTGAACTCTATCACCTTCGTATCATCCGTCTATTTAAACTTGAGGGTCGGCTCTGAATCAATTGTGGGTCTCTTGAGTGATGTCATATCTGCCGGGTCAACATTGGTTTGGTGAAACTTGAGCTCCTGGGTCGCGCAAGCCGACTCGGCATAAGCTGTGTCTCCTTCCTCACATTCTTGAGCTATCTTTCTGTCCCCATTAATTGTAATGGTCCCCTTAGGGTCGGGCATTTTGAGATTGAGGTAGACGTAACATGTGCGGGCCATGAAACGAGCATAAGCCGGTCTTCCGAACAGCGCGTGGTAAGGGCTCTTGATCTTGACCACCTAAAACATGAGGGATTCGCTCCTGTAATTGGACTCCGTGCCAAAAGCAACATTAAGTTTGATTTGCCCAACAGGGTAAGCCGACTTACCCGAAACAATGTCATGAAAGACCGTGGAAGATGGCATCAAGTCGCTTTCTAAGAAGTTCATCCGCCAGAAGGTGCTGAAATATAAGATGTTAATGCTGCTACCGCCGTCCATAAGGACTTTGGAAAGGGTGTAGCCTCCGACCTGGGGAGCTACGACCAAAGGCAAGTCACGGGGATTATCAACCCGAGGCGGGTGTCCTCCCTACTCCAGATAATAGTCTGTTCAGACCAATTGAGGTACCTAGGGAGCGCCGGCACAACCACACTAAAAGCTCTATGTTTCACCTTCCGGTCCCGTTTGCAAGTGCTCGTGGTGAACACGTGATATTGCCCGCTGTTCAACTGCTTAGGATTATTTCGAAAGCCGCCGTTGTCATCCTGCCGCTGGGGATCACCTTGCGGGGGCAGTTGCTGAAACACACCCTGTGCATTATACTGCTGATTGTTTTGAATCTGGTACTGCCCGGTATTACACTGTGACCCGCCCTGCGGGCCCGGGTTAGGAAACCCACCGAATGGGCTTCGATATGGCCTGGGCGGGCCGAACTACTCCTAATGTCCACCTTGGTTACCTCCCTGACCTTTTTTGAGCGCCTCTGCATGGAATTCCTGCATCACATAGCAATCTTCCCAAGAGTGGGTGGACGAACCTTCGGCTGTGGCGTGCTGCGGGCAGGGACCTTTGAGCATCTCGTGATAGTTGTGTGGTTTCTTCCCACTGAAGCCCTCTTCTTCTGGCATTGGTTCCCGTTGCCAGCGTTAGTGTTAGCGACGAAGTCTGTGACGCCTACCTGCTGCCTCCTCTTACTTTGCCCCGCGTGATTGTGGTTGCTCCGCCCTTGGAACTGGGAGTGGCCTTTTGACGACTCGCTTCTCCTGGCGGTGCTAACTTTATCGTCATCCTCCCCGGGATCTTTAGTGTCGTATGACTCGGCTTACCTGGTCAGTGTGTCAATCAACTCTCCCATGTCTTGCACCTTACGCTTGAGTCGCCCAAGCTTTAGCACCAAAGGCACAAAATGACAATTTTTCTCCAGAATTAGCACTGCCTCAGCCGCCGAGATGCCATCTGGTGAATGAATGACTTTTACAACCCTCCGTGTCCAACGATGGGCCAACTCATCCGGGCGTTGCACGCAGTGTTGTAGGTCAACGATGGTCATCGGGCGTTTACAGGCTCCTCGGAAATTTTTGATGAAGCGTTCCTTCAACTCGGCCCAGGTGTTGATGGAATTGGGCGGCGGGTTTTTCAGCCATGCGCGCACCATTCCCTCAAGCATCATGGTGAAATACTTAGCACAGACTGCCTCAGTCACGTCGAGCATGTCCATTGCAAGCTTGTAACTTTCAATCCACAACCCTGGATCGAGGTCTGGTGTGTAATTGGCTACCTTTCGTGGTCCTTTGAAATCCTTTGGCATACGCTCGTTACGAAGGGCGGGCGTTAGACACGCACCCCGATGTGCCTACCGCCTGTCTCGGTCAACGTGGGAGGAGGCAGGGCGTAAGCCGGATAGCCCTGACCCGTCGCAGCTGTTGTTTCCATCAAGCAGGCGGCTCGTGCCGCATCCACAAGATCTTGAGCCCGTGTATCGAGCATCCCGGTTGGATTGGTCTGCGGCAAGCGCGTTGCTCGCTGGTCACCACAGGCAGGTCATCATGGCGACCCATGGTGTGACTCGCCTGAGGCGTGTAGTGTAGCCGATCGCGGCTATGTGAATACTGCGCATGCTGCACCACTACTGTGTTTCAGCATCTCGATGGTGTTCCTCGCCTCCACCTCAGCCGGGGAGTTTTCATGAATCAGGAGAGATTCCAGGTGGCGGGTTGTCGCCAATACGTTATCCACGGGATTCGAGAAGTGACCCCGTGGTGTTTGGAAACGGGGCGTACGGGCCTCCGTTGGCTGAGGCGGTTGCGGGTTAGGCGGTGGCCGAGCCGGGTCGCCTCCCAGGGCGACCTGCCAAGGCCGATCAGGTTCCATCCCGGGGGTATGCGGGCTATCGAAGAGGCGAGTTGGGTTTAAATCGACTGGAAGGCGGCCGTGATGTCTCCTCTGATGGATCGCATCGGAGGCACGCTGTTGTTGCTCAAGCCGCCAGCCTTCAGTATTCAAACGCTCTGTCTCTGCGGCGATATGGGCCTGCTGTGTTGCTATCCTGGCGGCTTCTGCTTCTATGTCCCGCTGAATTTTGGCCATCTCCTCCCTTAGCTTTGTTGGTTCGGCATTGACTGTTTCCTGGTTCTCCGCCGTCACAGTGATTGCCATGAGTTTTGCCGTCTTTGTGGTCAGGTCAGCCATGGCTTGAGCCGGAGTCTTCCCCGACGTGCCAGCTTCATTGTTACCCGCCGGGTTTAGTTGAGGCGGCGCTGCCCCTGCCATGTAGATGGCGACTTGTTGGTGTGGCCCCGCAAAGTCCTCAGAAGTTACTGCTTGAGGTAACCCTCCGAGTTGTCCCTCGTGGAGAGGGTAGATTGAATCTGTGTCGCCTATGGATGACTCGTCACCCGAGTTGATGGGGGTGATCTCGTGGATTACCGGCCCGTCCGGTAGGTCGGTTCCCTGCATAAAACCAACGAGAACATGGCGTCTAGTGACCTAATATTTGGTGGGATGGGCATACCGGTTCGGCTCGACGATGTCGGTGAAGGTGTCCGGCTCAGGTACGGGTGCCCCAATCTTGCCGATGAAGACGTGGATCTTGCCGAAGGGGACCTTGTATCCAGATTCGATTGAATCGGCCTCAAGCCCCCACTGCGAGTTGTCGATGTAGTATTTTCCACGATGGCTTTGCTTCATGATGCCGACCGCATATCTTCCTCACCCTGGAAGGGCTCCCTTTGAGAACTCAACTCCATCGTGCGCAGGTCCCATGGTGGGCGCTAACTATTGTGGTTTTGTCATGGCAGATGTCCTCGTGAAAGGACTTAGTGAAGGAGCCATCGCACCTTGGTGGCGACTCAAAGGGGGTGAGGGGAAGCGAGACTCAGATTTACCCAGGTTCGGCCCCTCGTGTGGAGGTAAAAGCCTACGTCATGCTTTGTGTATATTGATGGTGGATTCGATTACAAGGAGGGCATAACCCGCCTAACCTAGCTCTCAATGATTTCTAACCTGATTTATCTCCCCACAGACTTGCCTTTATATATAGGTCGAGTCCCGAGGGTTTACAAAGTCCTGGCCACGTTACAAATCATGGCCTTCCTTATCTCTAACTCATCGTGTTCGCCAAACCAAGGAAGACTCCTTGGCGACTTATCTTCTTCGTCAATCTTGAACCGCCATCCGTCTCATGGGCTCTGGCGGCCTTCTGACAAAATCTCTGAACACGCCCCAAGCCCAAACCAAGGCTTATATTGGTCATGTATATATGAGTGCCGTTTTCCTGACCCGTCCCAATAGGGCGGGTCATACCGCAGGTCATATCCCCAACACCGCATCATCCAGAAGTTCAACTCCTAGCTGAGTCAAGCGGTTGTGCAACCCAGACATTCTGATATGCGCTCACTGACAAAACTATTCTCCTCCATCTTACATCTAAAGAACTTGTCGGAGACTTCATATCTCTTGACCCGGGCATGAGATTGAAAAACAAGTTTCAGCTCCTCGAACATCTCATATGCTCTGTGTTTCTCAGAGCGCCTTTGGAGCCCCGGTTCTAAACTGTAAGGCATGCCGCACTGAACCAGAGAGTAGTCATCACTCCGTGAATGCCAGGCGTTCCTAACATCCTGGGTTGCCGCGGGAACGGGAGGGTCACCTAGCGGTGCACTAAGGACATATGCCTTCTTGGAAGCAGTGAGGATGAGCTTTAAGTTACGAGCTCAATCTGCATAGTTGCTCCCATCATCTTTCAGCTTGGTTTTCTCTAGGAATGCGTTGAAGTTGAATGAGACATTTGCGTTGGTCGTTGGATCTACAATATTTGTAAATAAAATTTTAGACTAAGTTCATGATAATTAAGTTCATCTAATCAAATTACTAATGAACTCGCACTTAGACCGACATCCCTCTAGTCATCCAAGTGTTACATGATCCATGTCGACTAGTCCGTGTCCAATCATCACGTGAGACGAACTAGTCATCGATGGTGAGCATCTCCATGCTGATCGTATCAACCATACGACTCATGTTTGACCTTTTGGTCTCCCATATTCGAGGCCATGTCTGTACATGCTAGGCTCGTCAAGTCAACCTAAGTGTTTTGCGTATGTAAACTGGCTTACACCCATTGTGTGCAAACGTTAGAATCTATCACACCCGATCATCACGTGGTGCTTCGAGTCAACGATCCTTCACAACGATGCACTTAGGGTAATACTTATCTCGAAATTTAACGAGGGGTCATCTTGTCTTTGCTACCGTCGTTCTAAGCAATAAGATGAAAAACATGATAAACATCACATGCACTCATATAGTGACATGATATGGGCAATATCATCTTGCTCCTTTGATCTCCATCTTCGGGGCACCATGATCATCATTGTCACCGGCATGACACCATGATCTCCATCATCATGATCTCCATCATTGTGTCTCCGTGAATTCGTCACGCCAACTATTACTTCTACTACTATAGCTAACGTTTAGCAATAAAGTAAAGTAGTCACATGGCGTTGCATCTCATTCAATAAATTAAGACAAATCCTATGGCTCCTGCCAGTTGTCATACTCATCGACATGGAAGTCGTTAATCCTATTACAAGAACATGATCAATCTCATACATCACATATGTAACATCACATCCTTTTGCCCATATCACATCACATATCATACCCTTCAAATACAAGTTAGACGTCCTCTAATTATTGTTGCAAGTTTTACGTGGCTGATTAGGGTTTCTAGCAAGAACGCTTCTTACCTACTTGATAGCCACAACATTGATATGCCAATGCTATTTACCCTTCATAAGGACCCTCTTCATCGAATCCGATCTGACAAAAGTGGGAGAGACAGACACCCGCTAACCACCTTATGCAACAAGTGCATGTCAATCGGTGGAACTAGTCTCACGTAAGAGTACGTGTAAAGTCGGTCCAGGCCGCTTCATCACACGATGTTGCCGAATCAAGGTAAGACTAGTAACGGGAAGTAATTGGCAAATCAGCGTCCACAACTTTTGTGTTCAACTCATGCATAGAATCTATGCATAGAACCTGGCTCTAATACCACTGTTGGGGAACATAGTAATTTCAAAAAAATTCCTACGCTTGACAAGGATCTATCTATGGAGAAACCAGCAATGAGCAAAGGGGTGGAGCATCTTCATACCTTTGATGGAGTCGTACTTGTAGCGATTCAGATCGCGGTGGATTCCGATCTATGCACCGAACGACGGTGCCTCTGCGTTCAACACACGTGCAACCCGGTGACGTCTCCAACGCCTTGATCTAGTAAGGACGGAGGAGAGGTTGAGCAAGAGCTCTGGCAGCACGACGGCGTGGTGACGGTGGAGCTATGTGGCACTCCGATAGGGCTTCGCCAAGCACTACGGAGGACGAGGAGGAGGAGGTGTAGGGCTGCGCCGAGAGAGAGGCAATTGTTGTCTCAAATCAGCCCCAAACACTCCACTATTTATAGGACGAGAGGGAGGAGGGTGCCCACCCTTAGGGTTTCCCACCCTAAGGTGTGCAAAAGTCCTAGATAGCTTTGGGGCGGCGGCCAAGGGTGGAGGCACACTAGGGTGGGCCTTGATGCCCAAGGTGGCCTCTCCACGCCTAGGGTTTGGCCCCCTCCACCCCTTGCTGCGCCTTGGGCACTTAGTGGTGGCGTACCAGCCCATGTAGGGGCTAGTTCCCATCCACTTGTAGCCCATGTATTACACTGGGGCTGGTGGCCCTTCCCGGTGGACCCCCAGAACCCTTCCGGTGGTCCTCGTACATTATTGGTGTCACCCGAAACAACTCTGCTGACCAAATCCTCACTTCCTATATATGAATCTTTACCTCCGGACCATTCTGGAGCTCGTTGTGACGTCCGGGATCTCATCTGGGACTCCGAACAACCTTCGGTGACCACGTACACTATTCCCATATAACCCTAGCGTCATCGAACCTTAAGTGTGTAGACCCTACGGGTTTCGGGAAGCATGCAGACATGACCGAGACATCTCTCCGGTCAATAACCAACACCGGGGTCTGGATATCCATGTTGGTTCCCACATGTTCCACAATGATCTCATTGGATGAACCACGATGTCGGGGATTCAATCAATCCCGTATATAATTTCCTTTGTTTGTCGGTATGATACTTGCCCGAGATTCGATCGTTGATATCCCTATACAATGTTCAATCTCATTATCGGCAAGTCTCTTTACTCGTTTCATAACACATCATCCCGTGGCTAACTCCTTAGTCACACTGAGCTCAATATGATGATGGATTACCGAGTGGGCCCAGAGATACCTCTCCGTCACACTGAGTGACAAATCCCAGTCTCGATTTGTACAACCCAACAAACACTTTCGGAGATACCTGTAGTTCACCTTTATGATCACCCAGTTACGTTGTGACGTTTGATACACCCAAAGCACTCCTACGGTATCCGGGAGTTATACAATCTCATGGTCTAAGAAAATGATACTTGACATTAGAAAAGCTTTAGTAGACGAACAACACGATCTAGTGTTATGCTTAGGATTGGGTCTTGTCCATCACATCATTTCGCAATGATGTGATCCCTTATCAATGACATCCAATGTCCATGACCAGGAAACTATGATCATCTATTGATCAACGAGCTAGCCAACTAGAGGTTCACTAGGGACACATTATGATCTATATATTCACACATGTATTACAGTTTATGTTTAATACAATTATAGCATGAATAATAGACAATTATCATGAACCAGGAAATATAATAATAACCACTTCATTATTGCATCTAGGGCATATTTCCAACAGTAACCGTTTAAAACTTTGTTGAGACCTTAGGCCTGAGTACTTACGTTCGCGTGGAAAACTTTTATCCATGCTAAAGATCTTGGATTTATCTGCATTTTGCTTTCCAATTCTTTGTTTGGCTAAGCCTGTTTGGTTTCCAAGTGAGATTGATGCTCATTACTTCGAAGGATTTTGAACAAAGGCGAAGACTGATTCGCAACTAAGTTTCTGAATGAAATTGTTGCCTATCACTCGACAGGTTTTTTAACTTAGGCGAAGATTGGTTCGCGGATAAGTTCTCGAGTGAGAGGAGTCCTCGCCACTTGGCAGAGGTTTTTTTTGTTCTTTAAACTTAGGCGAAGATTGGTTCGTGGCTAAGTTTCCGGGTGCATAGGATGCTATTCACTCAGCAAGATTTTTAACTTAGGCAAAAACCTGTTTGCGGCTAAGTCCCAGAGTGAGAGGATCGCTCACTACTCGGAGTGTTATTTAAGCTTAGACGAAGACTTGTTCGCAGCTAAGCTCCCGAGTGAGAGGATTCCTCATCACTTGGAGACTTTTTTTTACTTAGGCGAAGATTGATTTGCAACTAAGTTTCCGGGTGAATAGGATGCTATTCACTCGGCAAGATTTTTAACTTAGGCAAAAACCTGTTCACGGCTAAGTCCCCAAATGAGAGGGTCGCTCACTACTTGGAAGGTTATTTAAACTTAGAAGAAGACTTGTTCGCAGCTAAGCTCCTGAGTGAGAGGATTGCTCATCACTCGGAGTGTTATTTAAACTTAGGCGAATGCTTGTTCGCAGCTAAGTCCTCGAGTGAGAGGATCGCTCACCACACAGAGAGTTTTTAACTTAGGCGGAGATTGATTTGCAACTAAGTTTCCGGGTGAATAGGATGCTATTCACTCGGCAAGATTTTTAACTTATGCGAACACTGGTTTGCAACTAAGCCGTCGAGTGAGAGGAATGTTTCTCACTCAGAGTATTTTTTAAACTTAGGAAAAGACTGGTTCTCAGCTAAGCCCCCGAGTGAGAGGAATGTTCGTCACTCGGAGTATTTTTTAAACTTAGGTAAGACTGGTTCGCAGCTAAGCCCCCGAGTGAGAGGAATGTTCGTCACTCGGAGTATTTTTTAAACTTAGGCGAAGACTAGTTCGCGGCTAAGCCCCCGAATGAGGATGTTCGTTACTCGGAGTATTTTTTAAACGTAGGCGAAGACTGGTTCGCAGCTAAGCCCCCGAGTGAGAGGAATGTTTGTCACTCAAAGTATTTTTTAAACTTAGGCGAAGACTGGTTCACAACTAAGCCCCCTAGTGGGATGGATGTTCTTCACTCGGAATATTTTTTAAACTTAGGCGAAGACTGGTTCAGTGCTAAGACCCTGAGTGAGAGGAATGTTCGTCACTCGGAGTATTTTTTAAATTTAGGCGAAGACTGGTTCGGAACTAAGCCTCCAAGTGAGAGGAATGTTCGTCACTCGGAGTACTTTTAAACTTAGGCGAAGACTGGTTCGCAGCTAAGCCCCCGAGTGAGAGGAATGTTCGTCACTCGGAGTATTTTTTGAACTTAGGCCAAGACTGGTTTGCAGTTAAGCCTCCGAGTGAGAGGAATGTTCGTCACTTGGAGTATTTTTAAATTTAGGCGAAGACTGGTCCGCAGCTAAGCCGTCGAGTGAGAGGAATTTTCATCACTCGGAGTATTTTTTAAAGTTAGGCGAAGACTGGTTCGCAGCTAAGCCCCCGAGCGAGAGGAATGTTCGTCACCCGGAGTATTTTTTAAACTTAGGCGAAGACTGGTTTGCAGCTAAGCCCTCGAGTGAGAGGAATGTTCGTCACTCGGAGTGTTTTTTAAACTTAGGCGAAGACTGGTCCGCAGCTGAGCCCCTGAGTGAGAGGAATGTTTGTCACTCGGAGTATTTTGTAAACTTAGGCGGAGATTGGTTCGCAGCTAAGCCCCCGAGTGAGAAGAATGTTCCTCACTCGGATTATTTTTTAAACTTAGGCGAATACTGGTTCGCAGCTAAGCCCCGAGTGAGAGGAATGTTCGTCACTGGGAGTATTTTTTAAACTTAGGTGAAGACTGATTCGCAGCTAAGCCCCCAAGTGAGAGGAATGTTCCTCACTCGTAGTATTTATCAAACTTAGGCGAAGACTGGTTCGCATCTAAGCCCCCGAGTGAGAGGAATTTTTGTCACTTGGAGTATTTTTTAAACTTAATATTGTGCGAACGGAATCAACAAAAGACCGTGGGAGTCATAACTTTGCTAAACAACGTTGTCTAGAGTACTCTTATTACATCAAACAACTTAGTCATCAAGTATAAAATTGTCGAAGTAAATGTGCGTTCCAGGTGTGTGTTTCGTCAATATTCTTCTTGAGGTTTAAAAGATGGTATGCTCCATTCTTCATCACTTTGGTGACGACGAAACAACCTTCCCATGCGGGGGCGAGCTTGTGAGGCCACTTCTGATCCAATCGGAGCACATGATCACCTTGGTGAAATGACCGACTACTGACGTGATTTGCGTGGAAGCGACGCAGATCTTGCTGGTACACAGTCGACCACATCAGAGCCATTTCATGTTCTTCTTCCACGAGATCCACATCATTCTATCGTGCTTGTCCAGCTTTAGCTTGTGAGTAAAGATCTACACGGGGGAATTGGTAAGGAGATCACTCGGCAAAATGGCCTCGGCTCCATACGCCATGAAGAAAGGAGTATGCCCACTCGACCAGTTAGGAGTCGTCCTCAAACCCCACAGAACATATGGCAATTCAGTAACCCAAGCTCTAGCTGCATGATCAAGATCTCGTATGAGTCGAGGCTTCAACCCTTGAAGGATAAGACCATTTGCTAACTCTGCTTGGCCATTACTCTGGGGGTGCAAGACGGATGCGTAATCCACTTGAGTGCCTTGGGCGAAGTGAAAGTATCTGAACTCTTTCGAGTGAAAGTTTGAACCATTATCTGTGATGATACCGTGGGTAACTCCATACCAGAACGTTATCTCTTTTAGGAATTTGATAGCAGTGCGTGAATCCAACTTCTTTATGAGTGTAGCCTCAATCCACTTGGTGAACTTGTCGACTGCTACAAGCATATGCGTGAATCCACTCCTGCCCGTTCGGAAAGGACCGACCATATCTAAACCCCATACAACAAATAGCCACACGAGTGGAATAGTCTTCAGGGCAGACGCATGCTTATGTGACAAGTTTGCGTAAAACTGGCATCCTTCGTAGCGGTCAACAATTTCCTTAGCCATTTCGTTGGCGCACGGCCAGGAGAAACCAGCTCGGTATGCTTTGGCAACAGTCGTTCGAGAGGACGCATGATGATCATAGGTCCCCGATAGGATTTCCTCCAAAATCAATCGATTTTCCTGAGGAGAGATGCACCGCTGAGTTGCACCAATTATGCTTTCTCTGTAACGATGTCCATCCATCACAGTAAAGGCCTTAGACCTACGGATGATTTGTCGAGCTTCAACCTCGTCTTCTGGGAGTTCTTGCCTCAATATGTATGCAATATATGGCACCGTCCAATCGGTCGTAATCACCAGAATCTCCATGACCAAATATATGACTGTCGGTACGTCAACCTAAGTCGGATTGGAGGCGCTTATTTCTTGCGGGGGATCTTCAGTGAAGGGATCTTCTTGCACCGAAGGAGAATGCATGTGTTCCAGAAAAAAGATTGCTAGCTATAGGTCTTCGAGTGGATCCGATCTTTGCTAGATCATCGGTTTCTTGATTATTCACTCGGGGAATATGGTGGAGTTCCAAACCTTCAAATTTCTTCTCAAGCTTCCTCACTGCATGGAAATATCCAGTCATGGCAAGGTTCCTGACGTCCCACTCCTTCATTACCTGATTAACCACCAAATATGAATCATCGTATACCATCAGGCGTCGGACGCCGAGTGAGATGGCCATACGTAACTCGTGGAGGAGTGCCTCCTACTCAACTTCATTATTGGAGGAATCAAAGTGAATCTGGAGACATAACTGAGCTTGTCACCCTTTGGATATACCAATACCACGCCAGCACAAAACCCATTCAACATCTTAGAGCCATCAAAGAACATGGTCCAGTGCGCAGAGTGGATTTGAGTTGGATGTTGCTATTCTATCCACTCGGCCATGAAGTCAGCAAGCGCTTGAGATTTGATTGCCGTCTTTGCTTCAAACTTAATATCAAAGTATAGGATATCAATAGCCCATTTGGCCACTCGACCAGTCGCATCTCGATTGTTGAGGATATCAGACAATGGAGCATCACTGACGACTGAGACTGAGTGATCTTGGAAGTAGTGTGCCACCTTCTTCGCTGACAGATATATACCATAAACAAGTTCCTGATAATGAGGGTACCTTTGCTTGGAAGGAGTCAACACTTCAGAAATATAGTCAACATCTTCATCTCGCTCGACAGTGAGAACCGTACTGAGAAGCAAGCACTGGTTGGGTGGAAAGCAGGGCTTTGAGCTCGACAAATGTTGCTTCTGCTTCAGGAGTCCATGCTGACCCACAAGTGTAGGGGATCTATCTCAGTTCTTCCGATAAGTAAGAGTGTCGAACCTAACAAGGAACAGAAGGAAATGACAAACGGTTTTCAGTAAGGTATTTTCTGCAAGCACTAAAATTATCGGTAACACATAGTTTTGTGATAAGGTAATTCGTAACGGGTAGCAAGTAACAAATGTTACAATGGTGCAACAAAGTGGCCCAATCATTTTTGTAGCAAAGGACAAGCCTGAACAAACTCTTATATAAACAAAAGCGCTCCGAGGATACATGGGAAGTTATGTCAAACTAGTTTTCATCATGCTCATATGATTCACGTTCGCTACCCTTACTTGGACAAACATCCCACTTATGAATAACCTCTCTCGCAAGAATCCGCAACTACGAAAGAAGAATTAAGATAAATCTAACCATAGCATGAAACATATGGATCCAAATCAGCCCCTTACGAAGCAACGCATAAACTAGGGTTTAAGCTTCTGTCAGTCTAGCAACCCATCATCTACTTATTACTTCCCAATGCCTTCCCCTAGGCCCAAGTAATGGTGAAGTGTCATGTATTCGACGTTCACGTGACACCACTAGAGGAGAGACAACATACATCTTTTCAAAATATCGAACGAATACCAAATTCACATGATTACTTATAAAAAGACTTATCCATGTCCTCGGGAACAAATGTAACTACTCACAAACCATATTCATGTTCATAATTAAGGAGTATTAACAATCATTAGGGATCTGAACATATAATATTTCACCAAATAAACGAACTAGCATCAACTACAAGGAGTAATCAACACTACTAGCAACCCACGGGTACCAATCTGAGGTTTTGAAGCAAAGATTGGATACAAGAGCTGAACTAGGGTTTGGAGACGAGATGGTGTTGATGAAGATGTTGATGGACATTCACACCCTCTCGATGAGAGGATCGTTGGTGATGACAATGGCTTTGATTTCCCCGTCCGGGAGGGAAGTTTCACGAGCGGAATAGCTTCGCCGGAGCTCTAAATTGGTTATGTCGAAGTTCCGCCTCAAAACGGCAGCACTTCGTCCCGAAAGCTGTGATGTGATTTTTTTCCAGGTCAAAACCCTTCATATAGCATAAGCTGGGCACCGGAGGCCTGCCAGGGGGGCCACAAGCCATAGGGGCGCAGCCAGTGGGGTAGGACGCTCCCAACAGTCTTGTGACCTCCTGGTGGGTCCCCTCTGGTATTTCTTTCGCCCAATATTTTTATATATTACAAAACAATTCTCTGTAACTTTTCAGGACTTTTGGAGCTGTGCAGAATAGGTCTTTCAGATTTGCTCCTTTTCTGGTCCATAATTCCAGCTGTCGGCATTCTCCCTCTTCATGTAAACCTTATAAAATAAGAGAAAAAGTCATAAATATTGTACCATAATGTGTATTAATAGTCCATAATGCAATAAATATTGATATAAAAGCATGAAGCAAAATGGACGTATCAACTCCCCCAAGCTTAGACCTCGCTTGTCCTCAAGCGAAAGCCGAGATCGATAAATATGCCCACATGTTTAGAGATAGAGGTGTCAATAAAATAAAATACGGACATGAAGGTATCATGGTTATCTTTAGAACAGCAACACATATTGACATTGAATATCTTATGATAGAGTAACAATTCATTCACAACGTAAAATATGAATCAATAACTCTATTGAGAACTAACAAACTATGATTTCAGTCACTGAAGCAATTCAATTTATCGCAACATAGGAAAGAGTCAATATAAGAGCTTGTAAAGCAAATCCACATACTCAACCATGTTATGGTATTTCATAATTGCTAACACTCACCCGGTACCTATGAGGTCAAAGCTTCAATCGAACATAGAGAAAGATAGGGGCTTATAATTTTGCCTCCCAACTATTTACCTCAAGGGTAATGTCAACAATAATAACTCATGATCACCCACATCCGAGTGGATATAGTTGTCTAGATCATTCCCCAACACATGAAGCTTGCCAAAAGATAAAGGTGAAATAAAGGAAATGGTGAAGATCGCCACGACTCTTACATAAAGGTAAGTACTAGAAAGTAAAGGTAATAGATAGGCCCTTTGCAGAGGGAAGCAGATGTTGTCATGCGCTTTTATAATTGGATGTGCAATCCCTTAACGCAAAAGAGCGTCACTTTATATTGCCCCTTGTGATAAAGAACTTTATTATGTAGTCCATCGCTTTTATTTCTTCTATATCACAAGTTCGTATAAAGTTTATTTTCCTTGCACTAATAAATCACACATATTTAAAGAGCAATTTTTATTTCTTGCACCTATGACAACTTACTTGAATGATCTTACTCAATCCATAGGAAGGTATGGTGGACTCTCAAGGAAAAACTGGGTTAAAGGTTTTTGGATGCACAAGTAGTATCTCTACTTGGTGCAGAAGTTTTTATCTAATATGAGGTGGAAGCAAGCGACACATGTTGAAGAATCTATAACCATATAACTTCTAGTCGGAAATAAGCAAACATAACTCTTTATGTTGTCTTCCTTGTCCAACATCAACTTCTTAACATATAATATTTTAATGAGTCCCCACAATCATAAAAGATGTCCAAGATAATATATGTATATGTGAACCTCTCTTTCTTTATTACTTCCTTATAATTGGGACAATGACCAATAGCTTTGTTTGTCAAATCACAACAAATATCAAGCGACATACTTTCTATATGTGAAGTCAACACTCCCCATAAGATAATTATGTATGCTCTTTTGCATTTATTCTATACTTCTTTCTATTTTTTTCTCAAGATCATAGCAAGCAAGCAAAGCCCTCGACTCAAAACTACTCTTTATTATATAACTGACGGACTTGCTTACATAGGGGGGACATAAAGAAAAACTCAAAACTAGATCACACTAAAACTTTATTCTACTAGACCAAGATATAACAAAAAAGATCGAATGAAAAAATGAAGAAAATAAAAGGTGTGATGGCGATACGATACCGTGGCACCTCCCCCAAGCTTGGCACAAGCCAAGGGGAGTGCCCATACCCATGTGTTTAGTTGTCTTTCTTCAGAGGTGGTGATGTTGGGGTTGTTAGTGAGGTTAAAGGTTTGTCCTTCGTCTTCCAAGGCATGGGCTCACCATTGTGAAAATATGAACTAGTCTCTGGGTTCCTCAAGCCTGCAGCAAAACTCATTTTCTTAAATCTGTATTCATACTCACAATTATGATTTTGTAGGTCATAGATCTGGGCTTGGAGGTGCTCGTTTTTCTCGTCAATCTTGAAGACGTGATCCCAGAGGTCCTTGGCGTTTAGCTTGTGCTTATAGGAAACTCCGCGATTATCAGGTGATCGGCATTAAGTCCTCGTTCCACCATCCCTTGGTACTTGAAGACTTGTCGCTCCATTGCTTCGAGCCTAGTCTCCACGCTTCCGGTCTTCTTTGGCCCCTCAACATCACGGATGTGAGGCACCCCCTCATGCATCTCAATGGTTTTAGGGTGTTGCAACACCTCCGCAAGGTAGGGGTTGATGACCCTCTCAAAGAACTTGTCCTTCACAGTACTTGAAGACATCATGTTGATCTAAATGTGTTGCAGAAACAGCTCAAAATGAAAACAGGAACTATTGTCGTGATATGAAGGTTAAAACCTTCGAGAGATTATATAATGATTTTTTGTCGACCCGAAGGAGTATTCCACAAGAAAGCGGAGTCCGAAGGGTGCACGGGATGGCCACAAGTCTACAGGGCACGCCCAGGGGGTAGGTCGTGCCCTCCTGCCTTGTCGCCTCCTCATGCACTCTTCAGATTGCTTTATATTTTCCTAATTTTTTAAATATTCCAAAACTGATAAAAGTTTCCATTGGAAAAGTTTTGGACTCGGTTTTCTTGCCATAACACATACCTATTCCTTTTCGGAGTCTGAAACGTTACGATAGTTCTCCCTAATGTGCTCTTCCGGAGTTATGGTATTGATAATATTAGTTTCAACATTTATGGGAGTACGTGAGATATAATGTTTGATTCTTTGTCCATTTACCACTTTCGGATTTGTGCCTTCGGCGTTGTTGATCTTGATGGCACCGGAACGATATACTTCCTCGATAATGTAAGGCTCTTCCCATTTAGAGAGAATTTTTCCTGCAAAAAATCTTAAATGAGAGTTCTATAGCAAGACATGATCACCTACATTGAAATCACGCTTGTCTATCCTTCTATCATGCCATCTCTTAACCTTTTCTTTAAACAACTTAGCATTCTCATAGGCTTGGGTTCTCCATTCATCAAGTGAGCTAATGTCAAATAACCTCTTTTCACCAGCAAGTTTGAAATCATAGTTAATCTCTTTAATTGCCCAAGAGGCTTTATGTTCTAGCTCTAGAGGTAAGTGACATGCTTTACCATAAACTATTTTATAAGAATACATACCTATAGGGTTTTTTAAGTGGTTCTATAAGCCCATAATGCATCGTCAAGTTCCTTAGACCAATTCTTTCTAGATCTATTAACGGTCTTTTGCAAGATAACCTTAATTTCTCTGTTGCTTAGTTCTACTTGCCCACTAGACTGAGGATGATAAGGAGATGCAATTCCATGATTAACATCATACCTAGCAAGAAATTTACGGAAAGCACCACGGATAAAGTGTGAACCACCATCAGTCATTAAATATCTAGGGATTCCAAATCTAGGGAAAATAACCTCTTCCAGCATTTTAATAGAAGTGTTATGATCAGCACTAGTAGTTGAAATAGCTTCTACCCATTTAGTACCATAATCAACAACAACTAGAATATGAGAATACCCGTTGGACTTTGGAAAAGGTCCCATATAATCAAAACTCCAGACATCAAATGGTTCTATAACTAGAGAGTATTTCATAGGCATTTCCTGACGTATACTAATATTACCAATTATTTGATATTCATCAGAAGACAAGAAAAACTTACGAGCATCCTTGAAGAGAGTAGGCCAATAAAAACAAGATTGTAATACCTTGTGTGCAGTTCTATCTCTAGCGTGATGTCCTGCATAGGCCTCGGAGTGACACTTGTGTAGGATCTGTCCCTCTTCATGCTCAGGTATACAACGTCTAATAATACCATCTACTCCTTCTTTATAAAGGTGTTGATCGTCCCAAAAGCAATGTCTTAAATCATAGAAGAACTTTTTATTTTGTTGGTATGTGAAGCTAGGCGGTATAAATTTAGCAACGATGTAGTTAGCATAATCAGCATACCAAGGAGAATTGCGTGAAACATTTTTAACAACTAATAGTTCATCAGGAAAGCTATCATCAATGGGCAGTGGGTTATCAAGAACATTCTCTAATCTAGACAAGTTGTCTGCTATGGGGTTATCAGCGCCCTTAATATCAATAATATGTAGATCAAATTCTTGTAGGAGAAGAACCCATCTAATAAGTCTAGGTTTAGCATCTTTCTTTTCCACAAGGTACTTAATAGCAGCGTGATCTGTGTGAACGATTACTTTGGAATCAACAATATAAGGTCTAAAATTATCGCAAGCAAACACAATTCCTAAAAATTCCTTTTCAGTGTTAGCGTAGTTTCTTTGAGAAATGTCTAGAGTTTTACTAGTTTAATGGATGATATTTAATTTCTTATCAACTCTTTGTCCTAGAACAGCACCAACAGCATAATCACTAGCATCACACATAATTTCAAAGGGTAGGTTCCAATCAGGTGGTTGAACAACAGGTGCAGTGATCAAGGCTCTCTTAAGAATTTCAAATTCTTCTACACAATCATCATAAAAAAGGAATGGAACATCCTTTTGCAAAAAATTAGTGAGAGGCTTAGAAATCTTAGAGAAGTCTTTAATAAATCTCCTGTCGAAACCAACATGACCAAGGAAGCTTCTTATACCATTGATATCTGTTGGACACGACATTTTTCAATGGCATCAACTTTACCTTTATCAACTTCAATACCTCTTTCGAAGATTTTGTGTCCCAAGACAATGCCTTCATTAACCATAAAGTGTCACTTCTCCCAATTCAAGACAAGATTAGTTTCTTCACATCTCTGCAAAACTTGATCAAGGTTGCTCAAGCAATCATCAAAAGAAGTTCCGTAAACAGAAAAATCGTCCATGAAAACCTCAACAATCTTTTCACAGAAGTCAAAGAATACAACCATCATAAATCTTTGGAAGGTAGCAGGTGCATTGCATAAACCGAAACGCATACGTCTATAAGCAAAGGAACCGAAAGGGCAAGTAAAAGTGGTCTTCTCTTGATCTTCTTTTGATACACGTATTTTAGAGAAGCAATAATAACCATCTAGAAAGCAAAAATGTGTATGTCTGGATAGTATTTCTAGCATTTTCTCTATAAAAGGTTGCGGGTAATGATCTTCCCTAGTAGCCTTATTTAATTTCCTGAAATAAATTACCATTCTATATCCTGTAACAATTCTTTGCGCGATCAGTTCATCTTTATCATTAGGAACAACGGTAATACCTCCCTTTTTAGGGACACAATAAACGAGACTAACCCATCTACTATGAGGAATATGATAAATTTTACCTACCTCCAGAAGCTTTAGTATTTCATTTCTTACAACTTCCTTCATTTTAGGATTTAAACGTCGTTGGTGATCAACAACTGGTTTAGCATCACGCTCCATATTGATTTTGTGCTAACATAGAGTGGGACTAATGCCCTTAAGATCATCAAGAGTATATCCAATAGTGGCACGGTGCTTCCTCGGAGTTTTCAATAATCTCTTTTCTTCATGCTCTCAAAGGTTAGCACTAATAATAACAAGATATATCTCCTTTTCATCAAGATAAGCATACTTCACAATATCTGATACATCTCAAACGTATCTATAATTTTTGATGGTTTCATGCTGTTATCTTGTCATCTTTGGATGTTTTACGTATCTTTTATATCTTTTTTGGGACTAACTTATTAATTCAGTGCCAAGTGCCAGTTCCTGTTTTTTCTGTGTTTTTGGCTCTTTT
The DNA here is from genome assembly GCF_904849725.1 of Hordeum vulgare subsp. vulgare. Lineage (NCBI taxonomy): Eukaryota > Viridiplantae > Streptophyta > Magnoliopsida > Poales > Poaceae > Hordeum > Hordeum vulgare. The sequence continues at coordinate 345,592,381 of NC_058522.1, read as the reverse complement.
CAGATCTGATTTTGGAACGGAGTCCAAACGGAATAAAATCCCCGAAATAATTTTTTCACTACCGGAAGAATATCAGGGGGCTTGTGGGCCAAGCCACGAGAGCTACAGGGAGCCCACAAGCCCTGTAGCCGCCACCAGGGGGCGGCGACTAGCAGGCTTGTGGCCTCCCTAGCGCCCCCCTGACCTAGCTCCTTCGCCTATATATTCCCCAAAATACAGAAAAAGAATCAGGGAATCCACGAAAACACTTTTCCGCCGCCGCAAGCTTCCGTTTCCGCGAGATCTCATCTGGAGACCCTTCCCGGTGCCCTGCCGGAGGGGACTTTCGAGTTGGAGGGCTTCTACATCAACATCGTCGCCCCTCCAATGACTCGTGAGTAGTTCACTTCAGACCTACGGGTCCGTAGTTAGTAGCTAGATGGCTTGTTCTCTCTCTTGGATCTTCAATACAAAGTTCTCCATGATCTTCATGGAGATCTATCCGATGTAATCCTCTTTGGCGGTGTGTTTGTCGAGATCCAATGAATTGTGGATTTGTGATCAGATTATCTATGATATATATTTGAGTCTTTGTTAATTTCTTATATGCATGATTTGATATCCTTGTAAGTCTCTCCGAGTCTTGGGTTTTGTTTGGCCAACTAGATATATGATTCTTGCAATTGGAGAAGTGCTTGGTTTTGGGTTCTTACCGTGTGGTGACCTTTCCCAGTGACAGTAGGGGCAGCAAGGCACACATCATGTAGTTGCCATCAAGGGTAACAAGGTGGGCTTTGTCGTAGATATGAGATTGTCCATCTACATCATGTCATCTTGCTTAAGGCGTTACTCTGTTCTTTTGGACTTAATACACTAGATGCATGCTGGATAGCGGTCGACGTGTGGAGTAATAGTAGTAGATGCAGAAAGTATCGGTCTACTTGTTTTGGACGTGATGCCTATAGATATAATCATTGCCATAGATGACGTCACGACTCTGCGCGGTTCTATCAATTGCTCGAGAGTAATTTGTTCACCCACCGTCTTCTTGCTTTCATGAGAGAAGCCACTAGTAAATACTACGGCCCCCGGGTCTATTCACACCTATCGTTCCCACTTTTGCTTTTACTTCGCTATGTTACTTTGTTGCTTTTAGTTCTCACTTGGCAAACAATCTATAAGGGATTGACAACCCCTTCATAGCATTGGGAGCAAGCTTTTTGTGTTTGTGGAGGTACTTGTGATACTCCTTCACTGGATCGATACCTTGGTTCTCAAACTGAGGGAAATACTTACCACCGCTGTGCTATATCACCCTTTCCGCTTCGAGGGAACACCAACGCAAGGCTCCAAGGCCGCGGGGAAATCCTTTGCATATTTGCCTAGGAAGTCCCTAAAGGCGTAGCCGCAGCAGAAGGATTCCTGGTGCCGTTGATGAGGAGAATCAGGACAAGAATAGTCTCCCGTCAGCACGTGTTTCTGGCGCCGTTGGAAGGTCTTTTGTTGCAGTAGGAGAAGTATTTCTGGCGCCATTGCCAGGGAAGGAGAGATCTATCCAAGTAGGTCCCACAAACTCATCTCTTGCATTTACTTTTTTTGCCAGTTGCCTCTCGTTTTCCTCTCCCCCACTTCACATTTGCCGTTTTCATTTGCCTTTCTCCTTTGCCGTTTTCTTTTGGCTTTTTGCCGTTTTCCTTCGCCGGTTTTCTTGCTTGCTTGTGTGCTTGTTTGTTTGTTGAAGTCATCACGGCCGAAAACACCAAACTTTGCGACTTCTCGAGTACCAATAATAATGATTTTATTAGTACTCCGATTGCTCCCGCCACTAGTGCGGAATCGTATGAAATCAATGCAGCTTTGCTGAATCTTGTTATGAAAGAGCAATTCTCTGGCCTTCCTAGTGAAGATGTCGCATCCCATCTCAATACCTTCATTGAGCTTTGTGATATGCAAAATAAAAGAGATGTGGATAATGACGTGATTAAGTTGAAGCTTTTTCCTTTCTCGTTGCGAGATCGCGCAAAAACTTGGTTTTCTTCTTTGCCTAAAAATAGTATCGATTATTGGGATAAGTGCAAAGATGCTTACATATCCAAGTATTTTCCGCCGGCTAAGATTATCTCCTTACGTAACGATATCATGAATTTCAAGCAACTTGATCATGAACACGTTGCACAATCTTGGGAGAGGATGAAGCTTATGATTAGAAATTATCCCACTCATGGCTTGAGTTTGTGGATGATTATACAAATCTTTTACGCTGGCTTGAATTTCGCTTCTCGCAATATCTTGGACTCCGCCTCAGGTGGAACGTTCATGGAAATCACGTTAGGAGACGCTACAAAACTCCTAGACAATATCATGACCAACTACTCTCAGTGGCACACTGAAAGGTCACGTGCTAGCAAAAAGGTACACGCTATAGAAGAAATTAACTCGCTTAGCGCTAAGATGGACGAGTTGATGAATTTGGTTGCTAGTAGAAATGCTACTGTAGATCCTAATGACATGCCACTATCTTCCTTGATTGAGAGTAGCAACGCTAGTTTGGACGTGAATTTTGTTGGTAGGAACAATTTTGGCAACAACAATGCTTTTAGAGGAAACTATGTTCCTAGGCCTTTTTCTAGTAACTCCTCTAACAATTATGGCAGTTCCTACAACAACACTTCTGGAAATCACAACAAATTACCCTCTGATTTAGAGAGTAATATCAAAGAGTTCATCAACTCTCAAAAGATTTTCAATGCGTCCATAGAGGAAAAACTACTCAAAATAGACAATTTGGCTAAGAGCATTGATAGGATGTCTTGTGATATTCATGCTTTGAAACTTAGATGCGCTCCTCCCAAGGTCAACTTGGATGAAACTTTGAAAGCTATGCGTGTCTCCATGAATGAGAACAAAGAAAGAACCACCCAAATTCGCGCTAGGCATGAATGGTTTAAAAGGGTGCGTTCTAGTGATGCAAATCACGAAGAGCTTAAAGTTCTTGGTGTGACTCCTCTTGAATCTTTGTTTTCGCGTGTCAAACCTATTGATGAAGGGGCTGGATATGAATCCACTTTGGTTGAAAAACGCCCCAATGATTCGGAGTCCACCCATCTTGATGATAAAGGTATGGAGAGTGGAGTAGAAGAAATTAAAATTTTGGGTCATAATGAAACTCCCACTTTGGATTTCAAGGAATTCAATTATGATAATTTCTCCTTGTTTGAATGCATCACTTTCATGCAATCCATTGCAAACTCTCCACATGCTTATAGCCAAAGCAAAGCCTTTACCGCACATATCGTAGATGCTATGATGAAATCTCTTGAAGAGAAGCTCGAACAAGAAGTCTCTATACCTAGAAAACTTCATGATGAGTGGGAACCTACTATCAAAATCAAGGTCAAAAACTATGAGTGCAATGCTTTGTGTGATTTGGGTGCTAGTGTTTCCGCGATTCCAAAGTCTTTATGTGATATTCTTGGTTTTCATGAGATTGAAGAGTGTTCTCTTAATTTGCATCTTGTGGATTCTACTGTCAAGAAACCCATGGGAAGGATCGATGATGTTCTTATTGTTGCAAATAAGAACTATGTACTCGTGGATTTCATTGTGCTTGACATAGATTGCAATCCTTCATGTCCCATTATTCTTGGTAGTTGCTATCAAGGGTAACAAGGTGGGCTTTGTCGTAGATATGAGATTGTCCATCTACATCATGTCATCTTGCTTAAGGCGTTACTCTGTTCTTTTGGACTTAATACACTAGATGCATGCTGGATAGCGGTCGACGTGTGGAGTAATAGTAGTAGATGCAGAAAGTATCGGTCTACTTGTTTTGGACATGATGCCTATAGATATAATCATTGCCATAGATGACGTCACGACTCTGCGCGGTTCTATCAATTGCTCGAAAGTAATTTGTTCACCCATCGTCTACTTGCTTTCATGAGAGAAGCCACTAGTAAACACTACGGCCCCCGGGTCTATTCACACCTATCGTTTCCACTTTTGCTTTTACTTCGCTTTGTTACTTTGTTGCTTTCAGTTTTCACTTGGCAAACAATCTATAAGGGATTGACAACCCCTTCATAGCGTTGGGAGCAAGTTTTTTGTGTTTGTGCACGCACTTGTGATACTCCTTCACTGAATCGATACCTTGGTTCTCAAACTGAGGGAAATAATTACCACCGCTGCGCTACATCACCCTTTCCGCTTTGAGGGAACACCAACACAAGGCTCCAAGGCCGCGGGGAAATCCGTTGCATATTTGCCAAGGAAGTCCCTAAAGGCGTAGCCGTAGCAGAAGGATTCCTGGTGCCGTTGCTGAGGAGAATCAAGACAAGAATAGTCTCCCGTCAGCACGTGTTTCTGGCACCGTTGGAAGGTCTTTTGTTGCAGTAGCAGTATCAAGTAATTGTTTAAGCTCAAACACGGGATCGACCTTACGTGGAGGAGGATCCCGAGTATTTCAACACACAGGTTGTGTTTCAGAATAGGCTGTTGATCAAAGAAAATCTTATCTATTTCATTCCTTTCATTCATATGCATATCAGTTTCATGGTCTAGCAAATATTGTTCTAAGGGATCGCTAGGAGGCACAGCGATAGAAGCGAGACCAATAATTTCATCTTTACTAGGCAATTCTTTGTCATGGGGTTGTCTACGAAATTTAGAGTAACTGAACTCATGAGATGCATCCCCAAAACTTACAGTAATTGTTTATTTTTTACAATCAAGCTTAGCATTAACAATATTCAAGAAGGGTCTACCGAATATAATGGTACAAAAATCATCTTGTGGGGAACCAAGAACAAGAAAATTAGTAGGATACTTTATTTTCCCACACAAGACTTGAACATCTCTAACAATCCCAAGTGGTGCAATAGTATCTCTATTAGCAAGCTTGATGGTAACATCAATTTCCTCTAATTCGGCTGGTGCAATATCATTCATAATTTCTTGGTATAAGTTAAAGGGAATTGCACTCGCACTCGCACCCACATCACATAAGCCATGATAACAATGATCTCCTATTTTAATAGAAACAACAGGCACACCAACAATAGGTCTATGTTTACCTTTAGTATCAGGTCTAGCAATTCTAGCAGCTTCATCATAGAAATGAATGACATGCCCATCAATATTCTCAACCAAGAGATCTTTAACCATAGCAATATTAGGTTCAACTTTAATTTGTTCAGGAGATATAGGTGTTCTAGCACAACTCTTATGAACCACAGTTGAAGGTTTAACATGTTCCTTTATCCTAACAGGAAAGGATGGTTTCTCAATATAAGCAGTAAGAATAACAGGATCAACATTATAAATAATAGTTTCTTCTTCAACTTTAATAGGTTAAGCCACTTTAACTTCAATGGGAGGATGATATTTAAACCACTTCTCCTTGGGGAGATCAACATGAGTAGCAAAAGATTCACAGAATGAAGCTACTACCTCAGAGTCAAGTCCATATTTAGTGCTAAAATCACGAAAAGGATCGGTGTCTATAAAGGATTCAACACAATCAAACTTAAGGCTTACACCTGACTCATTACCTTTGTAGAGTTCCCAATCTTTAGAGTCGCGTTTAATTCTTTCCAATAAGTACCATTTGAATTCAATATCTTTCTTCATAAAGGAACCAACACAAGAACAATTGAGAATTGATTGATCATTACGAGAGAGACGAGCATAAAAATTCTGAATAATAATTTCTCTCAGGTTCTCATGATTGGGGCATCAATATAACATTGACTTAAGCCTCCCCCAAGCTTGAGAGATTCTTTCTCCTTCACGAGCCAAAAATTATAAATATAATTCCGATCACGATGAACCAGATGCATAGGATAAAACTTCTGATGAAATTCCAATTTCAGTCAATTGTAATTCCATGATCCAATATCAGCACATAGCCTATACCATCTCAATGCCTTTTCCTTCAAAGATAAAGGAAAGACCTTCTTCTTGACATCATCCTTGGGAGACCTGCAAGCATAAATAATCCACAAACTTCATCCACATAGATTAGATGCAAATGAGGATGTAGTGTTCCATCTCCTGCATAAGGATTAGCTAGCAATTTTTCTATCATACCCAAAGGAATTTCAAAATAAATATTTTCAGTAGGTGCAGCAGGTTGAGGAGCATATCTTTGTACTTCCGGTCGGGTGAAGATACCCTGAACAAGCCCCTCAAAGGATTATTTTCCATAATGACAAGTGACTGTAAATTTTAGCACAGTATATAAAAATTTCATTACCAAGTTCCACGCTTCACTACCCGACAATGGCACCAGAAAAGAGTCTTGATGACCCACAAGTGTAGGGGATCTATCATAGTCCTTTCGATAAGTAAGAGTGTCGAACCCAACGAGGAGCAGAAGAAAATGACAAGCGGTTTTTAGTAAGGTATTCTCTGCAAGCACTGAAATTATCGATAACACATAGTTTTGTGATAAGGTAATTTATAACGGGTAGCAAGTAACAAATGTAACAATGGTGCAGCAAAGTGGACAAATATTTTTTGTAGCAAAGGCAAGCCTAAACATACTCTTATATAAAGAAAAGCGCTCCCGAGGACACATGGGAATTTATGACAAGCTAGTTTTCATCATGCTCACATGATTCACGTTCGTTACTTTGATAATTTGATTTGTGGTTGGACCAGTCCTTGGGTGTTGCCCTTACTTGAGCAAACATCCCAGTTATGATTTACCTCTCTCACAAGCATCCAGAACTATTAAAGAAGAATTAAGATAAACCTAACCATAGGATGAAACACATGGATCCAAATCAACCCCTTACGAAGCAACGCATAAACTAGGGTTTAAGCTTCTGTCACTCTATCAACCCATCATCTACTTATTACTTCCCAATGCCTTCCCCTAGGCCCAAATAATGGCGAAGTGTCATGTAGTCCACGTTCACATGACACCACTAGAGGATAGACAACATACATCTTATCAAAATATTGAACGAATACCAAATTCACATGATTACTTATAATAAGACTTATCCCATGTCCTTAGGAACAAAGGTAACTACTCACAAAGCATATTCATGTCCATAATCAGAGGAGTATTAATAATCATTAAGGATCTGAACATATAATCTTCCACCAAATAAACCAACTAGCACCAACTACAAGGAGTAATCAACACTACTAGCAACCCACAGGTACCAATCTGAGGTTTTGAGACAAAGATCGGATACAAGATATGAACTAAGGTTTAGAGAGGAGATGGTGCTGATGAAGATGTTGATGTAGATTGACCCCCTCTCGATGAGAGGATCGTTGGTGATGACGATGGCTTCGATTTCCCCCTTCGAGGGGGAAGTTTCCCCGGTGGAATAGCTCTACCGGAGCTCTAGATTGGTTATGTCGAAGTTCCGCCTCGAGATGGCAGCGCTTCGTCTCGAAAGCTCTGATATGATTTTTTTCTAGGTCAAAACCCTTAATATAGCAGAAGATGGGCACCGGAGGACAAAGGGGCGCGGCCAGGGGGTAGCCACGCCCAGCAGGCTTGTGACCTCCTGGTGGGTCCTCTCTGGTATTTCCTTTGCCCAATATTTTTTATATATTCCAAAACAATTCTTCATAACTTTTCAGGACCTTTTGAGCTGTGCAGAATAGGTCTCTTCGATTTGCTCCTTTTCGGGTCCAGAAATCCAGCTGCCGGCATTCTCCCTCTTCATGTAAACCTTATAAAATAAGAGAGAAAAGGCACAAGTATTGTACCATAATGTATATTAACAGCCCATAAATGCAATAAATGTCGATATAAAAGCATGATGCAAAATGGACGTATCAGTCCACTCAAAGGTATCACACTTCTTCACTAGTTGGTATAAAGGCAATGTCTTTTCTCCGAGGCGACAAATAAACCTACTCAATGCTGCCAGGCAAACCGTGAGCTTGTGGACGTCATGCACATGCTCAAGGCGTTTCATTCAGATGATGGCACCGATCTTCTCGGGATTGACGTCAATCCCCCGTTTGGAAACGATGAAGCCGAGTAAGTTGCCACCAGGAACTCCAAAAGTGCAGTTGGTCGGATTTAACTTGATACCATATTTCCTCAAGTTGGTGAATGTTTCCGCCAAGTCAATCAGCAGGTCGGAACTTTTGCAAGACTTGACTACAATATTATCCATATAATCCTTGACATTCCGACTGATTTGCTCGTGTAGGCATTTCTGAATCATACACATGAAAGTAGCGCCATCATCTTTTGGGAAGGCCCGAATGATATGTTTAAAATCAATACACATGTGGAGCGACTTGTCTTTCTTGGGGACGATGATGACGTTCGCGAGCCACTCGGACTGGTAAACCTCACGTATGAACTTAGCCGCCAAGATTCGAGCCACCTCCTCGATGAATGCTTTCTGTTTCTCTACCACCGACCGACACAAATGCTCTTTGACAGACTTAGCCTTCGGGTCAACTCTCAGTCGGTGCTCAGCCAGTTCCCTAGGTACACCCGGCATGTCAGAAGGCTTCCATGCAAAGATGTCCCAGTTCTCACGGAGGAACTGGATGAACGCGGCTTCCTATTTGTTGTCGAGTGTCAACGAGATGTTGGTCGGGGCGGCATTGGGATCTGTCGGGTGAACATTCACTTTCTTCACGTCACCCGTCGATTGAAAAGCAGACTCAGAAGCGGGCTTCTTGGAACGCAACATATCGGCGGGATCGGTATTCTTCTTGTTTTCTTCCAGCTCGAGCATAGCCATTTGATGGTCGGCAATCTTGGAGCCTTGCTGAAGGTACCCCTCAGCCCTTTGTCGATTCCCTGTGACTATGATTACACCCTTGGGCCTGGGCATCTTTAGTTTGAGGTACGCGTAACATGGACGGTCCATGAAACGGACATAAGCCGGTCGACCAAGGATGGCGTGATACGCGCTCTGGAAGTCTACAACTTCAAATTTTCAACTTTTCCTTGCGAAAATTCTTATCGGTGCTAAACACCACATACAATGCAATCTAACTGAGTGACCTGGCCTTCTTCCTAGGGATGACTCCATGGAACTGTGTGTTGCTCTCACTGAGTCGGGACATCGGAATGCCCATCCCCTTGAGGGTATATGCATACAAGATATTCAACCCACTCCCTCCGTCCATGAGAACCTTGCAAAGTCAAGTGCCTCACACAACAGGATCCACCACCAAAGCCTGTCGACCGGGGGTAGCGACATGAGCAGGGTGATCTGACTGGTCAAAGGTTATTGGGGTTTGCGACCACTTGAGGTATGTCGGGGTGGCAGGAACAGCCATGTTGACCTCCCTATTAATAACTTCCAGTAGACTTTTGATTTCTATATCCGCAAAAATCATTAGTGACATTGACCTTAGAAAAATCCTCTTTATCTTCATCATCCTCGTTTTCAGAAGTTTCCCACTCGACTGCTTTTCCTTGAACTATTGGATCAACAATCTCCATTGTCGAGTGGTGTGCTTGGGCAATATCAAATTCGTCATCCTTCTTCGTGTGGATTGCGTACGGCATATCTAGAACGTCTATTCCTGACTCATTCTTCGATTTCTTGGGGGTAAATTGCCCTTTGGATTCCTTGTGCCGTGAGAGCGGCTGCTTCTGCCTGAGCAGAACTATTGGTTTTGTGCTTATGCTTCCGATTGGAATTGCTGGCGCGAGCATCATTGTCGACTGACTTTCCTTTGCCGCTACAGAGGTAGTCCTCCTCTTCGCCATTGGCGTACCGGGTGCCAGTCTCCATCATCTTGCTCAACAATATATCTCTTGTTTGACAAAACTTGAGGTAAAGCTCTTTGTGACTAACACGAGCCTTGAATGCGCAGACGGCTTGGTCCTCGAAAATGTTTTCCACCGTGTGATGAAGGGTGGTCCAACGTTGTATGTAATCTCTCAAAGTTTCATTTGTTTTTGTACACAGTGTTGTAGCTCAGATAAACTAGTAGGACGTTTGCACATGCCCTCAAAAGTTCTGATGAACACTTGGGCAAGGTCCTCCCAATAGTAGATTCTAGAAGGGCCAACTGATTAAGCCACGCCCGCGCTGAACCGTCCAGCATTAAAGACAAATGCTTCATGGCTACATTTTCATTGTCTCCACCGATCTGCACCGCCACTCAGTAATCGTCTAGCTATGTTTCTGGCTTTGACTCACCAGTGAACTTGCTTATTCCATCTGGAGACCTAAAGTTGGGGGGAATCTCAGCGGATCGAATTGCTCTGCTGAAACACCCGGGGCCAGAGACAACGGCACCACTTCCACTCGGATGATCTCTATCATAACCATCCTTGTGAGCCCTGCCCTGTCAATCCACCTCTGCAAGAGGACATTCCTCGCATCAAACCTAGCATTCCACTCATCACCGAACGGGCGCCTATCATTATACTGCAAGAGCACATATGAACCACTCCACGGAGGACTAAGCGCTCGACGGCGGTCGTCGCGGTGATAACGGGGAGCAAAGTGATCTCGCCCCTAATCATTGTACTGATCTTCATGGTAACCTCCTCTCCTGCGACGCAAAGGTGACCTCGGGCTGTGAGCCGACTGAACTGTGCCTGCCCTGGGTGAATCATTGTGTAATCTGTTGTGCGACTAACAAACAACCAAATTCTATTGTTGCACTGCGTGAAGCAATGCTCGAATCTGCTCCAAACCTGTGCCAGCCTTTGAACCTGATGGCTGAATGGAATCTGCAATCCTAGCAGTGGCTGCAACATTCAAAACCGGAGTACAGAATACCTGGATGTTGTTCTGAGATCCACTCAGAAATAATTGTTACCGACGTCGACCGAAAGCGGGTAGACGCTTGCGGGTGCGCTAGTTGAGAATATCCTCATCTTGGTGTGTCTGCCCATTTGATGGTTCTCCAACCTCATGCCCTCCGCGGCCGAAACCAGGCGGGCTTTGATGTGAACCCGCCATAAGAACCTCAGCCGCTGGATCGCAACTCTCCCACTTGGAAGGAACGTCAGACTGATCTGATGCCGAGTCAAACAAGCTACAAAGTGATTCTGCGAGCTCGATAGCTGCAATTTGTTGAGATAACGCTTGGTGAGCTGCCGCATGACTCACCCAATGTTGGAGCCGCGAGCGACCTGAATGCTTGTGATGACAAATACGGGGAGAACAAATGACATCGGAGTCGTCCGCTGCCAAAGAAGAACACCGTAGGAGCTTGCACGGAAGTGCATCTCCCCGCGGATCGGGAGCGCCTCAACGTCAAGAGGCGCTTCCTGAAGCCAAGCCGAGTCATCGGCGACGAAGTTGAGTGCATAGAAACAGATCTCGTGGCCCAGGAACAAACTGTTGCCAGAAGACATGACAAAGTAGAAAATTGCAAACTCGCCAGAAGTTGCTTAGACGCCTGCCCCACGGTGTGCGCGAGCTGTCGGGGGAACGAGGCTGACAGTAGAAGTTAGGGGTATGTAAGGAGAAGGCAGAGTCCTAGCTACGGCGAGATTGTACACACGAATGTATGAGTTCAGGCCCCTCTCGTGGAGGTAATAGCCCTACGTCTCAGTGTTCGGGAGCTTCTGTCGTGTGAAATGTGTAGGTTACAAGGGGTGCGAACCCTTGTGCTACACGGGAGGGGTGGATTATATAGAGTGCACTGCCCCTCATCAATACCCAGCAACCAAGGATTCGATCATGGTAATAAAGGTGAACGTTACTGATAACGTATGTAACAAAAGCTACTTATGGGGACGAGTCGAATGTCTTCCCATTGGCCTCCCTGGAGTGGCTTCTAATCTTCTGCGGTCAAGTGACTTCTGGTTCTTCCGAGTCAAAGGCAAGTGTCGAATGGAGGGAGAAACCTCCGAGTGGATGTTCTATCGAGTGATTCATGTGCCATGGTGATTCCAGTCGGAGTCTTCCTTGTAGTCTTTAAGTCCTCCAATTTAGTGTCCTTAGGTAGGGCATGTAGATCACGCCTAAGACCCTACCCTAGGTACAGAGAGTGCATCTACATACCCTTGTAGATCGCTAAGCGTAAGCGTATATAACATGGTTGATGTAGTCGTACGTCTTCGTGATCCAATCACGATCTGTCCCGTGATCTCATCACGATCCGTCCCGAGATCTCATCACGATCCGTCCCGTGATCTCATCACAATCCGTCCAGCGATCTCATCATGATCCGTCCCGATCTAGTGCCGAACGGACGGCACCTCCGCGTTCAGCACACGTACAGCTCGATGACGATCTCCACATTCTTGATCTAGCGAGAGGGGTGGAGAGATAGATGAGTTCTCCAGCATGGTAGCATGGTGATGGTGGTGGTGAACTAATCTAGCATGGCTTCGCCAAGCTTTGCTAAACAATCTAAAGGAGAAAATGACCTAGAGAGAGAGGGCGACACGTGGCTTATTAGGGTTACGGTTACCCTCAAAATCCTCTAGTATATATAGGAGGGAGAGAGGGGAGGAGGTAGCCTCAACCCTAAAGGGTTTGGCCGAAGTGGAGAGGAGGTGGAGGAGTCCACGTCCAATCCTACTCCAAGTAGGATTCCACCTGGGCTCCTCCTTCCCTTTTCCCTTTTTCCCTTTTTTTGCTCCTTGGCCGAAATAGACCCTCTTCGGCTGGCCGCACCAGCCCACTCAGGGCTGGTGCACCACTTTTAGGCCTATTAGGTTCTCTCCCGGGTGGGTGGCCTCTCCCGGTAAAACCCCAGAACCCATTCATCACTCCCGATAGTTTACCGGTAATGCCCGAAAACTTTCCGGAAGCCACATGCAATTTTCCTATATATCAATCTTTACCTCCGGACCATTCCAGAGCTCCTCATGACGTTCGGGATCTCATCCGAGAATCCAAACAACCTTCGGTCACCAACATACATAACTCAATAATACCAAAACGTCACCGAACCTTAAGTGTGCACACCCTGTGGGTTCGAGAACTATGCAGACATGACCTGAGACACTCCCCGCTCAATAACCAATAGCGGGACCTGGATGTCCTTATTTTCTCCTACATATTCAACAAAGATCTTTTATCGGTTGAACCTCTATGTCAAGGATTCAGTTAATCCTGTATGCTATTCCCTTTGTCCATCAATATGTTGCCTGCCCAAGATTCGATCGTCGGTATCTCCATACCTAGTTCAATATCGTTACCGACAAGTCTCTTTACTTGTTCCATAATACAAGATCCCGTGACTAACTCCTTAGTCACATTGCTTGCAAGGCTTATTGTGATGTTGTATTACCGAGTGGGCCCTGAGATACCTCTCTGTCACACGGAGTGACCAATCCTAGTCTTGATCCATACCAACCCAACATACACCTTCACAGATAACTGTAGAGCACCTTTATAGTCACCCAGTTATGTTGTGACGTTTGATACACACAAGATATTCCTCCGGTGTCCGGGAGTTGCATAATCTCATGGTCATAGGAACACATACATTGACATGAGAAAATAGTAGCAATAAATTCACACGAGCATATGCTACGTTCATAGTTTGGGTCTTGTCCATCACGTCATTCTCCTAATGATGTGATCCCGTTATCAAACAAAATCTCATGTGTTGGGGCATAGTTTATGCCTAAGTAATTTTGGTGATTGATGACAGTATCGCAAAGGACTAACCGTGTGTCATTAAGATTTCAGAAAGCACACGTCAACGGCACAAGACGACTCGCCCCCTCGTTCGTGGAATTAGAAGGTCGGCGTTCTCTATGATTCTCTTCATTTGAGTCGTAGGAAAGCCGTACTATTAAGAGGGGAACCGTAGTGGAAAGGTTTGGGTGGAATCAATCTTTGCACGCGCACACTTCACATATTTTCCCCCTTGCCGGCATCTTTGGAGTGGCTCCCGCCTTTGTGTTTCCTTCTTCTTTGCAAATGGTCCCCCAGCGGTAGTACCGCTCGCCCTAGCGGCAGTACCGCTAGCCCTAGCGGTAGTACTGCTACAGCCAGTGGTAGTACCGCTAGCTGGCGGTAGTACCGCCCCTGGTCAGCGGTAGTACTGCTCGAGGAGCTTAGTACCGCCTGCCTACCGGTTGTACGTGGACGGACCTTTTTGCGAAGACTTTCTTGGCGGTGGTAGTGCTTATGCACTACCAGGGGGCCAGCGGTAGTACCGCTGCAGCCAGCGGTAGTACCGCTCGAGAGCCAGCGGTAGTACCGCAGCATCCAGCGGTAGTACTGGTAGACTCGGGCTGAGAGTGGGAAAACGGTTGGATTTTTCCCCCACTATATAAAGGGTTCTTCTAGCTGTGGAACCTTATCTCTTACCCTCCCAAGCTCCATTGTTGCTCCCTAAGCTTAAAAGTGCCCGATCTCTCGCCCTAGCCAATCAAACTTGTTGATTCTTTAGGGATTGGTTGAGAAGGCCTAGATCCACACTTCCACCAAGAGAAAAGTTGATTCCCCCACCAATCCCTTGCGGATCTTGTTACTCTTGGGTGTTTGAGCATCCTAGACGGTTGAGGTCACCTCGAAGCCACATTCTATTATGGTGAAGCTTCGTGGTCTTGTTGCGGGCCTCCAAGCTTTGTGTGGAGTTTGCCCCAACCTTGTTTGTAAAGGTTCAGTCGCCGCCTTCAAGGGCACCTATAGTGGAATCACGGTACCTTGCATCGTGCGAGGGCGTGAGGAGAATACGGTGGCCTTAGTGGCTTATTGGGGAGCATTGTGCCTCCACACCGCTCCAACGGAGACGTACTTCCTATAAAAGGGAAGGAACTTCGGTAACACATCCTCGTCTCCATCGGTTCCACTTGTGGTTATCTCTAACCTTTACTTTGTGTATGTTTATGTTGTCGTCTATCTCTTACTTGTCTTAGTAGCTCTCGTTGTTAGATTCATTAGGGTTCACCCCATTGTTGTTATATTTGTGAACCCCTATGTTGTTTACCCTAACTTGCTAAGATTAATTAAGAAGTGGTCGTTGCCTATTCACCCCCCCCCCCCCCCGCCCTCTAGTCAACCATATTGATCCTTTCAATTGGTATCAGAGCCACGTCTCTTTATTAAGGGTTTAACCACCCGAAGAGTATGGAAGGCGAAGAGGGAATTAACCATGGGCAACCCGAGGCCATGGACTTGACTTCGGTCACAAGGGACGACTTGAATACGGCTATGGCCGCCCTCAAGACGTCCTTGTCGAACGAAGTCAAGACCATGCTTAAAGAGTTAATTGAGGGATTTAAAATTCCACCCGAACCGGCGATAGTGGTTAAACCCACCGTCACCGATTCGGAGGCCAACTCCTCTAAGGAAGCGGCTAAAGGTATGCGACCTTCCTCTCCTCACGAAAAGGATGGGACTAGAACATATGCCTCGGTTCCACCCCCCATGGTCTATGGAGGATTCGTTCCCGCACCACGTCTTAATCCTGTTGGTCCTCCTCCTAAGCTTGTAAAAGGTGACTTTGCTAACTGGGTATTTTCCATTAAGTCTCATTTGAATCACAGCTCAACAAACTTGTGGAGAATCATCGAGCAAGGATATTATCCCCATGATCCAAGCAACCTCACTCCAAGAGAAGATGCAGACAATCAATACAATCACTCCGCTTTGTTTATTCTCCAGTCCACAGTGCCACCTGAAGATCTTCCTCACTTGCGTCCCTTCACTTTGGCCAAGGATTGTTGGGAGCATATTATGGTGTTGTACAAGGGAAGCTCAAGCATTCAACGATCCAACTATGAAGTGATACTTGATAAGGCCTATGAGTTTGTGATGAAGGAAGACGAGGACCCTCGTGATCTCTATCGGAGGGTGACTGCTATTGCTGTGGCACTCAAGGATCATGGGAGCAAGGATGTGGATGATACATGGGTCAAACGAAAGTTTCTCAAAGCCATCATGCCTTTCAACAAATCCATGTCATCTGTCATTCGTCAGCGACCAGACTTCCACTCCTTGTCTTCCAGTGAGGTGTTGGATGAATTCATTGCAATGTCAATCATGAACGAAACAGCCGACAATGCACTTGCTCGTGTTCGCTCAAAGACAACTTCACCCAACCTTGCGTTAAAAGCAAAAGCAATGCTTGAAGAAGAAGAAGAAGAGGATGAGGAAGAGGAGAGTTGCCCTGAAGACACGAAGTATGCCTATCATGAGCACATGGCTCTTGCATCAAGGCAATTCTGGGGCAACAAGAGGAACTCAAGACCCACCTTCACCAAGAACAACTCGAGTGGATTCAAACCCAAACAATGAGTAAGGACATGTTATAACTGTGGTAACGTGAGTCACTTCGTGGCTGAATGTCCCTATGAGAAAAGGAAGACAACGGGGGCAAGCTCATTCGCAAAGACAAAACCAAATCATTTCCAATCAAGAACAACTTTGTGAAGAAACCCCACCCAAAAGGGATGGTGGCCCTTGAAGAGTACCCTTCCGATGATGATGATGATCATGATACAATGGCAACGACAACTGTTGCTATTGCCACTACCTCTCCCCAGAAGGTGTCTCTCTTCAACGCGCCCAACGAGAACCACATCACCAAGTGCCTCATGGCAAAAGGTATCAATCAGGTAACTCCCATCATTAAGACCAACATCGCTACTTCTCCTTCATTGTTAAATTGTGTTGATGATAGTGACGTTGGGGAACTTAATGAGCATGATCTTGACAAGTTTATGTGCACTATTAAGGGAGAATCCAAGAAGCACTTTATTGCTCTCTTGGAACAACTGGGTGAGGCCACTGACCTCATTGAGTCTCATGAGGAGACCATCTCCGAGCTTTAGGGACACAGTCGTGACTATGCAAATGAAATTGCTGAATTATCTATTGCTCTAGAAAAGGAGCGCACTCTTCGTTTGGCTCTTGAGGAGTCATATAACGATGACTGCGCTAAAATGCAAAAGAAACTACAACACGATGTTGTTCTTACTCGTATGCTTAAGTCTGAAAAGTATGCTCTTGGGGTTGGCCATGACAGACTCAAAGAGGAGTTTGACACACTTGACAAGGCCCACAAGGTCTTGAAAGGTGTTCATTTCTCTCTGAAAGAGTCTCATGATCAACTCCAAGCAAAGCTTACCAAGGAGATCTCTACTTGTCCTCCCTTTGTGTTAATTGATAATGCATGTGCAACTAATCCCTGTTGTGAGCATGTACATCTTGTGGAGGAAAATGCCAAGTTAAAGGAGAAACTTGAGAAGGGTCTTGTGTCATGCATACAAGGTGAGAAGAGCCTGAACGACCTCTTGAGCACTCAAAAAGGTGTTGTAGGAAAGGAGGGACTTGGACTTACCTCCAAGTCAAAAGGTAAAAGGAGGAACAGGAACAAACGATCTCCTACCCTCATGGACATCTTTGTCAAAGAGGGTGAGGGGACTCAGAAGGTGAACAGGAACAAGGTGGACTATGGAAACCTCAAGAAGGGCAAAACCATTCCTACTAACACAGCTGACAAACTCAATTCTTCTTATGTCTTTTGTTGTGCTAGTGATGGGCATGTCTATGCCAGATTTGTTGGTTCCTACGATGACTATATTGAATGGGCTATCTGGGTTCCTAAGACCCTTGTCTCTAACATGAAAGAACCCATTAAAAAATGGGTACCTAAAATCAAGCCTTGATCTATTGCAGGAATTTGCTTCCGGTGGGGTGTCATGGTTGCTCGATAGTGGAGCAACAAATCATATGACCGGAAGCAAGGACTTAGTGGTGGATGTGCATCCTTCTCCATCTATGCCCACCCATGTCCAATTCGCCGATGCATCCTCGTCAAAGGTATTGGGATTTGGTAAGGTGGTCGTCTCTCAAGAGTTATCTATTGAAAAGGTCATGCTTGTTGAGTCACTTGCCTACAATTTACTTTCGGTTCGTCAACTTGCAATTATGGGTTTTTCCACATTCTTTAATCTTGATAATGTGGTACTCCTGAGGAGCAAGACTCTTAAAGTAGCCTATGTTGGATACGTCGAAAATGGTCTTTATGTGGTGAACTTCTCAAAGCGACCCACTAAGACCGCGACATGTTTAATGGCTAAAGTTGATGTGGGCTGGCTTTGGCATCGCCGTTTAGCTCATGTCAATATGAGATCTTTGCAAAGTCTTCTGACAGGGGACCATATTCGTGGACTAACAATTGTGAGTTTTGCTAAAGATCGTGTTTGCAGTGCCTGCATTGAAGGAAAGATCCATGAATCTGCTCATCGTCCAACGACTCTTATCTACACTAAGAGGCCATTGGAGCTTCTCCATATGGATCTGTTTGGCCCTCCATCATTTGATAGTCTTGGAGGCAGAAAGTATTGCTTGGTGATCGTTGACGACTACTCAAGATATACCTGGGTATATTTCTTCAAAAAGAAGAGTGAAACTCAACAAACTGTCATCAACTTTGCTAATGAAGCCCAACGTCAACATGAAGCAAAGATCTTGATGATTAGAAGTGACAACGGCACCGAGTTCAAGAACTACACCTTGGATGAGTTTCTAGGTGATGAGGGAATAAAACACCAATATTCAGCACCATATACCCCTCAACAAAACGGCGTGGCAGAAAGGAAGAACCGGACCTTGATAGTCGCTGCAAGGACAATGATGGCAGAATTCAAATCTCCATATAACTTCTGGGCAGAGGCCATCAACACAGCATGTCATGCGTCCAATCGGCTCTATATCCGCAAAGGCTTGAACAAGACGTCGTATGAGATTCTAACTGGAAACAAACCCAATCTCAAGTACTTCCGGGTATTCGGTTGTAAGTGTTTCATTCTCAAGAAAGGTGCATGTTTAGCTAAATTTTATTCTAGAGCACATGAGGGCATCTTTGTTGGTTATGCTACAAACTCTCATGCTTACCATGTCCTCAACAAGTCCACCGGACTCATTGAGGAGACGTGTAACGTGGAGTTTGATGAAAATAATGGCTCCCAAGTGGAGCAAAGTGGTCTTTGTGATGTAGGTGATGAAATTCCTCCCCAAGCCATAAGAAGAATGGGGGTTGGTCAAATACTCCCCATTGAGGAACCCCTTGTGGCCGAAGGATAAGAAAAATGCTCTACTCAAGTGGAGCCATCACCTCCACAAGCCCCACACGCTTCCGATGAACAAAGAGAAGACTCTCAACAAAGTGAACAAGCTCAAGGTCAAGATAAATTGCCCAACAATAATGATGTGTCTCATGATATTCAAGCACTCTCCCAAGACTCCGAACCTGCTCATGATCAAGATCAAGTGCAACCACGAGATCCAGACCAAGTAGAAGCACAAGATCAAGATCAAGAGCGACCACAAATACAAGAACAAACTAGTGAACCTGCTCAAGTCGAAGGACAAGATGTTCAGGATACTGTCTCACAATTCCCTTCTGCAACACCAACAGCCGGTGCCAAGGGAGGCTCATGACGCAAGGGCAAGCAAAGTAAACAAGTCGATGCTCCCCCGTTATCCAATGAAGAACTCTTGGAGCATTGAGCAGCCAAGATTGCGAACAAGCTGAGAGTCAAGTCACATCTTATGAAGAATGTACTTGGCAGTTTAAAAAGGGGAGTATCCACCCGTCAACAGATTTGGAATTATTGTGAGCATCACGCGTTTGTTTCGTATTGTGAACCTCAACAGGTACAGGAAGCGCTCGATGATGAGGATTGGCTTATGGCCATGCATGAAGAACTTAACAACTTCGAGCGCAACCAAGTCTGGGATTTAGTGCCTAGGCCAACGGAGGAACATAATGTCATCGGGACCAAATGGATATTCAAGAACAAGCAAGATGCCAATAGAATTGTGATTCGAAACAAGGCAAGATTGGTGGCTCAAGGCTACTCCCAAGTCGAGGGTATCGACTACGGTGAAAGCCTTGCCCCAGTTGCTCGTCTAGAATCTATTCGCATGTTGCTTGCATTTGCTTCTCATCATAACTTCAAATTACAACAAATGGATGTGAAAAGTGACTTTCTTAATGGTCCTTTAAATGAGTTGGTCTATGTCAAAGAACCCCCGGGGTTCAAACATCCCAAGCTCCCTAATCATGTGTACAAACTTAATAAGGCACTGTATGGCCTTAAACAAGCCCCACGTGCGTGGTATGAGTATCTTACTGAGTTTTTACAAGATCGTGGGTTTGAAATTGGGAAGATAGATCCCACTCTTTTTACTAAGAGGGTTAAAGGGGATTTGTTCATATGCCAACCATATGTTGATGATATTATGTTTGGCTCTCCTAACATTTCCTTCAATGAAGAATTTGATGCACTAATGACTGAGAAATTTGAGATGTCCATGATGGGAGAGTTGAAGTTCTTCCTCGGGTTCGAGATTAAACAAGGCCTAGAAGGGACCTTCATTAAACAAGGCAAGTACACTCAAGACATGCTCAAACGGTTCGAGCTCGAAGATGTCAAACCGGTCAAGTTCCCCATGCCAACAAGATGCAAGCTTGACAGTGATCCCAATGGTAAAGCCGTGGATCAAAAGGTATATCGCTCCATGATTGGATCCCTCCTTTACCTTTGTGCATCTAGACCAGATATTATGTTGAGTGTAGGGATATGTGCACGGTTTCAATCCGCACCAAAAGAAAGTCATTATATGGCTGTTAAGCAAATCTTTCGATATTTGGCTCATACCCCAAACTTTGGCCTTTGGTATCCCAAAGGAGCAAACTTCAATCTAGTTGGCTATTCTGACTCAGATTGGGCAGGAGATTGTGTGGAGAGGAAGTCAACTTCTGGAGGATGCCAATTCCTTGGTCGCTCATTGGTAAGTTGGTCTTCAAAGAAGCAGAATTGCGTCTCTCTATCATCCACCGAAGTTGAGTATGTGGCAGCTGCAAGTTGTTGTGCACAATTGATATGGATGAGGCAAACTTTAAAGGATTATGGTGTCACTTGTGACAAAGTGCCTCTTCTATGTGACAATCAAAGTGCTATCAAGATTTCCCTCAACCCAGTGCAACATAGCAAAACCAAGCATATTGATATTTGCCATCACTTCATTCGTGAACATATCAAGCTAGGTGATATTGAGGTTCACTTCATCCACACTGAAGAGCAACTTGCAGATATTTTCACTATGCCTCTAGATGAAGTAAGGTTCCGGGAGTTAAGGCATGAGCTAAATATCATTGCTTCAAGTAATGTGGATTGAAGCTAGGCATGTTGCACCTCACTATGCATTCTATCTTGTTCTAGATGTAGGCATGGACATAGGGGGATTGTTGTTCTCTCAATGAACTTTTCCTCCCCCCATTATGCATAAATCGATCTAGTCTTTCACTTTAGCCATTGTCAAATGGCACTTGTGCTTCAAAGACGAGCATTGGTCATGAACCCAAGGATAATTCTTCGTGGTGTCATACCTTTGTCTCAAACATAGGTGGCCTCGGCCACCGCCCCCCACCTTTCTCTCATATAGAAGAAAGGATATAAAATGACAAGTCAGTATATCTTTCTGGTGTTATCTTCTTTTTCCACTTACTTGTCATTTGCCCACGTTCTTCTCTTCTCCTAGGTCCCGTTGTGACATTTGCAGCGGTACTACCGCCAGGGGTAGCGGTACTACCGCCAGGACCCCAGCGGTACTACCGCCAGGGGTAGCGGTACTACCGCCAAGACCCCAGCGGTACTACCGCTAGGGATAGCGGTACTACCGCCAGGATCCCAATCTACCACGACCTAACTAGGAAATTTTAGGGCTGTCTCAGGGGGTGCGGTACTACCCCCAGGGGGAGCGGTACTACCGCCAGGACCCCAACATTACTACCACTACAGCCAGCGGTACTACCGCCAGGTAGCGGTACTACCGCCAGGACCGCAGCGGTACTACCGCTGGCCCGTACCCCTTGGGCTATATAAAGGAGGGGGAGCCCGTTTTTCCTGCTCTTTCTTCTTCCTCGCGGCTCCTCCCTCCCCAACCCCGAACTCCCCCGATTTCGATCACTATTCGTGGAGCCCCTTCTCTCCGTTGAGTTGGAGGGTTTGCTCCACTTCTCCTTCCTCCTCCAAGTGCCATGGACCCCGGTAAAGCTCCTCCCCTTCTTCTCTTGGTTGATGTTCTTGTTCTAGGGTTAGGAGCATTGGTGGTTTGGATCCATGGCTTTGCCTTGTTCTTGGATGGCATGAAGGAGATATTTGAGGGGAGTGTAGGTCCTATGAATCTTTGTTGTTTATTTTGCCATGTCCTAGGATTTACATGTTTTAGATCAAGCACTTGAACTATGTTTGGATTAGATCTAAAAACTTGCACTCTCTTGATTAGGCATGTGCTTTTTAGATGATTCTTGTGGTCCTCATGTGGTTAGGGATGTGGTGGAGTTCTTAGTGATCGTACACAACCCATGGCCCTCGTAAAATCCATGTAGCCATCTCTATGGGTTCTATTCATATTTTCATATCTGAAAAATCAAACCCCAGCGGTACTACCGCCAGGGTAGCGGTACTACCGCTAGGACCCCCGCGGTACTACCGCCAGGGGTAGCGGTACTACCGCTAGGACCCCAGCGGTACTACCTCCAGGGGTAGCGGTACTACCGCCAGGAGGATTCTCTGTGTACTCTTCTCATATGCTTGGCAATGAGTGTTTACTTTTCTGCCTTTTCTTGTTCATTGCCTTGACTCTTTTTTGTCGCTCTTTTTCAGTGTGTGTTTTGTGTCACAGGTGGTGCTCGCCGCTCAAACCCCCATGGGACACACAGTCCAAGCATTTTCGCAATCCAGAGGCTCCAGAGGGTTCCGCCACTTCAGGTCTGCAACCCAAAAAGCAGGCCTTCAAGAAGACCGCTCACAAGGACAAGGGGATCAACGTCCGCACCATGCCCCCTAAGGACTTTCTGCGGTTCCGCACTCAAAACCACTATCTCCAAGAGCGGGCTGTGATCAAGAATGTCGAGCATGTTTGGGCAAGGGATCACTGCAGGATCTACCGTGATATCGTCAACAATTTCAAGAAGAACTTTGTCCCCGTTCAGTGGATTGACCTGGCTCACCTTCAGCGGAACATGGACTATTTTGTTGATGCTCTCTCTCTGATTGACAAACTGGGCATCAAGGAGATCATCTCTTTCAAGACAGACTTTGACCCCAATGTCGTTGCCCAATTCTATGTCACGGTTCACTTCTCACCTGATGACGAGCGCTCCATGGTGTGGATGACTGGGACTCAGAAGATGACCGGTACCTGGCGTGAATTCATGGCATTTCTCAAGGTTGATTTCCAGGGAGCTGACACTCCACTTGGGTCGCGTCCTCATGCCGCAGCTCCCACTGATAGGGCTTCCGTCAAGGACAGATTGCAGCAACTCTATGTGAAGAAAGGTGTGCTCCCCAGGCATCTGGACATTATGCATCGGATCTTCCGCAACACCCTCTTTCCTCGCATTGGCAACTTTGACGAGGTACATGGCTCTCTGGCTGAGATGCTACTGCTCTGTGAGGAGGCTATGACTAACGAGTCTGCCCCTCTTGATATTTCTGATGTGATGTTCACTAAGCTCTGGAACTGCATCATGATGCGCAAGGTTCCCATCTACGGGCCCTATCTGTTTGCTTATATCCCTCAGAAGTGGCAAAACACCTATCCGCAGGAGGAGTTATACATTCAGGCTGACTACATTGTGCACGATCCTGTCAAGCTTTGCGTCAAGGATAAATGGACCAACCCATCAACTTCCTCTCAGCACATGGACACTCACATAGAGACTGCTGCTGACAGAGGAACCGCCTCTCAGTCCCGCTCTTCTGCCATGCCATCTTGGGCCATGAAACTGCAGGATAAGATGAAGACTCTCTTCTGTATGCAGGCTAAGGGCCAGTATCAGACACACGTGGCTCACAAGGAGAACCGTCAGAGGCACAAGCGTGTCCTAAGGACTCTTGATGTTGACATCTCCAGCAGATCAGAGGACGACATCACTCCAGAGGCTGCTTGGATGCGGGCTCAAGGTTACCAGTGGTCTAGCGCTGAGGAGGAAGAGGAGGAGCGGGACGATCCGGAGGGTACGGACGAGTCTGGCGATGCTGAGGATGAGGAGTAACCACCTGTGGCGTTAAGTGTGCCCCTTTTTGGTGTCTTGTGCCAAAGGGGGAGAGAGTCTAGGAGCTGGATTTGCTTTGAGAGTCGAACTTTGCTTTGCTTTGCTTATCTTTTGTGTTTTGCTTCGAACTTGGTTTGCTTCTATTTTGCTATCTTTTGTGAGACATGAACTTGTGTGAGATTTATTTCCATCATATGTTGTGAGTCATATGCTCCTTATTGTCATATATCTCTATCTTTTAGTTCTCATATTATTCTCTGTGCAAATCCGGTATTGTCATCAATCCACCAAAAAGGGGGAGATTGTTGGGGCATAGTTTATGCCTAAGTAATTTTGGTGATTGATGACAGTACCGCAAAGGACTAACCATGTGTCATTAAGATTTCAGATAACACACGTCAACGGCACAAGACGACTCGCCCCCTCGTTCGTGGAACAGAAGGCCGGCGTTCTCTACGATTCTCTTTATTTGAATCATAGGAAAGTCGTACTATTAAGAGGGGAACCGTAGTGGAAAGATTTGGGTGGAATCAATCTTTGCACGCGCACACTTCACATATTTTCCCCCTTGCCGGCATCTTTGGAGTGGCTCCCGCCTTTGTGTTGCCTTCTTCTTTGCAAATGGTCCCCCAGCGGTAGTACCGCTGGGCCTAGCGGTAGTACCGCTGGCCCTGGCGGTACTACCTCTGACCAGGGGCGGTACTACCGCCAGCTAGCCCTAGCGGTACTACCGCTGGAGTGCTAGCGGTAGTACCGCCCCTGGTCAGCGGTAGTACCGCTCCAGGAGCTTAGTACCGCCTGCCTAGCGGTTGTACATGGACGGACCTTTTTGCGAAGACTTTCTTAGCGGTGGTAGTGCTTATGCACTACCAGGGGCCCAGCGGTAGTACCACTGCAGCCAGCGGTACTACCGCTGCATCCAGCGGTAGTACCGCTAGACTCGGGCTGAGAGTGGGAAAACGGTTGGATTTTTTTCCCCCACTATATAAAGGGTTCTTCTAGCTGTGGAACCTTATCTCTTACCCTCCCAAGCTCCATTGTTGCTCCCTAAGATCAAAAGTACCTGATCTCTCTCCCTAGCCAATCAAACTTGTTGATTCTTTAGGGATTGGTTGAGAAGGCCTAGATCCACACTTCCACCAAGAGAAAAGTTGATTCCCCCACCAATCCCTTGCGGATCTTGTTACTCTTGGGTGTTTGAGCATCCTAGACGGTTGAGGTCACCTCGAAGCCACATTCCATTGTGGTGAAGCTTCGTGGTCTTGTTGGGAGCCTCCAAGCTTTGTGTGGAGTTTGCCCCAACCTTGTTTGTAAAGGTTCGGTCGCCGCCTTCAAGGGCACCTATAGTGGAATCACGGTACCTTGCATCGTGCGAGGGCGTGAGGAGAATACGGTGGCCTTAGTGGCTTATTGGGGAGCATTGTGCCTCCACACCGCTCCAACGGAGACGTACTTCCTATCAAAGGGAAGGAACTTCGGTAACACATCCTCGTCTCCATCGGTTCCACTTGTGGTTATCTCTAACCATTACTTTGTGTATGTTTATGTTGTCATCTATCTCTTACTTGTCTTAGTAGCTCTTGTTGTTAGCTTCATTAGGGTTCACCCCATTGTTGTTATATTTGTGAACCCGTATGTTGTTTACCCTAACTTGCTAAGATTAATTAAAAAGTGGTCGTTTCCTATTCACCCCCCCCTCTAGTCAACCATATCGATCCTTTCATCATGTCTATGGTCAGGAAACCTTGACCATCTTTGATCAACGAGCTAGTCCCTGAGAGCCTCACTAGGGATAGTGTATTGTCTATGTATCCAAACATGTATTTGATTTTCCAATCAATACAATTCTAGCATGGATAATAAACTAGTATCATGAACAAGGAAATAATAATAACCAATTTATAATTGCCTTTAGGGCATATTTCCAACAATTTGGCCCTTGGAAGAGGTTTAGTCAACGGGTCTACCACATTCAGATCTGTATGTATTTTACAAATATCTATGTCCCCATCCTTGACCATTTCACGAATGGAGTTGAAGCAACGCTTGATGTGTTTGGTTCTATTGTGAAACCTGGATTCCTTTGCTAAGGCAATTGGTCCAGTGTTGTCACAAAAGATTGTCATTGGACCCGATGCACTGGGTATTACACCTAGATGAGATATGAACTCCTTCATCCAGACTCCTTCATGCGGTGCTTCTAAAGCAGCTATATACTTCACTTCACATCTAGATTCCGCCATGACGCTTTGCTTGGAACCGCACCAACTGATAGCTCCACCAATCAATATAAATATGTATCCGGTTTGTGACTTAGAGCCATCCAGAACAGTGTCAAAGCTAGCATCGACATAAACCTTTACGACGAGCTCTTTGTCAGCTCCATAAACGAGAAACATATCCTTGGTCCTTTTTAGGTACTTCAGAATATTCTTGACCGTTGTCCAGTGATCCATTCCTGGATTACTTTGGTACCTTCCTTCCAAACTTATGGCAAGGCACACATCAGATCTGGTACACAACATGGCATACATTATAGAACCTATGTTCAAGTGAAAGCACAATTGCTCCCTAAGGTGGTTTTGGTAATTAATCACAACATATGCATCATTGGACTAGAATTGTGTGGACATGCCCCTTTGATGCAAGGAAGGAATAAGATTGGCTAAACCTTCAAGCAAGAAGACCCTTCATTTTATACTTTATGTGAAATCACTTTGAGTCCATAGGAAAACCAATACTATTATATTCAAAATCGGTGTCACCAACATTTCCTACTCGACCATACCGATTTTACACTTAGACAGATCCTATGCCAAACCCACCATCTCGGTACAACAAACATTCCTATGGGTGCCACCGAGATTTGGTGACCAACATTATATTGAGATAATTTCAATTTTACGAATTTTAGAGTTTGAAATCGGTCTCACCGAGTTTGGAAACCAGTCTAGGTTATCGTATCGGTACCACCAAGATTCCTATATCGGTCACACCGAGAATTCAATAGTTGCCACATTTAGTGAAACTCGGTACCACCGAGATTCATTTCGGTGTCACCGAGTTGGGCAATAATGTTGTAACGGTTGGATTTTGGGGGATGCCTATATATATACCCCTCCACACCTACCTCTCACTCATTGAGGAAGCACTGTGTACACACTTCCACTTGAAAGATCCATTTTTCTAAGAGAGAGCCACCTACTCATATTTTGAGATCAAGAGTGAAAGGACGTGGATGTCGCCTAGAGGGGGGTGAATAGGCACTTTAAAATAATTACAATTTAGGCTTGAACAAATGCGGAATAGAACTAACGTTTAATATGTCAAGCACAAAACTTAAAACAACTAGGCTCACCTATGTGCACCAACAAGTTATGCTAAGCAAGATAAACAACTAAGTGATAGCAAGATATATGAATAGAAACAATATGGCTATCACAAAGTAAAGTGCATAATTAAAGGGTTTGGATAAGAGATAACCGAGGCACACGAAGACGACGATGTATCCCGAAGTTCACACCCTTGCGGATGCTAATCTCCGTTTGGAGCGGTGTGGAGACACAAGGCTCCCCAAGATACCACTAATGCCACCGTAATCTCCTCACACCCTCGCACAATGAAAGATGTCGTGATTCCACTAAGGTACCCTTGAGGGTGGTCACCGAACCCGTACAAACAAGGTTGGGGGAAATGTCCACAACTTAATTGGAGGCTCCCAACAACACCACGAAGCTTCACCACAATGGCATATGGCTTCGAGGTGACCACAATTACTCGGTGCAATCTCCACAACTTAATTGGAGACCCCGACGCTTGCCGAGAGCTTTACACCACAATGATTGAGCTCCGAGGCACCACCAAGCTTCGAGGGGTACCAAGTACCCAAGGGTAATAAGCTTCTCAACTTCTCACTTCCACGTATCACCGTGGAGAACTCAAACTGATGCAACTAATGCAATGGCAAGAACACACTAAGTGGTCAAGTCCCACACACTCAAATCCCTCCACAACAACAAAAGATATGGTGAAATATGAGAGGAATAACAAGGATCTCACAAAGAACTCCAAGATCTAGATCCAAGGGGTTCCCCTCACATAGAGGAGAAAGTGATTGGTGGAGATGTGCATCTAGATCTTCTCTCTCTTTTCCCTCAAGAACTAGCAGGAATCATTGGAGGGATTGAGAGTTAGCAAGATCTAAGAAGGTTAACAATGGGGGAAGAACACGAGCTCAACGGATAGATAAGGTCCAATGGGGAAGAAGACCTCCTTTATATAGTGGGGGAACGAATCCAACCGTTACCGCCACTCACAACCCAATTGGAGCGGTACTACCGCTCCCAGAATGTCCGAGGGAGTGGTACTACCGCCCGGGAGCGGTAGTAAAAAATTACTACCGCTCCAGGAGCGGTACGACCGCTGGCACGAGGAGCGGTACTACCGCTGGATACTTAAACTGCTCTAACTTTGGCATACGAACTCCGAATCGAGCAAACTCAAGCTTGTTGAATTCAAAACAACAAGAGCTATCCAACAATGACATAAAATGTTAAGAGTAAATTTCAATTATATAGAGAAGTGAGACCTCTATGAATGAAGAACCGACAAAAACTTCCAACATCGAAAACATCATAGAAGATGCATATGGACTCCATTTTTGATGAACTCGAGCTTGTCATGAAGATGACCATAAGCTATAAAACTCACAAGGATAAACACCAAACAAGAACCAAGAAATATGATGGAAGTATCCAAATGGTTTGAGCTCTCAACGAATGATACGATCAAGCTACTCACTTGAGAGCCCCCCTTGACAGTACGGTAATCTATCCTAAATAAGAAAACCTATCAAGGGCAAACCTATACCTTGCACCTAGTCATGTTGATCTAGATGATGATGATCTTGGCTTCCTCAAGATGGACCACCTTTCTTGATTTCCTTAGTTTGAGAAGACTAGTTGATTGCTCCCCCATACTCACTATGAGCAACTCTTCAGCACATCTTCACAAGTCCATTGCCACCACAATGGACGGAAACTTCAACCATGATATCTTCGTGATGCTCCACTTGAACTTGCACACCGCAATCTTGATGACAATCACCACTTGATGTCATCCTTCATAGGTTGAATGAGATCTTCCTCTTGACGCAAACCCATGAAGACACACCTAACCCCACATAGAACTCTCACAAGGACCATGGGAGAGTACACAAAAGCATTATGGACAATGCTTACCATAATATGGGATCACTTCATCCCTCTCGGTACATCTTGTACACTTTGTATGTTGATCATCTTGATTTACTCTTTGCTTAGTCTTGATGAACCTTGTGTATTTATGACCAATCTTTGGATAATACCTTGAATACCACCTTGGTCATCATATAAACTCCTTGACACCAATAGATGGACTTCAAGAAGTGCCTATGGACAAATCCTTCGAATATAACTTAAGGCAACGATTAGTCCATAGGGATTATCATCAATTTCCAAAACCACATATGGATAAATATGTTCTAACAAAGAGATTCCATTCCAACCATTTGAACCTTGATTTCTAGCCTCCCCAAGTTGCTTTCCACAAGATCAATCTCTCCTACCCCTGCCAAATCTGAGAGAGAGTGATTGAGTGTTGAGGAGACTATCTTTTGAAGCACAAGAGCAAATATTTCATCCTTCTACCACATCTATTACCTTTTGGAGGGTGGTGCCTCCTAGATTGGTTAGGTGTCACTTGGGTGCCTCCTCCTTAGTGTTGTGGAGTTGAACCAAGATGTTTGTAAGGGAAAGGAGATCGCCTACTTCATGAAGATCTACCGTGAGTGAGGCTAGTCTTGTGTGGATGGAAGCCGTGGTGGAATAAACAAGGCTGCTTCTTCGTAGACCCCTTGTGCATGGAGCCTTCTGTGGACTCTCACAGCCATTACCCTCTGTGGGTTGAAGTCTCCACTAACATGGACGTACGATAGCGCCACCTATCGGAACCATGCCAAAAATCGTCGTGTCAACCTTTGTGTTTGATCTCCCTACCTTATCATCTACTTTACACTTGCATGCTTTACTTTCCACTGCAATACTCTTAGATATGCATGTGTAGGGTGTACTTGACTAGTCTTAATTGCTAACACTTGCCCACACTTAAAATTGGGAAAAGGGCAAGTTTTTATCTTGTCAAGTAGTCTAATCACCCCCCCCTCTAGACATACTTTCGATCCTACAAGTGGTATCAGAGCTTTTGTCTCCATTGCATTGGTTTCACAACCTAGGAGAGTATGTCGTCTAGTGAGGGAAATTGTCACCGTAGATGTCCATATTTCGATGACAGTAATTTTGCTAGTTGGAAGCATAAGATGAAAATGCATATTCTTGGTCATAATCCTGTTGTTTGGGATGTTGTTCGTGTTGGTGTGCAAGGTGATTTCTTCGGAGAAGGAAGAGAACCAAATCGTGATGCCACAACAGAAGAACTGAAGATGTTGCAATTCAATGCTCAAGCCAGTGATATCATGTTCAACTGCTTGTGTGTCGAAGAATTCAACAAAATCAGTCGCCTTGAGAATGCAAAGGAAATTTGGGATATTGTTAGAGCACATTTCTCTATATGTGGTTTCGGTAATTGATGACAATCCATATATACTAGTGGTTGCATTGAGTTATATTTATTTGTCCATAGGCACTTCTTGAAGTCCATCTGTTGGTTTCAAGGAGTTTATTTGATGACCAAGGTGGTATTCAAAGTATTATCCAAAGACTGGTCATAAAGACACAAGGTTGATCAAGACTAAGCAAAGAGTAAATCAAGATGATCAACACACATAGTGTACAAGATGTACCAAGAGGAATCAAGTGATCTCATGGTATGGTAAGCATTGTCCATAACACTTTTGTGTACTAACCCATGGTCTTCGTGAGAGTTCTATGTGGGGTTAAGTGTGTTTCCATGGGTTTGCATCAAGAGGAAGATCTCACTCAATCTATGAAGGATGACATCAAGTGGTGATCCTCATCAATATTGCGGTGTGCAAGTTCAAGTGGAGCATCACGAAGATATCATGTTTGAAGCTTGTCGTCCATTGTGGTGGCAATGGATTTGTGAAGATGTGCTGAAGAGTGGCTCACCCATAGTGAGTATGGGGGAGCAATCGATTGGTATTCAACAAACCAACGCAATCAAGAAAGGTGGTCCATCTTGAGGAAGCCAAGATCATCGTCACCTAGCTCAAGAGGACTAGGTGCAAGGTACAGGTTTGCCCTTGATAGGTTTCTCTATTGTAGGATAAATTGTCGTACTGTCAAGGGGGGCTCTCAAGTGAGTAGCTTGATCGTATCGTTCGTTGAGTACTCAAACCATTTGCATCCTTGCATCATATTTCTTGGTTCTTGTTTTATGTTTCTATTTGTGAGTTTTAGAGCTTATGGTCATCTTCATGACAAGCTCGAGTTCATCGAAAACAGAGTCCATATGCATCTTCTATGATGTTTTCGATGTTGGAAGTTTTTGTCGGTTCTTCATTCGTAGAGGTCTCACATCTCTATATCATTGGCATATTCACATCTGCATTTTCACATTGCTGTTTGGATAACTCTTGTCCTCCTCAATACAACAAGCTTGAGTTTGTTCCATTCGGAGCTCATATGCGGAAGTTATGGCAGTTTGAGTGGCCAACGGTAGTATGGCAGGTGCGAGTGGTAGTACCGCTCTTGGAGCGGTAGTAGTTTTTACTACCGTGCCGTTGGACTTTTGCACAACCGCACCCTCAGCGGTGGTAGGCACGGAAGTAATTTTTTACTATCGTGGTTGGTGAACCTAGCAGCGGTAGTACCACTCTGCTCGGGTTGTGAGTGGGGGTAACGGTTGGATTCTTTCCCCCACTATATAAAGAAGGTCGTCTTCCCCATTGGACTTTATCCATTCGTTGAGCTCGTGTTCTTCCCCCATTGTTGACCTTCTTAGAGCTTGCTAACTCTCAATCCCTCCAATGATTCTTGCTAGTTCTTGAGGGCAAAGATAGAGGAGATCTAGATTCACATCTCCACCAATCACTTTCTCCTCTATGTGAGAGGAACCCCTTGGATCTTCATCTTGGAGTTCTTTGTGAGCTCCTTGTTCTTCCTCTCATATTTTTCCATAGCTTTTGTTTTTGTGGAGGGATTTGAGTGTGAGGGACTTGACCACTTCGTGTGTTCTTGCCATTGCATTAGTTGCACCGGTTTGAGTTCTCCACAGTGATATGTGGAAGTGAGAAGTTGAGTAGCTTGTTACCCTTGGGTACTTGGTACCCCTAGAGATTGTTCTTCGTGGATGCTTTGGCATCCTAGAAGCTTGGTGGTGCCTCAAAGCTCAATCATTGTGGTGTAAAGCTCCGGGAAAGCTTCGGGGTTTCCAATTAAGTTGTGAAGATTGCCCCGAGCATTTGTGGTCACCTCAAAGCCATATGCCATTGTGGTGATGCTTCGTGGTGTTGTTGGGAGCCACCAATTAAGTTGTGGAGATTGCCCCAACCTTGTTTGTACGGGTTCGGTGACCGCCCTCAAGGGTCCCTTACTGGAATCATGACATCTTGCATTGTGCGAGGGCATGAGGAGATTACGGTGGCCTTAGTGGCATCTTGGGGAGCATTGTGCCTCCACACCGCTCCAAACAGAGATTAGCATCTGCAAGGGTGTGAATTTCGGGATACATCATTGTCTCTGCGTGCCTTAGTTATCTCTTACCCGATCCCTTTACTTATGCACTTTACTTTGTGGTAGCCATATTGTTTCTTGTTATATATCTTGCTATCACTTAGTTGGTTATCTTGCTTAGCATAAGTTGTTGGTGCACATAGGTGAGCGTAGTTGTTTTAGGTTTTGTGCTTGACAAATTAAACGTTAGTTTTATTCCGCATTTGTTCAAGCCTAAACCGTAATCATTTTAAAGCGCCTATTCACCCCCTCAAGGCGACATCCACGTCCTTTTAGATACTTTGATTTATATGCACGAAGGTACCGATTCTGTCAGAGAATCTAAGTAGGATGTGCTTCAAAGTCAGCTTGAAAAGTTCAAGATGAAGGATGGTGAAGGATTCGCTGAGATGTATTCTAGGTTGGCTCTCATCAAAAATGAGATTGCCGGCTTAGGAAGCGAAGAGATGACCATTCATCATCGAGAAGATACTTAGAGCTTTGGATGGAAGATACGACACCGTGTGCACATTAATTCAAATGATGTGCAACTACAAGGATCTCAAGCCTACTAAAGTCATTGGAAGGATTTTTTTCTCATGAAATGTCTCTCGGAGACAAAGATGAGTTCCACAACAAGTCAAGCGCTGCTTACAAAGCTTTAGTCGATGCTCCCGCTACTTCAAGTGATAACCTTGTTACCAATGAATAGATCAGCCTTGGTCGGAAAATTCAACAAGTTCTACAAGAGTAGAGGCAAAGAGAGAAGCTCAAGCTCAAGATATGATGAGAAGCGTTTGTCTAGTCGTGACCGAAACTGCTACAACTGTGGAAAGCGCGGACACTTCTCCAATGGGTGCTCGGCTACCCACAAACAAAGAGAAGAGTCACCTAGAAGACGAAGCTCAAGAGCTGAGCCACCTCGCAAGGAGAGAAGGAGTAGAGAAGATCATTATGAAGGTGATATCAAGATGAGAGAGTTGACACCCTTTGTCAATCAGTTAAAGCATGAAGTTGATGCAGTGCACACTCCTAGCTCCAGCCGTGGTGATGATGATTATACATTTCTCCCAACTACGACTCAGTTCAGGACCCAGACCAGATCTATAGCTATTACAGTTCCAGAGTCCAGACCAGATCTATAGTTGTTACAGTTCCAGAGTCCAGACCATCTTCATCACCCCAAGCATCAGCTCCATCAGCTCCATCAACTCCACCAGCTCCTGCAGCTCCAGTGTCTACACCACCACCTTAGAGGACATCTGTTGAAGCCTTCGCCGACTCTCTCCTATCGACTCCATCAACTGCTACCAGAGGAGATCGAGCCTAGAGCAACGCTTAGTTCCAGACCTTTGAACTTTTTTGGTAACTTGTTGCCTAACGTGGAGAGTTGTATAGATCAATATGGCTGAGAGAGAGAGAGAGAGAGAGAGGGAGAGAGAGAGAGTTGTTTTATTGCTCTCTTTGGTTTCTAAAAACATCAGGTCTTTTGGATGTCTTAACTATATTGTGTTTGATCATACACTTTGATTGTTTATGCTACCATTTCATACCTTTGAGCTATCTATATGATGACCATTCACTCATTTGGTTGGTGTTTTGTGCATTACTATTCATTCATATCATTTATGCGCACCACCAAAATGTATGTGACACGGAAGACTGACCCATGCTCCTAATCCATTGTGCATTTGCATTCAAACGCAAATTTAGAATAATGCACAAATTTAGGGGGAGCTCTTGCTTATCACATACTTCTCAAAGAGACGATGCTATTCACTGATTATATCTTGCGTCGAAACTTTGATTTATATGTTGTCGTAAATTACCAAAAATGGGGAGATTGAAAACACAACTTCTCCCTAAGGTGGGTTTGGTAATTAATGACAACATATGTGTCACTGATCCAATGATTCCATCTAGTATATTTTAGGAAAAGTTCAATGATGCATTGGCTAAGGATTGTGAGGAGAACCCCTAGATGCAAGGAACATCTATTGGCAACAAGCTTGAAGACTCTACAAATTATATTTTGTGAGAAATCACATTTGAGTCCATAGGAAAGCCAATACTATTAAAAGGGGGTGAGGTGGTTGTGATGATCTGGTTTCTCAAGTGCTTAGAGATAGCCACCAAAAATAATCATGAGATTATCCCACAAATATTTTGTCACAATCCACGTAGTCCAAAATTCGGTCCCACCAACTTTCCATTCGGCCCTATCGAGTTTTCCACTAGATAGATCCCATGCCAAACCCTAGCATCTCGGTGACACGAACATTCTATTCGGTGCAACCGAAATCAGTGAACAACTTTATAGTTAGCCATTCTCAAGAATCATAATTTCCGAGTTTTAGGAACTGCTCTCACCGAGATTTGGAAAATGCCTAGGACACCCATATCGGTACCACCGAGAATTATCTATCGGTCTCACCGAAAAGACAAAATTTGCCACATTTTGCACTAGTCGGTGCCACTCAGTTTCACCTCGGTTTCACCGAGTTGGGCAATAATGTTGTAATGGTTGGATTTTTGAAGATTCCCATATATACACCTCCACCACCTCTCATTCGTACAGGAAGCACTCAGAACACTCTTACACTTGTCATATCAATTTTTCTGACAGAGAACCACCCACTCATGTGTTGAGATCAAGATATTCTAATCCTACCATTTGAATCTTGATTTCTAGCCTCCCAAGTTGCTTTTCACCCAATCAATCTCTTTCACCCAAACTAAATCTAGAGAGAGTGATAGAGTGTTGAGGAGATTATCTTTTGAAGCACAAGAGCAAGGAGTTCATGGTACTAGCGCATCTATTACCTTTTGGAGAGTGGTGTCTCCTAGGTTGGTTAGGTTTCGCTTGGGAGCCTCCTACTTCAGGTTGTGGAGTTGAACCAAAAAGTTTGTAAGGGCAAGGATATCCTCTACTTCATGAAGATCTACCTTGAGTGAGGCTTGTCCTTCGTGGATGTAAGCCTAGATCGAATAGACAAGGTTGCTTCTTCGTGGACCCTTCGTGGGTTGAGCCCTCCGCGGACTCACGTGACTGTTACCCTCCATGGGTTGAAGTCTCCATCAACGTGGACATACAATAGCACCACCTATCGGAACCACGCCAAAAATCGTCGTGTCAATCTTTATGTTTGATCTTCCTATTCCTACCCTCTATTTACATGTGCATGTCTTTACTTTCCGCTGCTATACTCTTAAATTTGCATCTGTAGGATGTGCTTGACTTGCGACAATTGTTAAAACTTGCCCACAACTAAAATTGGAAAAAGGTTAAGTTTTTATTTGGTCAAGTAGTCTAATCACCCTCTCTAGACATACTTCGGATCCTATACCTCTGCAACCTTCTAACCTCTTCTTAATGCTTTGACAATTTAGTAAGAACTCTTCCACTCTAAGTTTAGATGTGCCAAGAGGAAATCCTAGATAAGTGAATGGAAAACTTCCTTGCTTGAGACATGATATTTACCTATAAGACTAATTATTCAATAGGGACATTGACATGAACCATCACATACTTTCTATAATTGATATTTCACCTAGTTTGAGCAGCATAATGTTGAAGGAGAATTTTAGCTTGTCCTAATTGTTCTTCTGCAACACACATCACTAAGATGCTATCATCGACATATTGAATTATAGGGAAGTTAGGACATGAATTGATAGACATAGGTGTTGTGATAAGATTGAGATGCATTGCCTCTTTAAGAGTGGATTGCAGAAGATCAACAACAAACACAAAGATGAGTGAGACTGGAGAGATAAGGTCCCTTTGGTTGACGCCTCTTTTTACAATGAAAATGTTTACCGACGTCCCATTTAGAAGGACCGAAGAACTACAAGAAGATAAAATCATGTTTGATCTAGTTCAGGCATTTTGTCTCATGTTCTATCATGTCAAATGCCTTTCGAACGTCAAGTTTTGGCACAATAACCTTTTTCTTGGATTGTTTAGACTGGAACATGTACTCAAAAGGCCATGCCAAGCAGACTCCTTTTCTTCACGAATATGTAAAGCTTATGTATCTTCCATTGATAGAAGAAGTTGAAATGAGTACAAGAAAGGCTACACCACATGGCACAACCATAAGAAGATGTAAACATAGTGTCTAGAGCAGAGAGGAATGAAATGCTAGACCCAAACAAAAACTACACCACAACGTTAAACTACCCTAACAATGAACAACCTAAAACTAAGCGATGTACCAAATCTCTAAATACACCACTAGACATGCCACGAGTACTCAAGACGACGCCTTCAAAAAGGATAACGAAGTCACCATCCGATCCGAGGAACCGGATCAGGGGTTTTCCTGGATAATCGAAAGGGGCACAGAGAAAGTCCATACACGTGTCTTCGCTGCCGAGCAGTATTTGATAGGCTTGGATTTTTTAAAACATAATAGTTGATGTGCAGCGGCCAAGGAATATCTCCTTATAGTCTATTTGTGAGAAGATTCGTGGTGATTTTGATGACAGAGGTGAAAGAGCAGATTTGAAATTCTGCCTTTTCATACTGCCTGTTTTATAGTTCCCGGCGTAACCCTCGAGCTCCTGTGTGCTCCTCAACGTAATCCGACGGGAACTAGCAAAAATGAAATAATAAAACAGTAAGAGAATGATTGACATAGCACGACTTCCGCGCCAGAAAAAGAAGGCGGTAGGAGGAAAAGAAAGGTTAAGCATACATTTCTCGTTGTGGTTGAGATGAAATTGTCGCTAGCATTGCTTCCATGCAACGTCGATGTGACTGGCGAGGTGCAGCCACAGCCATGGGTCCATGAGGAACAAACGCAGAGAGACAAAAATATGATGGCACTCCTACTTGCGTTGATTATTATTAGGATTTGATAGGGGGAGTCTGGATTTGACGCGGTTTGGCTTGGGCTTGGGCTTGGGCTAGCTGCCAAAACCGGAAAGCTTGTGTATCACCTTAATAGTAGTGGTACTATAGCCATAGCTGTTTTTGTTAGGCTTAAGATTAAGATGTGGAATTGGAGACGGTCATTGCGCGGGGCGGTTGGTGCAGGCTGGGCTTTCAGATGTTTGGAATAGGATGGAGACGCGCGACAAGTTGGTTGACGCAGCTATCCCGGGCGTTTGTTCGTTAGTATTAATCGGAGCATCGCTCTAGCCTGTGTGTGTGTGTGACGCACAAGGAAGGAAGCACGGCACAGCACAGGCGCGCTATAAGCTAGTATAGCTGAGACGTGAGACCCGTCACCGACCCAGAGAAGAGAAGAGGAGGAATGAAGGTTGCGGCCCGTCGATCATGGCGGTGCTTTTCAGCTGCTGTTAGTTGCGGCGTGCCGTCCTGGTAGTTAGTCGGGCTCTCCTCTATTCTCCCTCAGGCCGGTAGAAGTGTAACGCAAACGAAACGAAAGGAAAGGAGAGGGAGGAAGAAGAGCGGTCGTGGTCGGATCGCGGGAGGAGGAGACGTCTCGATCCCTCGGACGGGGACACGCGCGGGCAGCAACCAACCGCATGCAGATTGGACGCAAGCAAGCCCGCCCGCCCTCCACTCACCGGCAACGGGTGGTTCCTTCGTACACATCCGTTTCCGATAGATCGAAACAAAACCGTTTCCGGAACACGGCTTGCACGGCGCTGCGTCCGTCATCAACGACGGACGCCCTACCACGTCCATGCACCCCGGTTTTAAATTTGCCGGGTTTGTTTTGTTTCGGAGCAGTCGGTTGCAGTTCAGTGGAGCGGACTGGGGGTGGGGTGGGGTGGGCCACCGATCCCAATCCCGCGACCACGCCTCCTCAACTCCCAACGGCCACGACGACTCACCAGCAGCGTCGCACCGTTCCAACACCAATTCCCTTTTCCTTCCTTCCTCTATTTGCCTGTCATCACGTCCCAAAAGAAAGGAAGAAAGATAAAAAGACAGCGAAATACCAGCAGGAACCGGTAGCTCGTTATATGCCTCAGACGTTACCGTAGGATATCTGGCATGGTATCTGAACTGAACGAATTACCACTGCCAGGCTAGATATGTACTCTGCTCTACGTAGCACTCCGCATAATCAGGTTATTAAGTGGTACGTAGCAAAAAAGACAAGGCATTTTCCTGTGCGAAAGGTGCGCCACACGCGTGTGCGTGTGGAAATGACGCGGACGGAGACGGTTTTGCTTGCGACGCATGGCATGCATGGAGACGGCGCGGGATTCAAATTTGTGCTGGGCGAAACAAATCCTCACGTCGCCATACGCGCCGATTAAAAAGCCGAAAATCAGGAAATTCCTACTATCCCCAACAAATACTTACATACTCCTCGGTCACTTGAATCTGTTACTAGAAATAATAGTACCAGAAATGAATATGAATAGCAGAGGTCGTTTCGGTTGGAAGCGATGGCCGGGAAGAGAGATAGATAGATATTATTTTGCGCCTGCCTCCCCATCCCCATCCCTATCCCTATCCATCCGTCCATAACATAACCACACGTAGGCGTTGGAGCAGGAAGAGTCATTTCGGGTTTCAGTTGGGGAGCGTTTATATGGGATGGTAGCGACGCCGCGTGTCCCGGGGCCAGCTGTACCCACGTCCCCCCCTTCCCTCCCCTGCTGGGCTGGAACCCGTTCACCGTCGCCTCCAGTCCCAGGTATATATCCTCCCCCTGCCCCCTCCGCTCCCCTCACTCCATCCTTCCTCTGTCTCCTTCCTTCCTCCCTCCACTTCTCCACCGCACCACCACCACCACATTATTTCGGTAACCCACCACCCGTAGCAGGGAGCGGTTACTACGCACACGTACATCCATCGATCGATCGATCGATCTACGGGCGGCGAGTCATGGCGGCGTGCAGAGGAGGAGGAGGAGGGGGCGGCAAGGACGTGGACCGGATCAAGGGCCCGTGGAGCCCGGAGGAGGACGACGCGCTGCAGCGGCTGGTGGGACGCCACGGGGCGCGCAACTGGTCGCTCATCAGCAAGTCCATCCCGGGGCGGTCCGGCAAGTCGTGCCGCCTCCGGTGGTGCAACCAGCTCTCGCCGCAGGTGGAGCACCGCCCCTTCACCCCCGACGAGGACGACACCATCCTCCGCGCCCACGCAAGGTTCGGCAACAAGTGGGCCACCATCGCCCGCCTGCTCTCCGGCCGCACCGACAACGCCATCAAGAACCACTGGAACTCCACGCTCAAGCGCAAGTACTCCTCATCATCCTCGGCGTCCGCCTCCGCCTCCGCCTCCGCCTCGCCCGGTGATGACGCGGTCGACGACGACCGCCGCCCGCTGAAGCGGACCAGCAGCGACGGGTACCCGGGGCTCTGCTTCAGCCCCGGCAGCCCGTCGGGATCGGACCTCAGCGACTCCAGCCACCAGAGCCTCCCCTCCGTCATGCCGTCCGCCGCCTCGCACCAGCCGCACGTCTACCGCCCGGTTGCGCGGGCCGGCGGGGTGGTCGTGCTCCCGACGGCAACTCCTCAGCCCTCGCCTCCGTCTCCACCGCCGCCGCCCCCTCCTCCTCCTCCGGCGACGTCCCTCTCGCTCTCGCTCTCCCTGCCCGGCTTGGACGCGCCCGAGCCAGCCCCGGTGGCGCAGCCTATGCCCATGCCCATGCCGCCACCTCCTGTTCCTGCTCCTGTACAGCCCGCCGCAGCGCCTCAGATGCCGCCCCCGTCCATGCCGTTCCATCTCCAGCCGCCCCCGCCGCCTCAACCACGCGCGGCGGCGCCCTTCAACGGGGAGTTCCTGTCGATGATGCAGGAGATGATCCGGATCGAAGTCCGGAACTACATGTCCGGCTTCCACCCCCGGTCGCCGACAAGCGCTTGACGACCATGGCCAACATC
This sequence comes from Hordeum vulgare subsp. vulgare, assembly GCF_904849725.1. Classification (NCBI taxonomy): domain Eukaryota; kingdom Viridiplantae; phylum Streptophyta; class Magnoliopsida; order Poales; family Poaceae; genus Hordeum; species Hordeum vulgare. The sequence continues at coordinate 345,551,975 of NC_058522.1, read as the reverse complement.
GAGTACCAGCACGCAAACAAGAAGCAGCATCTCGAGAACAAACCAAGATCAGTCTGCCTGCCTGCTCGACTCAAGAGAAGCAATTAATGAAAGAGGCGGCAAGTGAAGAGGAGAGGCGAAGAAGAAGAAGGCCTGTTTAGATCTTGATCTTGTTTCCCAACAATAATTCCTTAGTTCCATGTGTCTTGATTAGTTTCGTTTTCCTTGCTCGAGATCGATCGATCGATCATGGCAGTTCGTTGGCTGTCGAGAGACTGAGACGGAGAAAACTTCGTGACTAGTGTGCCGAATAAGCTAGGCAGTGCAGAGGCAAACATGTTGCTTGCTGGATAGAGACTTGTTTTTTGTACAGAGGAAAGGGAAAAAGAAATCAAACGAGACGGGGGGAAAAAGGCGAGGCCAAGTTCAGTTCACATGGATGGATGGATCACATCTGATCTGCTTGCTTCTTCAGTTCCGTTTCACTGCTGGCACTCCGGAGTTCCGTTTCACTGCTTGCTTTGGTAGTACAAAGTCGTTTGGTTTCGTTTCCGTGGTGCTGTGCTTTGCTTTGCTAGTCGTACGTAGTAGGTGCACATTTCAGTTTTGGGGTTGTTTTTGTGGTTGGAGTGTCTGGTTTGGGGAGCAGGGGAGAATGGGCGAGCGACGAAACGGAATTATGGTGGGATCGGCAGTGGAGAATGGGCGAGCGACAGCTAACTGACTGCCTCCCTGTTGCGCACCCTCTCTCTCTCTCTGCTTTTTTAATTTTATTTACTGAGGATTGGTATTATTTTGACGTGGGGGCGATTGATGGACGGATGGGAGAGGAGAACGTGTGGGAATGGCGGAAAGGGAGCTTTGAAACGGCAGCTGGCTAGCTTAACAAGGCAACGCAACGCAGCGCAGCGCAAAGTGAAAGTTATCCAGACGACACAACTCACATGACGGACTGACCGCTTGCATTATTGTCCCAGAAAGACGGAGGAACAAGTAAGCTCTGACTGAAGTAGCTGCTGCTGTGCTAAAACTAGTCAAGTTGCAGTTTGTTTCTGGTTTTCAAACCGTCTCCACGCCCGCCCACGACTCTTCCAGCAAGCTACGTCTCCTCCAGAGCCCCCTCTAGTCTAGAATCATGGCACCACCAAATGAACTTGCTGTAATTCCATCGGAACTATATACTTTTTCTCTGTAAACTAGTATAAAACGTCTAGATATAAATATTTTATTCTGAGAATAGTGATTTAAACATTGAAGGCATATTTCTTTACCTCACAACAGGTACAGTAATTTCTTCGTCTGGGTGTATAAGTCGTCCTATGAAAATCAAATAATATAAAAGACTTAAACGTGGTACCTTAACTTTTATCATTTTTTTTATGAATAATAAATCAATCAATAAAGACACGTGCATGTTTTCAATGACTTAGACTAACTAAAACAACATATGTTGATCAATTCATTGCATGTAACAGTATTATATTAATGAACAAATTAACATTAATTTTTGTCGTTTTAATTTTCATTTTTAATTATGATGCATTATTTAAGATGGCTTATACACTGAAACGGGGAAGCATATATTCGGATAAATTGAGCTGATGTCGTTGCTCGTGTCGCGTGTATATATACAATTCCGTTTGTACAGTATCTACCAGCTATATTTGTATGTACCCCGAAACAGTGGCCACTAGTAGTATATCTGCACTGCGATCTGGTGTGTCGGTTTGTTCCGTTGGCGACGTCAGGCTGATGGTTTGTTAATTCGTTGGTTTGTTTGCTGCTGGTTGGTTGGTTACTGGTCAGGCAGGCCCTGGAATTATTATACGCGTGCGTGCATGCACATATGCTACGTCGATTGATTGACTGACTGACTGATTGATGGGTGCGTGCGGTTTGCCTGGCACGAGATATTTCTGGTTAGACGTTGTTTTCGGAGGCAGTTCATCATTTCCGGTCCCGGGCAGCCCTCATCCATCCATCCGATCCGTTCCGTCGAGCCCGACCTGACCTGACCACCTAACACGGGCCAGGAATCAGTATACTAGCGTGCTAATACTGGCATCGGATAGCCATGGTTTTGGCCTGGGAAAGGAGAAAGCTTTGGCCGGAGAAAAAGAAGGCCGTTTTCTGTTAGGGTGTCGTCGGTCAGTCAGCGGTCAGTTCAGGGAAAACAAACCAACATTAATGGTTAACTTGGGAATAGCATTTGGTTGGGTCGTATTCGTATGTGCGGTTGGGGTGGGGGTGTCGACCGACGGACGGACGGCGGCAAAAGGCCGACCACGACGATGTACCGGCCGCCTGCCTGCAACGACCAAACATCGACCGAGTGACGTGAGGCGGTGGGCAACTCTCGTCTTGTGTTTCTTGCTTTGCCCGTCTTTTTGTGCAACTGCACGTTTAGATACTCCGAATGGACGGGATTACTTTGTCACGGAACGGATGACTCGCTTCCAGCTAGCCTTTTTTAATGAATGCACAAAGTTTATGTATCATTTCATTGATAAAAGAAAAGATGAATACTTCCTCCGTTCCTATATATAAGTTTTTAAAAAAAAAATTATTAGGAGACTACATACGATACAAAATGAGTAAATCTATACTCTAAGGTGTACAATATACATCCGTATGTAGTCTATAATGAAATTTTTAAAAGATTTTATATTTAAAAAGAAAGAAGTAATAATACAATACGTGGCACAAATATAAGTGAACATGATATCCACACAAAAGAGAAAATGAGATACTTGGCCTAAACAGGGAAAAAACGCTCCTAAACTCGTCATCCTCATACATGACGTAGACTAAGAACTAGACAACCAACATCCCTTGAGGACGCTCTAAGCACACAAGATAGCACCTTGATATAGGAGAATGACACTGAGACGCCGTCATAGTCCGATATGGAGAACCGGATGTAGGGTTTGCCCTAATGCTCAAAGAGGGGCCCAGATGGCGGCCACGGCGACGCCCCGAGGCAACAACCGGGGGTGCGTCGCTGCCAACAAAGGATGTATGATTTCACCCTAGCTAGAGCCTGAGCATTCCTAGCATCGACACACTAATCAGAGAATAGGAAGTCGAGCATAGGCTGAAGCATTACCATGGGAAAGGGGAGTCACGCTTGTCGACGAAACAAGCATAGAGCGATGTCACACGCACGAGCAACAGATTAGCGAATGGATAGGCATGGCACAGGGGTGGGCAGCTAGGCAAAACACTAGCTAGGCAGTGATGAATGAGACGGTGGCCGAAGGCCCCGAGCGAGTCATAGTCCGGAGCGGGCGCATAACCAGGACGCCGACGAGCCCAAATAGCTGGAAGGCAACACAACTGCTAAAATGCACCGAAATCAAAGTCGCGTCGGGACGACCAACGGGCGCCGACAAGATGGGGGTACCTAGGCGCCGGCGAGCCGATGTGATAGAGGCAAAGTTGTCCCTGTCTTTCCATGAGATGTGACTATCGTTTATGATAAAGTAGACTTTGACGACCCAACTACGAACGTGTGAGGACATCGTGCCTTAGGAATTGCGAAACTAACTCCGAGAGGTTATTGAACACGTCGGAGCATGATCAACCTGACCACGAGGGTCTGTTTCCTGCACGCAAACAAAGAACAAGCAAGAAACTGAAATTGCAATCTAAATATTGCAAATATAAGAGAAAAGCTTTATTGATGAAAGTGGGGTTCAATGGCGTCTTGGCCTGATTGTAGAACACAACCAAGGACGCGAAGTTGCAGCTATGGCGAACTTGTAATCTAAAACGAAGTCTAAACATCATCCTAAGGGTTGTATATATGGGGGAATAGAGTGGGATTTTCGTGACCCCTTGGAGAAGGGGTTCGAAAACAACCCTCACTCAGTTTCCCGAAGCATACAGACTCTAAAAACAGGCTATAATGTAGTATTTTGAAATTACATGGGCCTGGCCCAAAAATAAGTTGAAGCAACACCAATAATAGCATATGGACGAAATTTATAAAGTGACAATTTGTATATTTCGTTCAAGCCTTCATGATCTCCTTATGGTGGCTTCAAAGTGCGAAAATCATCACTGGAAACGCCATTGTTCTTTCCCCCGCGCGCAACTTCTTCTCCATGCTTGATCCCCCTCCAATGGCCATCCTTCTTGTCCATGCTAAGTCCTTTATTTATAAGTAAAACAAAACTATTTAATTTAGGCAGCATCATATGTTCATGAATATTAGAAGGATTTCCAAGAAATGAAAGTACCTGGTAATTCAATCGGCGTGCATGAGCTCTAGTAATTGGTCCAGTATGTATGACAGTAGGGGTTGTGGGTGTAACAATGGTATTGTTGTCCTCATCACGAAGGAACCAGAGGGAGCGCAACTCCGGCAACGCATCGGACCCGGAGCCGCCCTGTCCGACCATAGAGACACGAGGAGGAGCTGGTCCATGGCCACTGGGCAGGATACAACCGCGATGGGGCTGGTGACGATGATGAAGGAGAATACACGCGGATCGAAGGTCCTGACCGGCGCCCTGCAAGAGGCAGCCGCCGTCAGGCACCAGCTTACCAAGGCCATGGTTGATGTCTAAAAGGGTTGACCCAAACTCGACTTTGCGGGAGGGGGGAGTTGCATCACAATGGGGGACGTGCCTGGTCGCCGGATGGCCGTAATTGGCCGGGGAGCATCGAAGCCGAATGGGGAGCACAACCCTAGATCTAGTCGGAGTGGATGAGATAGAGGGGGTCTTGCAGCCACTAGAGAGGAGGCGATGCGGGAGACGGGGTAGAGCGCCCTTTGCTAGAGTCGAGGTGGAGCCTACCGCCGAAGAATAGAATGAGCACGTGCCGCCGACACAAGATGCCGTCCCTAGACAGGCCAATTTTTTTGTTATAACCTTTAAGCCAAACAAATTGCAGACCCGACCCCAGTTTAAAAAAAAATCTGATCTGACCTCTTTACGTGACGCCAACCTCCGTGGCGTCTGGGTTGCACTGGAGACGCCAAGGTCCCTGGCATCTGGCTGGGCCCAGTCGATCAGCCTGCCGTTGACCAGATGACATGGCGATGGGGGCAGTCTAGTGCAAACCTACTAGTGTCTGTTGTGCGCACCCAGACGCCAGGGTCCCTAGCGTCTGGTCCCTGGGCTAGACGCCAGGGACCCTGGCGTCTCATATGTCCAGTTTAGTCCAAACCTACTGGTTCCTGTTGTGCGCACCCAGACGCCAGGGACATGTAGAGATTTTTCAAACTCCTGTTTCTGTAAGGACGTTGCCAAAAAAATAATTGACAAAAAAGAGAGCGAGATCAAGAAGCTGAAGAAGAGGGAAAAGATTGTCGGCGTGATCTTGCAATGCAAGTTGCATTGTGTGCAACAAGGGAAGGACATCATCAGTTTAACATTCACAACCATGGCCAGGTCATTGATTGGTTAGTGAGGCAACCTTTTTCCCCACTCCCGAAGCAGGCTTCTCGTTGGGCATGGGTCAAAGAAAGAAATGATGTCATTTGCTGCAATCCTGGACCTAGCGACAATTAGCCTATGTAAGCTTTGTCATTTGAAACTATAATGACATGTATCCATCAGCCTGTTATATAAGCTTTATCATTTGAACTATGTAATCTTTATCATTTCAACCATGTAATCTTTATCATTTGAACTATGTAATCTTTATCATTTGAACTATGCAATCTTTATCGTTCCAACCATGCAATCTTCATCATTCCAACCATGTAATCTTTATCATTTAAACTATGTAAACTTTATCATTCCAACTATGTAATCTTTATCATTCATAACAAGTACACAAATTAAAGATAACATAGCAGGTGCACTTCATTCCATTTCGTGACATGTTCACGAATTCAAGATAACATAAGGTGTTCACTACATGACAACTTCAAGAATTCAAGATAACATAAGGTGTTCAGTACACGACAAGTTCAATTCACGGCAGGTTCACAAATTAAAGATAACATAGAAGTGCACTTCACTTCACTTCCTTCTTACTCGCTTCGCTGCTTTCCCCTTTCTGGTAGGCACTTCCTGCTCCTCTTCTTTGCTAGACTCCTCTTCTCCCTCTGCCTCTTCCTCTTCTATATCTTCCTCCTCTTCTTCCTCGTCTTCCTCTTCTTCAATATACCGCATCCCCTTAGGCAAACTCTTACGACTATACTCCGGGCTACGTAACCGAGAATTTAATTTCTTCTTTCTCGCCGCACGTGGTGTGTTCTTATTGCTGGACTGTGACGGCTGTGATGACTGTGACGGTTGTGGAACATCAATATCTACCTCATGCTCCTGTGTCGTCTCTTCTTCTTCCTCTTCTTCTATGTCATCAATGGTCAGCTGACGACGTCGAGCTCTGGAGGAGCGGCTTGTACCACCTGTAAACACGTCCACGGACTGAGCACCGTGGCAAGAAAGCATAGCTGCCCACTTGTGGAACCTTGACTTAAACTTCTGAGAAAACACGAAACACTATGTTAGGTGCAAATAAGTAATTTATTAAGACAAACATTTGTAAACATGATCATACCTCCAACGTGGTCCTAAGAGTTCTCTCAGATGATGCACCTCCTCAGGGATGACTAAGTGCTACATTGGCATCGTTCACGCACATAAGGAACTCTCTACCCTTCAATTCATTAGCACAACAAACATTCAGAATTGAAGAAGACAATGTAATGCTGGTTGGTTCTGATTCATTAACTTACACGTTCGTCATGCATGGGTGCATAGTCTACTTGACTCCCTCCGGTCTGTCGCACAACCATGTTGAAGGCAAGATACCCTTCTGCAGTAGATGGATCTTCTGACACCAACTCAGATCACTCTTCCCTAGTCCAACCGGGCTTAAGCTTCAACCGGTAACGCTCTGCATACCACACAAGATATTTGTGGTAGGCAGAATCTTTGTGGGGTCTAACCTCTTTTTCAATTAACGTCTCTCTCTGATTCCACATTGCTATCCACGTTTGGTGTTTGGCAGCCCAATCCGATATATCCTTATTGTTCCTTCGACTGTACCTAAAACGATGCACGATGGTTTAAACGATTATCAAACATAAACTTTCACAATGTTATAGTGCAAAATCTCATGAATCATTTTGGCTTACCGATGTAGGTTTGTGATTACACTACTGGTCAACTCAGTTGGAATACCTTGACGTTTCCCAAATTTCCTGGCAACACGGTCTACAAAGTGGTACTCGACAGCATAAAAGCATATCATTGGACACCTAGACCTTCAAATATTACTATCACGCGCACACATATGGTTGATGTCATACTCATGATCTTCCTAATAAGGTCGCCAGAAAACCTACAACAATAGGACGAACTTAGATGTTAGATACACGTTCTAATATGGCCGTCAGAAAAACATACAATACAAGGAACTGAAATGTTGGTACCTGCTTAGTAGTTATGGTGTCCAGCTTGCTCACATAACACTTGTATCGCACATGAGAGCTTCCTATGTAAACAGACACATGATCCCAATGATAGGCAACTGTCGGGCGACGATATGGATCTTCATGATGAAGCCCTTCATGTGGATTGGGGCTTGGGTGATCAGGGTTCTTTAACATGGGCCGTCCAACCGGCAACCGCTCCCACATCCACACAGAGAGGCTCCACACAAACCCACACAATGAAGATGATTTTCTTGTCCTCATTGACGCCTGATCCAACTACAATTAAACATAAATGTTAGCAATGTGTGACGCATGACAAATTAAAAAGAAAATGTCTGCAGATAGCTATCACCTGACGATACAAGTATGATAGTGCTGCTGAACCCCAGCTAAACGGAACATCCCAGTTCCTTAGGTGCTCCAAATACATCCGGAGTGCCGAGTTACCGGTTGCGTCTATGAAGACTACTTTGGTTAGTATATACGAAAGATAGGCCCGGGCAAATTGCTGCATGACAATGTCATCGGCATCCGCAGGTCACGGTCCTCCTCTCACTTCTTTTAACCAGGAATGCTTCACTTTTGGGGCATCAGGCTTGCCTGACAGAGGGGGAGGGGGTTCAACACCAATTAAGAGGCCAACCCGTTGTCGCCAGTTAACGGCACTGGCATGACCCGTAACGGCATCGCCGTTGAGAGGAAGGCAGCTTATCATGGCCATGTCCTCTAAGGTCACCGTCATCTCCCCAAAAGGAAGGTGGAAAGAGTGTGTCTCGGGCCTCCAACGATCAGTCAGTGCGGTGAGAGCTGCATGGTTCACCGGTGGTGGGTTCCTCTTGAATTGCAAAACAAAGGGTATCAAACCCAACCTTGCAATGTAGGGCTCGTATCGCACGTTGTAGGAAAAGTCATTTGCAACATCACCCCTCATGCGCATAGCTACTACATCCTGCAAAGAATATGAGCTTCATGTCAAGACAACAAACAAACATAAAAACAAAAATAATTGACAAGTTTCGATTAATCCATCATACCTTACGATTCTCAATTGCACGACCACGGTGCACTCTGTGAAACTCTTCTATTAATCCATCATACCAAGGGCCAATATCATCTGCCATCCTATGAATAAATAACATACATCGAATTTCATCATCTCTCTTTTGCAAAAAAAAATAACCAAAGGACAATACATAGACCTACACATACATATCTAAAAAAATGCCTAACTATGCCTAACATATATCATCCAACTATATAATCTAACATATGCCTAACATATATCATCCACTATACTATCCAAAAAAAACCATCATCATCCAAATAAACTCTGCCTAACTATGCCTAACATATATCATCTAACATATCTAACACCTGCAGATACATATCATCTAACATATTTAACTACACAACATCTTCAACTATATAATCTATCTAAAACTAAGACCTACGTAATCTAATCTACACATACTTATATGCCTAACTATATAATCTACACATACATATTCAACTATACACATATTCAACATATTCAACATACACCTACATAAAATCTACCTAAACATATTCAACTATATAATCTAACAACTATCAAACAATCCCTAAAATTAAGAGAAAATCATCTAATCTAACATAACCTAATATACCAAAATACTATCAAAATATAATGTTAAAACAAAAAACAATTCGATAGTTTGGGGGAGATTACCTCAATGAAGCTTGAGGGGGTCCGATCTGTTAGTTTTGGTGGAGGAGGGAGCAGATCAAGGGGGGTGGTGAGGAGGAAGATGGGGGCGAGAGAGAACCAGAACGAGAGAGAGGGAGGGGTGAGGAGGAAGAAAGACCCGGTGGGTGGGCCTGTGGCAGTTATCGGGTCCACACGCCAGGCTGCGCGGCGTTTGGGTCTGGTCGTGGACCAGACGCCATGGCCCCTGGCGTCTGGTCCCTTTTCCTCGTCAGCCGGTCAACGGAAGAGGGAATGGAGCGGGCCCCGTGCCAGACGCCAGGGTCCCTGGCGTCTCAAGTGCAACCCAGACGCGAGGGACATTGGTGTCACGCAAAGAGGTTATATTTGAGCTTATTTTGAAACTGGGGTCTGCAATTTGTTTGTCTTAAAGGTTATAACAAAAAAATTGCCCCCCCCCCAGACAAGAGGTCGCCCCGCACCACACGAAACAGGAAGGCCCGTAGGCCCCGCCGCCACCTTCCTCGGACGCGCACAGACTTCACAGGCATTCCCTCCGATGTCGGCAGTGCGAGGGAGGGCTGAAGCTTGTGGTGGCGGTGCGTGGCTAGGATTGCCCCGTGTCTCCTAGGAGGGATGACACGGGGCTTTGGAGGAAAGATTACAAAAAAGTGCTATTAGTGAGAACAATTATGTTTTGTTTCTTGATTGTTGGGTGTTAGGGCATCTCCAATGCTAATCAGGAAATTTCCTCTCGCACCCATTCGCAGACTAGAGGGGTATGTCCGCGGTCACGGATGTGGGAGCCGGCCATCCAACGCTGCCCACACACATTAGACCTCCCTATCTTATTTCTGCATGCTCAAATAGTCACATAGATAGACTACTCACGTTCAAATGTTCGAATGCAGGAGTAGTCCAGATTTAAAAAAGTTCAAATATTATATTCCAATATTATTGTCCCTTTTAACCTTCCACAGATGCTCAATCAGATCTTCTGTTGGGGCATAGTTTATGCCTAAGTAATTTTGGTGATTGATGACAGTACCGTAAAGGACTAACCATGTGTGTTAAGGTTTCAGATAACACACGTCAACGGCACAAGACGACTCGTCTCCTAATTCATGGAACGGAAGCACGGCGCTCTCTACGATTCTCTTTATTTGAGTCATAGGAAAGCCGTACTATTAAGAGGGGATCCGCAGTGGAAAGGTTTGGGTGGAATCTATCTTTGCACGCGCACACTTCACATATTCTCCCCTACCTTCGTCTTTGGTGCGGCCCCCGCCACTTTGTTTCTTGTCTCTTTGCAAAATGGTCCCCAGCGATAGTACCGCTGGCCCTAGAGGTAGTACCGCTGGACTGCTAGCGGTAGTACCGCTGCAGCGAGCGGTAGTACCGCTAGCTGGCGGTAGTACCGCCCCTGGTCAGCGGTAGTACCGCTCCAGGAGCTTAGTACCGCTTGCCTAGCGGTTGTTCGTGGACGGACCTTTTTGCGAAGACTTTCTTGGCGGTAGTAGTGCTTTTGCACTACCAGGGGCCCAACGGTAGTACCGCTAGGGTCAGCGGTAGTACCGCTGGAGTCCCAGCGGTAGTACCGCTGCATCCAGCGGTAGTACCGCCAGGCGGCGGTAGTACCGCCCATGGTCAGCGGTAGTACCGCTGGAGTGCCAGCGGTAGTACCGCTGCAGCTCGGGCAGAGAGTGGGAAAACGGTCTGATTTCCCCCCCACTATATAAAGGGTTCTTCTAGCTGAGGAACCCCATCTCTTACCTCTCTAAGCTCCATTATTGTGCCCAAGCTCAAAAGTGCCCGATCTCTCTCCCTAGCCAATCAAACTTGTTGATTCTTTAGGGATTGGTTGAGAAGGCCTAGATCCACACTTCCACCAAGAGAAAAGTTGATTCCCCACCAATCCCTTGCGGATCTTGTTAATCTTGGGTGTTTGAGCATGCTACACGGTTGAGGTCACCTCGAAGCCATATTCCATTGTGGTGAAGCTTCGTGGTCTAGTTGGGAGCCTCCAAGCTTTGTGTGGAGTTGCCCCAACCTTGTTTGTAAAGGTTCGGTCGCCGCCTTCAAGGGCACCTATAGTGGAATCACGGTACCTTGCATCGTGCGAGGGCGTGAGGAGAATACGGTGGCCTTAGTGGCTTCTTGGGGAGCATTGTGCCTCCACACCGCTCCAACGGAGACGTACTTCCTGTCAAAGGGAAGGAACTTCGGTAACACATCCTCATCTCCATCGGTTCCACTTGTGGTCATCTCTATCCTTTACTTTGTATTTGCTTATGCTTGTGACTATATATTACTTGTCTTAATAGCTCTCGTTGTTAGCTTCTTTAGGGTTCACCTCATTGTCGTATTATTTGTGAACCTGTATGTTGTTTACCTTAACTTGCTAAGATTAATTAAAAAGTGGTCGTTGTCTATTCACCCCCCCTCTAGGCAACCATATCGATCCTTTCAATTGGTATCAGAGCCATGTCTCTTTATTAAGGGTTTAACCACCCGAAGAGTATGGAAGGCGAAGAGGGAATTAACCATGGGCAACCCGACGCCATGGACTTGACTTCGGTCACAAGGGACGACTTGAATACGACTATGGCCGCCCTCAAGACGTCATTGACGAACGAAGTCAAGACCATGCTTAAAGAGTTAACTGAGGGACTTAAATGTTCACCCGAACCGGCTATAGTGGTTAAACCCACCATTACCGATTCGGAGGCCAACTCCTCTAAGGAAGCGGCTAAAGGTATGCGACCTGCATTTTCTATTAAGCTTGTGAAAGGTGACTTTGCTAACTGGGTATTTTCTATTAAGTCTCATTTGAATCACAGCTCAACAAACTTGTGGAGAATCATCGAGCAAGGATATTATCCCCATGACCCAAGCAACCTCACTCCAAGAGAAGATGCAGACAATCAATACAATCACTCTGCGTTGTTTATTCTCCAGTCTGCAGTGCCACCTGAAGATCTTCCCCACTTGCGTCCCTTCACGTTGGCCAAGGATTGTTGGGAGCATATTATGGTGTTGTACAAGGGAAGCTCAAGCATTCAACGATCCAACTATGAAGTGATACTTGATAAGGCCGATGAGTTTGTGATGAAGGAAGACGAAGACCCTCGTGATCTCTATCGGAGGGTGTCTGCTATTGCTGTGGCGCTCAAGGATCATGGGAGCAAGGATGTGGATGATACATGGGTCAAGCGCAAGTTCCTCAAAGCCATCATGCCTTTCAACAAAGCCATGTCATCTGTCATTCGTCAGCGGCCAGACTTCCACTCCTTGTCTTCCAGTGAGGTGTTGGATGAGTTCATCGCAATGTCAATCATGAATGAAACAGCCAACAATGCACTTGCTCGTGTTCGATCAAATACAACTTCACCCAACCTTGCATTGAAAGCAAAAGCAATGCTTGAAGAAGAAGAAGAAGAAGATGAGGAAGAGGAGAGCTGCCCTGAAGACACAAAGTATGCCTATCATGAGCACATGGCTCTTGCATCGAGGCAATTCTGGGGCAACAAGAGGAACTCAAGACCCACCTTCACCAAGAACAACTCGAGTGGATTCAAACCCAAACAACGAGTAAGGACATGTTATAACTGTGGTAACGTGAGTCACTTCGTGGCCGAATGTCCCTATGAAAAAAGGGAAGACAATGGAGGCAAGCTCATTCGCAAAGACAAAACCAAGTCATTTCCAATCAAGAACAACTTTGTGAAGAAACCTCACCCAAAAGGGATGGTGGCCCTGCAAGAGTATCCTTCCGATGATGATGGTGATGATGATGATACAGTGGCAACAGCAACTGTTGCTATTGCCACTACCCCTTCCCAGAAGGTGTCTCTCTTCAACGCCCCCAACGAGAACCACATCACCAAGTGCCTCATGGCAAAAGGTATCAATCAGGTAACTCCCATCATTAAGACCAACATTGCTTCTGCTCCTTCATTGTTAAATTGTGTTGAAGATAGTCATGTTGGGGAACTTAATGAGCATGATCTTGATAAGTTTCTGTGCACTATTAAGGGAGAACCCAAGAAGCACTTTGTTGCTCTCTTGGAACAACTGGGTGAGGCCACTGACCTCATTGAATCTCATGAGGAGACCATCTCCGAGCTTCAGGGACATAGTCATGACTATGCCGATGAAATTGCCGAATTATCTAGTGCTCTAGAAAAGGAGCACACTCTTCGTTTGGCTCTTGAGGAGTCATATAACGATGACTGCGCTAAAATGCAAAAGAAACTAGATCATGATGTTGTTCTTACTCGTATGCTTAAATATGAAAAGTACGCTCTTGAGGTTGGCCATGACAGACTCAAAGAGGAGTTTGACATACTTGACAAGGCCCACAAAGCCTTGAAAGGTGCTCATTTCTCTCTGAAAGAGTCTCATGATCAACTCCAAGCAAAGCTTACCAAGGAGATCTCTACTTGTCCTCCCTTTGTGTTAATTGATAATGCTTGTGCAACTAACCCCTGTTGTGAGCATGTACATCTTGTGGAGGAAAATGCCAAGTTAAAGGAGAAACTTGAGAAGGGACTTGTGGCATGCATACAAGGTGAGAAGAGTCTGAACGATCTCTTGAGCACTCAAAAGGGTGTTGTAGGAAAGGAAGGACTTGGACTTACCTCCAAGTCAGAAGGTAAAAGGAAGAACAAGAACAAACGATCTCTCACCCTCATGGACATCTTTGTCAAAGAGGGTGAGGGGACTCAGAAGGTGAACAGGAACAAGGTGGACTATGGGAACCCCAAGAAGGGCAAAACCGTTCCTACTAACACAACCGGCAAACTCAATTCTTCTTATGTTTTGTGTTGTGCTAGTGATGGGCATGTTTATGCCAGATTTGTTGGTTCCTACGATGAGGATATTGAATGGGCTATCTGGGTTCCTAAGACCCTTGTCTCTAACATGAAAGGACCCATTAAAATGGGTACCTAAAACCAAGCCTTGATCTATTGCAGGAGTTTGCTTCCGGTGGGGTGTCATGGTTGCTCGATAGTGGAGCAACAAATCATATGACCGGAAGCAAGGACTTAGTGGTGGATGTGCATCCTTCTCCATCTATGCCCACCCATGTCCAATTCGCCGATGCATCCTTTTCAAAGGTATTGGGATTTGGTAAGGTGGTCGTCTCCCAAGATTTATCTATTGAGAAGGTCATGCTTGTTGAGTCACTTGCCTACAATTTACTTTCGGTTCGTCAACTTGCAAATATGGGTTTTTCCACATTCTTTAATATTGACTATGTGGTCCTCCTGAGGAGCAAGACTCTTAAAGTAGCCTATGTTGGACATGTCGAAAATGGTCTTTATGTGGTGAACTTCTCAAAGCGACCCACTAAGACGGCGACATGTTTAATGGCTAAAGTTGACTTGGCCTGGCTTTGGCATCGCCGTTTAGCTCATGTCAATATGAGATCTGTGCAAAGTCTTCTGACAGGGGACCATGTTCATGGACTAACAAATGTGAGCTTTGCTAAAGATCGTGTTTGCAGTGCCTGCATTGAAGGAAAGATTCATGAAACTGCTCATCATCCAACGACTCTTATCTACACTAAGAGGCCATTGGAACTTCTCCATATGGATCTGTTTGGTCCTCCATCATTTGATAGTCTTGGAGGCAGAAAGTATTGCTTAGTGAACGTTGACGACTACTCAAGATATACCTGGGTATACTTCTTTAAAAAGAAGAATGAAACTCAACAAACGGTCATCAACTTTGCTAATGAAGCGCAACGTCAACATGAAGCAAAGATCTTGATGATTAGGAGTGACAACGGCACAGAGTTCAAGAACTACACCTTAGATGAGTTTCTAGGTGATGAGGGAATAAAGTACCAATATTCTGCACCATATACCCCTCAGCAAAACGGCATGGCAGAAAGGAAGAACCGAACCTTGATAGACGCTGCAAGGACAATGATTGCAGAATTCAAATCTCCATATAACTTCTGGGCAGAGGCCATCAACACAGCATGTCATGCATCCAATCGGCTCTACATCCGCAAAGGCTTGAACAAGACTCCGTATGAGATCCTAACTGGAAACAAACCCAATCTCAAGTACTTCCGGGTATTCGGTTGTAAGTGTTTCATTCTCAAGAAAGGAGCACAGTTAGCTAAATTTGATTCTAGAGCACATGAGGGTATCTTTGTTGGTTATGCTACAAACTCTCATGCTTACCGTGTTCTCAACAAGTCCACCGGACTAATTGAGGAGACGTGTAACGTAGAGTTTGATGAAAATAATGGCTCCCAAGTGGAGCAAAGTGGTCTTTGTGATGTAGGTGATGAAATTCCTCCCCAAGCCATAAGAAGAATGGGGATTGGTCAAATATTCCCCATTGAGGAACCCCTTGTGGCCGAAGGAGAAGGACAATGCTCTACTCACGTGGAGCCATCACCCCCACAAGCCCCACACGCTTCCGATGAACAAAGAGAAGACTCTCAACAAGTTGAACAAGATCAAGGTCAAGATCAATTGCCCAACAATGGTGATGTGTCCCATGATATTCAAGCACTACCCCAAGACTCCGAACCTGCTCATGATCAAGATCAAGTGCAACCCCGAGATCCAGACCAAGTAGAAGCACAAGATCAAGAACAAGAGCAACCACTAATACAAGAACAAACTAGTGAACCTGCTCAAGTCGAAGGACAAGATGATCAGGAGACTGTCTCACAATTCCCCTCTGGAGCTCCAACAGCCGGCTAAAGACGCAAGGGCAAGCAAAGGAAACAAGTCGATGCTCCCCCGTTATCCAATGAAGAACTCTTGGAGCGTCGAGCAGCCAAGAATGCGAACAAGCTGAGAGTCAAGTCACATCTTATGAAGAATGTACTTGGCAGTTTAAAAAGGGGAGTATCCACCCGTCAACAACTTTGGAATTATTGTGAGCATCACGCGTTTGTCTCGTATTGTGAACCTCAACAAGTACAGGAAGCGCTCGATGATGAGGATTGGCTTATGGCCATGCATGAAGAACTGAACAACTTCGAGCGCAGCCAAGTCTGGGATTTAGTGCCTCGGCCAACAAAGGAACATAATGTCATCACGACCAAATGGATATTCAAGAACAAGCAAGATGCCAATGGAATTGTGATTCGAAACAAGGCAAGATTGGTGGCTCAAGGCTACTCCCAAGTCGAGGGTATCGACTACGGTGAAACCTTTGCCCCTGTTGCTCGTCTAGAATCTATTCGCATGTTACTTGCATTTGCTTCTCACCATAACTTCAAATTATAGCAAATGGATGTGAAAAGTGTCTTTCTTAATGGTCCTTTGAATGAGTTGGTCTATGTCAAACAACCCCTGGGATTCGAACATCCCAAGCTCCCCAATCATGTGTACAAACTTAATAAGGCACTCTATGGCCTTAAACAAGCCCCACGCGCGTGGTATGAGTATCTTACTGAGTTGTTACAAGATCGTGGGTTTGAAATTGGGAAGATAGATCCCACTCTTTTTTCTAAGAGGGTTAAAGGGTATTTGTTCATATGCCAACTATATGTTGATGATATTATCTTTGGCTCTCCTAACATTTCATTCAATGAAGAATTTGCTGCACTAATGACTGAGAAGTTTGAGATGTCCATGATGGGAGAGTTGAAGTTCTTCCTCGGGTTCGAGATTAAACAAGGTCTAGAAGGGACATTCATCAAACAAGCCAAGTACACTCAAGACATGCTCAAACGGTTCAAGCTCGAAGATGTCAAACCGGTCAAGTTCCCCATGCCAACAAGATGCAAGCTTGACAGTGATCCCAATGGTAAAGCAGTGGATCAAAAGGTATACCGCTCCATGATTGGATCCCTTCTTTACCTTTGTGCATCTAGACCGGATATTATGTTGAGTGTAGGGATATGTGCATGGTTTCAATCTGCACCAAAAGAAAGTCATTACATGGCTGTTAAGCGAATCTTTCAATATTTGGTTCATACCCCAAACTTTGGCCTCTGGTATCCCAAAGGAGCAAACTTCAATCTAGTTGGCTATTCTGACTCAGATTGGGCAGGAGATTGTGTGGAGAGGAAGTCAACGTCTGGAGGATGCCAATTCCTTGGTCGCTCTTTGGTAAGTTGGTCTTCAAAGAAGCAGAATTGCGTCTCCTTATCATCCACCGAAGCTGAGTATGTGGCAGCTGCAAATTGTTGTGCACAATTGCTATGGATGAGGCATACTTTAAAGGATTATGGTGTCACTTGTGACAAAGTGCCTCTTCTATGTGAAAATCAAAGCGCTATCAAGATTTCCCTCAACCCAGTGCAACATAGCAAAACCAAACATATTGATATTCGTCATCACTTCATTCGTGAACATATCAAGCTAGGTGATATTGAGGTTCACTTCATCCAGACTGAAGAGCAACTTGCAGATATTTTCACTAAGCCTCTAGATGAAGCAAGGTTCCAGGAGTTAAGGCATGAGCTAAATATCATTGATTCAAGTAATGTGGATTGAACCTAGGCATATTGCACCTCACTTTGCATTCCATCTTGGTCTAGATGTAGGCATGGACATAGGGGGAGTGTTGTTCTCTTAATGAACTTTCCCTCCCCCCATTATGCATAAATCAATCTAGTCTTTCACTTTAGCCATTGTCAAATGGTACTTGTGCTTCAAAGACGAGCATTGGTCATGAACCCAAGGATAATTCTTCGCGGTGTCATACCATTGTCTCAAACATAGGTGGCCTCGGCCACCGCCCCTTTCTTTTGTATAAAAGAAAGGATATACAATGACAAGTCAGTACATTTTTTTAGGTGCTATCTCGTTTTTACTTAGTTGTCATTTCCCAAGTTCTTCTCTTATCCTAGGCCGCGTTGTGACATTTGCAGCGGTACTACCGCCAGGGTAGCGGTACTACCGCCAGGGGTAGCGGTACTACCGCCAGGACCCCAGCGGTACTACCGCCAGGGATAGCGGTACTACCGCCAGGATCCCAATCTAACACGACCGGCTAGGAAATTTTTAGGGCTGTCTCAAGGGGGAGCGGTACTACGGCCAGTACCCCAGCGGTACTACCGCTGCATCCAGCGGTACTACCGCCAGGCAGCGGTACTACCGCTAGGTCCTCAACGGTACTACCGCTGGCCCGTACCCCTTGGGCTATATAAAGGAGGGGGAGCCCGTTTTTCTCAGCCTGTTTCTTCTTTCTCGCGGCTCCTCCCTCCCCTAGCCCGAAATCTCCCTGTTTGGATCTCGTTCCGTGGAGCTCTTTCTCTCCGTTGGATTGGAAGGGTTTCTCCACCTCTCCTTCCTCCTCCAAGGGCCATGAATCCCGGTAAAGCTCCTCCCCTTCTTCTATTTGGTTGATGTTCTTGTTCTAGGGTTAGTAGCATTGGGGATTGAATCCATGTCTTTGATCTTGTGCCTTGTTCTTGGATGGCATGAAGGAGATATTTGAGGGGAGTGTAGGTCCTATGAATCGTTGTTGATTATGTTGCCATGCCCTAGGATTTACTTGTTTTAGATCTAGCACTTGAACTATGTTTGGATTAGATCTAAAACTTGCTCTCTCTTGCCTAGGCATGTACTTATTTCGGTGATACCTGTGATCCTCATGTGAGTAGGTCTGGGGTGGAGTTCTTAGTGTTCATATACAACCCATGCCCTCGTAAAATTCGTGTATCCCTATGCATGAGGTCTATTTTTATCTGTCAGATCTGAAAGTCAAACCCCAGCGGTACTACCGCCAGGGGTAGCGGTACTACAGCTAGGACCCCCAGCGGTACTATCGCCAGGGGTAGCGGTACTACCGCTAGGCCCCAGCGGTACTACCGCCAGGGGTAGCAGTACTACCGCCAGGAGGATTCACTGTGCATTCTTTTCATGTGCTTGGCAATGAGTGTTTAATTTTCTGCTTTTTTCTAGTTCATTGCCTTGACTCTTTTTGTCGCTTCTTTTTGCTGTGTGCTTTGTGTCACAGGTAGTTCTCGCCGTTCGAACCCCCCCACGGGACATGCAGTCAAAGCAGTTTCGCAACCCAGAGACTCCCGAGGGGTCTGCCACCTCAGGTCTACAACCCAAAAGGCAGTCCTTCAAGAAGACCGCAAGCAAGGACAAGAGGATCAATGTCCGAACAATGCCCCCCAAGGACTTTTTGCGGTTTCGCACTCAGAACCATTATCTCAACGAGAGGGCTGTGATCAAGGATGTTGACCATGTCTGGGCAAAGGATCAGTGCAGGATCTACCGTGATGTTGTCGCGCATTTCAAGAAAAACTATGTCTCCGTTCAGTGGATTAACCTAGCTCATCTTCAGCGGAACCTGGACTATTTTGGTGATGCCCTTTCTCTGATTGACAAACTGGGCATCAAGGACATCATCACTTACAAGACAGATTTTGACCCCACTGCTGTTGCTCAGTTCTATGTCATGGTCCACTTCTCTCCTGATGAAGAGCGCTCTACGGTGTGGATGACTGGGACTCAGAAGATGACCGGTACCTGGCGTGAATTCATGCAATTCCTCAACATTGACTTCCAGGGAGTTGACACTCCACTTGGGTTGCGTCCTCATGCTGCAGCCCCCACCGATAGGCCCCCCGCAAAGGACAGATTGCAGAAACTCTATGTGAGGAAGGGTGTGCTCCCCAAGCATCTGGGCATCATGCATCGGATCCTTCGCAACACCCTCTTCCCTCGCATTGGTAACTTCGACGAGGTTCATGGCTCCTTGGCTGAGATGCTGCTGCTTTGTGAGGAGGCTATGTCTAAGGAGTCTGCCCCTGTGGATATTTCTGATGTGATGTTCACGGAGCTCTGGAACTGCATCGTCATGCGTAAGGTTCCCATCTACGGGCCCTATCTGTTCGCATATATTCGTCATAAGTGGCAAGAGGCTTTTCCGGAGGAGGTGCTCTACGCTCAGTCTGACTACATTGTGCACGACCCGATCAAGCTTCGCGTCAAGGAGAAATGGGCCAACCCATCAACTTCCTCTCAGCACATGGATACTGACACAGAGACTGCTACTGACAGAGGAACCGCCTCTCAGTCCCGCTCTTCGGCCATGCCATCTTGGGCCATCAAACTGCAGGATAAGATGAAGACTCTATTCTGTATGCAGGCTAAGGGTCAGTACCAGACGCACGTGGCTCAGAAGGAGAGGCGCCAGAGGCACAAGCGTGTTCTCAGGACTCTTGATGTGGACATCTCCAGCGGATCAGAGGACAACATCACTCCAGAGGCTACATGGATGCAGGCTCAAGGATACGAGTGGTCTGGCGATGAGGCGGAAGAGGAGGAGCAGGACGACCAGGAGGGTACCGACGAGTCTGGCGATGCTGAGGATGAGGAGTAGCTACCTGTGGCATTAGGTGTGCCCCTTTTTGGTGTCTTGTGCCAAAGGGGGAGAGAGTCTAGAGCTGGATTTGCTTTCATAGTCGAACTTTGCTTTGCTTTGCTTTCTTTCGTGTGGTTTGCTTCGAGTTTGCTATCATTTGTGAGACATGAACTTATGAGAGATTTATTTCCATCATATGATGTGAGTCATATGCCTCGTATTGTCATATATCTCTATCTTTTTGTTCTCATATTATTCTCTCTGCAAATCCGGTATTGTCATCAATCCACCAAAAAGGGGGAGATTGTTGGGGCATAGTTTATGCCTAAGTAATTTTGGTGATTGATAACAGTACCGTAAAGGACTAACCGTGTGTGTTAAGGTTTCAGATAACACACGTCAACGGCACAAGACGACTCGTCTCCTCATTCATGGAATGGAAGCACGACGCTCTCTACGATTCTCTTTATTTGAGTCATAGGAAAGCCGTACTATTAAGAGGGGATCCGTAGTGGAAAGGTTTGGGTGGAATCTATCTTTGCACGCGCACACTTCACATATTCTCCCCTACCTTCGTCTTTGGTGCGCCCCCCGCCACTTTGTTTCTTGTCTCTTTGCAAAATGGTCCCCAGCGGTAGTAGCGCTGGCCCTAGCGGTAGTACCGCTGCAGCGAGCGGTAGTACCGCTAGCTGGCGGTAGTACCGCCCTGGTCAGCGGTAGTACCGCTCTAGCAGCTTAGTACCGCTTGCCTAGAGGTTGGTCATGGACGGACCTTTTTGCGCAGACTTTCTTGGCGGTAGTAGTGCTTTTGCACTACCAGGGGCCCAGCGGTAGTACCGCTGGGGTCAGCGGTAGTACCGCTGCATCCAGCGGTAGTACCGCTGGGGTCAGCGGTAGTACCGCTGGAGTCCCAGCGGTAGTACCGCTGCATCCAGCGGTAGTACCGCTGGGGTCAGCGGTAGTACCGCTGGAGTCCCAGCGGTAGTACCGCTGCATCCAGCGGTAGTACCGCCCCTGGTCAGCGGTAGTACCGCTGGAGTGCCAGCGGTAGTACCGCTGCAGCCAGCGGTAGTACCGCTGGAGCTCGGGCAGAGAGTGGGAAAACGGTCTGATTTTCCCCCCACTATATAAAGGGTTCTTCTAGCTGAGGAACCCCATCTCTTACCTCTCTAAGCTCCATTGTTGCGCCCGAAGCTCAAAAGTGCCCGATCTCTCTCCCTAGCCAATCAAACTTGTTGATTCTTTAGGGATTGGTTGAGAAGGCCTAGATCCACACTTCCACCAAGAGAAAAGTTGATTCCCCCACCAATCCCTTGCGGATCTTGTTAATCTTGGGTGTTTGAGCATGCTAGACGGTTGAGGTCACCTCGAAGCCATATTCCATTGTGGTGAAGCTTCGTGGTCTAGTTGGGAGCCTCCAAGCTTTGTGTGGAGTTGCCCCAACCTTGTTTGTAAAGGTTCGGTCGCCGCCTTCAAGGGCACCTATAGTGGAATCACGGTACCTTGCATCGTGCGAGGGCGTGAGGAGAATACGGTGGCCTTAGTGGCTTCTTGGGGAGCATTGTGCCTCCACACCGCTCCAACGGAGACGTACTTCCTATCAAAGGGAAGGAACTTCGGTAACACATCCTCATCTCCATCGGTTCCACTTGTGGTTATCTCTATCCTTTACTTTGTATTTGCTTATGCTTGTGACTATATCTTACTTGTCTTAATAGCTCTCGTTGTTAGCTTCTTTAGGGTTCACCTCATTGTCGTATTATTTGTGAACTCGTATGTTGTTTACCTTAACTTGCTAAGATTAATTAAAAAGTGGTCGTTGTCTATTCACCCGCCTCTAGCCAACCATATCGATCCTTTCATCTTCCCTCAGCTGCTCATGAGTTGTTCGATGCCGAATTTGTTGATGCATTTGAACACGTCGGATTCTCCTCTCGAAGTTCGATATGATCACCCATGTTCTCAAATTCTATAGTTGTGGTAGCATCCTCATCCTCATCATCATCCTCCACGATCATGTTGTGCATGATCACACACCATGTCATCACATACCACAAGGTCTCTAGATCCATTGTTTAGTAGGTGCACGAACAACCACAAAACGGGATTGTAGAACTTCAAATACCCTCTCGACATCCTTTCTAGCTGCTTTTTCTATGAGATTGTTTTCTGGTCAACTGGATTAGAGATGGTGTTAACAAAGGTATCCCACGGAGGATAGGTACCATCAAAAAGATGGTAGCACATGTTATACTCATGTTGATAGTACAATTGCAATGGTGAGCTTTTCCTTCAGTCAATCTCGCAAACTATGGTGAACGCTATAGCACAATGATGTCATTGTGAGACCTGGGCATGCCAAAGAAAGTGTGTCGAATCCAAAGATAATGTGATGCAAATGCTTCAAGAATGATGTTGGGCTTCTTAAGATGACCCTGCTATTGGCCTTATAAAGCTTTTGGGCATTCTTTCCCATTTTCAATGCATGCATTCATGAGATCCGAGCAAACCTGACCACCCTCTCGCTTGTGAGACTGCTAAGATCCTCTCGGTGTTTGTCCTAGTTGGTTCTCTCAGGTACCATGGTCCAAACACCTCGACCACAACAGTTGCAAAACTGACCATGGCATCTCCACATTGCTCTCATACATCCGTATGTACTCATCAAATGAATCAATGGTTGTGTCATTGCAAGCATCCACAGTGAGCCCCGTGCACTTTGATAACCAAGGAATTCATTCATTTCAATGTCATCTTCTTCAAGATGAAGTAGTCATCATAGGACCACACGCGTACAAATGATTGAAGATAGTCATGCGCATACAAAAATGCTGGCCAAAACGGTGAGGGAAGAGTGCACCAGGGGCAAAGTAGTCGTCCATCAGTCTCAAATGGCCATGCGCCCTTTTGTGGTTCAACACTCGATGACCCTTGGTGGAACCCTTGAAACTGAGAACATGCTTCTCCACATGCTCCATGTCTTCAAGGACCGTCTGCATCGCCGTTTCATCCATGTAGTCCTCCTCGCCGGACGAGCGGATGACTCTACAGAGTGCTCGTATACGTATTCAAAATCTGAACTTGTTGCTTGAAAGAAGAAGGGTCATTTTTTAGCTTAGTCAATTCACTGAACAATTGCCGAGCATGGTGAGTATAGGAGTAGCGGATGGTACCTGGCGGTCGAAGGAGAGGAGTGAAACGACAATGAAAGAGAAGTGGGGGTGGAGCTTGGATGGAACACTGGAGGTGACAAAGATGTAGAGTTTTAGGCGGGGTGTTGTGTGTCGGTTAAGGTGGTGGAGCGACGACGAAGACAAAAGAGCAAAAGGAAGGAGAGAAAATGAAAAGGATGAATGCACGGTCCGGAAAGGTTTTGGGTGAGCCAGGATGTCGAAGGTCTACGTGGCTGCCGTCCTGACTCCCGTAAAGACCCCACGTTTGTCTCAGGTTTACTGAAAAAGGAATGTCCAGATTGTTTGATGGATCGATACATGTGTGCATTGAATGACAAACCGCAGTTTGATGGTCAGTTTGGAGATGCTCTTAAGACCTTCTATATTTAGATAAAAATAAAACAAGTAAAATATATGATTCGTTTACCACAAAAGAACAGAAAACACAGATATGATTCCATGCAAACATGCACTGTACGCTAAGTGCTCTGGCCCGTTCAATCACTCCATTTAGCGCATACCTATACGTGGCGTGGCTGACCGTATGCGTGTAGACTGATGGTGGATCAACGCGTGGCGCTCGATCGGTGCAAGGGAGGTGACCAATTAATTGACATGTTGCCCGTTGGCTTTGACCTGCATCCTCCTATACGAGACGATGATCTGCTCGGTTGGGTCTGATGTGGCCCTGCAGGCGGTGCTGCCTTTTTGACTTCGCGGGTGCCGTTTTACCTTATGCATGTCCGTTTCCATCGATCGTGCCTGTTTCTGTTCGCTTGCTTCTTCCAGTTTCCTCGCATTTCTTCTGGCCGTTGTTGCATGCGAGTTGGCTAAACGGTCAAAGGCCCATGTATCCATCGATCCATCCATCCATCTCATCATTATAGACACTCACGCACTCACTCGCTCACTAGTTCCGTGTCATCTTTGATTTCCTTTTCCGATTACTTCCTCCAATCGCTGTTCCATTCTGCCGCTGATATGAGTGGAGATGCACCGGACCTCTCACAACCTTCCATCCAGCAATTTATCTTTTTTCCTCAAGAGAAAAAGTATTTTATCTCCTCAGGACGCCATGCACTATAGGTTTCAGTACGCACCTTTGATTAGTTTGTTTATTACCCTCCCTAATTGTTTTTAAAAATTTCATTACAGATTACATAAAAAGCGAATAAAATCTTTATAAAAACCTATATTAGAAACGAAGGGAGTAGAAACTATTCGAAATGTATAATCTTCATCACTGATATTGGAGCTTTCATGGTCGCCGTCAATGATCGGTGAATACCCACTGTCATCCACTCTAACGGTGTAGAGTCCAAATGAGATGAGGTCGTATGTGTCAAAACATCATAACTAGACAGCTCGTGTAAAACAATGAAACACCGCACATCTTAATCTAGCTTTGGCTCATATCACGGAGCCGGAGATACTTTGCAATTTTTTTTTTGAGGAAATGATACTCGCAGTCCTACTTCCTCCGTTTCAGTTTATAAGTCATGCATGTGTATCTAGGTCATCAATTTGACCAACTTAATAAGAAGCATATATTACAAAAAATATATCATTAGAAACTTTAGATGTTCTATTTTTTAATGATATAATTTTTATGTTAAACAATATATTTTATATAAGTCAAATTGACGACCTAGATACACGTGCACGCTTTATAAACTGTGATGGAGGAAGTATAACTTATTGACGGTGTCCTAAATTAGGGGTACTAACCTAGTGGACCCAGGCTCCTGGATTGGGCCGATGTGTCCTCCTCATTCTTAAGATGGACTCCGAAAGCTGCACGAACTGACGTGGGCAGGACTGCATCCGTCGAAGGCTTGACATACACTACAAGACCTCTCCTCCCGATGAGGGGGTCCGGGACTAAGGGGTCCTCGAGTCGCTTATCTGTCCTCATGGCCCGAACTCTTGGACCATTCGATCATTATTGGTGGTGTTAAAATCAAGATGGATTCTTTCAAAGACTTGACGTACGATCCAAGGCGATGTAGTGATCGGCATACTTCTTTCTTATCGCAATCGACTTTCTATAACCCTAGCATCCCTGGTACCTATATAAGCCAATGAGTCATAGTTCGTAGGACACATTAAGATCATTACGATTAGGGTTTTAGACCACAACAGTCGATCTCGAGGCAGATCGACATTGTACTTTGTACTACTTCATCAATAACAACAAGAGTAGGCCGTAGGATTTTACCTCTATCAAGATGGCTCGACCCTGGGTAAACACCATCTCTTTCGTCCCTTGTTACCCATCGACCAAAGATCCTTAGTTCGGGCCCCCTACTCGATATCAGACGGGTCGGACACTGACATGGGCGTTTTCATTGAGAGCTCCGCTGTAGGATGTCCAGAAGGATCGATGGCTCGCTTGATCACGAGCGAAAACATCAAGGCCGGGGATATCTTCATCTCCGATCAATCCCCTACTTTCGACAGTACCACCCGCGCTTCAAGGCGGCGCATCACCAGATCAATGGTTTCACCCGGGGCCAGGGATTCAAGTTCGGCGATTTGGAATACGTCGCCGATGCCCAAGGCGATTCGATCCTCTCTGAGGTCTCGGCTTTGGCCGAAGAATTCGAAAACTCCGAAGCCTTAACTTCAGGTCTTCACCCCGACCTCGAGTCAGGGATAGAGTCTACTAATGATCCGTCCTCGAGCGAGGATTCAACCTCGGAGGCCCAGGGTAACCTCGCCCGGACACACTGACTATGCTGAAGCACCGGAGCTCAACTCCGCCAGAGCTCTGAGGACTAGTCCGGTAAATATCTCGTTTGTCAAACGAGACGATGACCCGAACCCAATACACAAATGGTTCGAATGGTTCGGTATGGATCCAGGATCCTTCCGGCTCCGAGACTAGGCGCGGAGAACTTTATTCCCCACCCACCACACACTTCATTGCCAGTACCAAAGATCTAACCGATCTGTTAGACTTCTCCTCGAAGGAAGCCGAAGATATGGACATGACCATCAGATCACCTAGTCCTCCCGTAACGGTATGATGGACTCGCTCCTCCATGTAAAACGTCTACATGGTGGACACCCCTAGGGACGAGGGCGCCACGGGGAACAACGATGATGACACCCCGGTCAAAAACAGTGGCGACGAACCCGTAAAGCGTCGTCGCCAACTCAAAAAGCCTAAAGGTCGTAAGGGCGAGGAAAGCAATGCGGGAACCGGAGATAACCACAACCCCACGGATACGGAAAATCCGATGAATCCCGAGAACCTGCTGACCGCGAATACGACCCCAACCTACCAGGTTACATGGATCTGGTCAAGCCTGAGGATCTCGGCGATTTCAAAGTTAGCAAATACATCCCTCCGGTCGAGGAGGAGGAGAGCTTGTGAGACAAGGATTTCATCGTCCCCGAAGACCCACTAGATCAAGAAGTATTCACGCGACATCTCATAGCCACTGCTCGCAGCCTTAAGCTAAAGCAGAGGTAGCTCAAAGCTGAACATGACTCCATCACCAAGAGATGGACAAAAGTCCTGGCTGCCGAAGAGGGGTACAGACAGGAACGACAAGGACAAACTAAAAGCTACCCACGTCGTCGCTTGTTGCCAGAATTCAAAGACGAGGCCTTGCAGCCCACACCACCCAGATTCGTGCAAGACGATCAACTAGACCGTCCTCCTCGAGGCCAGGACAGGAGAAAGGAACCGGCTCAACCCGGAGACCCATTTGACCTGCGACAAAACATTAAGTCTAGAGCAGGACACGCAAAATCTATTTCCCGATCTAGGAGTCACACTCCCATGAGACAGGACACGTACCAAGCTCAGCCCAATCAGAACGATGGAGTTCGGGATCAGCAGTGTGGTAGGATCTCATCCGATCTCCAACATGATACAACTTGGATAAGGGGCACTGCCCACCCAATATGCTTCATAGATGAGGTGATGGGGCATCAATTCCCTGAAGGGTTTAAACTCGTAAATATCGAGCAGTACGATGGGACGACAAACCCGACCGTATGGATTGAAGATTTCCTTCTCCACATTCACATGTCTCGTGGAGATGACCTCCACGCCATCAAATACTTACCACTAAAGATCAAAGGGACACCTAGGCACTGGTTGAACAACCTCTCGGAAACCTCCATTAGGAGTTGGGAGGATCTCGAAGATGCCTTTCAAGACAACTTTCAGGCACTTATGTCCGACCACGTGGGTCTGATGACTTGAGCCACATTATCGAGCAACCCGATGAGTCATCTCGACAATTCTCCAATAGATTCCTCACCAATAAAAGTCAGATTGTTGATTGTTTGGATGTCGAGGCATTAGCTTCATTCCGCAACAACATACGAGACAAATGGCTAGCCCGAACGCTTGGACAGAAGAGGCGAGGACAATGGCCGCCCTTACTTCTTTCATGACCTGCTATCGCGCGGGTGAGGATACTTGGATAGCTCGTTGGAACAACCCTTCCTCAAACCCCGGCACCTCCACAGTCCGGTATAATAATGGAAATTCACGACGCAACAAGAACAAGCGTTGACACAACTGTGGTCAAACTGATGACAGGGCAGTCAACGCCGTATTTAGCAACTCCACGTTCGGACCCAAAAAGAGGCCTTCTAATGGAAATCGAGACGGTCCGACCACGCTGGACAAAATACTCGAGGGGCCTTGTCAGATACAAGGCACTCAAAACAAACCTGCTACTCACACCTATATCTGGCCATGGGTAGCCCGACCCAAAAAAGCCCGACCAAGCCCGATCCGACCTTGCCCACGGGTCGGGCTCGGGCCTGATAATCAAGCCCGGTGGTCGGGTCGGGCCGGGCCCGGGCCCGCGAAAATCTGCTTTTACGCGTATGTCGGGCCGAGCCAGGCTTCTTCGGGCTGGGGCCCAAAAATTAGGCCTGATGGTCGGGCCGGGCCGGGCTCGGGCCTGGGTTTTGTACCACAGGTTTTTAGGCCCGACCCTGCCCGAGATATGGCCAGGTATACTCACACCAATCGTAACTATTGGGTTATGAAGGTGGCGAGCAAGAGCATGGACGAAGACCAGGACAAGATGCCCCGTAGCAAGGATGACGAGGAACCTCATCGCCCAAACAACGGGGGCCAAAAGTAGTTTCCCCCTGAAGTAAAGACCGTGAACATGATCTATGTCACCCACTTACCGAAAAAGGAGAGGAAGCACGCACTCCGGGACGTATACGCCATAGAGCGAGTAGCCCCGAAGTATAACCCATGCTCGGCATGTCCGATCACTTATGATTGCACAGATCACCCTACCAATATTTGGCATGGGGGATCAGCGGCCTTGGTACTCGACCCATCATTGATGGATATCACCTCACGCGAGTCCTCATGGATGGAGGTAGAAGCCTGAATCTACTTTATGACGATAAAGTGTGAAAAATGGGCATTGATCCATCAAGAATCAAACCCAACAAAACCACCTTCAAAGGAGTAACTCCTGGCATCGAGACTCGCTATTTGGGCACGATAACCCTAGAAGTAGTGTTCGGTTCACCCGATAACTATTTCCGCGAAGATTTGATCTTCAACATTGTCCCCTTCTGCATCGGGTACCAATTTTCGTGGTTTCATCACAACAGATGTCCTCGTGAAAGGACTTAGGTGTGGAGCCATCACAGCTAGGTGGTAACTCAAAGTGGTTGATTGGGAACGAGAGATGAGTTTCCCAGGTTCGGCCCCTCCGATGGAGGTAAAAGCCTACGTCCTACTTGTGTGTACATTGATGATGATCTCAATTACAAGGGTGCGAAATCACTAACCTAGCTCTTGAGGGTTTGCTTGTTTCTTACTTGATCTTTTTAGCTCAAGGGCTTCCCTTTATATATAGGCGGAGGCCTTGAGTTTACAATAGAGTCCGGGTCAATAATGATCCCATGATCTAATCTAACTCCTACTTCCCTCGCTCCTCAAGGAAAATAGGGTTTCATGTTGATGGGGTTATAGTCCTAGGGTAGGGTCATAGGCCTGCCCTATGGGTCCTACCCAAGGACTACCCTTCATAAAGGATAAGGCCCTTGGTCAGTTCCGACTGAATTAAGGACTTCCCATCATCCAGTCGGTGACGATTCCTCCATCACCTAGTTGGAGATGAGCATTCGGAGCGTATCAAACTTACCGACTGGATTCCACTTTGTACATCGTAACCCCCCTGGAGGGCAACGGTCATACGTTTCCATGTACCTTTATTAGCATTCAAGACATACGTTACCTGTAACGTAGGCATTTAATCGCCACTAATCCACCCCTACGCATCGAACCGTTGTGAAGGGTAGCGCACTCTATATAAGCCGCCGTTCCCCACTGGTTCAGGGGTTAGCAATTCACTGTAATCCATATTCCACTCGACAACAAGCTCCCAAGAGCACTGAGACGTAGGGCTTTTACCTCCACCGTAGAGGGGCCTGAACTCATACAACCTCGCCGTAGCTAAGGCTCTGCCCATCCTTTCGTACCCTACATATCTATTGTTAGACTTATACCCACGACAGTTGGCGCCCACCATGGGGCAGGCGTCTAAGCGACTTCCGGCGAGTTTGCGACTACATCTTTTCATCATGTCATCCGGTGGAGATTTGAGCATGGGTCACGAGATCCTCTTCGACGCTCTCTCCTTCATCGTCGACGATTCGGCATGGCTTCGGGATGCCCCTCTCGACGTCGAGGCGCTTCCCAGTCGCGGGGCTACGCACTTCCGTGCTGGCGCCCGCGGTATCCTTCTTCTCCAGCAGTCGGCTCTGGTGTCGACCTACGCCACCGTCGCGCGCTGCAACAATCGGTCCCGCCGTCCGCGGCTCCAGCGTTGGGTGCAACACGCCCAGGCGCGCCAGAACGCGTCCTCACAAGTGGCGGTCCTAGAGTCGGTTGTAGTGGCGCCGCCGTCCCAGCGCTCGGACTCAGTTCCGACTGAGTTTCCTTCCGAGTACTTGGGTCGCGGGCCTGCAGCCGAAGTGCACATGGCCAACTCCCATGAAAGTCCCCGCCAAACCGGCCGGAACGAGCACGAGGTCGGCGAAACATCCGGCGCTCGCCACCAGCCCCGCTGTTCTGCTAGTCGGCACACTCGTCGGAGCAACGTGGAGGTGTTCCGCACACCCGTCCTCAACCTGGCTGCTGCCGCCAAAATAGCCGATTCCCTCCAGCCGACTGATTCAGAGGCTGGCAGAGGGATCGAGCAGATCCGTGCCCTGCTGCACATGGCGCAACAACAAAATTCGGCAGTCTCCCAGTTGCACAACAGGATCCACAATAGTTCTGTTCACGCGAACACGCATCGGTCAGTTCACAGCCCCGGTTCTCATCAGCGGCATAGGGAGGCAGCCGTTCCATTAATCCCGAAGATCGTCGCCGTTCACGCACCCCTCCGCGGGGTGGGCCCTACGGGCCCCGACATCATGATGATCGGCGTTCAGTCGGTGACACTTATGATCCAAGGCCCGACGTGAGTGGGCATATCGCCCAAAGGAGGGTCGACAGGGGCCGGGCCCACCGCGATGGTCACGATATGGACCGTCCGAGTGGAAGCAGGACCATTGTCTCTGGTCCCGAGTGTTTCAGTCGAGCCATCTTGTCGGCTAACATCCCTCCCAACTTCCGATTGGCGACGGGGATCAACAAGTTTACACGAGAATCCAAGCCAGAAACGTGGCTGGACGACTACCGAGTGGCAGTCCAGATCGGAGGAGGGGACGACCACGTCGCCATGAAACACCTACATCTGATGCTCGACGGCTCGGCACGAGCGTGGCTGAACCAGTTGGCTCCCTCAAGCATCTACAGCTGGGCAGATCTGGCCCGAGTCTTCATCAGGACCGTCGAAGGGACGTGCAAACGCCCTGCTGGTCCCGTGGAGCTCCAACACTGTGTCCAGAAGCAGAATGAGCCCCTGCGCGATTTCATTCAGCGTTGGACGACCCCTACCACACGATGGAGAACGTCACAGAGCACCAAGCAGTCTGCGCCTTCAAGGCAGGCGTGCGGTACAGAGATCTGTACCTGAAGTTTGGTCGAACATGCGACATCTCCATGAGTAAGATGATGGAGATAGAGGCACGCTATGCAAATGGCGAAGAAGAAGAGGGGGAAGATGAGGAACAAAATTCTCCGAGTGTGCACTAAACGTCGCACTCGGGGACTTAGCTGCGATCAAGAATCGCCTAAGTACAAACTTTCTCCGAGTGTGCACTAAACGTCGCACTCGAGGACTTGTCTGCGATCAAGAATCGCCTAAATAGAAAGCATCCTTCGAGTGTATCTTACAGATCCACTTGGAGGCTTAGCAGACCCTCATTGAGGCTCATGTAGATGTCAAGACAACTGACAATTACATGAATAGCAGAACCTCATTGAGGCTCATGTAGATGTCAAGACAACTGACAATTACATGAGTAACAACTCGCTCCGAGTACGACCTTACAGTCGCACTCGAAGACTTAGCCGCGATCACGAATCGCCTAAGTACACAATTGCCTTCGAGTGTATCCTACAGATCCACTCGGAGACTCAGCAGACCCTCAGTGAGGCTCATACAGATGTCAAGACAACTGACAATTACATGCTCCACATGTTTGCCATTGGCTTCACCAAGAAACGCCAAACAAAAACCACAAGCCAAAATCGTGTCAACAACTCTTTGGCAAAGGAAGAGCAAAAGATTCGATTCAAATTCAAAGTTCGTCTAAAGATAGTTGGTTCGGTGTAGATCAAGCTTATCCACACCGAACCACGAATGTAACGGCCAACAGCAATGGCCAAAGTTTCATACAACTAACACTCGGCATACCGAGGTAAAAGTTTTCTCAAGCGTCGTCAGGACTGGCACTGGGACCGACAGGCTCCACAAAAGTGTCAAGGTCGATCCCGTCTGCGATGCGAGTGGCGCTCTCAAGGAAGGTCTCCATGAAATCTTCGAATCGAAGGTTCTTGGTGTTTGCGACCTACAGCGCCTTCAGCTTCTCTTCGCGAGCCTCCTTGCAGTGCACTCGGACTAGCGACAGCGCCACGTCCGCACCACAGCGAGCCGTAGACTTCTTCCACGCCTGCACTCGGTTCGGGACCTCCTCCAGCCGAGTCATCAACCCTTCCATCTCTTGCCGGGACTCGTCTTCGGGCCACAACTCCTTGTCGATTCGGCCGACGACCTCTCTCAGTCGACCGATGAAAGGTCCCACTTTGCCCAGGCGAATGTGCGCTTGGAGCATGTCTCGATTGGCGTCCTCGCCGAGTGGAACGTTCGGAAGAACCGACCGCTCAACGTCAGCTGCTTCAGCCTCAGCGTCCATACAAAAATCTGCAAAGACAAGACGAGCAAACAATAAGCGCAGAATGAAATACACAGTCAAGAAGCACTCGGAAAAACAGAACTTACCACCGAGAAGCGCAATCATCTTCCTTGCCCAGTCACTGACGTACTTCTCGTGTGATATGCACCGCCTGTTCATCATCTTCATCTGCCCCATCAGCTCGGTTCTTTGTTTCCGGATTTTCTCCATTTCGGCCACCAATGCCTTGTTTGCCTCACGGGACTCCTCCAAGGACTTCTCTCGTTCAGCCAGAGCACCCTTCAGACCAGCCAAGGCAAGCATTGCTGCATCCAGTTCCGCAACAAGCTGAATCTTTTGAGCCTTCACAGTGTTGTATGCCGATCCCATCTCGCAAGTCTTCTGCAAGTCAGCGCGAAGAGACGATCAGACAAATTCAACAAGGAAAACAAAAAAAACTCGAACTTCTTCAGACCCCTGCCGACGCAAGCAGTCGACAGCGGTCTCGGGGACTACACCTAGTGGGTTCACTAAGAGTGACCCCACTGGCATGAAGCTCAAACAGGTCCGCCCTATTGAGATACATAACAAAAACAAGCCTATGAGGCTACTACTACCCGACCTGAGTAAAATTACTCTCGGGGACTAATCCAGTAGGTGCACTCGGAGTGCCCCCACCGGTAACATTCGAACAGATTAGTTTCGATCTGATCAACTTAACGAAAATGTATATAAAGACAACTGCCGGTGCAAGCACTCGACAGAAGTCTCGGGGACTACACCCACTGGGTTCACTAAGAGTGAACCCACTGCAAAATAATCATCCTGCATCCGAGTATATTGCTTAAACACCCACTGGGTTACAAGGGAAAGCAAATAATTACTAGCCCACTTACTTGGATATCGTCCCGGAGTTCGAAGCTTCGCTTGTACACAGACGCGATGGAGTCGTACGCTCTCTTGGCATCACCCGCCATAAACTCCGCCTGCACCATGGCCCCCTTGGCAGCTCCCACCTGATCTTCCGGAAGGCGCTGGGCGTCGAACTGGACGGTGGACGGACCTGGCACCACAAGAGACTCCTTGGGCATCCCAAGTCCTGCTCCAGTTAGTTCAGCAACGATGAGCGCCGTGTCAGTCGACGGCATCGTCTCGGTTGGCGGCGCGTCCATGGCGGGAGTAGTAACAGACGGAACAGCCTCAAGGACAGGCGCCGCAGCTTGCTCGGACCTCTTCTGACCGTCCTCCTCCACATGGATCACCTCTAAAGGAAGCCCGACCAAACGACGTGAGACCACAGGAAAAAGGACAAGACCAAAGACATAATTTGTGAAACAATAATGTAAGCTCTCGGAGTCGCCACGACGTACCTTGCTGGGATGTGACAACGTTGTCCGTATCCATGGGATCGTCCCCCTGGCGTGGCAGGGAAGTGGCGGAGGTGGCAGCTCTCTCGAGTAAAATTCACTCGACCAATAAGCATGAGTTCAATCAAATACTGGAAGAAGATAGAAGAACAATACACTTACGCTGAGGCGACGGGAACGGCGTCCTCATCCGCGGCAAAGCCTTCCGAGGCTTGGATCCACTCGGTTTGGCCACCTTAGAGGGCTGGCCCGCGGGCTCAGCAGCAGAGTCCCTGGTCCTCTTTGTGCTCCGAGCACTCGGAACCACGGGAGAAGCTGGCAAGGCACTCGGAACCACAGGAGGAGCTCGCGGGGCACTCGAGGCCGCTGGAGGAGCCGACGGAGCCACGGGTTCGTGGCGGCGTTTAGTATGAGGCTCTGGTGGTGGGGGTGGCGAGTTCTGTTCCTCATCTTCCCCCTCTTCTTCTTCGGACTCCTCCTCTGTCTCCCCACTGTCGGAGACGTACTCGACGCTCTCCACGCTGCCCTCCTGGCTGCCTTCCTCTTCCTCAGCCGGATTCCCGTTCGAGACAGGAGAAAACCAGTTGGTCCACGCGTGCACGAGATACAGTCGACAACATCAGACGTCAGACAGTGATACAAGAAAAAGCGATAAATCTAAGACAATTGTGTGCACTCGACAAGTCATACTCACCTCATTCGAAGGAGGGTTGTCCGCGCGGAAGGGCTTCACTCGCCGGGCTCCTCTGGGGTTGTCGCAGGCTCCCGTGATGTTGCGGACCCACGACGTCACAGGCTCCCCGGTCACGCACTCGGGGTTAGTCCGAGTGGAGTCCTCAGGCCCCGCGTAGTGCCACATGGCGTGGTGTTGAGCTTGCAAAGGCTGGATACGCCGACCCAGAAAAATCTCCAGCAAATCTATGCCAGTGACTCCCTTTCGGACGACCTCTACCAGCGCATCGACCAGAGGCTGGATCTGGATCTTCTCCATCTTCGTGAGCGCAAGCTGCCTAGGCAGAGCCGGTCGGTCTAGGCTAAAAGGTGGCAGTCCAATTGCGGCATTCGGACATGCAACATCCTGGCAGTAGAACCAAGTCGACTGCCAGTTCCTAACGGATTCAGACAACTGAAGAGCGGGATAGCTACTTTTACTTTTCTTTTGGAAGCCTAAACCTCCGCAGAGCTGGAGGAGGTGAGTTTTGTCGTCCGACTGGCTAAGTCTTTTGATGGTTTGAGATCTAGCAGAGAGGATGTGCTTGAAGAGCCCCCAATGGGGAGGACAGCCGATAAAACACTCGCGCATCACGACGAAGGCAGAGAGATGAGCTCTTGCGTTGGGAGGAAAATGGTGGACCTGCGCCCCGAAGTGGTTCATTATACCTCTGAAGAAGGGATGAGGAGGCAGAGAGAAGCCTCGGTGCACGTGACTGAGCAGCAAGACGCGCTCCCCCTCCTGGGGCGCCGGCTCCGTCTCGCCCTCCGCCGGCAACCTCCATGTCTTGTGCTCGATCATGCCTTGCTCCACCAGCTCCAGCATGTCCTCCTTGTCACCGTGGAGGGGAGGAAATCCCCCTGGATCAAACCCGCCGACA
The DNA here is from genome assembly GCF_904849725.1 of Hordeum vulgare subsp. vulgare. Lineage (NCBI taxonomy): Eukaryota > Viridiplantae > Streptophyta > Magnoliopsida > Poales > Poaceae > Hordeum > Hordeum vulgare. Next base: position 345,516,195 of record NC_058522.1, on the reverse strand, counting down.
GTGCTCGCTGCCGCTGCTGAGCAGGAGCCACCACCTTCTTCTTCTTCCGCGCCTCGAGCTTGCTCGTCTGCCCCTTCGTCATGGTGGAGGCTGTAGATCTGCGGGGGAGGAGGGGAAGGAAGGAGCTTGGGATGCACAGGAGGTCGCGAGAGAAGCAGGGCAAGTGCGAGCTATCAGGCGAGTGCAACGAAAAACCCTCGCTGTAGAGGTTTAAATAAGGTTCTGACTGGGTCACTAGCAGGTGGCCCAAAAATCTTATCCCCCGACCGGTTGCTGCGATATTAGTGGAGGAGATGAAGGTGCGGAAATCGAGGCGGCAGATACTACTCGATTGTGATGTCGTCATCCCCGCTGAGCGCGCGGCAACCGAAATTTAAGGATCCCAGAAAATCCGCCGCTGTCAGTTGACTGGTCACGTCAAAAGATTCCACGGAAGCACTCGGTCCCTGACGGTTCGTTTCACAGATACATCCACTCGGATCACTGGTCAAGAGGATAAAATGGATCGAGGCAAACAACGCCAAAGTCGCATCCATACCATACGGATCCATACTCCAAGCATCGCTTCGTCGTTCCAACCCCAATCCATTCGGGGACTAATGATGGGGTTATAGTCCTAGGGTAGGGTCATAGGCCTGCCCTATGGGTCCTACCCAAGGACTACGCTTCATAAAGGATAAGGCCCTTAGTCAGTTCCGACTGAATTAAGGACTTCCCATCATCCAGTCGGTGATGATTCCTCCATCACCCAGTCGGAGATGAGCATTCGGAGCGTATCAAACTTACCGACTGGATTCCACTCTGTACATTGTAACCCCCGTAGAGGGCAACGGTCATACGTTTCCATGTACCTTTATTAGCATTTAAGACATACGTTACCTGTAACGTAGGCATTTAATCGCCACTACTCCACCCCTGCGCACCGAACCGTTGTGAAGGGTAGCGCACTCTATATAAGCCGCCCTTCCCCATTGGTGCAGGGGTTAGCAATTCACTGTAATCCATATTCAATTCGACAACAAGCTCCCAAGAGCACTGAGACGTAGGGCTTTTACCTCCACCATACAGGGGCCTGAACTCATACAACCTCGCCGTAGCTAAGGCTCTGCCCATCCTTTCGTACCCTACATATCTACTTTCAGACTTATACCCACGACACATGTGCCTTCATGTTTGAGCCGGCCATCGAGAAGACGTCAATGAGCCGGCCCACTTAACGAGCCTGCCTTTTACGCCTTGTTCTTCTTATGGATATCTTATGTGTGGACCATCTTTAGTAGATCTCGGGTTAAAACCTGGGCGGGTTATACGTGTGGGGTATATCCCCAACACCATGCACTCCTCGATCATACATCGTACACCCGCTTTAATGTCGTTCCCCATTATGCATACCTCAAGTTGAAGATACGAGGGCCTAAGGGTGTCATTACAGTCTTTTGTAACACCGAGTGATCCCTTCGAACTGAGGAACACACTGCGACATTGGCAGCCAAAGTACAGGCCGAAGACGCGGCTCTAAACTCAAAGCTAACCGTCAAGGAGCACAAACGAGCTCGCGCGCCACCGTAGTTACATATCACTCCAGCTAAATAGGGTTATGATGACCCACATGTATAGGGGATCAATCGTAGTCCTTTCGATAAGTAAGAGTGTCGAACCCAACGAGGAGCAGAAGGCTCTGATAGATGGATTTCAGCAAGGTAATAACTGCAAGCACTTAAAGTAGCGGTAACAAGTGATTGTGTAGCGAGGTGAAACGTAGCAAGCAAAGAGTAACAAGTAACAAGTAGTAGCAACGGAGCAGCAAGTGGCCCAATCCCTTTTGTAGCAAGGGACAAGCCTGAACAAGGTCTTATAGGAGGAAAAACGCTCCCGAGGACACACGGGAATTTCTGTCATGCTAGTTTCATCATGTTCATATGATTCACGTTCGTTACTTTGATAGTTTGATATGTGGGTGGACCGGCGCTTGGGTACTGCCTTTACTTGAACAAGCATCCCACTTATGATTAACCTCTCTCGTCAGCATCCACAACTACAAAAGAAGAATTAAGACAAAGTCTAACCATAGCATTAAACTAGTGGATCCAAATCAACCCCTCACGAAGCAGCGCATAAACTGGGGTTTAAGCTTCTGTAACTCCAGCAACCCATCATCTGCTTACTACTTCCCAATGCATTCCTCTAGGCCCAAATATGGTGAAGTGTTATATAGTCGACGTTCACATAACACCACTAGAGGAAAAACAACATACATCATATCAAAATACCGAACGAATATCAAATTCACATGACTATTATCAGCATGACTTATCCCATGTCCTCAGGAACAAAAGTAGCTACTCACAAGACATAATCATAATCACGACAAGAGGTGTAATGAATATCATCAAGGATCTGAACATAAACTCTTCCACCAAATAATCCAACAAGCATCAACTACAAAGAGTAATCAACACTACTAGCAACCTTACAAGTACCAATCGGAGTTGCGAGACGGAGATTGGTTACAAGAGATGAACTAGGGATTGGAGAGGAGATGGTGCTGATGAAGATGTTGATGAAGATGCCTCCCCTCCGACGAGAGGAGTGTTGGTGATGATGATGGCGACGATTCCCCCCTCCTGGAGGGAAATTTCCCCGGCAGGATCGTCCTGCCGGAGCTCTAGATTGGATTTGTTCAAGTTCCGCCCCGTGGCGGCGGCGAAACCACGAAAGAGCTCCCGATGGATTTTTTTCCAGACCAGGACGCTTCATATAGCAAAAGAGGGGGGGTAGTGGGCCTTCAGGCAGCCCACAAGCCTGCCCTGCGCCACCAGGGGGTGGTGGCGGTGGGCAAGCTTGTGGGGCCCTGGTGGCCCCCTCCGGTAGTTCTTTCGCCCAGTATTTTTTAATATATTCCAGAAAAAATCCACGTAAATTTTCAGGGCATTTGGAGATGTGCTGAATAGTGGACTAGGATTTGCTCCTTTTCCAGTCCAGAATTCCAGCTGCCTGAATTCTCCCTCTTCAAATAAACCTTGCAAAATAAGAGATAAAAGGCATTAATATGGTACCACAAGTAATATAACATCCCAAGAAGCAATAAATATCAACATGAAAGCATGATGCAAAATGGACGTATCAACTCCCCCAAGCTTAGACCTCGCTTGTCCTCAAGCGAAAACCAAGTTCCATAAACATGTCCATATGTTTGGGGACGAAGGTGTCGATAAAACATAATGCGGACATGAGGGCATCATGATCACACATAGAACAACAATATATCATAAAGATTCTTATGGGAAAGTAACAATTCCTTCACAAAGCAAAGCATGAAGCAAAAACCTTACCGAGAAGTAATCAACAATAATCCATAGTCATTGAAGCAATTGCAATTTATCACAACATGAGAAAGAGTCAAATAAGAGCTTGTAAGGCAAACCCACATACTCAATCATCTCTTTTGTTTTCCACAACTGTTACAACCCACGTGGTACTCATGGTGTCAAAGTTTCAGCTGGACACAGAGGAAGATAGGGGCTTATAGTTTTGCCTCCCAACGGTTTACCTCAAGGGTAAAGTCAACAATAATAAAGCATGAGTACTCAACTCCAAGTTGATATATGAATATAGATATTTCCAAAGCATGTGGCGGTAGCCAAGACAAAGGCAAAAAGGGAATTGGTGATGATCACCATGACTCTTACAAGGGTAAAAAGTAAAGGTACAAGATAGGCCCTTCGTAGAGGGAAGCAGAGGTTGTCATGCGCTTTTGAGGTTTGAATGCTTGTCCTCTTAGTGCGGAGGAACGTCACTTTATATTGCCCCCTGTGACAAAGAACTTTATTATGCAGTCTGTCGCTTTTATGTCTTCCTCATCACAGGTTCGTACAAAGCTTATTTTCCACACACTAATAGATCATACATATTAGAGAGCAATTTTTATTGCTTGCACCGATGACAACTTACTTGAAGGATCTTATTCAATCCATAGGTAGGTATGGTGGACTCTCATGGCAAAACTGGGTCGGAGGCTTATGGATGCACAAGTAGTATCTCTACTTGGTGCGGGAGTTTTGGCTAATATGAGGTGGAAGCAATCGTCACATGCTAAGGGATCTCTAATCATATAACATTGTTTGGAACCAAGCAAACACAATTCATTATGTTGTCTTCCTTGTCCAACATCTACTCCTAGGCATGTAATAGTTTGGTGAGTGCTCACAATTGTAAAAAGTGTCTAAGATGATATATTTATATGTGAACCTCTCTTTCCTTATTACTTCTTATTAATTGCAACAATGACTAATGTCTATGTTGATTTATTCTCAACAAGTTTCAATCATCATACGTGTCATAAGTGAAGTTATCACTTCCCATAAGATCGTCTCATGATCTTTCATGCTATCGTTCTTTTCATACTATTGATCATGGCACAAAGCAAAACCCTTGACTAAGACACTCTTTATTATATAGCTCGTAAGCTCGAATACATCGGGGGAGAGACAAAACAAAAGACTCAAACTAAAAACTAAAGTCTTATTCCTCTAAAAGAAGAAATAAAAACTAAAAAGGAAAGAATTAAAACAAAGGTAAAAGCAAAAGATATAAAGGTGATACGATACGAGGGCAACTCCCCCAAGCTTGGCAGAAGCCAAGGGGATTGCCCATACCAATGCTTAGTTGTCTTCCTTTGGTGGTGATGGTGTTGTTGTCGCCTTTGATTCCAAGAGAGCTATCAACCTTTGATTTATACCTCTGAGATCTGTGACATGGTTTTCCAGCAAAACAACTTCACGAGAAAGAGAAATATTGCGAGCACGAGTTGTTTCGCAAAACCTCAAGACTTCAATCAAGGATGGAGACAACATGTGGAGGAAGGGCTGGAGAAAGTCTATTCCTTCAACGTCTTCAACGTTGAACATAGGTTGAACTTCCTCCTTAGCTTGGGTTTTCTCCATAGCTTGGTCCCTGGCTTCCGTAACTTCTACTCTTTTCAGATCAGCATCTACTTCCTCATGAATTTGGTGAAGATCATTCTCCCCAACAGATTCCTGAGACATCTTTGCTCTAAATCTGCGGCAGACAACAAGCTCAAAATGAAAACATAGGAAAACTACGCGATACGGAGATCAAAACCTTCGTGCGACTATATATTGATTTTTTCTGGGCCAGAAGGAGTCCTCCACAAGAAAACGGAGTCCGGGAGGCACACGAGGTGCCCACAAGCTTGCCCACCGCCACCAGGGGGTGGTGGCAGTGTGGGCCCTTGTGGCTTCCTCGTTTGCTCTCCGGACTGCTTTTTTATTTTTCTAATTTTCCAAAAATTCCAAAACTAAGGAAATTTCCTATTGGAAAAGCATCGGAGTCCAATTTCTTGCCGAAACAGAAACATCTTCGTTTTCAACGTCTGAAACAGGCTGATAAACATCCCTTATGTACTCCTGTGGAGTTATGACATTGATGGTATTGGTCTCAACATTTATGGGAGTACCAGAGATGTAATGCTTGATTCTTTGCCCATTTACCACTCGAGGAAAATTTCCTTCCGTGTTATTGATTTTGATGGCACCGGAACGATATACTTCCTCGACAACATAGGGACCTTCCCATTTAGAGAGAAGCTTGCGTGCAAAGAATCTCAAACGAGAATTGTATAGCAAGACATAATCACCTACATTGAACTCTCGTTTCTATATCCGTTTGTCGTGCCATCTCTTAACCTTTTCCTTGAACAACCTTGCATTCTCGTATTCCTGGGCTCTCCATTCATCTAACGACCTGATATCAAACAACCGCTTCTCACCGGCAAGTTTGAAATCAAAGTTGAGCTCTTTGATTGCCTAATAAGCTTTGTGTTCCAGCTCAAGAGGTAAATGACATGCCTTACCGTAAACCATTTTATACGGTGACATGCCCATGGGATTCTTATAAGCAGTCCTACAAGCCCATAGTGCATCGTCAAGTTTGCTAGACCAGTTCTTTCGAGATCTATTGACGGTCTTTTGTAGGATCAACTTGATCTCCCTATTACTCAACTCCACTTGACCACTAGACTGAGGATTATAAGGAGATGCAACTCTATGGTTGACATCATACTTAGCTAGCATCTTGCGGAAAACACCATGAATGAAGTGTGAACCGCCATCAGTCATCAAGTATCTAGGGACTCCAAATCTTGGGAATATGACTTCTTTAAGCATCTTAATAGAGGTGTGGTGATTAGCATTTTTAGTGGGGATAGCTTCTACCCACTTAGTAACGTAATCCACAACAACTAAGATGTGAGTGTACCCATTGGAACTCGGGAAGGGTCCCATATAATCAAAGCCCCAGACATCAAATGGTTCAATGACAAGTGAATAGTTCATAGGCATCTCTTGACGCTTACTGATGTTCCCCATCCTTTGGCATTCGTCACAAGACAAGACAAACTTGCGAGCATCCTTGAAGAGAGTGGGCCAATAGAAACCTGATTGCAATACCTTATGGGAAGTTCTATCTCCAGCATGGTGTCCTCCGTAGGCTTCAGAATGACACTTGTGCAGGATCTGTCCCTATTCATGTTCAGGCACACAACGTCTAATAACACCATCTACTCCTTCCTTATAAATGTGAGGATCATCCCAAAAGTAGTGTCTCAAATCAACGAAGAATTTCCTCTTCTGTTGATAGGTGAAACTGGGTGGTATGTATTTGGCTACGATGTAGTTTGCATAATCGGCATACCACGGTGCACTAAGTCAAGTGTGGATGACATTTAATTGCTCATCAGGAAAGCTGTCATCAATTGGTAGTGGGTCATCAAGGACATTCTCTAGTCTAGACAAGTTATCTGCTACAGGGTTATCAGCACCCTTTCGGTCAACGATGTGCAAACCAAATTCCTGTAGCAGGAGAAACCATCTGATCAGCCTAGGCTTAGCGTCCTTCTTCTGCATAAGGTACTTAATAGCAGCATGATCAGAGTGAATAGTGACTTTGGGGTCAACTATGTAAGATCTGAACTTTTCACATGCAAACACGACTGCTAAAAATTCCTTCTCCGTAGTGGCATAGTTTCTTTGGGCAGTGTCTAGAGTTTTACTAGCGTAGTGAATGACATTCAACTTCTTGTCAACTCTTTGTCCTAGAACAACACCAACAGCATAATCACTAGCGTCACACATGATTTCAAAGGGCAAGTTCCAGTCAGGTGGTTGAACAATAGGTGCGATTATCAAAGCCTTCTTAAGTATTTCGAAAGCTTCCTCACAATCCTCATCAAAAACAAAAGGAACATCCTTCTGCAAGAGGTTGGTAAGAGGCCTAGAAATCTTAGAGAAGTCTTTAATGAACCTTCTATAGAAACCAGCATGACCTAGGAAACTTCGTATACCTCTGATATCTGTGGGGCAAGGCATTTTCTCAATTGCATCAACCTTAGCCTTATAAACTTCAATGCCTCTCTCAGAGATTTTGTGTCCTAAGATGATACCTTCATTAACCATAAAGTGGCACTTCTCCCAGTTCAAGACGAGGTTGGTTTCTTCGCAGCTCTGTAAGACTCGATCAAGGTTGCTGATGCAATCATCAAAGGAAGACCCGTAAACGGAGAAGTCATCCATGAAAACCTCGACAATCTTTTCACAAAAGTCAGAGAATATAGCCATCATACATCTTTGGAAGGTGGCAGGTGCATTACATAAGCCAAGAGGCATACGTTTATAGCCAAAGGTACCGAAAGGGCAGGTGAAAGTGGTTTTCTCTTGATCAGATTGTGCAACAGGTATTTGCGAGAAACCTGAATAACCGTCTAGAAAGAAGAAGTGAGTGTGCTTTGATAGCCTTTCTAGCATTTGGTCGATGAGCGACAAAGGATAATGATCTTTCATGGTTGCGTTCTTCAGTTTTCGGAAGTCTATGACCATTCTATAGCCGGTAATAATCCTTTGTGGGATTAGTACATCCTTATCATTAGGAACGACGGTGATACCTCCCTTCTTAGGTACGCAATGTACTGGACTTACCCAATCACTATGAGCAACAGGATAAATGATTCCTGCTTCCAGAAGCTTTAATATTTCTTTTCTAACGACCTCTTTCATCTTAGGATTTAATCTCCTTTGATGATCAGCAACTGGTTTAAAGTCAGGATCGGTTTTAACCTTGTGCTGACATAGAGTAGGACTAATACCCTTAAGATCATCAAGAGTATATCCAATAGCAGCGCGGTGCTTCCTCAGAGTTTTTAGTAACTTCTTCTCTTCGCACTCTGAGATGAGAGCACTAATAATGACAGGATATATCTCCTTCTCATCAAGATAGGCATACTTAAGAGTATCAGGCAACTGTTTAAGCTCGAAGATAGGATCACCCTTTGGTGGGGGAGGAGCCCCAAGCAGTTCAACAGGCAGATTATTCTTGAGAATAGGATGTTTTTCTAAGACAATTCTATCTATCTCATCTCTCTCTTCCATATGCATATCATTTTCATGCTCAAGCAGATATTGCTCTAAAGGATCCGTCGGAGGTACGACAATTGAGGCAAGAGCAATGATTTCATCTCTACCAAACGACTCTCTTTCATAGGGTTGTCTTCCAAACTTGGAGAAGTTAAATGCATGAGACACACCCTCAAAACTTACAGTGACAGTCTTCTTAATGCAATCAATGTGAGCATTGACAGTGTGGAGAAAGGGTCTACCGAATATGATGGGATAAAAGCTGTCTTGTGCAGTACCAAGGACGAGGATATCAGTAGGATACTTCGTCTTACCACACAGAACTTCTACGTCTCTCACAATTCCCAAAGGGTAGATAGTGTCTCTATTAGCTAGCGTAATAGTGACATCAATGGGTTCTAACTCAGCAGGTGAAATCTCATCTTTGATTTCATCATATAGAGAACGGGGTATCGCACTAACACTAGCTCCCATATCACATAAACCATGGTAACAGTGATCTCCTATCTTAACAGAAACAACGGGCACGCCAACTACAGGTCCGTGCTTGTCTTTCGCGTGAGGTTTAGCAATTCTAGCGGAGTCCTCATAGAATTTCATAACATGCCCATCTATGTCTTCGGCTAAGAGATCTTTGATAATAGCAACACCAGGTTCAACTCTAATCTCGTCAGGGGGTGCAAGTGGTCTAATGTAACCCCTACGTATCACAGTTGGAGCTTTAGAATAATCCTTTATCCTAGCAGGGTATGGTGGTTTCTCAGTGTAAGCACAAGGAACAACAGGATCACTAAAAGCAATGACTTTCTCCTCAACTAGATTGGTTTTGGCTATGTTGCTTTCTATAGGAGGATGATATTTAAACAACTTCTCTTTGGGAAGATCAACATGAGCAGCAAAAGATTCACATAGAGAAGCTACTATCTTAGAGTCAAGTCCATACTTAGCACTAAAATCCATAGAAGTGTTTGTCTCAACAAAAGATTTAACGCAATCAAACTGGAAATTCATACCTGAGTCCTTACCTTCCTCCAGCTCCCAATCTTCAGAGTTGCGTTTGATTCTCTCCAATAAATTCTACTTGTGATCAATATCCTTCTTCATAGAAGAACCGGCACAAGAAGTGTCAAGCATGGTACGATCTTCATGAGAAAGCCGAGCATAAAAGTTTTGAGTGATGATTTCTCTCGAGAGCTCATGATTGGGGCATGAATATAGCATTGATTTAAGCCTCCACCAAGCTTGAGCTATGCTTTCCGTGTCACGAGGCCAAAAGTTATAAATAAAGTTCCGATCACGATGTACTAAATGCATAGGATAGAACTTTTGATGAAATTCCAATTTCAACCGATTGTAGCCCCATGATCCAACATCATCACATAGCCTATACCATGTCAACGCCTTATCCTTCAAAGATAAAGGAAAGACTTTCTTATTTACCTCATCCTCGGGCAAACCTGCAAGCTTAAATAAAACACAAACTTCATCTACATAGATTAGATGAAAGTCTGGATGTGAAGATCCATCTCCTGTAAAAGGATTAGCCAACAGTTTCTCAAGCATACCCAAAGGAATTTCATAAAAGATATTTTCAGTAGGTACCTCAGGTCGAGGAGCAACTCCTCTTGCTTCTGTTCGTGGTGAAGATACCCCGAACAAACTCCTCAAAGGAAGAGTTTCCATAGTGACAAGTGACAATAAATTTCAGCACAGTATAAAAATGTTTCCTTACCAATTTCCACTTACCAAAGGCGCTTCACTCCCCGACAATGGCGCCAGAAAAGAGTCTTGATGACCCACAAGTATAGGGGATCAATCATAGTCCTTTCGATAAGTAAGAGTGTCGAACCCAACGAGGAGCAGAAGGCTCTGATAGATGGATTTCAGCAAGGTAATAACTGCAAGCACTGAAAGTAGCGGTAACAAGTGATTGTGTAGCGAGGTGAAACGTAGCAAGCAAAGAGTAACAAGTAACAAGTAGTAGCAACGATGCAGCAAGTGGCCCAATCCCTTTTGCAGCAAGGGACAAGCCTGAACAAAGTCTTATAGGAGGAAAAACGCCCCCGAGGACAAACGGCAATTTCTGTCATGCTAGTTTCATCATGTTCATATGATTCGCGTTCGTTACTTTGATAGTTTGATATGTGGGTGGACCGGTGCTTGGGTACTGCCCTTACTTGAACAAGCATCCCACTTATGATTAACCTCTCTCACAAGCATCCGCAACTACAAAAGAAGAATTAAGACAAAGTCTAACCATAGCATTAAACTAGTGGATCCAAATCAGCCCCTCACGAAGCAACGCATAAACTGGGGTTTAAGCTTCTGTCACTCCAGCAACCCATCATCTGCAAGAGGTTGGTAAGAGGCCTAGAAATCTTAGAGAAGTCTTTAATGAACCTTCTATAGAAACCAGCATGACCTAGGAAACTTCGTATACCTCTGATATCTGTGGGGCAAGGCATTTTCTCAATTGCATCAACCTTAGCCTTATAAACTTCAATGCCTCTCTCAGAGATTTTGTGTCCTAAGATGATACCTTCATTAACCATAAAGTGGCACTTCTCCCAGTTCAAGACGAGGTTGGTTTCTTCGCAGCTCTGTAAGACTCGATCAAGGTTGCTGATGCAATCATCAAAGGAAGACCCGTAAACGGAGAAGTCATCCATGAAAACCTCGACAATCTTTTCACAAAAGTCAGAGAATATAGCCATCATACATCTTTGGAAGGTGGCAGGTGCATTACATAAGCCAAGAGGCATACGTTTATAGCCAAAGGTACCGAAAGGGCAGGTGAAAGTGGTTTTCTCTTGATCAGATTGTGCAACAGGTATTTGCGAGAAACCTGAATAACCGTCTAGAAAGAAGAAGTGAGTGTGCTTTGATAGCCTTTCTAGCATTTGGTCGATGAGCGACAAAGGATAATGATCTTTCATGGTTGCGTTCTTCAGTTTTCGGAAGTCTATGACCATTCTATAGCCGGTAATAATCCTTTGTGGGATTAGTACATCCTTATCATTAGGAACGACGGTGATACCTCCCTTCTTAGGTACGCAATGTACTGGACTTACCCAATCACTATGAGCAACAGGATAAATGATTCCTGCTTCCAGAAGCTTTAATATTTCTTTTCTAACGACCTCTTTCATCTTAGGATTTAATCTCCTTTGATGATCAGCAACTGGTTTAAAGTCAGGATCGGTTTTAACCTTGTGCTGACATAGAGTAGGACTAATACCCTTAAGATCATCAAGAGTATATCCAATAGCAGCGCGGTGCTTCCTCAGAGTTTTTAGTAACTTCTTCTCTTCGCACTCTGAGATGAGAGCACTAATAATGACAGGATATATCTCCTTCTCATCAAGATAGGCATACTTAAGAGTATCAGGCAACTGTTTAAGCTCGAAGATAGGATCACCCTTTGGTGGGGGAGGAGCCCCAAGCAGTTCAACAGGCAGATTATTCTTGAGAATAGGATGTTTTTCTAAGACAATTCTATCTATCTCATCTCTCTCTTCCATATGCATATCATTTTCATGCTCAAGCAGATATTGCTCTAAAGGATCCGTCGGAGGTACGACAATTGAGGCAAGAGCAATGATTTCATCTCTACCAAACGACTCTCTTTCATAGGGTTGTCTTCCAAACTTGGAGAAGTTAAATGCATGAGACACACCCTCAAAACTTACAGTGACAGTCTTCTTAATGCAATCAATGTGAGCATTGACAGTGTGGAGAAAGGGTCTACCGAATATGATGGGATAAAAGCTGTCTTGTGCAGTACCAAGGACGAGGATATCAGTAGGATACTTCGTCTTACCACACAGAACTTCTACGTCTCTCACAATTCCCAAAGGGTAGATAGTGTCTCTATTAGCTAGCGTAATAGTGACATCAATGGGTTCTAACTCAGCAGGTGAAATCTCATCTTTGATTTCATCATATAGAGAACGGGGTATCGCACTAACACTAGCTCCCATATCACATAAACCATGGTAACAGTGATCTCCTATCTTAACAGAAACAACGGGCACGCCAACTACAGGTCCGTGCTTGTCTTTCGCGTGAGGTTTAGCAATTCTAGCGGAGTCCTCATAGAATTTCATAACATGCCCATCTATGTCTTCGGCTAAGAGATCTTTGATAATAGCAACACCAGGTTCAACTCTAATCTCGTCAGGGGGTGCAAGTGGTCTAATGTAACCCCTACGTATCACAGTTGGAGCTTTAGAATAATCCTTTATCCTAGCAGGGTATGGTGGTTTCTCAGTGTAAGCACAAGGAACAACAGGATCACTAAAAGCAATGACTTTCTCCTCAACTAGATTGGTTTTGGCTATGTTGCTTTCTATAGGAGGATGATATTTAAACAACTTCTCTTTGGGAAGATCAACATGAGCAGCAAAAGATTCACATAGAGAAGCTACTATCTTAGAGTCAAGTCCATACTTAGCACTAAAATCCATAGAAGTGTTTGTCTCAACAAAAGATTTAACGCAATCAAACTGGAAATTCATACCTGAGTCCTTACCTTCCTCCAGCTCCCAATCTTCAGAGTTGCGTTTGATTCTCTCCAATAAATTCTACTTGTGATCAATATCCTTCTTCATAGAAGAACCGGCACAAGAAGTGTCAAGCATGGTACGATCTTCATGAGAAAGCCGAGCATAAAAGTTTTGAGTGATGATTTCTCTCGAGAGCTCATGATTGGGGCATGAATATAGCATTGATTTAAGCCTCCACCAAGCTTGAGCTATGCTTTCCGTGTCACGAGGCCAAAAGTTATAAATAAAGTTCCGATCACGATGTACTAAATGCATAGGATAGAACTTTTGATGAAATTCCAATTTCAACCGATTGTAGCCCCATGATCCAACATCATCACATAGCCTATACCATGTCAACGCCTTATCCTTCAAAGATAAAGGAAAGACTTTCTTATTTACCTCATCCTCGGGCAAACCTGCAAGCTTAAATAAAACACAAACTTCATCTACATAGATTAGATGAAAGTCTGGATGTGAAGATCCATCTCCTGTAAAAGGATTAGCCAACAGTTTCTCAAGCATACCCAAAGGAATTTCATAAAAGATATTTTCAGTAGGTACCTCAGGTCGAGGAGCAACTCCTCTTGCTTCTGTTCGTGGTGAAGATACCCCGAACAAACTCCTCAAAGGAAGAGTTTCCATAGTGACAAGTGACAATAAATTTCAGCACAGTATAAAAATGTTTCCTTACCAATTTCCACTTACCAAAGGCGCTTCACTCCCCGACAATGGCGCCAGAAAAGAGTCTTGATGACCCACAAGTATAGGGGATCAATCATAGTCCTTTCGATAAGTAAGAGTGTCGAACCCAACGAGGAGCAGAAGGCTCTGATAGATGGATTTCAGCAAGGTAATAACTGCAAGCACTGAAAGTAGCGGTAACAAGTGATTGTGTAGCGAGGTGAAACGTAGCAAGCAAAGAGTAACAAGTAACAAGTAGTAGCAACGATGCAGCAAGTGGCCCAATCCCTTTTGCAGCAAGGGACAAGCCTGAACAAAGTCTTATAGGAGGAAAAACGCCCCCGAGGACAAACGGCAATTTCTGTCATGCTAGTTTCATCATGTTCATATGATTCGCGTTCGTTACTTTGATAGTTTGATATGTGGGTGGACCGGTGCTTGGGTACTGCCCTTACTTGAACAAGCATCCCACTTATGATTAACCTCTCTCACAAGCATCCGCAACTACAAAAGAAGAATTAAGACAAAGTCTAACCATAGCATTAAACTAGTGGATCCAAATCAGCCCCTCACGAAGCAACGCATAAACTGGGGTTTAAGCTTCTGTCACTCCAGCAACCCATCATCTACTTACTACTTCCCAATGCATTCCTCTAGGCCCAAATATGGTGAGGTGTTATGTAGTCGACGTTCACATAACACCACTAGAGGAAAAACAACATACATCATATCAAAATACCGAACGAATATCAAATTCACATGACTATTATCAGCATGACTTATCCCATGTCCCCAGGAACAAAAGTAGCTACTCACAAGACATAATCATAATCATGACCAGAGGTGTAATGAATAGCATCAAGGATCTGAACATAAACTCTTCCACCAAATAATCCAACAAGCATCAACTACAAAGAGTAATCAACACTACTAGCAACCTTACAAGTACCAATCGGAGTTGCGAGACGGAGATTGGTTACAAGAGATGAACTAGGGATTGGAGAGGAGATGGTGCTGATGAAGATGTTGATGAAGATGCCTCCCCTCCGACGAGAGGAGTGTTCGTGATGACGATGGCGATGATTCCCCCCCTTCGGGAGGGAAATTTCCCCTGCAGGATCGTCCTGCCGGAGCTCTAGATTGGATCTGCTCAAGTTCCTCCCCGTGGCGGTGGCGAAACCACGAAAAAGCTCCCGATTGATTTTTTTCCAGACCAGGACGCTTCATATAGCAAAAGAGGGGGGCTAGTGGGCCTTCAGGCAGCCCACAAACCTGCCCTGCGCCACCAGGGGGGTGGTGGCTGTGGGCAAGCTTGTGGGGCCCTGGTGGCCCCCCTCTGGTAGTTCTTTCGCCCAGTATTTTTAATATATTCCAGAAAAAATCGACGTAAATTTTCAGGGCATTTGGAGATGTGCAGAATAGTGGACTAGGATTTGCTCCTTTTCTAGTCCAGAATTCCAGCTGCCTGAATTCTCTCTCTTCGAATAAACCTTGCAAAATAAGAGAGAAAATGAATAAATTTGGTACCACAAGTAATATAACAGCCCAAGAAGCAATAAATATCAACATGAAAGCATGATGCAAAATGGACGTATCAGGTTACACTCCCCATAGCAACACCTCGCCTCTAGCAAAGTACTGCCTCGAATGCACAAATTTGCGCTTAAGATACCTTGGGCAGCTGTGGGCATTAGGTAGCTCGACTGGGCACGCCAACGTATGTATTCTGTCTTCCCAATCAAACATTAGTCATTGCAGCTATTTCATCTGGTCTACTAGAGTAGAGAGATCTCTCACTTCACTGCACATCGCACTAACTAATAGCTAGCCGCCTCACGGATCACCTTATTATGTGCAGCTAAAGCGGGGTGTGTGCATTGTTCAACTAGAGCCAAGGAGGACAATCCGAATGGTCATCAGTTTCCCTCACGGCCTAACGCCGTTTTTGAGCTCCATCACATGCCTAAGAAGGACTTGCCGCGGAGCCAAGGCCTATTTATGAGCCATACCTAGAAGATCACTGCTTTCGTGCTGTTCATTCTAATTACAATGAGAACTTCTCCCAAAGAGGGTTCTTATTTCATTTCAAATCATATGAAGCCTAGTGTTTGAGTAAACCAAACTATGGCCAGTATAGTCTTCGGACACATATAGGTACGATGAAGGACCAATTTCTGCGTCAAGCAAACCATACATCAAGACCATCATTGTTTAAAGAACTGTTCATTGAAGTTCTCCCCTTCCAAGAAATATTTCCCGAAGAGTGAAGGTGCATACGCAAAACATGGCATTTAAGGAACATCAAGCCACCTATACAAAACCCTGTGTAAACTTTTCTTCTCTCTCTCTCTCTCTATATATATATATATATATATATATATATATATATATATATATATATGGCCGTTTGGGGCACCTAGGTGCCTGGCACCTTGCCTACATACCATTGGATTATATCCTGATTTGTTGTTGCGATGGTTGCACGCATACCTCATATGGCAACAAAATAACATTCCATACGTTGTACAACCACGTAAATGCATTGATGACATTCCAACAAAATGTTGTGTGTTAATTGTCAACCTTCCAAAGATGGGTGTATGCGTCAAATATATGTAATGATGCTGGCCATTAATTGCCCATAATGCGAGAGAGTCATAATTAAGTAATTTCCATACACGTTGCAATGTATAGTATCCACATGTTTCATATACTACCACGCATGAATATATATACTAATTTATCATTTTTATTATGTTCATATACTATATATAAGATTTTTTAAAGTAAGTTACATGAAAAAATTACAAGTTAATCCATAGTTCTTATTATATTTGTGAAATACGTATATATTTGTATGTAAAAAACATACATAAAATATGACACATACTACTAAAAAAATAGTATATATACTACCTAAACATGATTATATACTACATACTACACATTCATACTCTCTGATTTGATAGATAGTATATACAACATACAAAACGCACGTGGTGGTAACTACCACCGGTGATAGATAAAATTGATATATATATATATGTGTGTGTGTGTGTGTGTGTGTGTGTATGTGTATATATATATATATAGGGTCGCGCTATTCGTCACACTGGATGAGAAATAGTTATTCTTCACCCCCCTCTATTTTAACATCAATGCACCGTAATTTTACGTTCCCTAAATCTTGTCTTATTTTATACGTAAAAAGAGACCGTAAAGAAATATAATCAATGTAAAAATATTTTATGTCACGTAAAATTACGACCATATAAAAATAGTGCAAAAAATAAAAGAAACTCAATTTTCTTTGGTGTTGTGACCTATGTTTTTGTTTTTCTTTTGTCAAATTTTACATAGTGATTCAATATAAATGTAGTTATTTCTATTTCAGATGTAATTTATTTATAGATTGATCGTAAGATTATCTCGGATGAAGAATAAACTATTCTGCACCCTGGGTGATGAATAGAGTTTATATATATATATATATATATATATATATATATATATATATATAAACAGTCGCTTGCTGAGTTCGAATTGTATGGTTACAATTTTACTGGAAATAAGGAACACTCTTTTATGGCTTATAAACTTTGCAATGTCTTTTGCCTCGTCCTTTTTCCGAATTGTTTTCCGAACACCGACACAAGCCTATTTTTTTGCACGCCTTAGATATTGACTAAATTGAGGGGGGGCTTGGCCGTCATGACCGCTCTTCAAATCATTAAAATACTACTTTGCTTTCAAGTGTGCGAAGTCTTGGATTCACATTATATGCATCGGTTTTGAATTATGTCTTCGGTCAAAAGTTGGGTTGCGCTCCTCCTATGCTTGCCCCTTTATGTTCCGCCAGTTCGGCTAAAAGGGTAAAGGGAGAACCGCTACAATTGTACTTCTAGCTAGTCTGGTTAAGTACCTCAATGGAGAAAGCCGAAAACTGACTCGCATAATAAGTGAGAACTGTTGTGCATCCGAAGACAAGTGTTAAACTAAAGAACCGTTGGGGGTTTCATCGCATTCTACGAAAGGTTTGAACTTATTCTGACCAAGTGATTATAGGTTCTTAGACCACAGCATAAGCCGAACATGACGCTTTACAAAGGGTCTCTAATTGGCACCCGTAGTCAAGATCCTATGGTTAACTGAAAGATGTAAAGCCACATAGTCCGATTGCCTGGTTTTCTCCCACATTACCGCCTTAGGGTGCCAAGACGTTGGTTAAGGGTAACAATGCAAAGACCGAAAACACCCGCGCTAGTATCTTGTAGGGGGCTGAAGCCGATGACTGGAATCTTTAAGCATTAAAACAACCGCACAGGAGTTGTAATTAAAAAGACATGTTGTGCCATGCAAAAATTAAAGAGAATTGTATCATACAATGCTTTTACAAGATAAGATTTTCAATCAAAGATCAAGACTTTGGAGCATTGCACTTCTACATCCTGAGCACCTTCCATGGCAGTGGAGAAATACACCTTCGGGTGTCTATGCTCCTTTCCCGGCCATGGAGGTGTGGTGGACATCTTCAAAGGCTCGACCTTTTGCCAGTGCATCATCGTCCTTACAAGAGCCATACGAGCTCCCTCGATGCACACAGAATGCTTCATGATATCATTTTGGGCCGCATAGGCAATCAACTTTTGCACCAGGCCAAAATAGCTTCTCGGCAGTGGCTCTGTTGGCCAAAGCCTAATGCAAAAATCCTTCATAGACGACTTTGTGATCTTGTGCAGCTCCATCAGTTGTTTCAACTAATCTGAGACGAGGATGGGTTGCCCGGGGCGTGAAATTGCGCCTAGAAAAGCCTTTACTGGACCTCGCCCTCCTAGGATGCATAGTGCTTCGCACCTTCCGTCGCACTCTTCGAGAGATCCACAATTGCACATGGAGAACTCCACACTCGAGTAAGCAATGCAAATCCTTCCCTTCCAAATATACACTGTAGTAAATATCACGTTCCATCGACAATTTGCTTGATCTGATGGATCTCCTTCCGATGATCGTGTGCCTTTTTCTATGCTTCTTGGAGTGCGGCAGTTACCGAGGTCACCGAGGAAGATTTTGATTTATTCTTCTGCTCAAGTGCCTCATTTTTTGTGATGGCTTCCTTGAGATCCTGTTGGACCTTAGTACCCCTGGCCTCAGACCACTCCTTAGTAGACTTGCCCTGTTCGGCTGTCGCTCTTTGTTTAGCAGCCTCGTGCTTGGCCTTTTCTAATTCGGCTTTAAGCTACTCGACATCACCCGCAATAGCTATGATGGTCATTGGAATAAATAGCACTTAGAAACAAAAATATTGAACACCTCATTTTTATGAGAGAGCCAAGCTTGAACACTTACCTTGTGCGTCCTCAAACCGCTTGTTGATGCGGTTCAGCTCCTCTTCGGAAACCTTCAATTTCCGGTTCATTTAAGCCAACTCGAGGGAGTTGGGGGATGCAGCCGAAGTAGAGTCCTATGCTAGCTCTTGAGCTTGCACGGTTTTCCCTTGAAGAGGAAAGGGTGATGCAGCGAAGTAGATAAGTATTTCCCTCAGCTCGTCGAGAACCAATGTATCAATCCAGCAGAACGAACAAGCAAGGCTCCAATAGTAGTACCTACACAAATAATCAAAGACTTGCACCCGACGCTATAAAGGGGTTGTCAATCCCTTCAGAGTTATTTGCAAGGATGAGAGCTGATAGAGATAGATATAAAATATAGGGGAAACAAAAGTAAATAAATTGCAGGAATATATTTTTGGTTTATAGATCTGAAAATATGATATGGAAAATAGACCCGGGGGCCATAGGTTTCACTGGAGGCTTCTCTCATAAAGGAAAATAATACGATGGGTGGACAAGTTTCTATCGGGCAATTGATAGAAAAGCGAATAATTATGAAGATATCTAAGGCAATGATCATGCATATAGGCATCACGTCCGTATCAAGTAGACCGAAACGATTCTACATCTACTACTATTACTCCACATATCGATCGGCTCATGCCTGCATCTAGAGTAATAAATTCATAAAGAATAGAGGAACACATTAAGTAAGATGACATGATGTAGAGGGATAAACTCAAGCAATATGATGAAAACCCCATCTTTTTATCCTCGATGGCAACAATACAATACGTACCTCACTACAATACAATACGTGCCTCACTACCCCTACTGTCACTGGGTGAGGACACCGCAAGATTGAACCCCAAACTAAGCACTTCTCCCATTGTGAGAATTACAAATCTAGTTTCCTAAACTAAACCAATAATTCAAAGAGACTTGCAAATTTATGAAATCATGCATATAAGAATTCAGGAAAGATTCAAATAATATTCATAGATAATCTGAACATAATCTCATAATTCATCGGATCTCCACAAACAGACCACAAAAGAGTATTACATCGGATAGATCTCCATGAAGATCATGAAGAACATGGATTGAAGATCAAAGAGATAGAAGAAGCCATCTAGCTTCTAGCTATGGACCCATAGGTCTGTGGTGAACTACTCACACATCATCCGAGGGGCAATGGAGTTGATGTAGATGCCCTCCGTGATCGATTCCCTCTCCGGCAGATTACTGGAAAAGCCTCCCAGATTGGATCTCTAAGGAACATAGGCTCCCGACGGCATAAAATTATTTTGGTGGCTCTTTTTGGTGATACAGGAATATTTGGGAATTTATCGGCAAATAAATTAGGGTTAGGAGACCTGTAGGGGGCCCACAAGCCAGGGGGCGCGACCACCCCCAGGGCGCGACCTGCAGGCTTGTGGCCTCCCGGCAAGTGCCTTGCCCCTTACTCCAAGTCTGTTGCATGTCTTCTGGTCCAAGAAAAATCTTTCCAGAGATTTTGTTCCGTTTGGACTCTGTTTAATATTCCTTATCTGCAATGTTCAAAAACATGGAAGAAAAACTCACACTAGGCTCTAGATTAATAGGTTAGTCCCAAAAATAATATAAAACAACATATAAATCAATATAAAACATACCAAACATAAAATATAATAGCATGTAACAATGAAAAATTATAGATACGTTGGAGACGTATCAAGCATCCCCAAGCTTAATTCCTGCTCGTCCTCGAGTAGGTAAATGATAAAAACAGAATGTTTGATGTGGAATGCTACCTAACATATTAATCCATGTAATATTTTCTATTGCGGCATGAATATTCAAATCCATAAGACTCAAAACAAAAGTCTGTATTGACATAAAAACAATAATACTTCAACCATAATAATAAGGTAATTGCTTACTTTCGAAATAGCATGGTCTTAGAAAGTTATCCATACGAAATCATATGGTGTGGCTATGCTCCATCTTCACCACACAAAGTATCTAAATCACGCATAACCCGAGTGAAAATCAAGAAATTGTTTCACACCTTTTATGTTCTCAAACCTTTTCAACTCTCACGCAATACATGAGCGTGAGTCATGGAAATAGAACTATAGGTGGAATAGAGTATGGTGGAGGTTGTAAAGGAAAATGGAGAAGATAGTCTCACACCAACTAGGCATATCAATGGCTATGGAGATACCCTTCAATAGATATTAATGTGAGTGAGTAGGGATTGCCATGCAACAAATGCACTAGAGATACAAGTGTATGAAAGCTCAAAAAGAAAACTAAGTGGTTGTGCAGAAGATGTAATTCCACCAGTTATATGAAAGTGACAAAATAGGAGAGTCTCTATGAAGAACATGGTGATACTTTGAAGCACAAGTGTGGAAAAAGATAGTAGCATTGTCCCTTCGCTCTTTCTCTCATTTTTTGACGGGCTTATATGGCCTCTTTTATTTTTAATTTTTTATGGGCTTCACTGTCCTATTTTATGTTATGTGAAGTCCGGATACTCATCCCAACTTGTGAGGTGTGTGTCATAAAAACGGGACAATGCTCTAATAATGCAAATCATCACACTTTTATTTACTTACAACTCAAAAGATTACAACTCGATAACTAGAACAAAGTATGCCTTTTATAAGCAATATGTAAGTGATGGTGCGTGTCATAAAAATGGGACGGTGGTGTTGCTTGGCAATATATCTCGGAATGGCTATGAAAATGCCATAATAGGTAGGTATGGTGGCTGTTTTGAGGAAAATAAAAGCTGGCTGTTTTGAGGAAAATAAATGGTGACTGTTTTGAGGAAGGTGGGTTTAATGTACTGGCGAAAGTTGTGCGGTACTAGAGAGGCTAGCAAAGGTGGAAGGGTGAGAGTGAATATAATCCATGAACTCAACATTTGTCATAAATAACTCACATACTTATTGAAAAAGTCTATTATTTATCAAAGAAAAGTATTAGACGCATGCTCCTAGGGGAAGGGTTGGTAGGAGTTAACCATCGCGTGATCCCGACCTCCACACAAAGGTTGACAATCATCAAACAAGTCATGCTCCGACTTCATCACATAAGGGTACACCATACATGCATGCTACGTGAATCACAAGCTTTAACACAAGTATTTTTTATAATTTACAATTATTTACTAGCATGACTCTCATATTACCATCTTCACATCTCAAAACTATATGCAATGAATACAACTTCTCATCATATTCAAGGCACTTAATATGAAAGTTTTTATTATATCCCTCTTGGATGCCTATTATATTAGAATAAATTCATAACCTAAACCAATTACCATGCTGTATAAAGAACTCTCAAAATAATATAAGTGAAGTAGGAGAGTTTAATAATTTCATCACACCGACGTGCTCTAAAAGATATAAGTGAAGTCCTAGAGCAATATTGCCTAGCTCAAGAGATATAAGTGAAGCATTAAGAGTATTCTAATAAATTCACGATTCAGTGTGTGTCTCTCTCTCAAAAGATGTGTGCAACAATCATGATTGTGGCAAACTAAAAATTAAAGACTCATATCATACAAGACGCTCCAAGCAAAACACATATCATGTGGTGAATAAAAATATAGCCTCAAGTAAATTTACCGATGGATTGAAGACGAAAGAGGGGATACCTTGCGGGGCATCCCCAAGCTTAGGCTCTTTGGTATCCTTGAATATGGCTTGGGATGCCTTGGTAATCCCCAAGCTTAGGCTCTTGCCACTCCTTATTCCATAGTCCATCAAATCTTTATCCAAAACTTGAAAACTTCACAACACAAAACTCAACAGAAAACTCATGAGATCCGTTAGTATAAGAAAGATAAATCACCACTTTAGGTACTGTTCTAAACTCATTATTTATTTATATTGGTGTAATATTTACTGTATTACAACTTCTCCATGGTTCATACCCCCGATACAACCCATAGATTCATCAAAATAAGCAAACAACACAAAGAAAATAGAATATGTCAAAAACAGAACAGTTTGTAGCAATCTGTTTACTTAAACTACTTATGTAACTCCAAACATTCTGAAAAATTAGTAAGATCTAGGAAATTTGTAAACCAATCTTGTGTGAAAAATTCAGATCGAAAGAACGTTTCAGCAATTTACAAAATTCCTGTACTGAGAGTGAAAGTTTGTGTTTTTAGCAAAATCAACTTGCAAACACCATAGACCATCCCAAAGGTCTTACTTGGCTCAAACACTAATTGAAACAAGAAATAAAAATTATTACAGAGGTAATAATGTGTTCAACCCTCAAAAATAGAAACAAAAGAAAATAAAAACAAATAAAATTGGGTTGCCTCCCAACAAGCGCTATTGTTTAACGCGCGTAGCTAGGCATAATGCAATAGATCTAGGTATTGTCATCTTTGGTATGCAATCCATAGGTAGCTCTCATAATAGATTCATAAGGTAATTTTATTTTATTTCTAGGAAATTTCTCCATGCATTTCCTTAATGGAAATTGGAACCCAATATTACCTTCTTTCATGTCAATAATTGCACCAAACGTTCCAAGGAAGGGTCTACCAAGAATAATAGGACATGTCGGATTGCATTGTATATCAAGAACAATGAAATCTACGGGCACATAATTACTATTAGCAACAATAAGAACATCATTAATCCTTCCTGCTGGTTTCTTAATTGTAGAATCCGCTAGATGCAAAGTTAGAGAACAATCATCAAATTCATGGAATCCTAACACATCACATAAAGTTTTTGGAATTGTGGAAACGCTAGCACCCAAATCACACAAAGCATGGCACTCAAAATATTTATTTTTTTAAGCTTAATGGTAGGTTCCCACTCATCATAAAGTTTTCTAGGTATAGAGACCTCCAGCTCAAGTTTCTCTTCAAAAGATTTCATCATGGCATACACAATATGTTTAGTAAAAGCTTTATTTTGACTATAAGCATGTGGAGAATTTAACATGAATTGCAACAAGGAAACTCAATCAATTAAAGAGCAACTATCATAATTAAAATCCTTGAAATCCGAAAGAGTGGGCTCATTGCTATTTAAAGTTTTGACCTCTTCCATCCCACTTTTATCAATCTTATCACTAAGATCTATGAACTCCAAATCATTGGGACGCCTTTTAGCTAACGTTGACTCATCTACAGTCCCACCTTTTTCAAGAATTATGCTAGAAGACAAAGATTCAATAGGTGTCACACCAATCACTTTTAGATCTTCATCAATATTATCACGAGAAAACACCTTTTCAAGCCATTCGTGCTTAGCACGTATTCTAGGGGTTCTTTCCTTACACTCATCAATAGAAATTCTCATAGCTTGTAAAGACTCATTAATATCATGCTTGGGTGTAAAATATCTAATTTTCAGAGAATCAATCTCAAGAGAAATTCTATCAACGTTCCTAGCCAAATCATCAATCTTGAGCAATTTGTCTTCAATCATATAAGTGAAACCTTTTTGAGAGCTAATAAATTATTTAATATTATTCTCAAGATTAGAGGGCATCTTATTATAATTTCCGTAAGTATTTTTGTAGGAATTACTATAATTATTAGAGAAATTACTAGAAAATGACCTAGCATTAAAATTACCTCTATATGCGTTATTGCCAAAATTGTTCCTACCAACAAAATTCACATCCACTGATTCATTATTATTTCAAATCAAAGAAGACAAAGGCATATCATTGGGATCAATAGGAGCATTCTTACTAGCAAACAATTTAATTAATTCATCCATATTTCCACTAAAAGTATTTCTTTCTTCCATAGCATGCACTTTTTTACTAGTAGGAGATCTTTCGGTATGGCATTGAGAATAATTAGCCATAATATTATCTAGGAGTTTACTGGCTTCTCCTAATTTCATTTCCATCAGAGTACCACCGGGGGAGGAATCTAAAAGATTTCTAGAAGGAAAATTCAATCGCTCATAATTTTTTTGTATAATCACCCATCAACTCAAACCATGCGTGGGGCAATTCCTAATCATTATTTTCATGCTCTCCCAATATTGTGCAACATGCTCATGATCAAGTTGCTTCAAATTCATTATATCATTCCTAAGGGTGATAATCTTATAAGGCGGAAAGTACTTGGAAATAAAAGCATCTTTACAATTATTCCATGAATCAATAATATTTTTAGCTAAAGATGAAAACCAAGTTTTAGCATGATCTCGTGGAGACAGGAAATAGCTTTAATTTAACAATTTCATTTTCCACATCTTTCTTCTTTTGCATATCACACAACTCAAAGAAATTATTTAGATGGGATGCGGTATCTTCACTAGGAAGGCGAGAAAATTGTTCTTTCATAACAAGAGTGACCAAAGCGGCTTTAATTTCACAAGATTCTGCACTAGTGGCGGGGGCAATCAGAGTACTAATAAAATCATTATGAGTATTAGTGGTAAAATCACATAACTTGGTATTCTCTTGAGCCGTTGTGACAAAGCAAGCAATCTAGCACACAAGCAAGCAATCAAAAAGGCAAACGGAAAAAGGGCGAATAAAAAAGGCAAATCTTTTGGTATTTTCTGAAAATCGTTTTAGAAGTGGGGGAGAGGAAAACGAGAGGAAAATGGAAAATATATTAAATGCAAGAGATTAGTTTGTGATGGGTACTTGGTAAGTGTGATCTTGCTATGTATCATCCCCGACAACTGCGCCAGAAATCCTTATTGCTACCTCTTGAGCTTGCGTGTGTTTTCCATTGAAAAGGAAAGGGAGAGTATTTCCCTCAGTTTGTTGAGAATCAAGGTATCAATCCAGTAGGAGGAACAAGCAAGGCTCCAATAGTAGTACCTATACAAATAATCAAACATTTGCACTCAACGCTATAAAGGGGTTGTCAATACCTTTAGAGTTATTTGCAAGGATGAGATCTGATAGAGATAGACATAAAATATTGCGGAAACAAAAGTAAATAAATTGCAGGAGTATATTTTTGGTATTTTGGGTTTATAGATCTAAAAATATGATATGGAAAATAGACCCGGGGGCCATAGGTTTCACTAGAGGTTTCTCAAATAAAGGAAAATAATATGGTGGGTGGACAAATTACTGTCGAGCAATTGATAGAAAAGCGAATATTTATGAAGATATCTAAGGCCATGATTATGCATATAGGCATCACATCCGTATCAAGTAGACCGAAACGATTATGCATCTACTCCTGTTACTCCAAACATCGACCGACTCCTGCCTGCATCTAGAGTATTAAGTTCATAAAGAACAGAGTAACGCATTAATTAAGTTGACATGATGTAGAGGGATAAACTCAAGAAATATGATGAAAACCCCATCCTTTTATCCTCAATGGCAAAAATACAATACGTGCCTCGCTACCCCTACTGTCACTGGGTGAGAACACCGCTAGACTGAATCCAAAACTAAGCACTTCTCCCATTGCAAGAATTACCAATATAGTTGGCCAAACCAATAATTCGAAGAGACTTGCAAAGATATGAAATCATGCATATAAGAATTCAAGAAAGACTCAAATAATATTCATAGATAATTAGAACATAAACTCACAATTCATCAGATCTCGACAAACACACCGCAAAAGTGTATTACATCAGATAGATCTCCATGAAGATCATGAAGAACATGGTATATAAGATCAAAAGGAGAGAATAAGCCATCTAGCTACTAGCTATGGACCCGTAGGTCCGTTGTGAACTACTCACACATCATCGGAGGGGCAATGGAGTCGATGTAGATGCCCTCCGTGATCGATTCCCTCTCCGACAGATTACCGGAAAATGTTCCCGGATTGGATCTCTCGCGAACAGAGTCTCTCGTCGGCGTAAAAGTATTTTCGTTGCTCTTTTTGGTGATACAGGAATATTTGGGAATTTATAGGCCAATAATTAGGGTTAGGAGACCCGTAGGGGGCCCACAAGCCAGGGGGCGCGGACACCCCCAGGGCACGCCCTGCAGGCTTGTGGCCTCCCGGCAAGTGCCTTGCGCCCTACTCCAAGTCTGCTGTGTATCTTGTGGTCCAAGAAAAATCTTTTCGGAGGTTTTGTTCCGTTTGGACTCTGTTTAATATTCCTTATCTGCAATATTCAAAAACGTGGAAAAACAGAAAGTGGCACTAGGCTCTATATTAGTAGGTTAGTCCCAAAAATAATATAAAACAACATATAAATGCATATAAAACATCCAAAACGTATGATATAATAGCATGGAACAATCAAAAATTATAGATACATTGGAGACGTATCTGCTTACAGATAAGCATTTTTAGACTTCCATAGTTCTGAGATTTTTTTAAAAATCCTATGCTAGTGTGTTTTTTATCATCCCGCTAGAGTCTTTGGGACAACATGCAACTTTTTCCAAACTATTCTGACCCCCAAATGAGCTTTTTTCAACTCACACAAGGCTCGAGGGCTATTGAGCATAAGATTGCTTACAGATAATACAAATAACGGCATCACCTTGTAAAGGGAAAAAGTGCGCGGATTACCTTGATGCCTACTAGCAGCACGTTGAAATCTTCTTTAAAGCTCGTGTCAATGGACTGCATGCTTTTAAATATCGCACTCAGATGAGTGCGGCACTCTTTGGGAATGGAAGAGTCATTGAGACCTTCCTCCCTCGGGGTGTGCCGTAGCGGTCTCCCTTCGTGGAGAAACTACCACCGATGGTGCCAGAAAGGGAGGGGCCTCCAGAGTTGTCTTCAGAGGAGACCTAGAATGTCCAAACCGTCCTTCCTTTCTTACCAGGAGGGATTCATCCTCTTGGTCCTTTGTGACCGAGGTGTTAGACTCGACCATAATATCGTCGCCCCCGGCCTTGATTTTCGGCACAGGAGGGCTTCTCAAGATACCACCTCCCTGATCTACTCAGTGGTAGGGGGAGGTGTGTTGGGTGAGCCAGTCCCGCTTTCAGCCAGATTGGCTGGTAAGGAATCCCTCCTCCAAAATTTGATCGATGGGGAAGTCATGCCGCGGGCTGCAATACAAAAAATGGGCCTAGTTATTAGAGCCATGGCATTACAAGAGTGGAGTATTCATCTTTTGGATAAGTATGTGCGTGCTCGGGGTTTCATCCTCAGACTTCTCATCTGAATCCGGAACATCTTCAAATAGGGTCGTGGGGGCCCTGCGTTGCTTCTTCGTAGCAACGGGAGCTGGATCTCCCTCGACGTCTTCAGATGTCATTCTTTTCCTCGTATGGGAGGAGTCCCTCACCTCCTCCTCCTCGTCTTCTTCCTCTCCCTCCAGATTGGAGGGAGCCAGCGTCTCCTTGGACCTAGTGTCCGATGGACCCTTAGACCAAAGACCCTCCCGGATCTTCTTCTTCCCCTTCTTCTTCTCCTCCTTCCCCCTCGGAGCCGTGTACGACTTCTCGACCAATATGGCCGCCAGCAGGGGCGTCATGTTGTCCTCGGGTAATGGCGCCGGACAATTGATTTGCTTGGACTTTTTAGCCAGAGTTGCAAGCATGGGAGAAGGAAGAAGTGAGTACCTTGTTAAAAGGAATGGATGAAAACTAAGGATGTGATAAAAACCTTACCGGCTCGGGAGGGTTAAGGACGGAAAGGCCTACGTCTTCCCCCTCGGTGGGCCAAGCCTTCTATGGCTTGAAAAGCACCTTTCACAGCTTCTTGCGGTTAATGCGGAAAAAGTCACGCACAATGCGTGCGGCATTGTCCGGATCCTCCGGATTGTGATCCCACATCGATATGGACTCATGTTGGCAGGGGAGAAGGCGACGATGCAACATTACCTGGATTACGTTGGCAAGCTCGATCTTCTTCTCTAGTAGATTGGAGATCTTCTTTGTAGGCTCCTTCAGCTCCACGGCCTCCCCGAATCGAGGGCCTTTTCAATTGAGGACACAAGGTGGGTGGGAGGAACAGATCTGAATGTTGGAGGAGCTGCCTCTCCAGCACCGCGCGACTCCGTGATGTAGAATCACTCTTTTTGGCATGCCTTGACAGTATCTAGAAATGTACCCTTTGAGCATTTGGCCCTAGCAAGCTCGTTGATCATCACTCCACATAGTCAGCCTCATCGCCATTGACGACTTTGGGCTTGAGATTGGGGACTTTCATGCATAGGACAAAGTGGGGTTGGGCCTATATGAACGCTTCACGTAGTGCGATGAAGGCAGACACGTGTGTGATGGAGTTCAGAGGGAGATCATGGAAGTCAAGACCATAGTAAAACATGATGCCCCGAACAAAGGGGTGAAGGGGAAAACCCAAACCCTGAAGAAAATAAGGAACATAGACTACTCTCTCCCCATCTTTTGGTTTGGGGATAACCCGACCCTTCTACGAAGCGCGGTGGGCTATATTGTCCAGCAAGTAGCCAGAGCTCTTTAGCTCGAGGATGTCCTTCTCGGAATGTAGGAGGCCTCCCACTTTCCCTTGGAACCTGAGATGGAAATCGCGGGACTAAGGGAGGAATTCGAGGGAACAAGAGGAAAGGTGGGCCTGAGTGCTAGAGCTTTGGGGGCAGGGAATGGCAATAGCATCGAGAGATCTGGAGTGCATGAGGGGGCTGTGGTGGCGCGCTTACCTTTTATAGCTCACTGAAATACCAAAAGCCCCACTATTGCGCCATGAACTCCGTTGTTTCCCAATAAAATCGTGCAGTTATGGGTGCTTGGGATAACCCAATTCATAAACCATATCCATGAAAAAGAGGGACACGATCTCCGTGATGTAACGTGTTAGTAAAAAAGGCCTCGAACCACTCTTTCTTAAAGTGTTATAGGCCTTGACCAGTCGTGACCTTTTGTATAGAGGAGGAAAAATTGAATAGGAGAACTATCGTCAGTCGAACTATCGTTAGGAAGAGGAGAACTCGCCTCACAAGCCGGAGACTCTATACAGAAGTCAGAGGTTGAAGGTGTTGGCATTGGAGGGCAGTTCATGGGATACTGAGGGAGTCTGGGACTAAGGGGCCCTTGGGACGCTTATCTGTCCTCATGAGCATGACTCCTGGACCATTCGATCATCATTGGTGGTGTTGAAATCAAGATGGACTCTCTCGAAGACTTGGCGTACAATCCAAGGCGACGTAGTAATCGACATTTTCCTTTCTTATTGTAACAAACTTAGGGCCATCCCTTGTATCTATATAAGCCAAGGGGCCATCATTTGTAGGACACATTAAGCTCATTATGATTAGGGTGTTAGACCACAACAGTCGATCTCGAGGAAGATCAACATTGTACTTCATACTACTTCATGAATAACAACAAGAGCAAGACATAGGGTTTTACCTCTAACAAGAGGGCCCGAACCTGGGTAGCACCGCCTCTTTCGTCCCTTGTTACCCATACACCCAAGATTTTCAGTTCGCCCCCCTACTCGAGATCAGCCGGTTTTGACACCGACAGTCGCCTCCACGGCAAGATACCGACCTTATAACCCTAGATACCCGACCTAGTGTGTATATAAGCCATATGGTTTAGTCCGTAGAGGGCACATACATCAACACAATATCATCCTGCTAGCCTTAGGGTTAGAACACTACCGACGATCTCGAGGTAGATCTAAGTTGTACTTGATACTTCATCATCAATATAAACAAGAGCACGACATAGGGTTTTAACTCCATCAAGAGGGCCCGAACCTGGGTAAACGTCATCTCTATGTTCCTGTTACTATTCGTCTGAGATCCATAGCTCAAGATCCCCTACCTCGAGCTCTGTCGGTTTCCACACCGCCATTCGTGCTTTTTGTGAGAGTTCTACTGTGTCATCGACTGAAGGACCGGTGGCTCATCTGTAGATCAACTACGATAATGGCTACGGGAGCGTTTACATTTGTGACCAACTTTTGCTGTTCGGTGATACGTCTCCAACGTATCTATAATTTCTGATTGTTCCATCCTATTATATTATCTGTTTTGGATGTTTTATATGCATTAATATACTGTTTTATATTATTTTTCGGACAAACCTATTAATGTAGAGCCTAGTGCTAGTTTCTGCTTTTTTCATGTTTTTGAGTATTGCAGATAAGGCATATTAAACGGAGTCCAAACGGAATAAAATCTCTGGAATGAGTTTTCTTGGACCAGAAGAAACCCAGAAGACTTGGAGTAGGGGGCAGGTCACCTGCCGGGAGGCCACAAGCCTGCAGGGCACGCCCTAGGGGGGGGCTGGCTTGTGGGTCCCCTGCAAGCCTCCTAACCCTATTCTTCGGCCTATAAATTACCAAATATTCCCCCATTGCAAAAGAGAGCCACGGAAATATTTTTCCGCCGCCGGGAGCCTCTATTCCCGTGAGATCCAATCTGGGATCATTTTTCGGTAATCTATGGGAGAGAGAATTGATCACGGAGGGCATCTACATCAACTCCATTGCCCCTCTAATGATGTGTGAGTAGTTCACCACAAACCTACAGGTCCATAGCTAGTATTGATATGGCTTCTTCTCTCTCTTTGATCTTCAACACCATGTTCTTCATGATCTTCATGGAGATCTATCCGATGTAATACTCTTTTGCGGTGTATTCATCGAGATCCGATGAATTGTGAGTTTATGTTAAGATTATCTATGAATATCATTTGAATATCTTCTGAATTCTTATATGCATGATTTCATATCTTAGCAAGTCCCTTCGAGTTATTGGTTTGGTTTGGCCAACTAGATTGGTAATTCTTGCAATGGGAGAAGTTCTTAGTCTTTGGTTCAATCTTGCGTTGTCCTCACCCAGTGACATAGTAGGGGTAGCGAGGCATGTATTGTATTATTGCCATCGAGGATAAAAGATGGGATTTTCATCATATTGCTTGAGTTTATCCCTATACATCATGTCATCTTACTTAATGCGTTACTTTGTTCTTCATGAACTTAATACTCTACATGAAGGCAAGAGTCGGTCGATGAGTGGAGTAATAGTAGTAGATGCAAAATTGTTTCGGTTTACTTGACACACACGTGATGCCTATATGCATAATCATTGCCTTAGATATCTTCATAATTATTCGCTTTTCTATCAATTGCTCGACAATAATTTGTTCACCCATTGTATTATTTTATTTTATGAGAGAAGCCTCTAGTGAAACCTATGGCCCCGGGTCTATTTTCCATATTATACTTTCAGATCCATAAACCAAAAATACTAAAAATATCTTGGTGCAATTTATTTACTTTTGTTTCCACAATCTTTTATATCTATCTCTATCAGATCTCATCCTTGCAAATAGCTCTGAAGGGATTGACAACCCCTTTTAGCGTTGGGTGCAAGAGTTTGATTATTTGTGTAGGTACTACGATTGGGGCCTTGTTGGTTCCTCCTACTAGATTCATACCTTGGTTCTCAACAAACTGAGGGGAATACTTATCTACTTTGCTACGTCACCCTTTCCTCTTCAAGGGAAAACCAACTCAAGCTCAAGAGGTAGCACTCGGTAGCATGACCTTCCCGCCGATTCGACCGGCCATCGGGCCTCCATCGAGAACTACACCCCAGATGACATGGTGACCTTTGGAGGCCTGGAATACACCACATATTCCTAAGAGAACCCATCCTGTTAGGATGGACACCCGACCAGTTGGAGGTGCTCCCCGGCACCGGAGGATCCACTCCGGAACCAATATTCTTAGAGGACATCGGACCACGAACCTTGGTGTCGTCGGAGAATTCCGATGTAGAGGCTCTATACTACTGCATGATGGTCCAAACCCTACACTACAATCAGAGACTCTTTGACGAAACTGTTTGTGATCCACCAATCGCAAACGGTATAGTTCAAGCTCCGTTACCAATGACACGAACTCTGTGCGATGGCGGATCCATCAAATATGATTCAGAAAAGAGTTGCTTGTGCGATACATGACATACAGTTGGTTCTTAGGAACTGTTTGTGATTATACAATATAACACAAACGGTTAACAAAATGCATAAGTGTGTGAAGTACAACATATAGTTCACTCAGATAAACTATTTGCACTGATCGAGTAGAACACAAACGAGTTAGCATAAGAAGGTGTGTGTGTAATACCCAGCAAATAGTTCATTCATCTGAATTGTGTGGGAAGACCAATTATAACACAGACGGGTCATCCCGACAAACTATCTCTGTTGTGGGCAGACGTTTGCTACCAAACAATTGTCAGCGATTAATGAAATCATCACCGACGCTACATTAGGAAGTGTCGTTTACCTGTATTAACACCGCAAATGTTTTATTATTATGACTCATCTTCCTGTGCATCACCCCGTCTTCCTCTCTCGTGTCTTGTCACCGCATTGCTGCCGGAGGATTCCAGTGCTTGCTTCGGCACCGGTTTTGTCCACGCATCGGCTCGATCAGTCCATTCTCGCGAACAACCGATGCAGGTTCTCGCGCAGAAAACCGTGTTACGGCTCTAGCTTCTCGTCCGACTAGGAGAAATCGACAAATCCCCAATGCTCTTCGGCTTGCTATATAAACCCTCATGGTCAATGACTCCACATTGCCTTCATCCCCTCCTGTCTCATAGCTTATCTTGTTTCCTACTCCCCCAATCGCCAATGGCATCGGCCGTTCATCGTCACTCTGCCACTCTGCCAGAGGACAACTCCAGGTGGGAGACTTCATCGCGTTAGCGCGATAGTCCTGTAAAGCGTGTAGTACACGTGGTGTCACTCGTGGGTGTGTGCACGCCACCCGCTACACGCTCCACCACTGCTGCCCAAAGGAAGTTGGTGCTGGTGGTCGTCGTGGCCGCCACCCCATCAACAGCTGCCGGGGCTACCACCACACAGTCGTCCGCCTTGGACACGACCCTGTCGTAAGGCGGCGGGGTCATCACCCGCTCTACTATCACTACCCAAAAGCGAGAGGTGGAGGTCTCCAAAGGCACACCACTGGGCTTCTACATTGCAAACCTTGCATGCTACATTTACTTCCTAGAGAAGGAGGTAGAGCGCTAGCTCGCACACACAATGAAGCTCACCGAAGCTGTGGCTACAGGAGAAGTCGCAGCGGTAACGCAAAATGCGGAGATCTACATTGAGTCTCACCGCTTAGAGGGGGGCATCTTGAGTGCCGGAGGGCAGCACTGGCATGCAACGGACACGACTCAACCAACTCATCGGCAGACTCCTCCTCCACTGGCTCTTATTGAGCATGCTCGATTTTGTTGGATGTAGTACAAAGCCCGTCTATAGTACTAGTATTTACGGGCTATTTTATTTAGTTATCTAACTATAGATATGATTGAACTATACCATGTACTTTAAATTAGCTAGTATATATAGTTGAACTAGCTATTTGAATACGTGGTTGGTAACAATTGGGAAAAGTTTGTTCGGTTCAGGCGTCGAGTTGAACTGTTTTGTACAAAGACCACTGCTTAATGTATGAATGAAATCCATGTTAAGTGAATTTCAATTGCAAAATTGCACCCTAATTGCATTGTTGTTCCTGGAAAATTTGACAAATGTCAGTGCTACAATGTTCACAAATGGCAATGTTACTAGGTGGACAAATGCTAATGTTTCCGAGTTGATAAATGGCAATTTACCCAATATGATAGATGCAAATCTTCCCGAATTGTATGTACTAAGCATGCACATCATATTAGAGAACCATTTGCAATGAAGCATTGCACCAATCCTTCACGCCAATTTTTCACTTGGCTTACGGGCAAAGGAAACATAGCCGTCGATCTGCAAACACGTATTCAACCTGAACCGTTTGTGATGAGTGGTTATTCAGAGAAAACAATGATTCTTTTGTTTACGATGTGAATTTAGAGATAAATGCTTGGTTTATGAAACTATATATTTCATTTATTCAAGCTTTGACTTTACATTCATAAGATCAAGATACAATATAAAGAAAACTAATTGCAGCGGCAACGGCGACGACATGCACCAGCGATGTCGTCCTCCGGGGCGCAGTTGTTCAATTCTTCAAACGATACCAGAATTTTATGGACTTGCAAATCAAATAGCCAGTCGTCGCGGGATCAACGGGCGGGGGGCTGGGGGATGGCGACTAGTGGCACTACGATGAATCTGTTGTCAGCGGCATCCCAATCTATTGAGGGGGCGTGATGGGTGTAGGCGCGCACACGAGAATGGGACCTATGGGTGCAGGAGGATGCATGGGGACCATCGAGGCCTATGCACGGGTGTGCAAGAGCACATGCGTAGGAGGAGGCGCTCACGCTTGTAGGTACCTGAGCTTGCTTGGGTCCACGGGGACCTTGCTGACGCCCACAGATTCCAGCTCTATGATGATGCTCGATGACCAACCCATCAATGCCAAGGGGATGGTTGGTGGCACGGGCGTGTGGATGGTTGCTGGCGAGTGCACCAGGGCAACATCTGATATGGCATGCAACTCTTCCACCGCCATGTCCATGGCGTCCCATTTGTCTTCATGTGCTATCTCCTCCAGCTCGGTGTCGACTTCACCAAACCGGAAGACTAGTGGCATGTGATCCTTGTGCGACATGGCGTAGGTACGTGGAGATCTTAATGATGGAGAGGAGTGGGAGGCGATGAGAGAGGGTTGTGAGTCAGTGGGCAGTAAAGCCGCTTATTAAAAAGTGGCTTGAGCGCCATTGATGGACATGTTGTAAGTCAGGCGAGCGAATATGGAGGTCAAAGGGCTCGATTACCGCCATACTGCTTGCACGCCTCCCGGCGAGCTTGCGCAACGGAGGCCATCTCGTACGCCTCCCATCAAGTCAAACAGCTTCTCATAGGACACGTCCTCGCCATTAAAGAGTGCAACACGTGGCAGCACGTAAACGAGTAGTAGAATGACCATGGTTTAGAAATAATGCGACCATTTGCGTGGTAACGTCACAACTCTTTGTTCCAAAAAGCTTTTGTTGGCTATTAATGTGTGCGCCTTTTCCCACAAAAATACCACATCATATTTGTGCTATATCATGACTCCGTGCCTAATTTCTTGAAAAATATATTGAAAACGTGTCTCAAATAGGAAAACAAAATCCTATGATGCCATTATGTGCCATGTCGTGACACCATGCTAAGTTTCATGAATTTCTGATGAGTTTTTGATTCACATGAATTCAAAAACGAAGTTTCTCAATGTTTGTGGCCGGGCCGAAAACCTAAGGTGTTTGAAATTTATTTCCATTTCTTTGTATTGGACCTAAAGATTCAGCCATATACACTTATATGATTTTTTACCCATTTTGGTGCACCAGACCATGTGACAATAGTTCAAATTTGAATTATGCACATTAAATGCCTATGAGACTCAATTAATGTATAAAAGGACACAATGAATCGTGGATATAATTCCATATTTTAGCAAGACACTCCTACTAGTCTATGTTACCTCTATAAAAAGTTCAAGCAAGAAGAGGAAGCAAATGTCGTTTCGCCCACATATTGGCATGTTACATGTGCTCCCTATCTAAACCACAAAGGCTTCTCGTGAGAAGCGCTGGTTTGTAAGGGGCATGTGCCAAAACTGGTCCCAAATTGTTCCATTTTTTTTACCATGACACATATGTGCTAGGTCATGACACCAAGCCATGTTTAGTGACTTTCTGATGAGTTTTTGATTTACATGAATTTAAGACCCAAGTGTCTCACTGTTTTTGTGTCCAAGCTAAGACCCCCGAGAAGTTCAAAATATATTCCTATTTCTTGCATGGGACCTGAAGAAGCAACCATGTACACTTGTATTGTATGATTTTAACCCGTTTTGATGCACTAGACCTTGTGATTGTAGTTCAAATTTTAATTATGCACATTAAATGCCTATAAAACTCAATAAATGTATAAAAAGGCCAAATGAATCTTGTATAATTCCATATTTTAGCATCACACTCATATTGGTCTATGTTGCCTCTATAAATAGTTCATGGTGAGAGGAGTGAGTGAATATCCTTTAGCCCATCATGTAAGGCGACGTGTTCCATATCGAAATCATAAAGAGCCTCCCATGAGAAGCTCCAGTTTGTATGGGCCTTGTGCCAAAACTTGACCCAATTTAGACAATTTTATTACCATGCCACATATGAGCCATGTCATGACACCATGCCAATTTCATGAATTTCTAACGAGTTTTTGATTTACATGAGTTTAAAAAGCTTCTCATTTCTTGCATGCCCCCTATAGATGTAGTCATGGACACTTATATGGTTTTTCAACCCATTTTGATGCACCAGACCTTGTGATTGTATTTAAAATTTGAATTATACACATTAAATGCATAGAAAGCTCAATTGATGTATAAAAATGCAAAACGAACCATGAATAATTCCATATTTTAGCAATACACACTCATTAGTCGATGTTCTCTCTAGAAAAATTAAATTTCAAGGTGAGAATATGACGTATATCATTTCGCCCACATAATTAATTTGACGTGTTCCCTATCCAAACCACAAAGCTTCCCATGAGAAGCTCCGGTTTGAAAGGGGCTTGTGCCTAAACTTGTACCAAATTGACAAAAAAAATTACCACAACACATATGTGACATGTCATGACAACGTGGCAAGTTCCATGAATTTTTGACTTGATTTGGATTTACACTAAAATAAAACCAAGTTTGTGAATGTTTGCGACCGAGCCAAGACCCGCGAGATGTTTGCAATCCATTCCCATTTCTTGCTTGTCACATAAAAGATGAAACCATGGACACTTATATGTTTTCAACCCATTATGATGCACTAGACCTCGTGACTGTAGTTCAAAATTGAATTATACACATTAAATTTCTAGAAAACTCAATTAATGTATAAAAAGTGTTCAACCGAACCTGTCAGTGCATCTAGTGCCTCCCCTTGTTGGTTTTGGAGTATTGAAAACAAACGTGGTTGAGGGTCTAATGTGTTATTGAGAGTTCAGCGGTTAACAAAGAAAGAATTCCCTCGAGATTTGGTTTAACCATGGAAGATGACCCTAAGAAATGTCCAAAGACATTGATGATGGCCGAATCCATTAGTGGAACACGAATATATTCCCTTGAAAATAATGAAACACGAATATGAAGTCTTTTGTTTGTTTTTTTGTCTTTCCTGAGCCACATGAACCACCGTTTTCTTAAGTGGGGTCATTGGGATCAAAGTGAGACGCTGTTGTAATGCTTAACCCAAAATACCTATCTCTTCGAGCAAATACATTGAGAGAAAATCTCTTCCAGTGTTGGTTGTGTCAGCATTGCTTGTAGCCCAAGCAATGTTGTCGCTTGTGTCTTCGAAATCTGACCGTTGGAACAAGTGTAAGTTTGCCATTGACCTATGGTCATTTTGGTCATATCATGTAGGGTTGCATGCTGGCTATAAATAGCCCACCCCTCCACCATAAGTTGCTGGCTGCTCAAAGTTAGATACGGTAGTTGTAATTTTGGAGCAACCCACCTTGAACACATTGAGAGAGAGAACTATCCTGCGAGGATAAACCCAAACACTTAGAGCCAGAGTGTTTGAGCATTACAAAATTCGTTCTGTTCTAGGAGAATCGAATACTTGTTACCCTTCAAGACTGCGATCTTCCACACAGTTAGTCGTCAGGCTGTAGCGCATCCAAGAGTCATTGTGGATTTCCGGCTGACCATGATCTAGAATAATCCAAGAGTAACTGTGGATTGTCGGGTGACCAATTTTGTACGGGTTTTAGAAGTCTCCCTGAAGACTTACCTGAGTGATTGGGCGTGGTCTGAGAGACTTCGGCTCAAGGAGATCAAGGCGAAGACGAGGTCTAAGCCTCGCCAACCAGACGTACAGTTCTCACAGAAACTGGAACTGGTCCAACAAATCTTTAGTCTTTGTCAAGCAATTGGTTCTATCTTTCACTCTCTTACTTACTGTACTTTACTGCGAAGCCATTGGTTTATCAACTCGACTAAAAGACATTCACTGAAGACATTCCTAACTGTCATCTATCTTCACACTACCCAAGTTTATCCTTGATACATGATACGTTTCGAACGTATCAATAATTTATGAAGTATTCATGCCAATATTCGACAACTTTTATATACTTTTGGCAACACTTTATATTATTTTTTGGGACTAACTTACTTATCCAATGCCTAGTGCCAATTCCTATTTTTATGTGTTTTTTGTTTCACATAAATTCCATATCAAACGGAGTACATACGCGATAAAAATTTACGGAGATTGTTTTGGAATATATGTGAATATTGGGAAGAAGAATCAATGCCACACGATGCCCAAGGCGCCGAGAAGGCAAAAGGGCGCCACCACGAGGGTAGTCGTCCCCTGATACCTTGTGTCCACTCCTTAAGTCGGTTGGGGCCCTTCTTTCGCCGCAGAAAGATAGTTTTCCTATAAAAATACCTTCAAAGTTTCAACCAGATCAGAGTTACGAATCTCCGTATATATAATAAACAGTGAAGGGCCACAAAAC
This sequence comes from Hordeum vulgare subsp. vulgare, assembly GCF_904849725.1. Lineage (NCBI taxonomy): Eukaryota > Viridiplantae > Streptophyta > Magnoliopsida > Poales > Poaceae > Hordeum > Hordeum vulgare. The sequence goes on along the minus strand of NC_058522.1, from coordinate 345,476,868 downwards.
AATAGCGAAAATAGGAGAGAAATAGGGAGAGAGATATAATCTTGGAGGGGCTTCTCGCGCCTTCGAGAGCCATGGCGGCCAAGAACCAGAGCGGGAACCTCTCCCTAGATGGGTACGTGCCATGTAGGAGAAAGCCTAAGGGGGAGACTCTCTCCCCCTCTCTTCCAGCGACATCGGAGTGCCGTCGGGGGAACCATCACCTCGCTGATCGTCTTCATCAACATCACCGTCACCATCACGTTCCGTCATCTATCGCGGTCCGCTCTCCCGCACCTCGCGGTAATCCCCTACTTGAACATGGTGTTTCATGGAACATATTATTAATCAATAATGTGTTTCCATCCTATGATGTTTGAGTAGATTTATGTGGTACTTTGGGTTGATTGATGATCTTGATTGATTTGAGTGTAAGTTTTATTTTGTGCTATCCTATGGTTCCCTTCGTGCAACACACACATGAGGGAATTCTCGATGTTGGGTTTGCAATATGTTCATGATTCGCTTATAGTGGGTGGCTAGAGTGACAGAAGCTTACACCCGAGTAAGGAAGTTGTTAGCGTATGTGAATAAAGGAGACTTGATGTTTAATGCTATGGTTGGGTTTGCCTTAATGATTTCTAGTAGTTGGGGATGCTTGCTAGAGATCCAATCATAAGTTCATATCATCCAAGTATGGAAAGTATGTTATATCATGCCTCTCCATCATATAGAATCACAAGAATGATTACTGATCTTGTTATCAATTGCCTAGGATGATTTCGCACACCATACCATCATTATTCCACACTCGCTATTTGTAATGTATTGTAATATATTCTAACTTTATTTAGGAAGCAACTATTTTCATTTTTTGTTCTCCAAAATCATGCAAAGCTATCCTCTTTATACTCATAGCACAGATTTATTTCTCGTTACTAGAGAGAAGCAAACATTTGGTGTATGTAGAGTCGTATTGGTGGCAGATAGAAGTGGAGAGAATATTTATATTATGTTTAGATCCTTGTGGGTTAGACACTCCATACTTCCACTTCCATATTTGGAAATTGCTATGACGTTCCTTGTACATGGGGATTATCAAGCTCTTTTCTGACGTCGTTGTCGGGGAGCAATGGTATGGGGTTAATATTTTTGTGTTTGCTTGTTTGCTTCTATGAGTAAGTAGATTTTTGTTCTGTTTTCTTGTTTCCCTTCTTTAGTTTGGGTGAAACAAAAAAATTGAAAAATTTAAACACATTTTTACTTGCCTATTAAAATAGAAGCGATTGGAAAGTCATGCATTGAATAAGTGAGGGTCGACCTTGAACACTCGTGTTCATGCTCATGGAAACAATGTAGAACTTTTCATGGAAGTTTCTCATAAAAGTAATTATCCCCTTAAATTTACTAGTCTACCATAAAAATAATGTGCTTGTCATAATACTCATGATGCTCATTTGCATGTTTCATGTACTATTCTTATGTGAGCATCATTGATATTATGATGCCTAGCTGAAAGGCTTTAAAGAAAAGCGCTTGTTAGGAGACAACCCAACACTTATGCTTTTTGTTTTTGTGTGTTCACATGATTAAGCTACTATAGTAATCATTTTTATGTCTTTTATTTCAATAATGTGCCAAGTAAAGCCTTTGTGATGATTTGGATGATAAGTAGAATTGATACGATGCAAAAAAAAATCTTTAACGTCGAGTGTAGAATTCCTATGATTTTACTGGAACGTCTTTTTGATATGACTTTTTTACATAGTAGTAATATTAAAACTCCACAGGTTTTCCTAATTTTCAGAATTTTTTGAATCATATAAGCATGGTGTTTGTGGTGAACATTATAGACTTCACTGTTTTAGACACATTCTGTTTTTTGCTTGCATAGTTTGCTGGTTTTGATAATGCTACAGATTTTATTGGGGGGTACAAGCCATGGAGAAGTTATAATACAGTACCTTATGCAATAATTAAATATGATTCAATTTATAGAAGTACCTAAAGTTTATGACTTGCCTATTATACTAACAAATCTCACAAGGTTTCTGTTAAGTTTTGTGTGATTCAGATTTTAAAGTTTTTGGTGAGATATTGATATGCGGAGAATAAGTAGTAGCAAAAACCTCAACTTGGATATGCCCAAGGAACCCCTAATGTAATATTCAATAAATACTCAATCGTCTAAGCTTGGGATGCCCCGGAGGGCACCCCCTCTTTCATCTTCAACACTATGGGTATATATTACTTGGAGCTATATTTTTATTCATCACATAATATGTGTTTTGCTTGGAGCATCATTTTATTTTTATTTTCTCTGTTAGATGTTATTCATAATCTTGTTTTTAATAAAAAGTTCCAATAATTGCCATTAGGATGCTTGAATTGCATGTGTGAGGTGTGCTTTATAAAAACTGAAACACTTGTTGTAGTATTTTAATTATCATATTTTACTAGGACGTCAAAAGTTTCTAAAACTATTATACAGTATTTTCATACAAATTCTTTAGCTTGTTCGAAATTTTCAAATTTTTTGGAGATACAGAAGTACATTGTTTGAATGAATTCCTATAGACTTTTCTGTTTGGACACATAGTTGTCATAATTTTGTTATCTAGTTATCCTAGAGTTTTCATGGCTTGTATTGGTAGATACAAATTGTGGAAATGCTAGTGTACAATACCTAATGTTTGAAAATTATTCTGCAATTTTTCTTGGTAGTAAATGAAGTGTATATTTATACTTATGTGTACTAACCTATCTCACGAGTTCTTTTCAAGTTCTGTGCGGATGAAGCTTTTGAGACTTTGGTGAGACCGGGATATGAGAGGATTGAACGGGATACAAAAGCTCAAGCTTGGGGATGCCCAAGGTACTATTGGAAATATGCCCTAGGGGCAATATTTCAATTAGATATTATCTTATTTCCTTATTCATGATAATCATTTATTATCCATGCTAGAATTCTATTGATTGGAAAGTCATATACACGTGTGGATGTATAGACAAACACTATGTCCCTAGTAAGCTTTTGGTAGACTAGCTCGTTGATCGAAGATGGTCAACGTTTCCTGAGCATAGACATGTGTTGTCATTTGATGACAGGATCATATCATTAGGAGAATGATGTGATGGACAAGACCCAAACTATTAACGTAACATGTGATCGTATAAGTTTATTGCTATTGTTTTCTGCATGTCAAGTATCGGTTCCTTTGACCATGAGATCATGCAACTCACTGACACTGGAGGAGTACCTTGTGTGTATCAAACGTTGCAACAAAACTAGGTGACTATAAAGTTGTTCTACGGGTACCTCCGAGGGTGTCTATTGAGTTGGCATGGATCAGGACTTAGATGTTTCACTCTGTGTGACATAGAGGTATTTGTGTGCCCACTGGGCAATACGACCCAAACTATGAACGTAGTGTATGATCATGTCAATTTATTGTTATTGTTTTGTGCATGTAAAGTATCTGTTCCTATGACAACTCACTGACAGCATAGGAGTACCTTGTGTGTATCAAATGTGGTAATGTAACTGGGTGACTATAAAGATGCTCTACATGCATCCTCGAGGGTGTCTGTTGACTTGGCATGGATAGGGACTAGGATTTGTTACTTCGTATGACAGAGAGGTATTGCAGGGCCCACTCGGTAATACGGCATCACAAGAAGCTTGCAAGCAATGTGACTATAAAGGTGCTCTCTAGGTAACTCCGAGGGTGTCCATTGAGTTGGCGTGGATCAAGACTAGGATTTATCACTCCGTGTGACGGAAAGGTATCTGATACGTCTCAAACGTATCGATAATTTTTGATGGTTTCATGTTGTTATCTTGTCATCTTTGGATGTTCTATGTACCTTTTATATCTTTTTTGGGACTAACTTATTAATTCAGTGCCAAGTGCCAGCTCCTGTTTTTTCTGTGTTTTTGGCTCTTTTCAGATCTGATTTTGGAACGGAGTCCAAATGGAATAAAATCCCTGAAATAATTTTTTCCCGAACGGAAGAAGATCAGGGGGCTTGTGGGCCAAGCCAGGAGGGCTACAGGGAGCCCACAAGCCCCCACTTCGCCACCAGGGGGGCGGCGGTGGGCAGGCTTGTGGCCTCCCTGGCGCCCCCATGACCTAGATATTGCGCCTATATATTCCCAAAAAGTCAGAAAAAAAAATCAAGGGATCCACGAAAATACTTATCCGTCGCCGCAAGCTTCCGTTTCCGCGAGATCTCATCTGGAGACCCTTCCCGGTGCCCTGCCGGAGGGGACTTTGGAGTTGGAGGGCTTCTTCATCATCATCATCGCCCCTCCAATGACTCGTGAGTAGTTCACTTCAGACCTACGGGTCCGTAGTTAGTAGCTAGATGGCTTCTGCTCTCTCTTGGATCTTCAATACAAAGTTCTCCATGATCTTCATGGAGATCTATCCAATGTAATCTTCTTTGGCGGTGTGTTTGTCGAGATCCGATGAATTGCGGATTTGTGATAAGATTATCTATGATATATATTTGAGTCTTTGCTGATTTCTTATATGCATGATTTTATATCCTTGTAAGTCTCTCCGAGTCTTGGGTTTTGTTTGGCCAACTAGATCTATGATTCTTGCAATGGGAGAAGTGCTTGGTTTTGGGTTCTTACCGTGTGGTGACCTTTCCGAGTGACAGTAGGGGCAGCAAGGCACACATCGTATAGTTGCCATCAAGGGTAACAAGGTGGGCTTTGTTGTAGATATGAGATTGTCCATCTACATCATGTCATCTTGCTTAAGGCGTTACTCTGTTCTTTTGGACTTAATACACTAGATGCAGGTTGGATAGCGGTGGACGTGTGGAGTAATAGTAGTAGATGCAGAAAGTATCGGTCTACTTGTTTTGGACGTGATGCCTATAGATATAATCATTACTATAGATGACGTCACGACTTTGCGCGGTTCTATCAATTGCTCGACAATGATTTTTTCACCCACCGTCTACTTGCTTTCATGAGAGAAGCCACTAGTAAACACTACGGCCCCCGGGTCTATTCACACCTATCGTTTCCACTTTTGCTTTTACTTTGCTTTGTTACTTTGTTGCTTTCAGTTCTCACTTGGCGAACAATCTATAAGGGATTGACAACCCCTTCATAGCGTTGGGAGCAAGCTTTTTGTGTTTGTGCAGGCTCTTATGATACTCCTTCACCGCCGGATTGATACCTTGGTTCTCAAACTGAGGGAAATACTTACCACCGCTACGCTACATCACCCTTTCCGCTTCGAGGGAACACCAACGCAAGGCTCCAAGGCCACGGGGGAAATCCTTTGCATATTTGCCTAGGAAGTCCCTTAAGGCGTAGCCGTAGCAGAAGGATTCCTGGTGCCGTCAACACACCTATTTCTAGCACCGTTGGAAGGTCTTTTGTTGCAGTAGTAGTATCTCTGGGCCCACTCGGTAATACGACATCACAAGAAGCTTGCAAGCAATGTGACTAAGGATTTAGTCACGGGATATTGTATTATGAAACGAGTAAAGAGACTTGCCGGTAACGAGATTGAACTAGGTATGGAGATATCGACGATCGAATCTCGGCCAAGTAAAATACCGATGGACAAAGGGAATTTCATACAGTATTGATTGAAACCTTGACATCGTGGTTCGACCGATAATGATCTTCGTAGAATATGTAGGAGTCAAGATGGGCATCCATGTCTTGCTATTGGCTATTGACCGGACAGTGTCTCGGTCATGTGTGCATAGTTCTCGAACCCGCACGGTCTGCACACTTAAGGTTCATTCACAATTTGGTATTACTGAGTTATGTATGTTGGTGACCGAAGGTTGTTCGGAGTCCCGGATGAGATTCTGTACATCACAAGGAGCTTGGGAATGGTCCGTAGGTAAAAATTAATATATGGTAAGTTGGTATTTTAGTTCCAGAAAAGTTCCAAGATTTACGGGTTTTGTGAGAGGAGTGCCGGAAGTATTCCGTGGGTCCACCTGGAGGGTCCACCAGCCCCGGAGGGCCTCATGGGATGTGAGAGAGGGTGCAGCAGACCCTGGTGGGTTGGCCGCCCCTCCAACCTAGGCCCATGCGATTGGATTTGGGGGGCCAAGCCCGAAAGGGGCGCGCCACCCCTTGGCCGCCGCCTCATCCTAGGGGAAACCCTAGGGACGACGGCCCCCTTGTATCCTCCTATATATATGCACCGGAAGGGAGGGCTGCAACACCACAAGCCACATCGCAGCCTATACCTCTCCCTCTAGATCAATTTCTCCTCTAGAATGGCGCAGTAGCGCTTGGCAAAGCCTTGCCGGACAGCTCCGCCACCATGTCGTCATGTTGTTGGAGAACTCATCTACTTCTCCACCCTTGCTTGCTAGATCAAGGAGGAGGAGACGTCATCGAGCTATATGTGTGCTGAAGGCGGAGGTGCCATCCGTTCGACCCTAGATCGGGACGGATCGTGATTGGATCGTGATTGGATCGCGAAGACGTTCAACTACATCAACCGTGTTTCTTAATACTTCCCGCTTAGCGGTCTACAAGGGTATGTGGATCCACTCTCCTTGTCGTAGCATGTTGATCTTACTAGATAGATCTTGGGTGTTCGTAGGAAATTGTTTTGTTTCCCATGCAACGTTCCCCAACAGTGGCATCTTGAGCTAGGTCTATGCGTAGATAACATGCAGGAGTAGAACACAAAAGAGTTTGTGGGCATTGATGTTCATATTGCTTACTTCCTTAGTCTTATCTTGATTCAGCGGTATTGTGGGATGAAGCGGCCTCGACCAACCTTACTCGTACACTTACAAGACCGGTTCCATCGACTGACATGCAACTTGTTCCATAAAGATGGCTGGCGGGTCTCTGTCTCTCCCACTTTAGTTGAATTGGATTATACAAAGACGGTCCTTCTAGAAGGTTAAATAGCAAGTTAAATATCACCATTGTGACTAATCCTAAGTAAGAACGGTTCTTGCTAGTTGCCCATAGCAGACACGTAAAATTTGCAACAACAAAGTTGAGGATGTCTAACTTGTTTTTGCACGGCATGTTGTGATATGATATGGCCAAGACGTGATGTTATATGTAATGTATTTGATGATCATATTTTGTATAGATTATCACGAGATGCATGTCGATGCATAAGGCAACCGGCAGGATCCATAGGGTTTTCTTTAATCATTGTATGACCTGTGTGTCAATCATTAAGCGATATGTAATGCTTCACTTTATCACTAAACAGTAGTAATAGTAGTAGAAGCATGGTTGGCGTGACAACCCTGACGACAACACGATGATGAGACCAAGATGATGGAGATCATGGTGTCATCCTGGTGACAATCGAGATCATGTTGGAATTATGCCCTAGAGGCAATAATAAATATAGCTATTATTATAATTCCTGTATCAAGATAATCGTTTATTATCCATGCTATAATTGTATTGAATGAAGACTTATATACATGTGTGGATACATAGACAAAACACAGTCCCTAGCAAGCCTCCAGTTGGCTAGCCAGTTGATCGAAGATAGTCAGGGTCTTCTGATTATATACAAGGTGTTGTTGCCTGATAACTGGATCACGTCATTAGAAGAATCACATGATGGACTAGACCCAAACTAATAGACATAGCATGTTGATCGTGTCATTTTGTTGCTACTGTTTTCTGCGTGTCAAGTATTTCTTCCTATGACCATGAGATCATATAACTCACTGACACCGGGGGAATGCTTTGTGTGTATCAAACGTCGCAACGGAAGTGGGTGACTATAAAGATGCTCTACAGGTATCTCCGAAGGTGTTCGTTGAGTTAGTATGGATCGAGACTGGGATTTGTCACTCCGTGTGACGAAGAGGTGTCTCGGGGCCCACTCGGTAATACAACATCACACACAAGCCTTGCAAGCAATGTGACTTAGTGTAAGTTGCGGGATCTTGTATTACGGAACGAGTAAAGAGACTTGCCGGTAAACGAGATTGAAATAGGTATGCGGATACTGACGATCGAATCTTGGGCAAGTAACATACCGAAGGACAAAGGGAATGACATACGGGATTATATGAATCCTTGGCACTGAGGTTCAAATGATAAGATCTTCGTGGAATATGTGGGATCCAATATGGGCATCCAGGTCCCGCTATTGGATATTGACCGAGGAGTCACTCGGGTCATGTCTACATAGTTTTCGAACCCGCAGGGTCTGCACACTTAAGGTTCGACGTTGTTTTATGCGTATTTGAGTTATATGGTTGGTTACCGAATGTTGTTCGGAGTCCCGGATGAGATCACAGACGTCACGAGGGTTTCCGGAATGGTCCGGAAACGAAGATTGATATATAGGATGACCTCATTTGATTACCGGAAGGTTTTCGGAGTTACCGGGAATGACGAATGGGTTCCGAGTGTTCACCGGGGGGGGGGGGGGCAACCCACCCCGGGGAAGCCCTTGGTTTGCTGGTGGGACAGCCCAAGAGGGTCCTATGCGCCAAGGATAGAAAATCAAAGAGAAAGAAAAAAAAGGAGGTGGGAAAGGAGAGAAGGACTCCACTTTCCAATCCTAGTTGGACTAGGATTGGAGGAGGACTCCTCCTCCCCTTGGTGCCCAGCCCTTGGGGCTCCTTGAGCCTCAAGGCAAGCCTCCCCTCCCTCCTCCTATATATATGGAGCAATTAGGGCTGATTTGAGACAACTTTTCAAAGGCAGCCCGACCACATACCTCCACGGTTTTACCTCTAGATCGCGTTTTTGCGGAGCTAGGGCGGAGCCCTGCCGAGATAAGATCATCACCAACCTCTGGAGAGCCGTCACGCTGTTGTAGAACTCATCTACCTCTCCGTCTCTCTTGCTGGATCAAGAAGGACGAGATCATCGTCGAGCTGTACGTGTATTGAACGCGGAGGTGCCGTCCGTTCGGCACTAGATCGTGGGACGGATCGCGGGACGGTTCGCGGGGCGGATCGAGGGACGTGAGGACGTTCCACTACATCAACCGCGTTCACTAACGCTTCTGCTGTGCGATCTACAAGGGTACATAGATCGGAAATCCCCTCTCGTAGATGAGCATCACCATGATAGGTCTTCGTGCGCGTAGGAAATATTTTGTTTCCCATGCGACGTTCCCCATCAGATCATGCCGGTGCTTTGGATATGGAGATCAAAAGCACAAGATGATGATGGCCATATCATGTCACTTATATGATTTGCATGTGATGTTAATCCTTTTATGCATCTTATTTTGCTTAGGACGAGGGTAGCATTATAAGATGACCCCTCACTAAAATTTCAAGATAAAATTGTGTTCTCCCCAAGCGTGCACCGTTGTGAAGGATCATTGTTTCGAAGCACCATGTGATGATCACGTTTGATAAAATCTACGTTCGCATACAACGGGTGTAAGCTAGTTTTTGCACATGCAGAACACTTGGGTTAAACTTGACTAGCCAAGCATGTAAAAACATGGCCTTAGAACATAGGAGACCAAAAGGCCGAACATGAGACATATAGTAGATATGATCAACATGGAGATGTTCACCATTGAAACCACCTCATCTCAGCTGATGATTGAACTTGGGTTGGTGGTTTTTGATCATGTCACACTCGAACAATCTCAGGGATGTTAAGATGAGTGGGATTTCGTAAGTAATACGATTAATTGAACTCATTATCATGAACATAGTCTAAGTAGTCTTTAGAAAGTATGTTGTAGAACAATAGCCCGCGATGTAGCTCCCATGTATTTTGATGCGATCCTAGAGAAAACTAAGTTGAAAGATGATAGTAGCAATTATGCGGACTAGATCCATAAACTGAGAATTGTCCTCGTTTCTGCACAGAAGGCTTATTTCCTTTATTCAGTGCTAGGTGTGCTACCTTCCAAAGCATCGTTTGTGGACGTTGCGAACATCTGACATGCATGTTTTGATGACTACATGATAGTTCAATGCTCATGCTTTAGGGCTTAGTATTGATGCTCGAAAGATGTTTTGAATGTGACGAAGAATATAAGATGTTCCAAGAGCTGAAATTGGGATTTAAAGCTCGTGCCCGCGCTGAGAGGTATGAGACCTCCGACAAGTTCTTTGCCTACAGGATGAACGTGAATGGCTCAATTGGTGAGCATGTGCTCAGATTGTTTGGGTACTACAATCACTTGAATCAAGTGGGAGTTGATCTTCAAAGTCACTGCCACCAAGATACTAGAGCTTCATGATGAACTATAGCATATCAGGGATGGAGAATATAATCCCTGAGCTATTCGCGATGTTTGACACCGTGAAGGTAGAAATCAAGAAGGAGCATCAAGTGTTGATGTTTAGTAAAACCACTAGTTTCAAGAAGGGTAAAGTCAAGAAGAGAAACATCGAGGATAACAAGCTAATTGTCGCTCCAGTGAAGAAACCAAAGGTTGAACCCAAACCTGAGACTGGGTGCTTTTGTTATGAGGGGAGTGGTCACTGGAAGCGGAACTACCCCGGGTAATTGGCAGATAAGAACGTTGGCAATGTCAACAATGGTCTATTTGATATACAAGTTATTGATGTGTGCCTCACTATTACTCGTTGTAGCCCCTGGGTATTTGATACCTGTTCGGTTGCTAATATTAGTAACTCAAAACAGGAGTTGCGGAATAAACGAAGGCTAGGTAAGGGAGAGGTGTTGATGTGTGGTTGAAGTGTTTCCAAGGTTTACGTGATCACCATCGCACGCTCCATCTACCTTGGGATTATCGGTGAACCTAAATAAATGTTATTTGGCGTTTGCGTTGAGCATGAACATTATATTGATTTTTTTACTGTGAGATGATTATTGACGTAAGTTAGCGAATAATGGGTTATTCTCTTTACATGAACAACATCTTTCATGATCATGCACCCAATGTGAATGGTTTATTGAATCTCGATCGTAGTGATACACACATTCGTAGTATTTATGCCAAAAGATACAAAGTTAGTAATGATAATACCACTTACTTGTGGCACTGCCGCTTAGGTCATATTGGTATGCAACACATGAAGAAACTCAATGATGATGGATCTTTGGACTGACTTGATTTTCAATCGTTGCAGACATGCGAACCATGCCTATTTGTGTAGAACGAATGAAGAAACTGCATGCTGATGGATCTTTTGCACTCACTTTATTTTGAATCACTTGAGACATGCAAGCCACGTCACATGGAAAAAATGACTGAAGGCTTCGTTTTCCAGTGAGATGGAACGGGCAAGTGAATTATTGGAAATAATAAATTTTGATGTATGCAGTCCAATGAGTGCTAAAGCACGCAATGGATATCGTTATGTTCTTACTTCACAAATGATTTGGGTAGATACTGGTATATTTACTCTTTGAATCACAAGACTAAAATGTTGAAAAGTTTAGGCAATTTCAGAGTGAAGTTTAAAATCATCGTGACAAGAGGATGAAATGTCTACGATGTGATCGTAGAGGTGAATATCTGAGTTACGAGTTTGGTTTACATTTAAGGTAATGTGGAAATTGTTTCACAACCATGCCAGCTCGAACACCATAGTGTGATGGTGTGTGCATACGTCATAGCCGTACCCTATTGGATATGGTGCATACAATGGCATCTCTTACCAATTTGCCACTATCGTTTTGGGGTTATGCATTAGAGACAACCACATTCACTTTAAATAGGTTCCGTTGAGATGACACCATATGAACTATGGTTTTTCAAGGCTCCAGGCTGATAAGCTCGAACCCAAAGCGAATAAATCCATCTTCATAGGATACCAAAAGGAAACAGCTAGGTATTCCTCCTATCTCAGATCCGAAGGAAAAGTGTTTGTTTGTAAGAACGGGTCATTTCTCGAGAAATTGTTTCTCTCAAAATAATTGAGTGGGAGGATGGTGGAACTTGATGAGGATATTAAATCGCCACTTCAACCAGAGAGTAGTAGGGCGCAGGAATATGTTCTTGTGGCGCCTACACCAGTTGAAGAGGAAGCTGATGATGGTGATCATAAAGCTTCAGATCGAGATACTACCAATCTCGTAGGTCGACAAGGACACATACTGCTCTAGATTGGTATGGTAATCCTGTCTTGGAGGTCATGTTGTTGGACAACAATGAACCTACAAACTATGTAAAAGCGATGGTGGACCAAGACTCCAACAAATGGCTAGAGGCTAGGAAATCTGAGAAAGGATCCATGTATGAAAACAAAGTGTGGACTTTGGAAGAAATACTTGATGGTCGTAAGGCTATTGAGTACAAATGGATCTTTAAAAGGAAGACATATGATGATGGTATATGTCACCATTTAGAAAGGTCGACTTGTCGCAAAGAGGTTTTTGACAAGTTCAAGAGTTGACTATGATGAGACTTTCTCACCCTTTGTGATGTTAAAGTCTGTTGGAATTATGTTAGGAGTTGTTGCATTTTTTGATTAAGAAATCTGGCAGACGGATGTCAAAACATTGTTTCCTTAATGGTTTCCTCGAGGAAAGGTTGTACGTGATACAACCAGTAGGTTTTGTCGATCCAAGGATGCTAAAAGGCATGCAAGCTAAAGCGATCCATTTATGGTCTGGTGCAAGTATCTCAGAGTTGTAATAAGTGCTTTGATGAGTGATCAAAACTTTTGGTTTATACATAGTTTATGAAAAAACTTCTATTTCCAAGAAAGTGAGTGGGAGCACTATACAATTTCTGATATGTATCCTCGAGGGTGTCTGTTGACTTGGCATGGATAGGGACTAGGATTTGTTACTTCGTATGACAGAGAGGTATCGCAGGGCCCACTCGGTAATACGACATTACAAGAAGCTTGCAAGCAATGTGACTAAAGAGTTAGCCATGGGATCTGTTGGAAATATGCCCTAGAGGCAATAATAAAATGGTTATTATCATATTTCCCTGATCATGATAATCGTCAATTGTTCATGCTATAACTGTATTAACAGGAAACAATAATACATGTGTGAATAAATAGATCACAATGTGTCCCTAGCAAGCCTCTAGTTGGCTCGCTCGTTAGTCAATAGATGATCATGGTTTCCTGATCATGGGCATTAGATGTCATTGATAACGGGGATCACATCATTGGGAGAATGATGTGATGGAGTCCTAAGCATAGCACTAGATCGTATAGTTCGTATACTAAAGCTTTTCTAATGTCAAGTGTCTTTTCCTTCGACCGTGAGATTGTGCAACTCCCGGATACCGTAGGAGTGCTTTGGGTGTATTAAACGTCACAACGTAACTAGGTGACTATAAAGGTGCACTACGGGTACCTCCGAAAGTGTCGGTTGGGTTGGTACGAATCGAGATCGGGATTTGTCACTCCGTGTGACGGAGAGGTATCTCTGGGCCCACTCGGTAGAACATCATCATGAGCTCAATGTGACTAAGGAGTTAGTCACACGATGACGTGCTACGGAACGAGTAAAGAGACTTACCGGTAACGAGATTGAACAAGGTATAGGTATATCGACGATCGAATCTCGGGCAAGTTCTATACCGACAAACAAAGGGAATCGTATACGAGATTGATTGAATCCTTGACATCGTGGTTCATCCGATCAGATCATCGTGGAGCAAGTGGGAGCCACCATGGGTATCCAGACCCCGCTGATGGTTATTGGCCGGAGAGGTGTCTCCATCATGTTTGCCTGTCTCCTGAACCCGTAGGGTCTACACACTTAACGTTTGATGACGCTAGGGTTACAGGGAATTGTTATACGAGGTTATCGAAAGTTGTTCGGAGTCCCGGATGAGACCCCGTACATCACGAGGAGCTCTGGAATGGTCCGGAGGTAAAGACTGATATATAGGACGGATGGTTTCACACACCGAAAGTGTTTTGGGCTTCACCGATAACGTATCGAGACCACCGGGACCACCGGAGGTGACCCCGCGGGTCCACCGAAAGGGAGCAACGACCCCGGGAGGCTAGATGGGCCAAGTGGGGGAGGGAACCAGCCCCTAGGTGGGCTGGTGCGCCCCCCACTCCGCCCATGGTGCAGGAAGAGGGGAGAGGGGGGGAACCCTAGGGCAGGTCGGCCTAAGGCCCACCAGAGGGGTACGCCACCCCTCCTCCCCCCCTTGGCCGCCGCACCTCCCCCCATCTAGGGTTGCCGCCCCCCAAGAGAGGGAAACCCTCAAGGGGGCGCAGCCCCTCCCTTCCCCTATATATAGTGGGCACTTTTGGCCTTTTGCAGACATAGTTTTCTCTCCCTCTCGGCGCAGCCCTGCCCTGCTTCCTCCTCCTCTCTGCCGGTGCTTGGCGAAGCCCTGCCGGGAGACCTCGTCTCTCCATAGACACCACGCCGTCGTGCTGCCAGAGATCTTCCCCAACCTCTCCCTCCTCCTTGCTGGATCAAGCTGCGGGAGACGTCACCGGGCTGCACGTGTGTTGAACGCGGAGGTGTCGTAGTTTGGCACTAGATGGGAATCACACCGCGATCTGAATCGCCACGAGTACGACTCCATCAACCGCATTCTAGTAACGCTTCCGTTTAGCGATCTTCAAAGGTATGAAGATGCACTCACCCCTCTCTCGTTGCTGGTCTCTCCATAGGAAGATCTGAATATGCATAGGAATTTTTTTGAATTTATGCTACGTTACACAACAGTGGCATCCGAGCCAGGTTTCCTATGCTTAGATTCTATGCACGAGTAGAACACAAAAGGTTGTGGGCGATGATTTGTCAATTGCTTGCCGCTACTAGTCTTATTGTTTTTCGTCGGTATTGTGGGATGAAGCGGCCCAGACAGACCTTACACGTACGCTTACGTGAGACTGGTTCCACCGACAGACATGCACACCGTGCATAAAGGTGGCTAGCGGGTGTCTGTCTCTCCTACTCTAGTCGGATTGGATTTGATGAAAAGGGTCCTTAGGAAGGGTAAATAGCTTTGGCATATCATCGTTGTGGCTGTCACGTAGGTAAGAAAGCGTTCTTGCTAGAAACCCAAATCAGCCACGTAAAACTTGCAACAACAATTAGAGGACGTCTAACTTGTTTTTGCAGGGTTTGACATGTGATGTGATATGGCCAAAGTTGTGATGTTGCATGTACGATGTATGAGATGATCATGTTATTGTAATAGGTTTCACGACTTGCATGTCGATGAGTATGACAACCGGCAGGAGCCATAGGAGTTGTCTTAATTTATTGTATGAGATGCAACGCCATGTGCTTACTACTTTTACTTCATTGCTAACGGTTAGCTATAGTAGTAGTGATAGTAGTAGTTGGCGTGACGACTTCACGGAGACACGATGATGGAGATCATGGTGTCACGCCGGTGACGATGATGATCATGCGATGCCTGAAGATGGAGATCGAAAGAGCAAAGATGATAATGGCCATATCATGTCACTATATGATTGTATTGTGATGTTTATCATGTTTTTAATCTTATTGCTTAGAACGATGGTAGCATAATAAGATGATCCCTCTTAAAATTTCGAGAATGTATTCCCCTAAGTGTGCACCGTTGCGAAGGATCGTTGTCTCGAAGCACCACATGATGATCGAGTGTGATAGATTCTAACGTTCGCATACAACGGGTGTAAGCCAGATTTACACACGTGAAACACCTAGGTTGACTCAATGAGCTTAGCATGTACAGACATGACCTCGAATACAAGAGACCGAAAGGTCAAACATGAGTCATATGGTTGAATACGATCAGCATGAAGTTGCTCACCATGGTGACTAGTCCGTCTCACGTGATGATCGGACACGGGTTAGTCAACATGGATCATGTATCACTTAGATGACTAGAGGGAATTCGATTTACGTGGGAGTTCATACTTAATTTGATTAAATGAACTTAATTGTCATGAACTTAGTCTAAAAGTTGTCTTTATAAATATTGTAGATGGCCAACGTCAACCTCAATTTCAACGCATTCCTAGAGAAAAACAAGCTGAAAGATGATGGTAGCAACTATGCGGACTGGGTTCGCAACTTGAAGCTCATCCTTGAAGCAACTAAAAAGGCTTATGTCCTTGATGTGCTGCTAGGTGACCCTCCCGCTCCCGCAGCAGCCCAGGACATTCTGAACGTCTGGCAAACGCGGAGTGATGACTACTCTCTAGTTAGGTGTGGCATGTTATACAATTTAGAAACGGGGCTCCAAAGGCGTTTTGAGCAACACGGTGCATATGAGATGTTCCAAGAGATGAAGCTAGTTTTTCAAGCTCATGCCCGTGTCGAGATATGAAGTCTCCGACAAGTTCTTTAGCTGTAAGATGGAGGAGAACAGTTCTGTCAGTGAGCACATACTCAAAATGTGTGGGTTACATGGTCGTCTGACTTCACTTGGAGTCGTACTTCCGGATGATGCTATAATTGATAGAATCCTCCAGTCTCTCCCCCCAAGCTACAAAGGTTTTATGCTGAACTACAACATGCAAGGGATGGAGAAGACCATTCCCGAGTTGTACTCGATGCTCAAGTCTGCAGAAGTAGAAATCAAGAAAGAGCATCAAGTGTTGATGGTCAACAAGACCACTAGTTTCAAGAAGGGCAAGGGTAAGAAGAACTTCAAGAAAGACGGCAAAGCCGTTGCCGCGCCCGGTTGGCCAGATGCCGGGAAGAAGAAAAAGAATGGAACCAAGCTTGAGACTGAGTGCTTCTATTGCAAGGGAAAGGGTCACTGGAAGCGGAACTGCCCCAAATACTTAGCGGACAAGAAGGCCGGCAACGTTAAAGGTATATGTGATATACATGTTATTGATGTGTACCTTAACAACGCTCGTAGTAGCTCCTGGGTATTTGATACCGGTGCTATAGCTCACATTTGCAACTCAAAGCAGGAACTGCGGAATAAGCGTAGACTAGCCAAGGACGAGGTGACAATGCGTGTCGGAAATGGCTCCAAGGTCGATGTGATCGCTCTCGGCACGCTACCTCTACATCTACCATCGGGATTAGTTTTAAACCTTAATAATTGTTATTTAGTACCAGCTTCGAGCATGAATATTGTATCAGGGTCTTGCATAATGCGAGACGGCTACTCATTCAAGTCAGAGAATAATGGTTGTTCTATTTATATGAGTGATATGTTTTATGGTCATACTCCGCTGGTGAACGGTTTATTCTTGATGAATCTCGATCGTGATGTTACGCATATTCATAGTTTGAGTACCGAGAGATGTAAAGTTGATAATGATAGTCCCACATACTTGTGGCACTGCCGCCTTGGTCATATCAGCGTTAAGCGCATGAAGAAGCTCCATACTAATGGACTATTAGAGTCTCTTGACTTTGAATCATTTGACACATGCGAACCGTGCCTCATGGGCAAGATGACTAAGACTCCATTCTCAGGAATAATGGAGAGAGCAACCGACTTATTGGAAATAATACATAGTGATGTGTGTGGTCCAATGAACGTCGAAGCTTGCGGTGTCTATCGTTATGTTCTCACTCTCACCGATGATTTGAGTAGGTATGGGTATATATACTAGATGAAGCACAAATCTGACACAATTGAAAAGTTCAAGGAATTTCAGAGTGAGGTCGAGAATCAACGTGACAGGAAGATTAAGTGTCTACGATCTGATCGTGGAGGAGAATATTTGAGTCACGAGTTTGGCACACACCTAAGGAAGTGTGGAATCGTTTCACAACTGACGCCGCCTGGCACATCGCAATGCAACAGAGTGTCTGAACGTCGTAATCGCACTTTATTAGATATGGTACGATCTATGATGTCTCTTACCGACTTACCTCTATCATTTTGGGGATACGCATTACAAACTGCAGCATTCACTTTAAATAGGGCACCGTCTAAATCCGTTGAGACGACACCGTATGAACTATGGTTTGGCAAGAAACCTAAGTTGTCGTTTCTTAAATTTTGGGGCTGCAATGCTTATGTGAAGAAACTTCAACCAGAAAAGCTCGAACCCAAAGCGGAGAAATGCGTATTCATAGGATACCCTAAGGAAACTATTGGGTATACCTTCTACCTTAGATCCGAAGGTAAAACCTTTGTTGCCAAGAACGGATCCTTTCTAGAGAAAGTGTTTCTCTCGAAAGAAGTAAATGGGAGGAAGGTAGAGCTTGATGAGGTAATTACACCCCCTGTCGAACAGGATAGTAGCGCAGCGTGGGAAGTTGTTCCTGTGGCGCCTACACCAACTGCAGAGGAAGTTCATGATAATGATCATGAAGCTTCGGATCAAGTTACTACTGAACCTCGAAGGTCCACAAGGGTACGCTGCACACCAGAGTGGTACGGCAACCCTGTAATGGAAATCATGTTGTTAGACAACGGTGAACCTTCGAACTATGAAGAAGCGATGGCGGGCCCGGATTCCAACAAATGGCTTGAAGCTATGAATTCCGAGATAGGATCCATGTATGAGAACAAAATATGGACTTTGGTGGACTTGCCCGATGACCGACGAGCCATAGAAAATAAATGGATCTTCAAGAAGAAGACTGATGCAAATGGTAATGTAACTGTTTATAAAGCTCGACTTGTCGCAAAGGGTTTTCAAAAAATTCAAGGAATTGACTACGAAGAGACTTTCTCTCCCGTAGCAAAGCTGAAATCAGTTCGAATCATGTTAGCAATTGCCGCCTTTTATGATTATGAAATTTGGCAAATGGACGTCAAAACAGCGTTCCTTAACGGGAACATTAAGGAAGAGTTCTATATGATGCAACCAGAAGGTTTTGTCGACCCTAAGGGTGCTAACAAAGTGTGCAAGATCCAGCGCTCCATCTATGGGCTGGTGCAAGCATCTCGGAGTTGGAACATTCGCTTTAATGAGAAGCCTGTCTGTACAAGGAAGTGAGTGGGAGCTCTGTAGCTTTCCTCATACTGTATGTGGATGACATATTATTGATGGGGAATGATATAGAGATGTTGGAGAGCATAAAGGCCTATTTGAACAAGAGTTTTTCAATGAAGGACCTTGGAGAAGCTGCATACATATTAGGCATCAAGACCTATAGAGATAGATCGAGACGCCTCATAGGTCTTTCGCAAAGTACATACCTTGACAAGATATTGAAGAAGTTCAATATAGAAAACTGAAAGAAAGAGTCCTTGCTAGTTTTGCAAGGTATGAGATTGAGTAAGACTCAGTCGCCGACCACGGCAACAGATAGAGAGAAGATGAGTTCTGTCCCCTACGCTTCAGCCGTAGGCTCTCTTATGTATGCCATGCTGTGTACCAGACCTGATATAAACCTTGCCATAAGTTTGGTAGGGAGGTACCAAAGTGATCCCGATATGGAACACTGGACATCGGTCAAGAATATACGTAAGTACCTGAAAAGGACTAAGGAAATGTTTCTCGTTTATGGAGGTGACGAAGAGCTCGTTATAAAGGGTTACGTCGACGCTAGCTTCGACACAGATCCTGATGACTCTAAGTCAGAGACCGGATACGTATATGTTTTGAATGCTGGGGCAGTGAGCTGGTGCAACAGCAAGCTAGAAGTCATGGCAGCGTCTACATGTGAAGCGGAGTACATAGCTGCTTTAGAAGCGGCTCATGAAGGAATTTGGATGAAGGAGCTCATCACCGACCTTGGAGTGGTTCCAAGCGCGTCGGGTCCAATGTCACTCTTCTATGATAACACTGGGCCATTGCCATAGCCAAGGAGCCCAGGTTTCATCGAAAGACGAAGCACATCAAACGCCGTTACAACTCCATCCAGGACCATGTCCAGAGTGGAGTAATAGAGATTTGTAAAGTACACACGGATCTGAATGTTGCAGACCCGTTGACTAAACCTCTTCCACGAGCAAAACATGATCAACACCACAATGCTATGGGTGTTCGGTACATCACAATGTAACTAGATTATCGACTCTAGTGCAAGTGGGAGACTGTTGGAAATATGCCCTAGAGGCAATAATAAAATGGTTATTATCATATTTCCTTGTTCATGATAAACGTCTATTGTTCATGCTATAATTGTATTAACAGGAAACAGTAGTACATGTGTGAATAAATAGATCACAATGTGTCCCTAGCAAGCCTCTAGTTGGCTAGCTCGTTATCAATAAATGATCATGGTTTCCTGATCATGGGCATTAGATGTCATCGATAACGGGAACACATCGTTGGCAGAATGATGTGATGGACAAGACCCAATCCTAAGCATAGCACTAGATCGTATTGTTCGTATGCTAAAGCTTTTCTAATGTCAAGTGTCTTTTCCTTCGACCGTGAGATTGTGCAACTCCCGGATACCGTAGGAGTGCTTTGCGTGTATCAAACGTCACAACGTAACTGGGTGACTATAAAGGTACACTACGGGTACCTCCGAAAGTGTCTGTTGGGTTGGTACGAATCGAGATCAGGATTTGTCACTCCGTGTGACGGAGAGGTATCTCTGAGCCCACTCCGTAGAACATCATCATGAGCTCAATGTGACTAAGGAGTTAGTCACACGATGACGTGCTACGGAACGAGTAAAGAGACTTACCGGTAACGAGATTGAACAAGGTATAGGTATATCGACGATCGAATCTCGGGCAAGTTCTATACCGACAAACAAAGGGAATCGTATACGAGATTGATTGAATCCTTGACATCGTGGTTCATCCGATCAGATCATCGTGGAGCAAGTGGGAGCCACCATGGGTATCCAGACCCCGCTGATGGTTATTGGCCGGAGAGGTGTCTCCATCATGTTTGCCTGTCTCCTGAACCCGTAGGGTCTACACACTTAACGTTCGATGACGCTAGGGTTACAGGGAATTGTTATACGAGGTTATCGAAAGTTTTTCGGAGTCCCGGATGAGACCCCGTACATCACGAGGAGCTCTGGAATGGTCCGGAGGTAAAGATTGATATATAGGACGGATGGTTTCACACACCGAAAGTGTTTTGGGCTTCACCGATAACGTATCGAGACCACCGGGACCACCGGAGGTGACCCCGCGGGTCCACCGAAAGGGAGCAACGACCCCGGGAGGCTAGATGGGCCAAGTGGGGGAGGGAACCAGCCCCTAGGTGGGCTGGTGCGCCCCCCCACTCCGCCCATGGTGCAGGAAGAGGGGAGAGGGGGGGGAACCCTAGGGCAGGTCGGCCTAAGGCCCACCAGAGGGGTACGCCACCCCTCCTCCCCCCCTTGGCCGCCGCACCTCCCCCCATCTAGGGTTGCCGCCCCCCAAGAGAGGGAAACCCTCAAGGGGGCGCAGCCCCTCCCTTCCCCTATATATAGTGGGCACTTTTGGCCTTTTGCAGACATAGTTTTCTCTCCCTCTCGGTGCAGCCCTGCCCTGCTTCCTCCTCCTCTCTGCCGGTGCTTGGCGAAGCCCTGCTGGGAGACCTCGTCTCTCCATCGACACCACGCCGTCGTGCTGCCGGAGATCTTTCCCAACCTCTCCCTCCTCCTTGCTGGATCAAGGTGCGGGAGACGTCATCGGGCTGCACGTGTGTTGAACGCGGAGGTGCCGTAGTTCGGCACTAGATCGGAATCACACCGCGATCTGAATCGCCGCGAGTACGACTCCATCAACCGCTTTCTAGTAACGCTTCTGCTTAGCGATCTTCAAAAGTATGAAGATGCACTCACCCCTCTCTCGTTGCTGGTCTCTCCATAGGAAGATCTGAATATGCGTAGGAATTTTTTTGAATTTATGCTACGTTACCCGACATGATCTTGTGTTACGGAATGAGTAAAGAGACTTGGCAGAAACGAGATTGAATTTGGTATGGAGATACCGACGATCGAATCTCGGGCAAGTAACATACCGATGGAAAAAGGGAACTGCATACGGGATTGATTGAATCCTTGACATCGTGGTTCGACCGATAAGATCTTCATAGAATATGTAGGAGTCGGTATGGGCATCCAAGTCCCTCTATTGGCTATTGACCGGATAGTGTCTCGGTCATGTCTGCATAGTTCTCGAACCTGCAGGGTCTGCACACATAAGGTTCGATGACGATTTGGTATTATTGAGTTATGTATGTTGGTCACTGAAGGTTGTTCGGAGTCCCGGATGATATTCTGTACATCACAAGGAGCTCCAGAATGGTCCGAAGGTAAAGATTGATATATGGTATATTGGTATTTGAGTTCCAGAAAAGTTGCAGGACTTGCCGGTTTTGTGATGGGAGTGCTGGAAGTGTTCCGGGGGTCCACCAGCCCCAGAGGGCCCCATGAGCTGTGAGAGAGGGCACACCAGACCCTAGTGGGCTGGCCGCCCGTCCAACTTAGGCCCATGCAGTTGGATTTGGTGGGGGGGGTGATGACGAGATGATGTATATACTTCTCGCACCTCGTTGGTTACCCCAAGTGGAAGGTTGAGATGTAGTCAACAGCAAGTTTTCCCTCACACGGGAACTGTAATGTTTATCGAACCAGGAGGACTCCTAGGCTCAACCAGTAGGTATCTCCCACCGTGGCCCTAGTAGAAGACGTGGACCTGCACACACAAAAATAACTTTGCCCCCAATGAGTATAGAGAGGTTGTCAATCTCTCCGGCCTTGTAGTTTGCAAAGGATCAAAACACAACCGGGAATAGTAGTAGTGATTGCAACGGAAAAGTAAATGAAAGAGGTAAATGATGGAGGTGTATGCAATGATGGTGATATGGACCGGAGTCACATGATGTTCACTAGTGACGTCTCTCTCCCAAAAGACGATAAATAACTATGCTTCGGTAAACAAATCAGAGTTGGGAAATTGACAGAATTATGAATGCACCGCAATGCTAATTATGCTACTTGATAGTTAGAGGTTCAATAGTAATGGGCAGTACACCAAGACAAGTAGACTGTTTATCAATCAGCATCTACTTTCTAATCATCCACCATGAGATACTATCCAGAGCATCTCGCGAGTATTAAGTTGCGAGCCCCACCCAAAGTGTAAACTCAAAGCAACGGACAACTTCATTAACGAACTATGCGTAAGGTAAAAAAAATCCTTGCAACCATGGTCACAAGCACCGTTGTTTTCTCCGTGGTGGCAACAACACATCCCCTAGTCTCTTGTTTCTGTCACTCAAGCTAGACATCGAGGGGCATGAACCCACAATCATGCATAACGCTCCCTCTTGGAGTTACAATCTACTACTCGGCCAAAGAAATAAATAGCAACGGAGAACATGCATGAATCACTAAAGAACATAATATAAAAGGATAATCAAATATATAACTCATAACAATCTGAACATAATCTCATAATCCATCGGATCCCAACAAACCGAGCATAGCAATAGCAAGAGAATTACATAGATGCCTTGATCATGTAGGGCAGCTCACAAGGACTAACGATTGAAGCACAAGATTGGAGACAAGACATCATGTAGCTAATGGTCATGGACTCATGGTCCAAGGAGGACTAGTCACGGCACATTCGGGAAGCATCCATGGCGGTGGAGAAGCTCCCGGAGGTCAATCTCCCTCCGGTAGGGTGCGGGGAAGAGGTCTCCTGACGCTCCCGATCTCAGAAGCACTATGGCGGCGGAACGATGAAGAAATTCGCGTTTCTGGAAGTTGTCAAAGGGTTTCCTCTATGAGGACTAAATATAGGCCAAAGTTTTAGGGAACATTGCATGGGAAACAAAAAATGTCCTATGCACACGCAATACCTATCCATGGTGATGATCATCTACGAGAGGGGAGAGTGAATCTACATACCCTAGGAACATATCTAAAATAGTAGAGCTACAACGCAAGCTACAACATAATTTGCAAAGAGCTTTTGACTATGTTCCTGATAATGAGTTCATTTAATCATATTACTTAAGAACTCCCACTCAAATAGACATCCCTCTAGTAATTCGAGTGGCGCATGATCCAAATCCACTAACTCAAGTCCGACCATCACGTGAGTTGACTATAGTTTCAATGGTGAACATCTCCATGTTTATCATATCAACTATATGATTCATGCTCGACCTTTCGGTCTCTTGTGTTCCGAGGCCATGTATGAACATGCTAGGCTCGTCAAGTTTAACCCGAGTGTTCCGCGTCTGCAACTGTTTTGCACCCGTTGTATGTGAACGTTGAGTCTATCACACCCGATCATCACGTGGTGTCTCAAAACGACGAACTGTGGCAACGGTGCACAGTCGGGGAGAACACAATTTTATCTTGAAATTTTAGTGAGGGATCACCTTATAATGCTACCGTCGTTCTAAGAAATATAAGGTGCATAAAAGGATTAGTGTCACATGCAAATCATAAGTGACATGATATGGCCATGAACTTGTGCTTCTTGATCTCCATCACCAAAGCACTGGCATGATCTCCATCATCACCGGCTCCGCACCATGATCTCCATCATCGTGTCGCCATCAAGGTTGTCGCGCTATCTATGCTATTACTACTAAAGCTACCACCTAGCAATATAGTAAAAGCATATGAAAGCACAAACATTAGTTTAAAGAGAACCCTATGGCTCCTGCCAGTTGCCGTAGCATCGACGTGCAAGTCGATATTTAACTATTACAACATGATCATCTCATACATCCAATATATCATATGATTTCTTTGGCCATATCACATCACATGCATACCCTGCAAAAACAAGTTAGACGTCCTCTAATTTGTTGTTGCATGTTTTACGTGGCTGTTATGGGTATCTAGTATGATCGCATCTTACTTACGCAAAGCCACAACGGTGACATGCAATTTGCTATTTAACCTTCTCCAAGGACCGCATCGCTCAAATCTGATTCAACTAAAGTTGAAGAAACAAACACCCACCAGTCATCTTTATGCAACAAGTTGCATGTCAGTCTATGAAACCGGTCTCTCATAAGCGTACAAGTAAAGTTGGTCCGGGCCGCTTCAACGCAACAATACTGCCGAATCAATAAAGGACTAAGGAGGGCACCAAATTGAACATCAACGCCCACAAACTCTTTTGTGTTCTACTCGATATATCATCTACACATGAACCTAGCTAATGAGGCCACTGTTGGGGAACGCTGCATGGGAAACAAAAAAATTCCTACACACACGCAATACCTATCCATGGTGATGATCATCTACGAGAGGGGAGAGTGAATCTAGATACCCTTGTAGATTGCTAAGCGGAAGCGTATATAACGCGGTTGACATAGTGGAACATCTCCGCGATCCAAATCGCAGCCCGTCCCGCGATCTCATCACGATCCGTCCCGCGATCCCATCACTATCCATCCCGATCTAGTGCCAAACGGACGGCACCTCCGCGTTCAGCACACGTATAGCTTGATGACGATTTCCGCCTTCATGATCCCGCAAGAGAGACGGGGAAGTAGATGACTTCTCCGACAGCATGATGGTGCGTCGATGATGGTGGTGATCTATTCCTGCAGGGCTTTGCCTAAGCACCGCGGAAATCCGATCCAGAGGAAGAACTACAAACTAGAGGAGAGGGTAGCACGTGGCTGAAATTGTGTGTCTCCAAAACCCTCAATACCTCTAGTATATATAGGAGGGATGGAGGGGAGGAGGAAGCCTCAAACCCTCAAGGTTTGCCCAAAATTGGAGGTGGAGGAGCCCTACTCCAATCCTACTAGGAGTAGGATTCCTCCTTTCCATTTGAAAACCCTTTCCACCTTTTCCACCTTTGGGTTTTTGCCTCTCAAACCTCATGGGGATTAGTGGGAGCTTATGTCAGCCCACTAGGGGCTGGTTTGTATCCTCCCACAGCCCATAAGGCCCCTCGGGGCGTGACACCCCTCCCGATGGTCCCCGGTACCCTCCCGCCACTCCCGGTACACTACCGATGAGCCCGGAACTATTCCGATGAGCAAAACAGGACTTCCTATATATCAATCTTTACCTCGGGACCACTCCAGAGCTCCTCATGACGTCCGGGGTCTCATTCCGGGATCCTAACAACTTTAGTTTACCAACACCTATAACTCAACTATATCGAAACGTCACCGAACCTTAAGTTTGCAGACCCTGCAGGTTCGAGAACTATGCAGACATGACCTGCGACATTCTCCGGTCAATAACCAATAGCGGGACCTGGATGTCCATATTCGCTCCCACATATTCTACGAAGTTCTCTATCGGGTGAACCTCTATGTCAAGGATTCAGTTAATCTCGTATGTTGTTCCCTTTGTCCTACGGTATGTTACTTGCCCGAGATTCGATCGTCGGTATCTCCATACCTAGTTCAATCTCGTTACCGGAAAGTCTCTTTACTCATTCCGTAATACAAGATCTTGTAAATAACTCCTTAGTCACATTGCTTGCAAGGCTTGTTGTGATGTTGTATTACTGAGTGGGCCCCGAGATACCTCTCCGTCACACGGAGTGACAAATCCCTGTCTTGATCCATGCCAACCCAACAGACACCTTTGGAGATACCTGTAGAGGACCTTTATAGTCACCCAGTATCGTTGCAACGTTTGATACACACAAGGTATTCCTCCGGTGTCCGGGAATTGCATGATCTCATGGTCATAGGAACAGATACATTGACATGCAGAAAAACAGTAGCAACAAACTGACACTATCATATGCTACGTTTATAGTTTGGGTCTTGTCCATCACATCATTCTCCTAATGATATGAAGTGACAACACTTGCCTATGGCGAGGAAACCTTGACCATCTTTGATCAACGAGCTAGTCAACTAGAGGCTCACTAGGGACAATGTGTTGTCTATGTATCCACACATGTATTTGAGTTTCCAATCAATACAATTCTAGCATGGATAATATACGATTATCATGAACAAGGAAATATAATAATAGCCAATTTATTATTGCCTCTAGGGCATATTTCCAACACAAAGGAGGGCACCGGAGGAGGTGGAACCCACCCAGGCGGCCTCCTGGCGCGGCCTAGGGCCGGGACGCGTGAGCAGGTCGCCTGGACGACCCGTGGCCCCCTTCTGGCCCATCTTCGGTGATCTGGAAGCTTCTGCTTCGTTAATTTTTTTTATTTTACCTGGAATTTTTCGGGCTTCGGAAAATTGGGTAAAAGCCCGTGCAAAATAGACATCGGGAGATAGATTTCTGCTCGTCCACGAGTAGATAGATGATAACACAATAATTTCTGTGGTGTCATGCTAACACACATATAAGAACTTCAAAGTAAAGAAAGTAAGATATGCAATTCAAGTCAAGAAAATAAAAAGCAAGTCTATATCTAGTATTGAGTTTAGCAAAGTAAGAACATAAAGGTGCAATAGCTCTCGTTGTCCGTGACTCGAATGTCTCCAAATGGTGTTTGCGTGCAAGAAGTGGGAGATGGGTGGAGATCATAAAATATGTTTTAATTGAGAACTCAATCTATTAAAATTTCACACTTGGTGTCCTTCAGAATCTTATTTTGACTCATCCAAAGACCACTAGTCACGCACAAGTCAAAATGATCCTCTCCCTTTCGACTTTGAGAACTCATGCAATGGATGAGCGTAAGCAAGATATGTTGGCACTTAGGATGGCAAATAGAATAATGATGGGGAAGGAAGACAAAAAGGTGTGAAAGGCTCACATCAATGAGGACAACCATAGGCGAGAGAAAGCCAAATGATAGATACGATGTGAGGTGTAGGTATTGCCATGTAACGGATGCACACATGAGCTAAGGTAAGCTCTCCAATGGAACTAGTGGGGGTGTATCCAAATTGTTTGCTCATGAATACCTAGATCTCATTTGAGGAGGCTCGTCATTGGAATATGCAAACCAAGTTCTATAGTGTAAGGGTCCCCACATAGTTATGCATGAATGATAATCTCTATGTAGTACAAATATAGCAATGGAGTACGAGTGTGGATCTTTCAAAAGGAATAGTAGTGTTGCCCCCTTCTCTCTTTTTATTTATTTTTTGTGGCCTCTTTGGCTCTTTATTTTTATCTCTCATTTTTCCTCTTTGGGATCTTTTAATTTGTCCTCTTTAGGATCTTTTCCTCTCTTAAGGGAAACACTCTATGTTCTACAAGAATAAAAAGAAGAATCATCACACTTTATAAGAACTACTCAACATAAAGAAAAGTGAAAACTATCATGATGTATGCAAATGTATGCCTCTGCTAGTGTAGAAGGATATGCAATGATACTAGCGCGTCATGTAGCAGTAATAAGGGCAAGGCCCAACTAGCATGCGGCTCCTCGATCAAGCAAAAGCATGTATGACATGAAGATCAAGTCATGAGATGGTGGATGTTGCATGGCAATGTATCTCGAAAAGGCTATGGAAATGCCTTAATCGGTAGGTATGGCAGTTGTTCTAAGGAAAGATATAATGAGGCTTATGTATGATAGAGCGTATCATGTCATGGGTTTGGATGCACCGATGGAGTTTTCACCAACTCTCAATGTGAGAAAGGGCAATGCACGGTACCGAAGAGGCTAGCAAAATATGGATGGTGGAAGTGCCAACAATCGAATACTCACATTAGTCTGAAGAATTCATACACTTATTATCAATAACTTTCTATCTAGTTAGGAAATTCACAAAGTACAAGTACCCCGAGGAGGAGTGTTTGGGGGTTTGGTTATCCTTGCGCATCCTCGACTAATGGTAATGTGAGGGTACTCTATATATTCCAACCCCTCCAGAGGTTAGCGATCAATTTAGTAGCTAGAGTTCTCAACTAATTTTTAGTTTTTGAAAAACACATGGATTTCCCAAAATACGACTCCTATCACTAATAGGCTCAAGCTCTTGGCACCAATAGTCCAAACATTACTCAAATCAATACCTCAAAACTATTGCAAGTTACTACCATACTTAAACAGCAACCTCAGTTACCTACTCATGCAAGACACACAACTCAGTGCAACAAGTCAACTTCTAAACAAGATAAGCATGATAACTCAAGAGAGTTCCAAAAGCAACCTAAATAGAAGCTCTTAAAAAGATAAGCATGAAAACTAAGAGCTAAGCATGACAATAGCTATAGAAAGATGAAGAACACACAAAAAAGATAAGCATGAAAACCTATGTTGTGTTCTAGAGTGGAATGGAGCGTGTTTCTTTCCAAACAAGGTAGGCTAGGTTTTGACTTGTTATGAACAGCAAGCAAAACTAAAAAAACTAAAAATTAAAGAGCAGGACGCTCCAAGCATAGCACATAACATAGGAAGTGAAAAAACTATAGCATGGAGATGGACGAACTGATTATTGTTGATAGAGAAGGGGATGCACGGGGGCATCCCCAAGCTTAGACCCGTGAGTCTCCTTGAATATTTCTTGGGGTTCTTGGGGGCATCCCCAACCTTGAGCGCTTGAAACTCCTGTATCTTCTTTCATCATCTCCCATCGCATACTTGAAACCTCCCTTCATACGAAACTCATCATAAGCTGATTAGAGTGGTTAGTACCCTTAATAAAAGAACTCATTACCTGCTGAAAATAATAATTTTCGTGAAAACTACTGTTTCTCATGATTGCCAAAAGGTTTTTGCAAATAAAAAGTAAGCTTAGGATTTTCAAAACAATGAAAACGCAAAACATGACATAATCTGTGAAAAACAGAACAACGTGTAGTAAATAATTTATTCGGGGCACTTATGCAACTCAAATCAAACAACTCAAAACATACGCCAGAAAGACAATTATATAGAGCATTCCCTAAAAAAAATCGGATCAAAAACATGATCTGGTGATTTTTGGTGAATTTTTCCGTCACGCACACATAATCTGTTTCTGGACAGCATGTCACAACTTTTGAACTTTCTTGCAATCACAGGCTATAACTTGGCACAAAGTTTAAAAATAAAGATACAATGATGTTGATATAGTAGTAAAAAGCATCAAGACCACTAAAACTGAAAGTAAAAACAAATTGAGTTGCCTCCCAACAAGCGCTTTCTTTTATGCCTTTGAGCTAGGCATAATGCAAGAAGATCAAGTATTATCAACTCCAAAAGAATAACTTGCATGAGTAAGAGACTCATAAGGTAACTTAATCTTCTTTCTAGGGAAGTGTTCCATTCCCTTTTTAAGGGGGAACTGGAATTTAATGATTCCCTCTTTAATATCAATGATAGCACCAATGGTGCGGAAAAAAGGACGTCCCAAAATAATTGGACATGAAGGATCACATTGTATGTCCATAATAAGAAAATCAACGGGCACATAATTATCATTGACAATAATTAGCACATCATCAATTATTCCTCAAGGTTTCTTTATGGAAGAATAAACAAGACAAATACCAAAAGAACATGGATCATAAGGTTTCTAATCAAGCATATCATACGTTCTTTTGGGCATAAGGGAAGCGCTAGCTCCAACATCACACAACGCAAAGCAAGAAATGTTATTTAATTTAATTTTGACCATAGGATCCCGACCATATTCTAGTTTTCTAGGAATAGAAGTCTCTAGCTTGAGGTTCTCCTCCCTAGCTTTGATAAGCATTGGTAATATGCTCGGTGAAGGCAATATAGAGTGTACTTGTGTGGGGGTCTTTAGCTATACTTTGCAAAAAGGTGACGACTTTGGAAAGACTACAATTGTCAAAATCAAGATTACTACCATTAATTAAAGTGGTGGTAATGTCATCTAAGCTCATTCTTTTAGTAGTCTCTAAATTCAGAGGACCCTCTTGTCCTATAGTTGAGGTATTAGCATCACCATTAATAGGTCCATTGGGACTAGGGGTGCGTTGGGTGCTAAAAGTTTTGAGATCCTCAACAACTGGTATATTAGCAATGGTAGTATGTGTAGGAAGGCTCTTAATTCTCTCTTCCTCTTCTTTTTCTCTAGCCCATCTATCTTTAAGTTTGGCTAGCATTCTTATGTTCTCATTAATTTGGACTTGGATATCATTCATGGGTGCGGTGTTCCTTTCCTCAAGGGGGGAAGTTTTAATTTTAAGCATCTCTACATCATGAGCTATGTTGTCCACCTTCAAAGAGATACTATCTAATTTTTCTAGTTTCTCTTCTACACTCTTGTTGAAGGCTTTTTGAGAAGTGATAAAGTCTTTAAGCATGCTCTCTAATTCAGAAGTGGAGTTTTTGGTGCTAGGATAATTGTTGTTGTTCCCATAATTGTTGGATGGGAATGGTCTAGGATTTCTACAAAAATTACTCCTATAAGTATTGTTATTGAAGTTGTTCCTAGAAATAAAATTAACATCAACTTGCTCTCTTTCTTGAGCAAACAAAGAATTTAAAGGAACGTCATGAGGATCAATAGAAGCTCGCTTAGTAAGTAGAGTCATGATCATGTCAACCTTATCATTAAGGGAGGAGATCTCCTCAACAGAGTTTACCTTCCTACCAGTTGGAGCTCTCTCGGTGTGCCATTGAGAATAATTTGGCATCATCTCGTCCAATATCTTTGTGGCAGCACCAAGTGTAGCTGACATAAAGGTTCCTCCCGCGACCGAGTCTAACAGATTCCCCGAGGTAAAGTTCAATCCTGCATAGAAAGATTGGATAACCATCCAAGTAGTCAAACCATGTGTAGGGCAATTCTTTACGAGAGATTTCATATGTGCCCAAGCTTGAGCAACATGTTCATTATCCAATTGTCTAAAATTCATAATTTTACTCCTCAATTGGATAATCTTAGCTGGTGGGTAATACTTCCCAATAAAAGCATCTTTGCACTTATCCCAAGAATCTATGGTATTCCTAGTGAAAGAATGAAGCCACACTTTAGCTCCTCCTCTCAAGGAGAAAGGAAAAAAAAGCTTAACTTTAACAATATCACCATCTACTTCTTTATAATTTTTTTTGCATATCACAGAGCTCAACAAAATTGTTCAAGTGCAAAGCAGCATCATCTCCAACACAGGAGAATTGATCTTTCATAACAAGGTTCATTTAAAGCAGGTTTAATCTCATAGGACGTGTCTCTACTGACGGGAGCAGCAATAGGAGTGCAGATAAAGTTATTATTTTTGTGACTAGTGAAGTCCCACAACTTGTTGTTTTCAGTTGAGCCCATAGCAGCGGCAACAAGCAAGACCCAAGCAACTAAATTTTTTGTGGTTTTTGGTATAAGACTCTAAAGAAAAAAACTAGAAAGCAAACTAACAAGACTAAGAAGCAAAGGTAAAAGATAGCATGCAACTCCCCTATCTTGCACACTCGAGTCACCGACAACGGTGCCAACAAACTTTGCTTGATGACGAGATGATGTATATACTTCTCGCACCTCATTGGTTACCCCAAGTGGAAGGTTGAGATGTAGTCAGGAGGACTTCTAGGCTCAACAAGTAGATGTATCCCACCCTGGCGCTAGCAGAAGACGTGTTCCTGCACACACAAAAATAACTTTTCCCCCAACGAGTACAGAGAGGTTGTCAATCTCTTCAACCTTGTAGTTTGCAAAGGATCAAAACACAAGTGGGAATAGTAATAGTGATTGCAAGGGAAAAGTAAATGAAAGCGGTAAATGATGGAGGTGTAAACAATGATGGTGATATGGACCGGAGTCACATGATGTTCACTAGTGATGTCTCTCTCCCAAAAGACGATAAACAACTATGCTTGGGTAAAGAAATCATAGTTGGGCAATTGACAAATTATGAACGCACCGCAGCGCTAATTATGCTACTAGATAGTTAGAGGTTCAATAGTAATGGGCAGTACGTTAAGACAAGTAGATCATTTATTCATCAACATCTACTTACTAATCATCCACCTTGAGATATCTATCCAGAATATTTCGCCGGTATTAAGTTGCGAGCCCCACCCAAAGTGTAAACTCAAAGCAACGGACAACTGCATTAACGAACTATGCGTAAGGTAAACAATCCTTGCAACCGTGGTCACAAGCACCATTGTTTTCTCCCTGGTGGCAACAACACATCCCCTAGTCTCATGTTTTTGTCACTCAAGCTAGACATCGAGGGTCATGAACCCACAATCATGCATAATGCTCCCTCTTGGAGTTATAATCTACTACTCGTCCAAAGAAATAAATAGCAATGGAGAACATGCATGAATCACAAAGGAACATAATATAAAAGGATAATCAAATATATAACTCATAACAATGTGAACATAATCTCATAATCCATCGGATCCCAACAAACCGAGCATAGAAATAGCAAGAGAATTACATAGATGCCTTGATCATGTAGGGCAGCTCACAAGGACTAAACATTGAAGCACAAGATTGGAGAGAAGACATCACATAGCTACTGGTCATGTAATCATGGTACAAGGAGGACTACTCACGGCATGTCCGGGAAGCATCCATGGCGGTGGAGAAGCTCCCGGAGGTCAATCCTCCCTCCGACAGGGTGCCGAGAAGAGGTCTCGTGATGCTCCCGATCTCGGAAGCGCTGAGGCGGCGGAACGATGGAGAAATTCGCGATTCTGGAAGTTGTCGAAGGGTTTCCTCTCGGAGGACTAAATATAGGCCAAAGGAGAGCACCGGAGGAGGTGGGGCCCACCCAGGCGGCCTCCTGGCGTGCCCTAGGGCCTGGCCGCGCCAGCAGGTCGCCTGGAGGGCCCCTGGCCCGCCTCTGGCCCATCTTCGATGATGTGGAAGCTTCTGTTTCGCTGATTTTTTATATATTTTTCCTGGAATTTTCGGGCTTCGGAATATTGGGTAAAAGCCCGTGCAAAATAGACATCAGCACACAGAAACTGGCACTGGGTGCACTGAGTTAGTAGGTTAGTCCAAATATGGAAGTGTAGCAAAACATATAACAATGTTACCCAAAAGATCATGGAACAAGCAGAAATTATAGATACGTATGGGACGTATCAGGGGCAACCCGAAGAGGGGGTTGCCACCTCTTGCCTTGGGAGGCAAGTCACCCCTTGGTCGCTGCCCCACTCTAGGGGAAACCCTAGGGCCACTAGCCCCCTCCTCCCCTCATATATATATGTGAGGGGAGGGAGGGATGCAACACCATGATACGTCTCCAACGTATCTATAATTTTTGATTGTTCCATGCTATTATATTATCTGTTTTGGACGTTTTATATGCATTAATACGCTGTTTTATATTATTTTTGGCACTAACCTATTAATCTCGAGGCTAGTGCAAGTTTCCGTTTTTCCATGTTTTTGAGTATTGCAGATAAGGAATATTAAACAGAGTCAAACAAAATAAAATCTCCGAAATGATTTTTCTTGGACCAGAAGAAACCAAGAAGTCTTGCAGTAGGGGGAAGGGCACCAGCCGGGAGGCCACAAGCCTGCAGGGCGCTCCCCACGGGGTGCACCCCCTCACTTGTGGGTCCCTTGAAGGCCTCCTAACCCTATTCTCCGGCGTATAAATTCCCAAATATTCCCCATTGCAAAAGAGAGCCACGAAAATACTTTTCCGCCGCCGGGAGCCTCTGTTCCCGTGAGATCCAATCCGAGAGCCTTTTCTGGTAATCTTCCAGAGAGGGAATTGGTCATGGAGGGCATCTAGAGACCTATGGGTCCATAGCTAGTAGCTAGATGGCTTTTTCTCTCTCTTTGATCTTCAATACCATGTTCTTCATGATCTTCATGGAGATCTATCCGATGTGATACTCTTTTCCGGTGTGTTTGTCGAGATCCGATGAATTGTGATTTATGTTTAGATTGTCTATGAATATCATTTGAATCTATTCTGAATTCTTATATGCATGATTTCATATCTTAGCAAGTCTCTTCGAGTTATTGGTTTGGTTTGGCCAACTAGATTGGTAATTCTTGCAATGGGAGAAGTGCTTAGTTTTGGGTTCA
Source organism: Hordeum vulgare subsp. vulgare (assembly GCF_904849725.1). Classification (NCBI taxonomy): domain Eukaryota; kingdom Viridiplantae; phylum Streptophyta; class Magnoliopsida; order Poales; family Poaceae; genus Hordeum; species Hordeum vulgare. The sequence continues at coordinate 345,442,350 of NC_058522.1, read as the reverse complement.
ATCTTGCGGTGTCCTCCCGAGTGGCATAGTAGGGGTAGTGAGGCACATATTGTATTATTGCCATCGAGGACAAAAAGATGGGGTTTTCATCATATTCCTTGAGTTTATCCCTCTACATCATGTCATCTTACTTCATGTGTTACTCTGTTCTTCATGAACTTAATACTCTAGATGCACACAGGAGTCAGTCGATGTGTGGAGTAATAGTAGTAGATGCAGAATCGTTTCGGTTTACTTGACACATACGTGATACCTATGTGCATAATCATTGCCTTAGATATCTTCATAAATATTCACTTTTCTATCAATTGCTCGACAATAATTTGTTCACCCATCGGATTATTTTCCTTTATGAGAGAAGCTTCTAGTGAAACCTATGGCCCCGGGTCTATTTTCCATATTATACTTTCAGATCTATAAACCTAAAATATCTTGCTGCAATTTGTTTACTTTTTTTTTCGCAATCTTTTATATCTATCTCTATCAGTTCTCATCCTTGCAAATAACTCTGAAGGGATTGACAACCCCTTTTTAGCGATGAGTGCAAGAGTTTGATTATTTGTGTAGGTGCTATGATTGGGGCCTTGCTTGTTCCTCCTACTGGATAGATACCTTGGTTCTCAACAAACTGAGGGAAATACTTACGTACATTGCTGCATCGCCCTTTCCTCTTCAAGGGAAAACCAACGCAAGCTCAAGAGGTAGCAAGAAGGATTTCTGGCGCCATTGCCGGGGAGGATATATAGCAAGATCAAGCCTACCAAGTACCCATCACAAACTCATCTCTTGCATTTACTTTACTTTCCATTTGCCTCTTGTTTTCCTCTCCCCCACTTCTAAAACGATTTTCAGAAAATACCAAAAAGATTTGCCTTTTTATTCGCCCTTTTTTCGTTCGTATTTCCGTTTGCTCGCTTGTGTGCTAGATCACTTTGTTTTTCATGATGACTCAAGAGAATACCAAGTTATGTGTCTTTCCCACTACTAATAATAATGATTTTATTAGTACTCCAATTGCTCCCGCCACTAGTGCGGAATCTTGTGAAATTAATGCCGCTTTGCTCAATTTGGTTATGAATGAACAATTTTCTAGCCTTCCTAGTGAAGATGTCGCATCCCATCTAAATACTTGTGTTGAGTTGTGTGATATGCAAAAGAATAAATATGTGGATAATGAAAATTTTAACTTGAAGCTCTTTTCCTTTCTCACTACTAGATCGTGCTAAAACTTGGTTTTCATCTTCACCTAAAAATAGTATTGATTGATGGAATAAGTGTAAAGATGTTTTTATTTCCAAGTACTTTCTGCCCACTAAGATTATCTCCCTTAGGAACGATATAATGAATTTTAAGAAACTTGATCATGATCATGTTGCACAATCTTGGGAGAGGATGAAACTAATGATTAGGAATTGGCCCGTGCATGGTTTGATTTTATGGATGATTATACAATTTTTTATGCAGGATTGAATTTTCCTTCTAGAAATCTTTTAGATTCCTCCGCGGGTGGTACCTTTATGGAAATCACATTAGGAGAAGGTGCTAAACTCCTAGATAGTATTATGGAAAATTACTCTCAATGGCATACCAAAAGATCTCCTACTAGTAAAAAAGTGCACGCTAATGAAGAATTAAACACTTTGAGTGGAAAGATGGATGAATTAATGAAATTGTTTGCTAGTAAGAGTGCTCCTATTGATCCCAATGATATTCCTTTGTCTTCTTTGATTGGAAATAACAATGAATCTATGGATGTGAATTTTGTTGGTAGGAACAATTTTGGCAATAACGCATATAGAGGTAATTTCAATCCTAGGCCGTTTCCTAGTAATCCCTCTAAAAATTATGGTAATTCCTACAACAATTCTTATGGAAATTGTAATAAGATGCCCTCTGATCTTTAGAATAATATTAAATATATCATTAGCTCGCAAAAAGGTTTCAATGCTATGATTGAAGAAAAATTGCTCAAGATTGATGATTTGGCTAAAAACGTGGATAGAATTTCTCTTGAGATTTATTCTTTGAAAATTAGATCTATTTCACCCAAGACTGAAATTAATGAGTATTCAAAATCTATTATAATTTCTTTTGGTAAGTGTAAGGAAAGAACCACTAGAATACGTGCTAAGCATGAATGACTTTAAAAGGTGTTTTCTCATGATAATAATGATGAAGATGTTGAAGTGATTCATGTGACACCTATTGAATCTTTGTTTTATAGTACAAATCTTGAAATGGATGGGACTGCAGATGAGTCAACTTTAGTTAAAAGGCGTCCCAATGATTTGGAGTTTGTAGATCATAATGATAAGATTGGTAAAAGCGGGATGGAAGATGTCAAAACTTTAAATAGCAATGAGCCCACTCTTTAGGATTTCAAGGACATTAATTATGATAGTTTCTGTTTGATTGATTGTGTTTCCTTTTTGCAATGCATGTTGAATTCTCCGCACGCTTATAATCAAAATAATGTTTTACTAAACATATTGTGGACGCTAAGATGAAATCTTTTAAAGAAAAACTTGAGTTGAAAGTCTCTATACCTAGAAAGCTTTATGATGAGTGGGAAGCTACTATTAAGATTAAAATTAAAGATTACGAGTGCCATGCTTTGTGTGATTTCAGTGCTAGCGTTTCCAAGATTCCAAAAACTGTATGTGATGAGCTAGGATTTTGTGAATTTGATGATTGCTCTTTAAATTTGCATCTAGCGGATTCTACAATCAAGAAACCTACATGAAGGATTAATGATGTTATTATTGTTGCAATTAGGAATTATGTGCCCGTAGATTTGAGTGTTCTTGATGTAGATTGCAATCCTACATGTCTTATTATTCTTGGTAGACCTTTCCTCAGAATGATTGGTGCAATTATTGACATTGAAGAAGGAAATATTAGATTCCAATTTCCATTAAGCAAAGGCATGGAGCACTGTAATAGAAAGAAAATAAGGTTAGATTATGAATCTGTTATGAGAGCTACTTATGGATTGAATACCAAAGATGACAATACCTAGATCTATTGCATTATTCCTAGCTAGGGGCGTTAAACAACAACGCTTGTTGGGAGGCTCCCAATTTTAACTTTACGCTTTTGTTTTTGCTTCTGTTTTCTAGTGATGCGCACATTATTACCTCTGTAATAATTTTTTTTCTTGTTTTAATTAGTCTTTGAGCCAAGTAAGACCGTTGGGATGGTCTACGGTATTTGAAAGTTGATTTTGCTGAAAAACTGAAACTTTTGCTCTCGGTCCGGGAATTTTGTAAATTCACTGGAACGTGCTTTGTATCTTAATTTTTACACAATATTTATTCACAAACTTCCCATAGTTTCCAAATTTTTCAGAACTTTTGGAGTTATATAAGTATATCAAGTAAATAGATTACTACACACTGATATGTCTTTGACAGATTCTGTTTTCTTTGTATTGTTTGCTTATTTTGATGAATCTATCGGTTGTATCACGGGGTATGAACCATGGAGAAATTGAAATACAGTAAATATTACATCCATATAAATAAAGAATGAGTTCATAGCTGTACCTAAAGTGGTGATTTATTTTTCTTATACTAACGGATCTCATGAGTTTTCTGTTGAGTTTTGTGTTGTGAAGTTTTCAAGTTTCGGGTAAAGATTTGATGGACCACGGAATAAGGAGTGGAAAGGGCCTAGCTTGGGCATGCCCAAGGCATCCAAAGCCATAATAAAGGATACCAAAGAGCCTAAGATTTAGATGCCCCGGAAGGCATCCCCTCTTTCATCTTCAATCCATTAGTAAATTTACTTGAGGCTATATTTTTATTCACCACATGATATGTGTTTTGCTTGGAGCGTCTTGTATGATATGAGTCTTTACTTTTTAGTTTGCCACAATCATCCTTGCTGCACACATCTTTTGAAAGAGACACGCTGAATCATGAATTTATTAGAATACTCTTTGTGCTTCACTTATATCTTTTGAGCTAGGCAATGTTGCTCTAGTGCTTCACTTATATCTTTTAGAGCACGCGGTGTGGTGTTTTATGGAAATTATTAAACTCTGGTACCTCATTTATATTATTTTGAGAGTTCTTTAAGCAGCATGGTAATTGGTTTAGGTTTTGAATTTAGTCCTAATATAATGGGCAACCAAGAGGGATATAATAAAAACTTTCATATTAAGTGCATTGAATATGATGAGAAGTTTGATTCCTTGCATATGGTTTTAAGATATCAAGATGATAAGATAAGAGTCATGCTACTAAGTAATTGTTAATTAGAATAAATACTTGTGTTAAAGCTTGTGATTCCCATAGCATGCACGTATGGTGAACCGTTATGTGATGAAGTCAGAGCATGATTTGTTTAATGATTGTCAACTTTGTGTGGAGGTCGGGATCACACGATGGTTAACTCCTACCAACCCTTCCCTAGGAGCATGCGTCTAGTACTTTGCTTCGATAACTAATAGGCTTTTGCAATAACTATGTGAGTTCTTTATTACTAATGTTGAGTTCATGGATTATACACACTCTCACCCTTCCACCTTTGCTAGCCTCTCTAGTACCGCGTAACTCTCGCCGGTACATGAAACCAACCTTCCTTAAAATAGCCACCATATATTTTGCTCAAAACAGCCACCATATCTACCTACCATGGCAATTTCATAGACATTCCGAGAAATATTGCCATGCAACACCAGAGTCCTGTTTTTATGACACGCACCATCACTTCCATATTGCTTAGAGCAGCGTCCTGTGTGAGAAAAGGATGATGGAACCTAAGATTCCCTCACAAGTTGGGATGAGTCTCCGGACTTTACAAAAAAATAAAAGAGGCCAGCAAAGCCCATAAAAAATAAAAGAGGCAAAAGAAGCCCACACAAAAAAGAGAAAAAAATGAGAGACCGAGAGAAGGGACAATGCTACTATCTTTTTCCACACTTGTGTTTCAAAGTAGCACCATGTTCTTCATAGAGAGTCTCCTATTTTGTCACTTTCATATAACTGGTGGAATTGCATGTTTTGCACAACCACTTAGTTTCCTTTTTGAGCTTTCATACACTTATAGCTCTAGTGCATTTGTTGCATGGCATCTCCATAGCGTGTTGACAAACCTAGTTGATGTGAGACTATCTTGTTCCTTTTTTTGCAACCTCCACCATACTCTATTCCACCTATAGTCCTATATCCATGGCTCACGCTCATGTATTGCATGAGAGTTGAAAAAGTTTGAGAACCTAAAAAGTGTGAAGCAATTGCTCGATTTTCATCGGGGTTGTGCATGATTTAGATACTTTGTGTAGTGAAGATGGAGCATAGCCAGACCATATGATTTTGTAGGGATAACTTTCTAAGACCATGATATTTTCAAAGGAAGCAATTGCCTTATTAGTATGCTTGAACTATTATTGTTTCTATGTCAACATTAGACTTTTGTTTTGAATCTTATGGATCTGAATATTCATGCCACAATAGAGAATATTACATGGATAAATATTTTAGGTAGCATTCCAAAACAAAAATTCTGTTTTTATCATTTACCTACTCGAGGACGAGCAGGAATTAAGCTTTGGGATGCTTGATACTTCCCCAACGTATCTACAATTTTTGATTATTCCATGCTATTATATTATGTGTTTTAGATGTTTTATACGCATTAATAGTTTTGGGACTAACCTATTAATCTAGAGCCTAGTGCCAGTTTCTGTTTTTCCCATGTTTTTGAGTATTTCAGGTAAGGAATATTAAACGGGGTCCAAATGGAATGAAATCTCCAGAATGATTTTTCTTGGACAAGAAGAAACCCAGAAGACTTGGAGCAGGGGGCAGGGAACCTGCCGGGAGGCCAAAGCTTGAAGGGCACGCCCTAGGGGGTGGGGCCGCGCCCTGGCTTGTGGGTGCCTTGCAGGCCTCCTAACCCTATTCTTCGGCCTATAAACTCCCAAATATCCCCCATTGCAAGAGAGAGTCACAAAAATACTTTTCCGCCGCTGGGAGCCTGTGTTCCCGTGAGATCCAATCTGGGACACTTTTCTTGTAATATGCCGGAGAGGGAATTGATCACGAAGGGCATCTACATCAACTCCATTGCCCCTCCGATGATGCGTGAGTAGTTCACCACAGACCTATGGGTCCATAGCTAGTAGCTAGATGGCTTCTTCTCTCTCTTTGATCTTCAACACCATGTTCTTCTTGATCTTCATGGAGATCTATCCAATGTAATACTCTTTTGTGGTGTGTTTGTTGAGATCCGATGAATTGTGAGTTTGTGTTCAGATTATCTATGAATATTATTTGAATCTCTTGTGAATTCTTATATGCATGATTTCATATCTTAGCAAGTCTCTTCGAGTTATTGGTTTGGTTTGGCCAACTAGATTGGTAATTCTTGCAATGGGAGAAGTGCTTAGTTTTGGGTTCAATCTTGTGGTGTCCTCACCTAGTGATATAGTAGGGGTAGCGATGCACGTATTATATTGTTGCCATCGAGGATAAAAAGATGGCGTTTTCATCATATCACTTGAGTTGATCCCTCTCCATCATGTCATCTTACTTAATGCGTTACTCTGTTCTTCATGAACTTAATACCCTAGATCCAGGCAGGAGTCGGTCGATGTGTGGAGTAAAAGAAGTAGATGCAGAATCGTTGCGGTCTACTTGACACGGACGTGATGCCTCTATGCATAATCATTGCCTTAGAGATCTTCATAATTATTCGCTTTTCTATCAATTGCTCGACAATAATTTGTTCACCCACCATATTATTCTCCTTTATGAGAGAATCCTCTAGTAAAACCTATGCCCCCCGGGTCTGTTTTCCATATTATACTTTCAGATCCATAAATCAAAAATACCAGAAATATTTTGTTGCAATTTATTTACATTTGTTTCCGCAATCTTTTATATCTATCTCTATCAGATCTCATCCTTGCAAATAACTCTGAAGGGATTGGCAACCCCTTTTTAGCATTGGGTGCAAGGGTTTGATTATTTGTGTAGGTACTACGATTGTGGCCTTGCTTGTTCCTCCTACCGGATTGATACCTTGGTTCGCGCTGCATCACCCTTTCCTCTTCAAGGGAAAACCAACGCAAGCTCAAGAGGTAGCACATCACAAGCCAAAGTGCAGCCACTCCCTCTCTCTCTAGATCAATTTCTCCTCTAGATTCTCGCGGCAACGCTTGTCGAAGCCTTGCTGGGACAGCCCCACCACCAACGCCACCACGCCGTCATACTGTTGGAGAACTCATATACCTCTCCTCCCTCGCTTGCTGGATCAAGGAGGCAGAGACGTCATCGAGTTGTACGTGTGCTGAACGTGGAGGTGCCGTTTGTTTGATGCTAGATTGGGATGGATCTTGATTGGATCGCGGGACAGATCATGATTGCATCACGAAGACGTTCGACTACATCAACCGTGTTTCTTAACGCTTCACACTTAGCGATCTACAAGGGTATGTGGATCCACTCTCCTTATCGTATCTTGTTGATCTTCATAGATTGATCTTGGCTGTTTGTAGGAAATTTTATGTTTCCCATCCAACGTTCCCCAACACGTACCCCAAGTAAATATTACATGAATTTTTTAGCATCTAAGGTTGGGGATACTACGCATCTCACCTCTCTTCATCAACAATTATCGGCTAGCCAATTTTGATCCTAAGTATTCATTCATTCACGTGTGCTATTATTGAAGGATATTTTGTGTTTACTATCCCCTTTTATTCTATGCACCATTCTGGTAGAGCTAATTCTTGGTTGATTTATAGAATGATTCATGAGCTTCACTTAAATATTTTGAGTATGTCTTTATAGAATGCTTCGTGTCCTTCCCTTATATATTTTGAGCTTGGATACTCGTCTCTCTATATTCATTGAAGAATCCTCTATGAACTTCACTTATATCTTGTTGAGAGTAGTTTGATGATCACTCTTGTGATTCACTTATAACCTAAGAGAAAGTGTTGAATGAATTGAATTTCATAAAACGTGAAATTACATATGCTTCATATCCTTGTACCATGAGGAGTAGTAACTTCACATACTAAGAGTATAAGCAATAAAATTTATTGGAGGTTAGAAAACATAGCATTGGTCACTTCAAAAATTCATGAAATAATATTGAAGGAAGAGAGATTTCACATATAAATATACTATCTTGGACTTCTTCTATGATTTTTAACCCCATTAATTATTTTCAAACTTGATCAAGTAGTTGACGTTGGACAAGGAAGACAACATGATGGTTATGTTTGTTTATATTCACACAGAAGTTATATTGTCATGGATCCTCTAACATGTGGTGCTTCCTTTAGATCCTTTGCTAGCCCAGAAATTCGCACTAAATAGAGATAGTACTTGTGCATCGAAACTATTGAGCAAAGTTTCTTCCATCAGAGTCCACCATACCTACCTATATATGGTATTTCAGTTCCATTCCTAGTAAATCTGCATGTGCCACCTCTAAAACCTTCAAATAAACATCCGTTTTGTGTTCTTGTACTTCTCATGGGGCGATGGGGTGGTCATTAGATTCCATACTAAGTGAGTTATTCTCATGATGAGTGTTTATTCACTTGTTATTGCATGAGAGAGGCTCGTAAAAGGATGCCCAGTCCTTCATAATACAAAAATAAATAAACAAGATTTCCCCCTAGAAAGTTGATTGTTTGGATGGCACCCGTGGATAAGGATAGCCATGGAATGTGATTAGATAGTTAAGGGGGAGTAAAATTTCAATTCTTCTCGGGAACCACAAACAATGAGATTAGCATGGAAGATATTGAGAACTCTGTTGTGACATTGACATGAAAGGCACACCACCCAAAATTACATATTCAGTTGTATTTTGGAAAAATGAGCTTTGGCACATTTTCAAATCCCTGTTTCTCTCTGCGAAGGGACAATCTATTTACTTTAATGTCACTTACTTTTCATGTTGAGTCAACTTCTTACTCCAATCTATCATGTGGTGGGGAATGATCCAGGCACATATATCCAGTTGGATATAGGTGATCATGATTCATTATTGTTGACATTATCCGTGAGATAAATAAGTTGTGAGGCAGAACATAAGCCCCTATCTTCCTATGTGTTTGATTAGAATTGCTTGTTCTAAAAATATGCATTGGGTTCAGCACTCCTCGAAGAGTAAATGATAGTTGAGTATGTGGAATTTGCTAAATGAAATCTCCTACATAGACCCTTCCTAAAAATAAGATGAATTGTAATTGTTTGATGATTGAGAACATAGTTTGCTAGTTTTCAAGAAATTTTACGGTCTATACTTTAACATGTGAATATCTTGGTACTTGATCATGAGAAGTTCTATGAGAAATGAGTTGTTGGTTATGATGCTAGAAAAAGTGATCGGAGTTACCATTGATCAAACTTATATATTATGCTAGCATTCACACTTCATAAATTATTTCTTTCATCAGTTACCTACTCGAGGACGAGCAGGAATTAGGCTTGGGATGCTGATATGTATCCAACGTATCGATAATTTATGAAGTATTAATGCCAATATTCTACAACTTTTATATACTTTTGGCAACACCTTATATTATTTTTTGGGACTAACTTACTTATCCTGCCCCCAGTGCCAGTTCTTGTGTTTTGTGTGTTATTTGTTTCATAAAAATTCCATATAAACAGAGTCCAAAAGCGTTAAAAAATTACCGAGATTTTTGGAATATATGTGAATTTTGGGAAGAATAATCAATACCACAGGATGCCTGCGGTGCCCACGAGGCAATAGGGCGTCAACAGGGGGTGGCCGCGCCCTGATGCCTTATGGCCTCCACTTAGTCGGTTGGGGGCCTTCTTTCGCTGCAAGAAAGATATTTTTCCGATAAAAATCCCCTCGAAATGTTAGCCGGATCGGAGTTACGGTTCTCCGGATGTTTAAAAAATGGTGAAGGGCCAGAAAATAGCAGCGAAAAAATGAGAGAAACAGAGAGAGATCCAATATCGGAGGGGCTCTCGCACCTCCGGGAGCCATGGATGCCAAGTACCAGAGGGAGAAACTCTCCCTAGATGAAGAGAGGCCATGGAGTAGGAAGCCCAAGGGGGAGACACGCTCCCTCTCTATTCGGGCGGCGCCCGAGTGCCATCGGGGGGACCATCGCCGCGTTGATCGTCTTCATCAACATCACCGTCTCCATTACCTTCCATCTATCTATTGTGGTCCACTCTCCCGCACCCCACTGTAATCCCCTACTTGAACATGTTGTTTCATGCCACATATTATTAATAAATGATCTGTGGCCATCCTATGATGTTTGTTTATATTTATGTTGTCCTTTGGGTTGATTGATGATCTCGATTGATTTGAGTGTATATTTTATTTTGGTATTGTCCTTTGGTGCCCTTCTTGCAGCGCACACGTGAGGGAATTATCGCTGTAGGGTTTGCAATATGTTCATGATTCGCTTATAGTGGGTGGCTAGAGTGACAGAAGCTTACACCCGAGTAAGGGAGTTGTTTGCGTATGGGAGTAAAGGGGACTTGATATTTAATGATATGGTTGGGCTTACCTTAAGGATTTATAGTAGTTGCGGATGTTTTCTGGAGATCCAATCATAAGTTCATATGATCCAGGTATGGAAAGTATGTTAGATCATGCGTCTCCATCATATAAAATTGCAAAAATGATTATCGATCTTGTTATCAATTGTGTAGGATGATTCCACACACGATATGATCATTATTCCACACTTTCTATTTGTCATATATTCTAGCTTTATTTAGGAAGAGACTATTTTCATATTTTCGTTCCCAGTATCATATAAAGCTATCCTCTTTAAACCCACAACACAATTTTGTTTCTTGTCACTAGAGAGAAGCAAGTGTTCGGTGTATGTAGAGTTGTATCCGTGGCAGATAGGACTTGAGAGAATATTGATCTTACCTTTAGCTCCTTGTGGGCTCGAAACTCCATACTTACCACTTCAATCTTTGGAATTGCTAAAATTATTCCTTGCACTCGGGGATTATCAATACATCTTAGTGTGCATGATGATTATGCTCTACCTGTTTGAATGTCTTCATTGCATTGCATGATATATTTAGATCCTTGATTGTTATCCCTACCTGATCTTGTATTTCTTCCGCTTACTTTGAATAAGTTTAATGTTTCAAAGCTTTTCATAGAAATCACCTATTCACCCCCCTCTAGTCGATAACTAGCACTTTCAATTGGTAATAGAGCAAGGTACTCCCTTGTTCTGTGTGTTGGTTGAACCATTGAGAGTTTTAGCTATGACGTCTGCACGGATAATCAAGGTCCCTGCTACGTGCATTGTCTTTGATGGCATCGATTACCCATACTGGAAGAACGAGATGCGCGTGCATCTCGAAGCCATTGGTAACGACCTCTCGTATGTCATCATGGCTGGTGTTCCCAAGATTGGTGAAGGTGTCACAGCTGCCGATGTGAAGAGATTTTCTCAACTAGACACTATCGCCAAGAACATCATTTGTGGTCATCTGAAGCAAGGACAATACGGTCGTGTGATTGCTCTTGAGACTGCAAAGAAAATATGGGAATGGCTGTCCAAAGTCAACGAAAGTGTCTCATCACAAAGAGACTCGCGTGTAGATGTGCTCTGCAACCTATTCAACCGCTTCAAAAGGCTTGACAATGAAAATGTCCATATCACATTTGATCATATCACTGATATCTCAAATGAGTTGAATGCTCTAGGCGCCAATGATATCACCAAACATGAAGTTGTGAAGAAGCTATTGAAATCTCTTGATAGTTCCTTTGACACTCTTGCCCTCAGGATCCAAGAACGCCCTCATTTCAAGGAATTGGATCCTGCTGATATACTTGAGAGGCTAAACAGTCAAGAGTACCAACAAGTCGAGAAAAGGGAAATCCATGGTTCTAGCTACAGTCGTTCTCGTGCACTGAAGGCAAAGGTTGTGTCTTCATGTGAAGGCAAATTTGAATGCATTTCTAATGGTGCCGAAGACTTTGGCAAAGAAATCGCTCTGCTTGTATGAAAGTTCCAGAAGTTTGCCAAGTCAAAATGCTTTGGAAAGTCTTTAAGGCGTGAATCCAAGTAATCAGGTGAAATGTCTTCGCATCATAGCAATAGCAATCCTATCACAAGTGGAAGAAAGTAGGTCACTTCATCACTCATTGTCCTTGATGGGAGAAGGAATCAAAGAAGAAGAGAAAGAACTATGATTCTGATGACCAGAAGAAGAAAAAGCATCACAAGTCTTCATCCCAGTCTTCGTCACATAAGAAGAGCTCCAAGGCACATTCTTTCATTGGCAAGGAGATGGATTCTGACGCTGAATCTGGGTTGAAGCTGAAGAGGGATTTGAGGAGGAGTGTGATTCTAAAGTTGCTGGTTTGGCTATGGCTTCTGCATTCGTCACCTCATCTTTCTTCGACCCTGAAGATAATGGTCACCTAATCAACACTGAACCTAGTGATGACGACAATACTCCACTCTACTGCTTCATGTAAAAAGGCTCCAAGGTATCCTCAAGAGCTTCACGCTATGACTGTGATAGCGAAGCTGAATTTGATGACGACTTGAAACCTAGATATTCTAAACTTGTCAAAAATTCTACTAAGCAACAAAATGCTATTGAAAAAAGCAATAAATTCTAGAGAAAAGCGACGACATGTTGCAGAGCGAGATGAGTCTGAACGAAGCTATGTCAGAAGATATGTGTGATCTTCGTTCAAGCTTTGAGGATCTCCAAAATCGTTGTGATTATATCTCAACTGATCATGAGAAGCTTTCTCTTGAATATCTTCAAAGAATCCTTGATCTTGAAAAGTTGAAAGAGGCTCATGAGGATCTTTGGAAGGGAAATGACTCGCTCCTTGGTGAACAGATCAGTACCGCTCACGATGAATTTGATGCTCTATGCTTAAAATGCCTTACTCTTGAAGCTAACTATTCCACTGCTGAATGTTCAAATGCTTCTAAAAATGCGTTATCTTCAACTATACATGTGGTATCTAACCCCTCATCTGAGGAAATTACTTCTATCAGTGCTGACAATGATAGGTTGAAGACATTACTTGGGACAAGCATGTACAAAAAGTTTGAAGGGACATAAAATCTTATGTGATGTCCTCAAGAAGACAATCGTGAACAAAAACCTTAGGAAAGAGAATGTTGGTTTCAAAATAAACATTAATGTTGATGGATCTTAATAGAAGCATGAGCGGTACCCCAAAACCACATGGGTTTCTGCAAAGGGCCCCTCAGTTGATCCATCCACATTATCTGGCTTTAACTATGCTAATCCTATCATTATTGATGAATCCTTCGGTTCCAACTATAAACTGTTCAAATGCCAAAATGGTGAAGTGTTTACTTGGTTCATTGGCACTAACTGCATAAATGGTTCACCCATGAAGAGGATCTTAGTTCCTAAATGCCTTCTTGAGAAGCTTCATGTGAATGTCATGATGACATCTCTCAAGAAGAAGACATTCCCCAGAATAATGTCTTCGAGAAGACAAAGGTCTTCATATGATCGCACTAACAACTACACTTCACAGGGAAGGACTCAAAAGTCTCATGAATATGAGCATTACGCCACGAACCGTTATGTTCACCCATCTAATAACTTCTCTTCATATTCATTTGAGTATTCTAACCCTCATTTGAAGCGTGCTATTAGGGCAGCATTGCCTAAATTATTTGATGTTGCTTTACGTCTCATTGCTTCTAATACACCCCTCAGGATGTGGATGGTTAAGAAGAACAAATATCTTCATGCACCATCGGGTCTCTAGAGGATGAAGCCTAACTCGAATACTATATCTAGAGACTCAAAAACATTTTTTTCTGGACGCAAGAAAAGTAATAAAAATGGTGTCACCATTTATATCGTCGAGTGTTACTATTACTTACACTACAATATCTTCAACAATGCATGTTTTTATTGCATGCCTTGGTGAACAAAACTAATTCTCAATGCAGGAAGACACATCTAGTGCAACCGAATGGATCATGGATAGTGGATGCACTAGTCACATGAATGGTGATAGAAGCCTATTGATGGAGTCAACTCTTGGACCTCCAACCAAATATCACACCGTCTTTGCCGATAAAAGCAACATCAAAGTACTGGCACTAGATAGAGTTGCTATCACAAGGGAAAGGCACATGGAAAATGTTATACTTTTCGAATCCCTTGGTTACAACTTAATGTCTGTCTCAATGCTTTGTGATCTAGACATGATTTTCATATTTGGTAAATCCCGATGTATTGTACTAATGGCCTCTGACAAAACCAAAGTCTTTGAAGGTCTTTGAAGAGGTGATCTATACATGGTAGACTTCTCTGCATGACCACAGGTTGCCACATGTCTTCTAGCTAAAGCTTCAGAATGCTGGCTATGGCATCGAAGTCTAGGACACGATGGTATGAGAAACTTGCATACACTCGCCAAGAAGAATCACATCGAGGGTGTTAAGTTCAAGAAGGATCACCTGTGTGGTGCGTGTGAAGCTGGGAAGACGACTAGGGCCAAACACCCCTCAAAGACTATCAAGACGACTTCTAGTCCCTTCGAACTGCTCCACATGGACTTATTCGGTCGTACTCACTACTCCACTTTATCTACCAGTGCAAATCTATATGGCTTCGTAATTTTTGATGATTACTCTACATATACCTGGGTGCACATCTTACTTTATAAGATGAAGTGCCTGATGTCTTCAGACGCTTTGCAAACATGTGCATGACCAACTACAACATCAAGATCAAGCATTTCAGGAGTTACAATGGCACTAAGTACAAGAACACGGGTCTATATACCTATATTGACTCCCTTGGTGTCACTCATGAGTTCTCTGCTCCACACACACCACAACAACAAAAACATTGTGGAGCGCAAGAATAGGACACTCATAGAGGTGGTTTGCACTATGCTTGATGAGTACAAGACTCCACGAAAGTACTCGCCTGAAGCCATTAACACTGCATATCACATCATCAACATTGTATATCTTCACAAGTTCATCAAGAAAACCTCAAACGAGCTACTTACTGGTAAGAAACCCAATGTAAGTTATTTAAAAGTCTTCGGTGCAAGATGTTGGATTAGAGATCCACACCACACGTCTAAATTTGCACCGAAAGCAAATGAGGGTTTCACGCTAGGTTATGGAAAGGATTCGCACACCTATAGATCCTTCAAAAAATTTCACAATATAATTGTTGAGATTGTAGATGTGCGGTTCCATGAAACTAATGGCTTTCAAAGAGAGTACCTACCATCTGTGCTAGATGAACTTCCATCTGATGAAGCTATTAGGCCGATGGGCACTAGCATAATCATACCTGAGGAACCAGATGTTGAGGAAGTCATCATTCCTCCAGCTTCTCATCATGAAGACAATGATTCTCCTGAAGATAATGCTACTCGCGAAGACAATGCTCAGAAGCAGGACCAAACTCTTTGACCTCCTCATCCGCGAGTTACTAATGAACTGAAAATTGAGATGATGCTCGATAGCATCAATGCACCAGGTCTTCTCACTCGCTCAAGAGCTAACCAATTGGCTAACTTTTGTGGGCACTTTGATTTTAAGTCTATCTCAGAGCCCACCAAAGTAGATGAAGCTTTCATGGAATTAGAATGGGTTAAAGCCATGCAAGAAGAGTTTCATCAATTCAATCTCAACAACGTATGGTAGCTAGTAAAGTGTCCCGACCCACGTAAGCACAATATCATCAGCATAAAGTGGATCTACCTGTCCGGACCCCGATCCTAAGCCATAAGAATCCAGCTTGTAACACATCGCATCTCTTTGCGGTCTCACGCACGGTTAACCCCACGACTGCCACCTTACCTTAGCTGGGACCGTTTGCGCCTTTTGACTCACGTATGCATTTGTGTCGCTAGCATTCCGATGTCAAAGAACCCGGGTCGACATAACTAGTCATAAACTCAAGTGGCTCGAGTGTACAAAGACACGCATACATAACCCAGCAAACCAGGTGTCGGTCATCAGCGAGTGTAGACGAGTCGTAGCAAGCTCCAAGGACTCAATTACACCGCTTGACATTTCCCTATAGGGACAGACACAACAACTAATAAGGATACATGCCGGTCAACCAATGTGTCCGGAGCAGTAGCGCCTACCAAGGCTCATGGGAAGCACAAAGGGGCATTTCTCTGTATAGAGAGCTACTAAGGGCATACGACTAGGTGTCGAATCCCATACATATCATAGTGCATCACACGTACGCCTGACATACTCGATATGCATAGATACAACAATGGCATCATAACATAACCATACAACATCAAAACATTTATTTAGAAGACTTGGAAGAGTCTTGCATAATATATTCATACAGGGGGGGGTCACATGACCCGACACTCAAGTCATACAAGCAGAGTTATACAAACCAACGGAAGCATAAAAGCTGTCTGAGTACACACAGTTGAAAGGAAAAGGCATAAAGCTTGACTATCTACATATCCCTTCTGAAAGGGGCCATGTCTTAGCTGGGACACGAGCTACTCGTCATCGTCGATGTCTAGATAGAACCCACCTCTTGGCTCGTGGGTATCCTCTGCATCAATTATTAAGAAAACATGAGTACATGAGTAATCAGCAAGACTTTAGAACATGCCTATCTACTCATGCTTAGGTATCAATAAAGGGAGTTGTGGTGTTTCATGCAGCAAGCCAGCTTTGACTTTTGGCTAGACTAACTACAATTTTAAATAGTTTTAAACAACTTTGATAAGTCATACACGAGTCCACTACCACCACAACAATACACTATCGTGGACTCCCTTCCGTCTCCCTACGGAAATGCCATACATGATACTCACGCTTATCTTGATACTTTTATGAGTAGCCACTAACATTGTCTATGAACAACATATGTCTCCAAGTAGTCCATATCCACGGACGCGACTATTCGAATAGATCATAACCCTGCAGGGGTGTAATTCTTCACACACGCTCTCGCCACTTATCGCCATGTGCACGTCATGCACCTCGGCAACCTTCAAGCGGAAGCCCAGCAAGGGAGTCGGCCACGATCGTTAACCACACTAACACCTAGTCCAGGTTTATTGCCTATTTGAGAGTGAACCCGCACGGAAGTCTGGCCGAGGTTTCCGCCACGGCCCCAAACGATGTGCGCAGGGTTCCCAAGCCCACCATCCGGGTGCCAGTTGGTACACCGTGCCACTGCCTACCGCATCATAGCCCACCTCTAAGGTCAGCACTATGCACGGCCTCCAGCATGACTATAAACACCAGAAACTACTTGCAACTCCTGGACCGAGTACTAGGCGATTAATAAGCCAAGTGGGTCAATTAAGTATCCCAATGTGTGGTAGTATCTAGTCTTGGATTACATACACAGAACTCAGTTCCTAAGGACGGTTCCAATGAAACAACCCGCCATGTAGTCCTACATAGCCTTTCATCAGTACCTTTACCAATCAGGTTCCACACTTATTCTTTGTCACTAGAACACATTCATCCATTCCTGTTCATCACCTAGATGAAACAGACCTGACACAACTCTAGGCATAGCAAGCATAGCAGGAAAAGGCACATCACGACTCAAGAAACTACCAGGTATGCTAGGTTGCAAGGTTTGGCTATTTAGTGTGACAATGACAGGTCATGCAAAGGAATAGGTTCAACTACCGAAGTAAAACATTTGAATTATTTTTCCTAATGCAATAAGTGGGAGCAGGAGCAGGAACATGGAGTTATATCAGGATGATCAAAAGGTGCTTGCCTTGTTCCTCAGCAGAAGGATTAAATCTGTCAGACGGATATTCAGACGTATCCGGAATGGCAGAGCCTACCGAAATGATAACAATCAATCAATAACATTCATATGCAACAATATGATGCATGATCATGGCATGAAATGAATTGTAGCATGAGTTAATGTGGCTATCAAACTTTTAGGATGATGCTGATTTGAATTCAAATTCGAATATTAGTTGAAATAATATATTTATCATATTCATTTAATTGATTTGACCTGATGCTGTTTCATAACTTTGTTTTTCATGCATTAAAGTAGCACCATTGTGTTCATTGAATTTTTCTGATCAATTTGCATATATTATTTAAAGTTATAATCAATTTTCTATGAATTTCCAAAGTTTTAGCATTTTCTGGAATTATATTAAATAAGAAATAGAGTTACTGCATCAGCATGACATCAGCAGGTCCAACTCGCCGCTGAAAGTCAAACTTGACGAGTGGGACCCACTTGTTAGTGACTGTGGTCAGATTCCAGTTAAATTATAAGTTAATTAGTTATTTAACACGGGCTGGCCCACATGTTAGTGACTATTTAGGGTTTTAATTAATCATTTATTTTTATTATCCTAAACTTAATTATCCAGGGGGCTGGCCCCACCTGTCATAGACCTAGGGGGGTCAAACCCACCGGCGATGGGGTCAAACCCACCAGCGGCGAGCCTCCGGTGGCTCCAGAGACGGCGCAGGGCTTCGGGATTGCTCCTCCGGCGACCAAAAGGACGGCGGAGGGCACCAGGGGAACGACCACTTGATGGCACATCCATTTTTGCAAGTCTCAGAGGCTGAAACGGCGGGAGCTAACGCCAGCGACGAGCTCGGCGGCTGCCGGAGCTCGGGCAATGTCGAGGTCATCGATCCAATGGGCAAAAGGGACGTGGCTTGGCTCCTACATCATCTACACGTCCAGATGGAGCTGATGGCAGCCTCATATCGACCAACTCATCACCCGGGCGTCACCGGCGACGAGCTCCCACGGCGAATCTCGTCGGGCTCCGGTGGAATCGGGCGCTAGGGCACGGGATCCAAGGGGAAAACGAGGGGGAAGCACCCTGAGCTCACGGGGATTGCAGAGGCGTCCAAAGCATGCTCGGGGACGACCTGGAGAGGGAGAACGACGACGATGATCAACGGCGACCCGAGGAAGAAGACGACGACAATCTGGCAATGCAGGGCTCGGGGGCTCTTCTCCTTTGGCAGGGACGACAAGCTCGATGAGGTAGAGCGAACTGCATGCTCAGGGAGGCACTACTGGAATTCCTATATTTGCCGTCCGCCAAATCTTTGCCGTCAGCCAGAGGACGGCGAAGAGCCTCTTTACCGTGTGTTGGCAAAAAACAGACGGTAAAGAGGAGGCTGATGGCAAAATAAATATTTGCCATCAGCCACCTCTTTGCCGTCTGCTGACAGACGGCAAAGGTAGGGATGGCCGACGGCAAAGCTGTCCCACCCCACCCCTCCTCTCTCCCCATCCCACCCCGGCCCCACCCACCCCTTTGCCGTCTGCCTGAGTAGCTTTGCTGTCCGTGGCTGACGACAAAGGGGATCAGTGGCAGACGGCAAAGGAGATGGACCCCCGAAAAGTTAACGGTCGCCGCGCGCCTACCTCTCTCCTCTCTCCCACGCACTCTCTCTCTCTCCCACGCGCTCTCTCTCTCTCTCCCACGCACGCCCTGCGCCCCCCCTGCGGGCCTCCTCCTCCTCCCTGCGCCCCCAGCGCCGCCGCCGCCCCACCGCCGCCGCCTCCCCCCCCACCTCCCCACCTACACACCCCACCGCCGCCCTGCGCCCCCCCTCCACCGCCCTCTCCTCCACCGCCGGAGCTCGGTGAGTCCTTTTTTCGTTTAATTCATTAATTAGGTTAGTTAGGTTAGTTGTTAATTACCTATTGTTAGTTAGGTTAGTTAGGTTAGTTGTTAATGGTTACGTACTGGTAATTAGGTTAGTTTGGTTACTTGTTAGTTGTTAGTGGTAATTAGGTTAGTTGTTAGTGGTATTACCCCTCGAGCTAGGTTAGTTGTTAGGTTAGTTGTTAATTACCTACTGTGTGTTAGGTTAGTTGTTAGGTTTGTAGTTGACCGCGTAGAGCCCTCCGGTCGCCGCCTATGCTTGCACTAGCCACAACGTTGGGGAGCGTCGGTGAGCTTGTCACGCACCTGCCATGGCTACTATGCCATCGAGCTCACGTGCTGCAACAACGATGCTGCTGCAACCACCCCCATGCAGGTCGGTGCAGAAACATTACTGTTGGGACCACCCCCTTCAGGCACCGGTGATATTCGACTTCAACACCGAGGATATTACAACAGCTCGCAATAGTAGTTGTCGCACTGACACGACATATCGACGACACCCCTGACACCCGTCACGATGCCCCGAAACCCCGACACGACATCTCGACGAAACCCCTGACACCCGACACGATGCCCCGAAACCCCGACACGACGCCCCGACACGACATCTCGACGACACCCCGGCATGAAATATTTTTTTATGGAACCTGGAAAGTTTTATAAAGTAGTATAGGTAACCTGGAAAGTTTTATAGGTAACCTAGAAAGTTTTATAGGTAACCTAGAAAGTTTTATAGGTAAGCTAGAAAGTTTTATAGGTAACCTCGACCCCCGACCCCCGACAACACTCACCCTCGACCCCCGACCCCCTACCCCGACCCCCGACGCCTGCGCCGTGGTGGCCGGTAGCGACTGTTGGGGCAGCCCCCCAGCGGCGCGGTGGTGGCCGGCCACACCGGCCAGGGAGTGCCCGCGGCGTGGTAGTGCTGCAGCAGCAGCTGCGGCGACAGTGGCGGCGCCCCTCCGTGGAGTGGCTGGAAGGCCGGGGTGGCCCACGGCAGCGACGGCGGCCCGTAGGTAGTGGGGGCGACGCTCGGCGGCGGGGGTTGGGTCCCAGCGGGGCGGTGGTGGTGGTTTGCGGCAGTGGGGCGGTGGTGGTGTTGAGCGGCGGCGATGGTGGAGGGAGCGACATGATCAGCCTGGAATCTCTGGATACCAAATTGGTAGGACTAGGGTTCCTACCGGGCCTCCGGCGTAGGTTGTAAGGGCAGGGAGGAGGGGAGCGAGGGCTGGAGCGGACGCGCCGGTGAGATGGCGCCGACGCGGCTAGGGTTAGGTGCGGCGGAGGCTAGGGTTCTGGCTCCTTGGAGAGCCGGGCAACAGAAGATAATATCTCTATATTTTAATATTTATTATTCATGTACATATTATTATTCATGTCAGTCATTCAATTTTTTTGTGTTGTACTAATTTCTTTTAATCTTTATCATGGCAGGTGTTGAAAGATGGTGGGCGCGGGTCCAGAGCGCTCGACGGGTTCTTCCCAGGCGCCCCGCACGAGGGGTGGTACTTCCCTTCCACCCCTATCTCTCCGTAGAGCCTTGGCAGACAGTCTTTCGACACCAGCCGAGGGTTCTTCTTCGTCGGCGGCATTGCCCGCTGGTAGAGGTGCTGGTCGGGTAGGGAAGAAGGGGAAGGGTACAGGGAGAGGTGGTGGCCGCGGAAAATCCAGGAGGACTGTTGAGCCGTCCTCGCCACCACCACCAGCTCATTCACCCGAGCATAGGACTAGTATGGTCGACCCGTTTGCGGAGGAGGCTACGGGGACTCCGGTCCAGGAGCCTGGTGTTCACGGGCATTCGTCCCATGAGACTCCGGTCCAGGAGCAGCCTCGGGTCGAGGTGCATTCGGCCCAGGAGCAGCCGGAGGAGACCGGTTCCGGAGGCTTCACCCGACGTGGAGAGGTCCGGATGGGAGCCTTGGCCGGATCGTACCGAGTTGCCGGATTGGACCGAGGGTCCGGGTGGCTCAGGGTGCGGGGATGGCGGGGATGAGCTTACGGATAGCGAGGGCGATGTGCAGGTGGACAGGGCCCCGGCTACTGTGTACAAGCGTGGTAGTACACGTCTCCCGGTCGCCCCGGCTACCAGCGAGCAGAGGCCGGTGATAAAACCTGAAGGAGATAGGTAAGTACATTTACCCTTTTTTTAGCTTTTGCCTTCAAGTTTGTTCAAATATCTAATGCGCTGACCTTATCATACTGCAGGGGATGGGTACACCCTCTTGGAGTCCGCAGGCCGAACTCCGTCCTTGGTGTGCTTTGCCGGACAAATTTTCTGGGGTTTGTCACGTTGCCTGGTGAGGGTCAGGTTCCTACACTAGGATTTACGTGGGAGCACTACCAGGCTGCGCAGGCCCCGCCGGAGGAGATTATAGATGGTGTCTTGTGCCACACGAGGGCCGAGATGGTGATCAGGAGCTTTTGGGTAAATTATCCTTTTACAGAATCAAAAATTAAGCATATACCTCATTATTGTACTAATCGGTGTTTTCACGTTTGATTGCAGACCTTCTATAGGTGTGAGGATGGATATGAGGAGGCGGCGGCCAGGGTTCTCGAGGTCGAGTGTAGGCGGTTACTACAGAACTTGCGCCACGAGGCTCGGCCGCAGGCTATTCGAGATTACTACGCCATGCGTGGTATTAAGAAGGAGAAGAAGGATTGCCGCGGAAAGTTTCTGAAGAAGGAGCAATACATGAAGGTAATTACCTATTCTTAAGTCCTTCTACGTAGTTTTCTTGATTTCATTCATAGGCATAGCGCTGAAAATTCTTTCTAATAACTTACAGGTGCCCCCGAGATGGTGTGCGGATAAGATGGATTGTTGGGAGGCGTTGGTTGATGAGTGGTGCACAGGTAGCTGGCGAGCCGTCCACGATAATGCGAAGGATCGGCGTAGCCAAATGGTTGGTGTGCCACACCATCAAGGCAGCGCCAACTTACTTCAGTTTGGACCAAACTGGGTATGTGATTTGCTTCATGATTCATGCAATTCATTCTTATGCTAATATTTTGTTCCTCTCTTTTAGGCGCATCACAATAAGACTGAGATGCCACACTTGTACGACGTTTATGGCATGGCCCATACTGCCTCGTACAAGAAGGCGAAGGCATTCTCTGAGTCTGACCTGGATGATCCCAGTAACTTCACCAACATATCATCCCACCAGAAGCTCGTGGCATACAGGGACGCGGGGAAGGCTACGAAAGGGGATGACTTTAACCCTAGCGAGGAACCTTTGGATCTAGAGCTGGTGATGATATCTGGTGGCGGGAGGCCCCATCGCTCGATAGCCATTGGAGATGGGATAATACGTTGTCCACTCACTCTTCCGGAGATCAAGGCGCGCCAGTCGAGCAACTGTCCTGAGATAACGCGTCGTCCACGGCCAGTCGAACTTGCCATCGAGGTTAGTTGTACGGACTAAGAACACTTTCATCCATTTCATTATGTATGTCACCATAGATCATTACTGTGGTAACGAGGAATGGTTTTTCAGGCTGCTCTTCAGAAAGAGAGAGCGGCAAACCAGGCTGCTCTTGAGAAAGAGAGATTGGCAAGCCGGGCTGCTCTTCAGGCTGCTCTTGATGAGAGGGACCAGAGCACGGCACGATTGCTTGAGGAGGAGAGGGCCCGGAATGAGGCGGGTCAACGGGCCCTGTACGAGCTTTTTGTGGTATGTTTTTTTTCACATTAGCCAAATCATGTGTGTAATGTCTGTTTCAATACTAACTAATACGACCCACTCTTCAGGGTCTGTGCGAGAAGAGCGGTCAAGTCCCTCCGTCGATGCCCGTCTTCTCTTCGATTGGCACGGTGAGTTTCATTATAAACTAGTATTAATAATTGAGTGTCATCATGCTAACTGAGACATTGCAAAATATCTTCTCTGCAGAATAACTCCCGAGCGGCATCGCACGACCCTTCTCCAGGGCAACCGTCTCCAAACGAAGCCGGCGCGAGCAACCGTGGTGTTTCTCCTCCTTGATGACCACTACGGTAAGTTTCTCCTCCAAACTTAGCTTGTTTTCCTCTAAAATGAGATAATTAGCCAATTTAGCTCCAAGAAGACATAATTAGGTAATTTAGCTCAAAAAAGACATAATTAGGTAATTTAGCTCAAAAAAGACATAAAGAGGAGGAGGAGGAGGAGGAGGAGGAGGCCAAGGCCAATTTGGCGTCCCAGCCGCCAGAATGTCATCGTGAGGGCGTCGAAGTCCCGGATATGCTTGGCGCGTGGCATGCCAGGGCTTGGAATCGGTCGGCGTAGTCCTGGACCGTTGAGGTAAATGGTAAGCGGCCGAGGGCTGCCAGTCGGCTGCCACGGATGGGGGGGGGGGGGCCAAACCGGAGAAGGCAGAGCTCGCGAAAGCGGTCCCACGGTGGCATGGTGAAAAATTGGAAGCGGGTAATATGGTGAAAAATTGCGGTTGCTCCAAACCTTCTAAAAGCGGCTTCTTGCGACCTGCCTAGAATGCTCAGACATACCTTCGGTTCCAAGAGCTTGTTTATCTTTCGGCTTTTTAAATAAGATAGACCATTACAAAAACAAGGTATAACAATCGACATTCCTATGAGGATTTTACAACCTGAATACCAAGGGACCACTATTAGAAGAGACCATAATAAGTAAATGCCGACGCCATCTTTGACGTTTTGGATGGTCGGCGGCGCCATAAACTCGATAACCAGCACCGCGGAGTCAAGAAATTCAACTAAATCGAATCCTAAAATAATATTATTCGAGCACACACGGGACCCACAACAATGAAATTCACACAAGCGGCAATCATCCGATCAGAGACTGGAAAAAGGGAAATATATTGATTGGACTACCTATATTGATGCTTTAAATCTGTATTCAGAGCTTTTTTCCAACTACCAGGACTAGTAATTTCAAGTAAAAAATCTCTCCTACGAATATGCTACTCCTCTTACTTTCTACCTGAATCCGAGAATTGGAGCAAGATCTTTACCACACCATAACCGAGTCTCTCCTTGCATCTCTAACCAATACACCAGTCACTACAAATAACTGCTCTCTTTGATTATATGTACATTTTTGCTTGATGTCTAGATCACGGATCTGGTACATGAAAAAGCCATTCCTTTTCGCTTTCCTTCAACCACTTATTATACTTTTCTCCTGGAAGAGTCAAGCGAAAGCAATTATTTTAGAAGGAAGAGGAAGACCTAGGGGGCTTACGTCCTCATTTCACTATTATTGCTCCTGCAAGACACGAATCAACTACTTTTTACAATTGACATGGTAGCCCGGAGGTCACTATTATCACAATATCCCTCCTTGTAGGCTTAATGCTATCAATGGTGAATCGATCATTCGCTATCCTTTTTTTGTGAAGAGCTTTTTCTAATGGAAGAAAAGTAATGAAACCCGCGATGGCTACTGAATAACCTCCTTTGATTTTTTATACTAAACCCTTTGACATTTTTCTTCGTTCGCCAAATCTTCTTTAGTTCTATCCAAGCTCGGTTTTGTCTGAATCTTTGTGGAAGAAGACGCGGTTCACCAGCCGCTACATCCAGGGTCCACAAAATCATTAAACCTGGCGGCTGCTCGCTCTTTGATAAGTGATTCATTGGCCACTAGATCGATAAAGAACCTCTCAGAAATCCGCTTTTTGATGAGTCATTCACCAGCCACTAATTCTTTGATACCACCTTATTCTCAAGCCTGGTGGTTCCCTTGATTGGCACTCATGTAAGCTCATCTTGCATGCAAATTTTTGTAGTACTAGGTCCTGCATGCACCAAGAACATTTCATCCCTTAAGCGTAAGCGTAAAACTGAAGATTGTGAGGTGTTTCAACTACATAATGAGAAACTAGAATTAGATCTTGGAAATGATCGACTCCAATAGATGCTCATCAATAGCTTTTTTTCCTCCTATTCCTATTGAACAGAAGTATCCAGCAGCGCCACGCCAAAGTGACTTCTGAAGTGCTATGGACGGGACGAAATCAGGCCTTACTCACCAAGTGGTGGTATAAGCTTCATTGCGGATGAAAAGAAGTCCTTTTGTGCGGAGCTACAAAAGGAAGTTCAAGCTCAAGAAATCCTCTCAATAGGGATTGGGCAAGCAAGTTGTTTGTTTATTAGATCTTACACGGTTGTGAGACGGGACGTCAAGTCAACCAAGTACGTGTGTGTTCATAGTGTCCCCGGCACCTTCCTCATAGCTGAGTATGGATGCTGAAGTTAGCTGGAGTGTGGGTCGAGTGCGTGGTAGATGGAACTCCTATTTACCGCATTTCTTCTTACACTTCCAACTTGAAGAGGAAGAAGCATCTCTCTATGCATTTTCAATAGATAGGAAAAAGGATCTTGACCTGAGGCCTTCGACCAAAGAAAGGGAGACTTGGCGAAGTCACAGGTGGTTTTCCGTCCCTAGATTCATGGAAGGAATTTTTGAAGTTTGAGTGAACAAGGAAAGTAAGGAAATCGGGAAAGGTCTGATACAAAAGAAAGGGTTGCAAGGCTTAACGATTTAGAATATAACTGTTGAGGTGGCACTTGTTCCCCCATGGCAGGGGTATATGCATGTAGCTTTCTTCTGTCACTTCTTTCAGATCAATGAAGTGGAAAAGTAATAAAGTAAGGGACCCTTGTGTACAAAGAAAGTTGTCACTCCAAGAACTCGAAGTCAAGCATGTTAGGGAATATCCAGATTAGTCTTCAACTAGAGAAAGGATAGGAATATCCTTTGCTGAGTTTTCTTCTCCAGCGGATGTAGCGGTAAAAGATTATATTATTTTCACGGTCTAGTTACTTCTTTCCTCTCCCTATCTAAAGAGCACTATTAACATAGACCCTCTCCTGACACTCTATCATTTTCAGAAAGTAGAAGATCCTTCTCTCTATTCTACTATCCGATCTCGTCTGTTGAATTGATCATAAATATGGTCATATCTTCGTTATCCCAATACTAAACCTTCTTACTTCTCTTCGCATATCGAAAGACGCAAAAGATCTATTATTAGCTTATATATAAGTTGTCGAAGGTCCGTAAAAGCCTTGATGAGGAGAAGATGATATTGGAGTTGGATGTTGCCGAGGTGCGTGACGATCACAAGATCAAGATGAATGCAATGCACTTGAAGATTAGAAACATTAGAAAATATGCCATAATAAGCTCCTCCTCTTTCTTCTTCTTCTCCTCCTCCTCCTCCTCCTCCTCCTTCTTCTTGATTTCTTCTTCTTCTCCTCTTCCTCCTCTTTCTTCTTCTTCTCCTCCTCTTTCTTCTTCTTCTTCTACCATAATAATCTCAAAATGAAAAGAAAGAAGAAGAAGAGAAGAAGAAGAAGAGAAGAAGGAGAAGGAGGAGGAGGAGGAGGAGGAGGAGAAGGCCAAGGACCTTCTATCCTTCTCCTCCTCCTCCTCCTTCTCCTCCTCCTCCTCCTTCTTCTTGATTTCTTCTTCTCCTCCTCCTCCTCCTCCTCTTTCTTCTCCTCTTTCATATTATGCTTGCTTTAATTAACCCAACAATGACATAGTTAGCCCGTTTAGCTCCAAAATACCGTAATAATCTCAAAATGGCATAAGAACCTTGGTTAGCTCATGAATATTATATACTTAGCTTCTTTTCCTCTAAAAGGACATAATTGGAATATTTAGCTCAAAAAAGACATAATTAGGTAATTTAGCTCCAACAAGAGGAGAAGAGGAGAAGAAATAGGCAAAATGAAAAGAAAGAAGAAGAAGAGATGAAGAAGAAGAGAAGAAGGAGGAGGAGGAGGAGGAGGAGGAGGAGGAGGAGGAGAAGGCCCCTGGCCTTCTCCTCCTCCTCCTCCTCCTCCTCCTCCTCCTTCTTGATTTCTTCTTCTTCTCCTCTTCCTCCTCGTTCTTCTTCTTCTCCTCCTCTTTCTTCTTCTTCTTCTACCATAATAAGCTCAAAATGAAAAGAAAGAAGAAGAAGAGATGAAGAAGAAGAGAAGAAGTAGAAGGAGGAGGAGGAGGAGGAGGAGGAGGAGAAGGGAGGAGGAGGAGGAGGAGGAGGAGGAGGAGAAGGCCAAGGACCTTCTATCCTTCTCCTCCTCCTCCTTCTTCTTGATTTCTTCTTCTTCTCCTCCTTCTCCTCCTCTTTCTTCTCCTCTTTCTTCTCCTCCTTCTTCTCCTTCTTCTTCTCTTCTTTTTTCTTCTTCTCCTCCTCCTTCTCCTTCCCCTTCCCCTTCCTCTCCTCCTCCTCCTCCTCCTTCTTCTTGTTTTTATTCTCCTTGTTCTCTTATTGCTTCTTCTCTTTCTTCTTCAATTTAGCTTATTTGTCATATATGTTGTTGTTCTTCTTCTACTTACTTTCTTATTCCCATTTTGCAGATTGGATGTACTACATGCATGGAAGCTGGCGTTGGAGTGCTTTAGTTTCCTTTTTTATTTGAGTTGATGAACAATGTGTTGGTTCTTTGTATGTGCTGATGAAAAATGTGTTGATGAACAATATATGTGGAACTATATGTATATATATATGGATGAAACTTTGTATATGTTGGTTTCTTTCGATATATGGATATCCATTGATGAACAAATGACATTGGTGAACTTTATATGTATATCATATATGTGTTGTGAACTATATATCATATATGTGATATGAATTATATATATTATTGATGTGAAATAACATAAAATAAACAAAACAGTGACAATATGGGCTCTTTGCCGTCTGCTGGCTGATGGCAAAGGCCTTTGCCATCAGCCAGCAGACGGCAAAGGTGCCACATGGCACCCAGCTGTGCTTTCTGGGCACTAGCAGCTGGCCATATAGGCTCTTTGCCGTCTGCCTGTTGGGGGGGGGGGGGCAGACGGCAAAGAAGAGGGCACAGAGGAGGGGCAGGAGTGGAGAGAGGGGGAGGGGAGGACACGGCAGACGGCAAATATATTCAATAGGGTAGACGACAAAGAGCCTCCGTTAACCCCTAACGGAGGAAACGCCTCTCTGCTGCCGTCTCAAGCTCTTTGCCGACTGCTCCTCAGGGAAGCTGACGGCAAAGAGCTTTGCCGTCCGCTTTGGGGGGCAGACGGCAAAGAATGTCATATGCCGTCGTAGGCTGACGCAGAAAATTTGCCGGCCGTGACAATCTTTGCCGTCTGTGGTACTGTCTTTGCCGTCCGGGTATTTGTATTTGCCGTCTGTGATGGCAGACGGCAAGAAGGTGATTGCTGTAGTGAGGCTAGCGGTGGCCAGAGATGACGGCGAGCTCGAGCTCGAGCTCGCTCCAATGGCGGCCGAGAGGAGAGGCACAAAGGGGGCGAATGGGGAGAGGGAGAGAGATGGAATAGGTTGCGGGGAGGGTTATCCTCCTTGCCAGCGCGACGGGGAGGTCCAGGCAGGCCTGCAGGTGCGTGGCCTCGCCGGAGGAGGCGGCGGCCACCTCCTGCTGCCGACTAGCAAGAGGAAGACGACAGCGAGGGGATGGGCTTGGGCCACGTGAGCGACAGATAACTCTTTTCCATTTTTTTATTTTTGTTTTTTGTTTTAAACTTTCTCACATTTGTTTGATTTTATTTTTGGCTCCAAACTATTTCTAAAATGGTGAATAAACTCTGTAGTGTTAGTTATAATATTTCCAACCCCACATAAAGTTTTCAACATTTTCTGAAACTCTCAAATATTTGAAATCAAATATATAGTTGATTTCATTGGCTTTTGTGTTTAAAATAAAATGCCAAAAGTATTTTAAAAAAGAAATCCACCCCTGAATTGTGGTTTCCAATATTTATAAAAAATGATGGACTTTTATGAAGGCCATTTTGGGTTCATTGATTGTCACCACTTTGAATTGTTTTGAATATAGAGTTGCTAGGAATTTTCTCTTTGATTTCCATTTTCATATTTAATGCAAGAATGAAAATATGAGCACAATCTTGCTAATCATCAAAGGGGTAGCTAGGGATGTGACATCTCACCCCCACTCAAAAGAATCTCCTCCCGAGATTTAGAAGTTGTCGGGAATAGCGCGGGATACTCAAGTCGATGACGGTCCTCTTTTTCCCATGTTGCCTCTTTTTCGTAATGATTTGACCATTAAACTTTAAGAAACTTGAGGTTTCGACGTCGAGTGGTACGCTCAGCTTGATCAAGAATAGGAACAGGGTATTCTTGGTATGAAAGGTTATCTTGGAGATCAAGCGTTTCGTGGTCCACTTCATGGATAGGATCCGAAAAGCAACACCTGAGTTGCAAGACATGGAAAACATCATGAACCTTGTAAATATGCGGAGGAAGTTCCAACTGGTAGGCAACTTCTCCTTGTTTGGCAAGAATGCGAAAAGGACCAATGTAACGAGGAGCCAATTTGCCTTTGATACCAAAGCGATGGGTACCCTACAAAGGTGTAACCCGAAGGTAAGCCTTCTCGTCAACTTGAAAGGTCACAACCTTATGATGACAATCATATTGGCTCTTTTGACGAGACTGGGCTGTTTTCCACTTTTCACGAATAATGCGAACTTGCTATTCTGCTTACTAGATCATATCCGGACCAAAGAGTTGTCTCTCTCCGGTTTTTGACCAATTAAGAGGTGTTCGACATCGTCGTCCATAGAGAACATTAAAAGGCGATTTGCCCAAGCTTGAATGATAACTATTGTTATAAGCAAATTCGGCGAATGGAAGGCACTTCTCCCAATTCATAATGAACGATATAACACAAGCTCGGAGGATATCCTCTAGGATTTGATTCATTCTTTCTACCTGACCACTTGATTGATGATGGAAAGCAGTGCTAAAAGATAGGTGAGTCCCAATGGCATTCTGAAAACTTTCGCAGAAGCGAGAAGTAAAAATACTTCCACGATCTGAGTTAATCTCCAGAGGAACACCATGAAGAGACACTATTTGAGAGATATATAACTCTCCTAGGTGGCTACCTGTTATTGTCGGGGGGATAACCCCGGGGTAGGCTCATCAAGCCTGCTCCTTCATTTCCTACCCAAAGGATATGAACAAATGCAGTTTCCCAAGGCCCAAGTCTTCTCGACGGCTAGGCTGCGCGTGCCGGCTGGAGGACGAGGCTACCAACTCTCTGGCCAGCGAGGCAACCCCTGCCGGCTAGAGGCGAGACGGCTACCTCTTCATAACCGCCTTGGCCAAGCCAGCCGGCTAGGAACGAGGCGGCCGTGCCCAAGCCGGATAGCCAAGTAGGCTAGTCGGCCGGGGATCACAAGTCACATCAGAACATAGGTGAGGATGAGACCTTACGATTAAAGGTAGCTACGCGTCAGTAAAGGTACTGGAGCGGAGTGTCCGGCAGGTATGAGCGTCGGCGGCCACGCCGCTGACCTACCCCGACTCTGATCCATCACCTAGCATAGTGTCGGACCGTCACACTCCCACTCCATTACTGCACTCGGCATGGGGAATAGTGGAGGCGGTCGTACTACCCGCCCATGACGAATCTCGCTGGACGACGCTCGACGTACAACGCGTGCTCGGTGTCAACCTTACGCGAGAGCTTCATTGGCCAGCCGGCGGGCCCCGCGGCCAATCGAGACCATGCAGCCGGCGGTCCCCTCAAGTGACAAGATAAGACCCTCGTGGGCCCCTGGTCAGCCAGCGAGGCTGCGAGCCGGGTCCCACCCTTGTACCCTTTATCCATATTGTAGGCTGGCGGGTTCGTTTATAAAACCCCCCGGTCACCCTCCATGCAGAGGGTCGGTCGAACAACACTTCACATCCACCAACCACATAGAGAGAGGCAGAGACGAGCCGGCTGCTCCCCTCTTCCTCCTCCCAACACAACTCCAGGAGCAACATTGTAATCCATCCATATACATCAAACACTCCGGCAGGACTACGGGTCTTATCTCTACGGAGAGCCCTGAACCTGGGTACATCGTGCATTCCATGCTTGTACTAACCTCGTTCCCAGCGCCCTCCTTTGTCCCTTCGGTTCTCATCGACTTTAGCCTACCTATGGCATATGTTGTGAGTATTCACCGACATTCGGCATCCACCATGGGGTCGATCGCCGCATCGGCTGACTTTACGCGCTGGGCGGGGCCCTGCACCTATACCACCGGATGCATCGCGTCCGGATCGGTCTGCATGCCTGTGGAGCCCGCTTTCGACGAGGCAACACCGGTGATGATCGACGTCCCCGTCCGCCATGTGGATTCAGATGAAGATTCGGATGACGAGGCGCTTCCTAGCGTCGTCGTCGCTGCTATGGAGAACCTCAACGTTCTCTTTAGCGACTTACGTCTCAACGACGGTCCTCGCTACTTCGGTGAGGACTTCGACGTTGAGGCGCTCTGCGCCAGCTTCAGCAGGCTCTCTATCGCCGAGACGCCTGCACATGACGTGTACCCCAGCAGCGTACTTGTCTTCGACGGCCCTCCGCCGTCGGTGGGGTTCTTCACCCCATACCATGTCGCCGCCGTCTCCAACGTCGTGGAGGTGATGGTTATCGGCGCTGGCACTAGTGCAGCTCATGGCAAGGCGTCAGGAGACGCTGGTGAGCCCGCTGTTGCCACCACAAATACTCTTCAGGACGCCATCGCCGGCCTAAAGACACCCATCGCTGCCTCCGCGAATCCTAGCGACGCCCGAGCCTCACTGGAGGAGGCTCGCAAGCATATATTAGAGGAGGGCATTGTCGTCGCCTCAGCAAAGCGTCGGATGGAGGCCATGCAGCGTGAGTATAACTCCGCATATGGCCACACTCTGATTTCCGAGGCCCCTAGCCGGCTTGGATCAGTCCGCAGCCGCGGCCGGTTCATTGCTGAGATCCTAGGCGGCGATCAGCCCACCTACGAGACCCCTGCGGCCAACATGCGGGCAGCGCAGGCGGCCATGGAGGAGATGGCAGGCTTGGAGGGCGAGGAGCGTGCCTTCTAGGAGAAGCGGGTCAAGGATCTCCTTGACGCCGCCAACAAACAACAAACTCGGCTTGACCTCGGTCAGGCCGAGTCAGAGTCTCCGGGTCCCAACTCCGGAGCACGCCGCAACCCTAGCGGTCAGCATCACGCAGAAGGATCTTCCTCGCAGCGCACCCCCGGCCGAAGGGGCGAGGGAAGCCAAGACCGGCGCTCCGAGCGCCAGAGCAAGCACACTTCAAGCAATCATATTCATTTAATTGATTTGACCTGATGTTATTTCATAACTTTGTTTTCCATGCATTAAAGTAGCACCATTGTGTTCATTGAATTTTTCTGATCAATTTGCATATATTATTTGTCAGATTTGGAGTTATAATCAATTTTCTACGAATTTCCAAAGTTTTAGCATTTTCAAGAATTATATTGTAACAGAAATAGAGTTACTGCATCAGCATGACATCAGCAGGTCCAACTGGCCGTTGAAAGTCAAACCTGACCATTGGGACCCACTCGTTAGTGACTTTGGTCAGATTCCAGTTAAACTTTAAGTTAATTAGTTATTTAACACGGGCTGGCCCACATGTTAGTGACTATTTAGGGTTTTAATTAATCATTTTTTTTTTATCCTAAACTTAATTATCCAGGGGGCTGGCCCCACCTGTCATAGACCCACGGGGGTCAAACCCACCGGCGGCAAGCCTCCGGTGGATCCAGAGACGGCGTAGGGCTTCGGGATTGCTCCTCCGATGACCAATAGGACGGTGGAGGGCACACGGGAAAGATCACTCGATGGCGCATCCATTTTTGCAAGTCTCAGAGGCTGAAACGACTGGAGCCAACGCCGGCGACGAGCTCGGCGGTTGTCGGAGCTCGGGAAATGTTGAGGTCATCGATCCAGTGGGAAAAAGGGATGGGGCTTGGCTCCTACAACATCTAGACGTCGAGCTGGAGCTTATGGCAGCCTCAGATCGACCAACCGATCACGGGAGTGTCACCGGCGACGAGCTCCCACGGCGAATCTCGTTGGGCTCCGGTGGAATCGGGCGCTAGGGCACGAGATCGAGGGGGAAATGAGGGGGGAAGCACCCTGGGCTCACGGGGATTACAGAGGTGTCAAAAGCGTGCTTGGGGACGACTGGAGAGGGAGAACGATGATGATGATCAACGGCGACCCAAGGAAGAAGACGACGGCGATCTCGCGATGCACGGCTCGGGGGCTCTTCTCCTTTGGCAGGGTCGACAAGCTTAATGAGGTGGAGCGAACGGCGTGCTCAGGGAGGCTAGAGGTGGCCGAAGATGACGGCAAGCTCAAGCTCGAGCTTGCTCCAATGGCGGCTGAGAGGAGAGGCACAGAGGGGGCGAATGGGGAGAGGGAGAGAGATGGAATGGGTTGCGGGGAGGGTTATCCTCCTTGCCTGCGCAACGGGGAGGTCCAGGCAGGCACGCAGGTGCTTGGCCTCGCCGTAGGACGCGGGGGCCACCTCGTGCTGCCGACTAGCAAGAGGAATACGACAGTGAGGGGATGGGCTTGGGCCAGGTGAGCGACAGGTAACTCTTTTCCATTTTTTTATTTCTGTTTTCTCTTTTAAACTTTCTAACATTTGTTTGATTTTATTTTTGGCTCCAAACTATTTCTAAAATGGTGAATAAACTCTGGGGTGTTAGTTATAATGTTTCCAACCCCACATAAAGTTTTCAACATTTTATGAAACTCTGAAATATTTGAAATCAAATATATAGTTGATTTCAGTGGCTTTCGTGTTTAAAATAAAATGCGAAAAGTATTTTAAAAAAGAAATCCACCCCTGAATTGTGGTTTCCAATATTTATCAAAAATGATGGACTTTTATGAAGGCCATTTTGGGTTCATTGATTTGTCACCACTTTGAATTGTTTTGAGTATAGAGTTGCTAAGGATTTTCTCTTTGATTTCCATTTTCATATTTAATGCAAGAATGAAAATATGAGCACAATCTTGCTAATCATCAAAGGGGTAGCTAGGGATGTGACACTACCACAACAAGCAAGATTAATCTGGCCAAATGGTTAGAAACAAGGCTCGACTGGTCGGTCAAGGAAAAACATAGGTTAAGGGTATTGATTTCGATGAAACATTTGCATGTTTGCTAGACTTGAAGTCATACACATATTGCTTGCTTATGCTAACCACCATGATATATGCTTATACCAAATGCGTTTGAAAGTGCATTCCTCTATGGTAAGATGGAGGAAGGAGTATATGCTGCTCAACCATGACGGTTTGAAGATCCAAAACACCCCGACATGGTCTAATGGCTCAACGGGGTGTTGTATGGTCTCAAACAAGCACCAAGGTCCTGGTACGACACACTCAAGGAATTTCTGAAGGAGAGAGGCTTCAAACTTGGTTCACTCGATCCTACTCTGTTGTATGGTGAATTGTTTGTATGTCAAATTTATGAGGATGACATTATCTTTTGATATACTAACAATCGATATAGTGACGAGTTTAGATTCATGATGCAAGAGCAATATCAGATGTCGATGATGGGAGAGCTAAAGTTCTTTATAGGGCTCCAGATTCGACAACAACCAAATGGAATCTTCATATCACAGGATAAGTAACTCAAGGACTACCTCCAGAAATGTGGTATGCAAGATTATAAAGGCTACAAGACGCCAATGCCAACAAATGACCACCTCTGCACTCACTAAAGTGGAAAATATTTCGATCAGAAGGTATATCGTTCCATGATTGGATCTTTACTGTACCTATGTGTATCTAGGCTAGATATAATACTTAGTGCTTGCATGAGTGCCTGATTCCAAGCGGCACCAAAGGAATCGCATCACATCGCGGTGAATCAAAAACTTCCATATTTGGCCCACACCCCAAGCTAGGATTATGCTATCGAAAGGGCCCCAAGTTTGATCTCATTGGTTATTCAGATTCAGATTTTAATGGTGATAGAGTTGATCCCAAGTCTACATCAGGCACGTGTCACTTTCTTGGTCGTTCTCTGGTCTGTTGGCCTTCGAAGATGAAAAAATGTGTCTCACTCTCCACTTCTGAAGCCCAATACATTGTTGATGGCGCTTGTTGTACCCAACTTATCTGGATGAAGCAAACTCTCAACGACTACGGCATCAACAAGAATAAAGTACCACTCTACTACGATAATGAGCGTTCTATCAAGGTTGCCTTCAATCTAGTACAACACTAAGACAAAGCATATTCAGATATACCATCATTTTCTCCGTGATCATGTGTTGAAGAGCGACATCGTCATCAAACCTGTGAAGTCAGAGGAGCAATTGGTTGATATCTTCACGAAGCCTTTGGTTGAGAATAGGTCTTGCAAGTTGCGGTGTGAGCTAAATATCTTAGAATACTCGAATGTTCATTGAATGGACACACATCCTAAGGCTTATGCACATCGATGGCTTTGATGCACAACACACAAAGTAACGTATGCCTTCAACACATGAAGACATACACTCTAAGTGTGAATACTTTAACAAAGAATATCACTTCCGAGCACCATGATAATTGTGCATCATGTCTAGGTCAAACATTCTTATAGGTGGGCAACGCCACCAACCATCCTTGATAGATCTTAGTGTGCATGATGACTATGCTCTATCTGTATTAATGTCTTCGTAGCATTGCATGCTATGCTTAGATCCTTGATTGTTATCCCTACCTGATTCTGTATCACTTCCACTTACTTTGACTACATTTGCCGTTTCAAAGATTTTCATAAAAATCTCCTATTCACCACCCTCTAGTCGATAACTAGCACTTTCGGAACCCTTAAGAATTTCATATTTTATCACGACACCACTATTGGTCCATGTTCACTTCAAATAAATCTTATTGCAATCCAGACATCGTCCATCATTGAAGAAACCTCATTTTTTGTTTTAAAAGCAATACGAAAATCAAGTTTACCCACTATTGGAAAAGGAAATGCTTAGGAGGAGCTTAGGCACGCCTAGGCGCTAGGCAATGGCCAAACGCCTCGCCTAGGGCATAAGAGAAAGCCTAGGCAGTACATGCAAGAAACTTTCTACCGATTTAGTAATCACGCCATATTGCACTAATGTGTCAAACAAGACATATTCCAATAACATTAGCTAGTACATAACTTATA
The DNA here is from genome assembly GCF_904849725.1 of Hordeum vulgare subsp. vulgare. Taxonomy (NCBI): domain Eukaryota; kingdom Viridiplantae; phylum Streptophyta; class Magnoliopsida; order Poales; family Poaceae; genus Hordeum; species Hordeum vulgare. Next base: position 345,405,743 of record NC_058522.1, on the reverse strand, counting down.
TGTATGATTTGAATTAAGATAGTGCACGTATAATAAACATAAATACATCCTAATAGTAGAAACTATATTACCGCCTAGGCTACGCCTGGCGCTTATGCACCGCCTAGGCACTATGCCCAGGCCAATCTCCTCGCTTACGCCTACCACTTTTTCCAACCTTGAGTATATCACAAGCAGTTGATGTGCATGAATCGTGTGTGATGCAGTGTATAATATCTTGGGCCAATGCTCATACATGGTGTTTTGTTAGAGCGCTGGTCTTTTGTTAAAGTAATGTTGGTTAGGTCAACTAACGATGTTTAATTGCGTGATTGAGTAAGTGCGGGCAGTGTTGTAGGCTCTTTTGTGTATTACTCAAATTTGCAAGTGGTGTTAAATTAAGCAATGACTTGGATGACCACTGTCACGAAGGAAATTCAGACCAAAATTTGCCGTCGTATGCCTGTCTTCTCTTCCAATTGAAAATGACCAAAATATCAACGTTTACTCTCATCATATACGGGATAAATTGTAGGATTTGTTTGTGATGTTGGATATCGCCCATAGTTCAGATAAAAATATTGTGTCCTATGTGACTCCACGCGCGAGTTGCTCCATGCACCAAAATAAAATTTTGGGTTGCCGGGAAAATATCTACCTACCCCACCCCTCTTACCATCCAAAAGCCACATTTCCTCTAGTTCTCCCTTCTTTTCCTAAGTTCAAACCTTCACCGCTTGCTTGCAGAGCCGCCTCCTTGCTGGCGATGCTCCTTCCTGATCCAAGACCTCCTCCATCTAGTCATGTCATCCACACCTTCCCCGTCCCCCGTCCCCCTCCATCCCACATGGCTCGACCGCCGGGACGACACCTTCCACCCAAATAATGGCCCCATCCTCCAAGTAATAGTGGCCAAAAGCCATGGTGCATGCAGTATAACCAGGATCTCAAGGAGCATTTTGCAGCGGAGAAGCAAATCATGGTTGCACGCATGGATGAGGCAGTGATGGCTTCCATGCGTGCCGACCCCCAGATCTAGGAGGATCACCTCACCGTCAATGCCTCGCACGCGGACGTCGCCACACGGTTGGCTGCTTTACACGAGAGGTCGTGGTGTTTTCTCGAGGGCTACGCTTGTGCCTTCGATGAAGATTACAATTTATTTTCTCAGAGCGACCACGCTTTCCTCAACCCCAGGGCCGACAGGTTGGTGCCGTGACAGGCTGAGGCCACTTACCACTACGAGGAAGGCACCCACGACGTGGAGGCCTCACCCTCTACCAAGACCATCATTATCAATATCTCCGACGACGAGGAATATCTTTTTTAGCTTAATTAGTAATCACATGTGTTCAACTAGCTATGCCTATTAAGCATGTTTGGTTTACCTGTTGCATGTGCTAATCCTACCTTTCCTTAAGAAATTATAGTGAAATACCCAATGTAATGCTACTATCCAATCTGGCCATCTAGTATGTTCTATTATTCATTGTGATGCTCACTTAAATGTTTGGTTCGTTTGTTTTGGTGATCATCTGCAGTGTGATGTTTGATTGTTGTTGGTACTATTTTCTATCGTTACACATGTGAGAAGTAAATTGAATTTGGATATAATAAATACATGTGAAACATAAAATTGCTATATTTATTAGTTCTTAGCACAATTGGTTTTTGCATGTGGATCGAATTAATATGTTGGATTTGCAATGCATTTATTTTCCAGTAGCATATTTTCCTGATAGCATGCCAAATCTCACTTATAACCTCGTCCATATCTATCTTAAAAATGTTACGGGGGGACAATGAGAGGCACTGAAGTTTACCATTGAGGTTTGTACATTCATGATCCTTTGAATAATAACACATTATTGTCCAATTCCAGGAACGATTCTAATATTTAGGTTTCTAATAATCTGGTCTTCCAAATATAGGTCCTGCTGTAAGAGGTTTAGGCCGACTGTTTGACCCATTTAGCATGTGGGGAAATGAGGTGTTCATGAATATCAGTCTGCACAATGAAGAACACAAGAGTGAACTATAGGATGGTACTATCTCTTTTACCTTGACTTTTTTACCCTTGCGACATTTCAATTTTTCGAAACAAAATTTATGCATATCTTTGTTTCCAGTCCTTTCCAAAGTAATTCATCAATGAGTACTTCTCAAATCACCTATGTGTCAAGAGGCAAGGAAGGTGTTCATACAACACCCACGGTATAATCTTGAAGTATTCCTCAAGAGGATGAAGGATGGACGAGCAACCATCCACATGCATTGGTCTAAAGTTGCAAGGACCTTCGACATCAGTGAAGGCTCAATATTTTCCTTCCCCTTCAACAGTTTTCTAGACGAGATACATCTGTCTATTTACCGTCCATGATGCTACTTACCAAAGGTTCTAGATGTTGCAAGTGCAACTTGGTCCTGTTGTGTAATTGGGTAGCTAGCTAGTATATGCCTATATGATGTTGTACTGTGATGTATTACAATTATGAAATCCTGGTTGGCGTAATATGAATATGAATTATATTGTGTGCTTGATACGAATTGTCCATTTGATTACTAGCATGATTATAAATAATAGAGCAATTAGGCTGGTTATTGGGGTTCTCAATTGCAGACTGTTTCTCACACAACATCGTGAGCGATGACCTCAACACACCCACACGGTTTCTGGAACGTTACCATGTTGGATCAGTGAACAATCACACACGAATTTCAGACAACAACTGTGTGTTTTAGGCCACCCTATGCAAAACAGTTTCTTCTAGGCACCATGTGTGATAGACACCCTGATCACAGATGATGTTATGCAGAAAATTGTGTGTGATGTACAATACGAACGGAAACATATCTTTAGGATTTCCTATGTGGGATGCTAACTACATCTGACACGACTTCTATAATATGTATGTGTGTGATGGCGCTCCAAAACACACGTGTTTTGGACATAGGCATCGCCGACGATTTATTAGTATCGTGTGGGATAGCCCCCTATCACCCACAGTAGCAAGGTGATGGTTTAGGGCTACGTCGGGGAAGGGGGTAAAAGCCGTTTGTATAGCAACCACCTGGACTAGTGCTACGCGATCTCCCCTCCAACCCCGGTCCTGACCTAGGCCCGAACCATATCTTTGAAGCTACGTTGGATCTTGAGCCGACCCCGACGCGGGATCCAGAATTATCCATGTATCCCCTTTACGTCGGAAATACTCCAAGCTATACATGGGCATGCTTCGAGTTAGCCCCACTTATAGCCAGACAATGAACCCCGAAGAACTATTTCACCAGAATGAGATGTTCAATCATATTTGGAGCATGTCTATCTCGACTTTGGTTTACAACAAGATCGGACTTAAAGACGACGATCGGGAAAGTTATGTCCCACCGAGCACCCACATAGTCGCGATGATCGATGACTTAACAAACGTCCTATACTATGACGAGGCCACTAACATGGTTGAAGACGTTGATGGCACCGCAAAACACACTTCGCCCCTCGTAAGCACTGGCAAGTGGTCTGCAACAGCCACCTATGATGTCTACATGGTGGATACCCCCAAATCCCGTCGAAGGCGTCGGCATAGACGTCGAAGGGTTAACAATGGGGAACCCAACGGTAACACCATCACCGGCGATGATGATGAGGCAACGTTGACGATGCTGATAATACTCGAGATGACCCTCAAGCCTCCCGAGCACATAATGACAGTTCCGAAGAAAATCCCGAGGAATTAGATACCGACGACCTCTTTGAAGGGTCCGATGTCAATTACATGCTGGAGGCATAGGAGGACGAGTGCCTCGGTAACGAGGACTATATAGTCCCCGAAGACCCTCTCGAACAAGAGAGCTTCCAGCATCTCCTCATTGCCACTACCTGAATCATGAAACACAAACAGCAGCTGCTGCAAACGAATACAGATGCACCATATGAAAACTGGGTGGAAATAGTTTGGTACGAACAAGATCTCGAAGATCAACGATGCAGTGTGCCAAAATCATACACACGTGGTATATGCTGCCGGATTTCGATGACGAACTTGCCGCAGACGTGCCTGATGGACCCCCTAGAGGGCGGGACATGCCAGACTGGGAAAACCTCACTACCGACCGGCTTCACCCCATCGTGGCAACGACCCCGTGGACTACCTAGACCCTCACTATGTTCGAAGTCACATTCAGGTAAACCAAGCGCCTCCTTGGTCCATCAATGGATTAAGAGGATGAGCTCCAGCCGGGCCCGATGGCTATGACACATGGTTAGACCAGAACGGCCATGTCCAAGACCAAGCCTACACACGGCTCTCCCCGACCGCCGACGAGATACTACCCGGTTCCAAGGACCGGCCCACCGGATCTACTTTACAAACGGGGTAATGGAACATCAATTTCCAAAGTCATTCAAGCCCATCAATATAGAATCATATGATGCTACCACAAACCCAGCAGTGTGGATCAAAGATTTTCTTCTCCACATACACATGGCTAACGGAGATGATCTCCATGCCATCAAATATTAGTCGCTCAAGCTAAACAGATTGGCTAGGTTTTAGCTCAAGAGCATGCCTCCTGATTCTATTGGTACCTGGGAAGACCTTGAAGATGCCTTTAGGGCAAATTTCCAAGGAACTTACGTCCAACCTCCAAACTCTCATGACCTCAGACATGTCACCCAGAAGCCACGCAAATCGGCTCGAAAGTTCTAGAATAGGTTCCTTACTAAAAAGAACCTGATCATAAACTGTTCCGACGCAGAAGCCATCACTGTATTAAAAAACAACATACGAGATGAATGGCTCACCCGCCAGCTCGGCCAAGATAGACCTATGACTATATCAGCCCTCACTTCGCCGATGACCTGCTTTTTCATAGAGGAAGACAATTGGCTCGCATGAAGCAGTCACATTGGTGAGGTAGGCACTTCAGAGACACGCGGCGCTAATGGTGTTTCGTATTGCTTCATGAAGCCTCAACGCAAAAAACAAGTACGTGCATAGAGGATGTCACAGTTAATGCAGGGTTTGTTGGACCTAGATCCGGATAGAAAAGGAAACCCTTTAAAGCAAATAATGCAGGACAGAAATAGCTAGACAACATCCTCGATCGACCATGCCGAATTCATGACACTCTGGACAAACCAGCAGCCCACACTAACAGGAATTGCTGGATCTTCAAACAAGCTGGCAAGGTAGCTACGGAGGGTGTAGGTAAAATCCAAAATCCTAGAGAAGACAAGGATGAACCTCAGCGGCCCAACAACGGAGGCGAAAACAAGTTAGCTAGTAAGGTAACAGAAGTGACCATGATCTATGTTACCCACATCCCCAAGAGGGAGAGTAAGCATGCACTTCGAGACATCTATGTGTTTGAGCCAGTCGCCCTCAAGTTTAACCCGTGGTAAGCTTACCCGATCATATTCGACATAAACGATCATCCGACCAATATCAGGCATTGCGGATTAGCTGCACTCCTCGTGGATGCAATTGTCGATGACTTCCATCTAACACGCGTCCTTGTGGATGGAGGAAGCAATCTCAACTTAATCTATGAGGACATAGTTAGGAAGATGGGAATCGAATCATCTCATATCAAGCCAAGCATCACCACCTTTAAAGACATCATATGATGTGTCGAGACTCGTTGCACTGGAACCGTATCACTAGAAGTTTTGTCACATCACCTGAGAACTTCTGAAGCGAGGAGTTAATATTCTACATTGTCCCCTTTCGAAGTGGATGCCATGCGCTTCTAGGATGCACAACGTTCACTCGCTTCAATGCAGTCCCGCATTATGCGTACCTGAAGCTCAAAATACTAGGACAAAGAGGTGTTATCACAATCAATGGTAACACGAAACGCTCCCTTCGTATTGATAAGAATACCGCGGCCTTCACAGCCAAGGTGCACGCATCCAAGAATGCTGCCCGTAGCTGTAAACGCATTTCTAGCTCTTCGAAGTGTATGTGGTCCATGTCAGAATACCTCCGACACATAACCCCACACCCTAAATAGGGGTGTGGGCTCCTCAAGCGCTCCCTTTGGAAAGGGCACTATGTCCCAGGGTGCACAATTTCGCACTAAAAATCCTTTGGGATGCCGAGGAGCCAAAATTTATGGAAACATTGGATAAGCTAGAACGAGGAGCGACTTAGATTTGAGACTCCACATCGGCAAGGCCCTTTGAAAGATTCAGCCTAGAAAGTACACCCACGTGGCTTGAACCACACATCGGACATGGGTAGACATGTTAAAAGGACTCAGCCAACGAGCGCTTCGAGCACATGCAAGGCCGAGGTTGCTTACAGTCCATCCTAGTCTTCGCAATCAACGAGGATAAGCTAGTCAACAACACGAAGACATATACATGCGGTAGGAAGCGGCTCGGGCTCATAAACCCGATGATAATATTCGCTCTATTTTCATTTGTTCCTTTATTTACCTCCTTAAATTGTATCTTTTTAGTTTCTCTCGTTATAGCTCACCATGTAAAGCTCCTTGATACGTTTCCAACGTATTTTTTTATTGTTCCATGCTATTATATTATCATTGTAGGATACTTTTTGAGTAATAACTTACCAATGTATATTATTTTGATCAATAACCTATTGACTCAGTGCCTAGTGCCACTTGCTATTTTCTGCGTGTTTTTTTTACTTTTTAGGTTTACAATACCAATCGAAGTACAATAGTCCAGATTTTTTTGATTTTTTCTGGATCAAAAGTAAACATGGAAGCCTCGAGAGAAGACCAGAGGCCACATGATGGAGGCACAAGTCAACAGGGTGCGACCAGGGAGGTCAGCGCACCCTGATGGCTTGTCCCTCCGTGGTGGCCCTATTACCCCTATTCTCTAGCCTATAAATTCACATATATCACAAAAACCCTAAAGGGCATCCCAAAACACTTTTTCCGCTGCCGCAAGTCTCTGTTCCACCACGATCTCATGTGGAGCTCCGTTCTGGCACCCTGCCAGATGGAGATCAATAACGGAGCGCCTCTTCATCAACCTTGCTGCCCTTATGATGATGTGTGAGCAATTGACTATAGACCTATGAGTATGTAGTTAGTACCTAGATGACTTTCTCTCTCTCTTTTGATCTTCAATACAATGATCATCGCATCTTCGCTTTGATCCTTCCGAAGTAATACTTTATATGGTGTGTTTGTTGGGATCTGATGAATTGTGGGTTTTTGTTCAGATTATTCATGAGGAGTATTTGAGTCACCTTTGATATTATTATGATTCTTAGTTGCATGACCATCACAACTTCATAAATCTCTCCGATTTATTGAATTTCTTTGTCCAAGTAGATTCATAATTCTTAAGTGGGAGGGGTGCATTGTAGTGAGTTCAACCTGACGGGTTTCTATATCCCAATGATAGAAGGGGACAAGATATCTCTTTGTGTTGTGGCTACCAAAGATAAAACGATGGGGTTTATTCATATTTAATGAGTTTACTTTGTCTACATCATGTCATTGTTCTCCAAGCATTACTCTGTTTTTCATGAAGTTAATACATAGAGAGGCAAGCATAGAAATGCTCTTGAAGTGGAGTAATAGTAGTAGGTGCAGGCAGGAGTCAACCTATTTTGTTATGGACGTGATGCCTATATACACATGATCATTGTCATGGTGATCACATAACTATCCTTTTTTTGTCAATTGCCCAACAATATTTTTTTTACCCATCGTATGTTACTTTCATGAGAGATGCCACTAGGGAGCACCATGGTAAAACTAATCTTTGCAAAACTTATCTTTACCTTGTGGCCATTATTTGTCTTTTATTTTATTTAGCAATTTACAATAATCTACACACCTCATTTGTTTTCAAATAATGAGATAAGGGGATTGACAATCCTCTTACCCGTGTTGGGTGCAAGTTGTTTGCTCTTTTGTGTGCAGCCTCTCAAGATGGTTGAGGATTAATATTCCTATTGGTTCAATAAACCTTGATTTTTAACCAAGGGAAATACTTACCCATATTGTGCTGCAATTATCCGTTCCTCTTCACAGAAAACCCAACGCAAACCACAAGTATCACAAAGAATTTGTGGCACCATTGTCGGGGAATATCATCACCAACTATCAAGTAACTTCACAAAAATTAGAATTAACTTGTTCTTATTTTTATTTGCTAGTATATTTATTTTACTTCATAAAAGTTAAAAATACAAAAATATTTATCTTTGCTTGTTATTATTGCTATTTCTTCTTTTGTTCCCTTTATTCCTGATAGTGAGGTATGCAATTTTAAACAAAGGGGAGGAGAAAATTGTAAATATTCTTGGTATAGGATTTTCAATGCTCAAAATAAATTAACTCATAAGCAATCCGCCACTACCTTGCTACGTAATCTTTATGCGAGTGTGACAACTTGGTATAGGTTTGTGCTTGACACCATCACTGGTGGTAATTTCTTAATGTGTCACACTTTGGATGCATGTACCGCTATTGAAAATCTTGTGGGGTCACCTCTCACTATTGTTGATGGAACCATTTTCACATTGGAACATGCCATGCATAGGATTGATGTTATTCAAAATAAAATTACTACTAATGAACAAATTGAGGAGTTGGATAAAAAGCTTCATAATCATATCACTCAATTTGGGTCATGGGTAGGAATGACTTTGAAAACTTTGAAGGACAAGAATACTATTATTGATGAGAGGGTAGAAAAAATATTGAATATGATTGACAAAAAGGAGGAAGTCATTGATAAAGTAGGTTCCGCTTTGACACCCTCCAAAACTAATCCTAGTACCTCTCAAAGTAAAAGTCCCAAATTCATATATATTCCTAAGAGCATTAATACCCCTCCTACTAATAGTTACCTTATTTTTTTGCTTTTTACCTTCTCTTTTGTTGTGCTGACATGATTATTACCTTTGTAGATGTTGGGGAACGTCGCATGGGAAACAAAAATTTTCCTACGCGCACGAAGACCTATCATGGTGATGTCCATCTACGAGAGGAGATGTGTGATCTACGTATCCTTGTAGACCGTATAGCAGAAGCGTTAGTGAACGCGGTTGATGTAGTGGAACATCCTCACGTCCCTCGATCCGCCCCGCGATCAGTCCCACGATCTAGTGCCGAATGGACGGCACCTCCGCGTTCAGCACACGTCCAGCTCGACGATGATCTCGGCCTTCTTGATCCAGCAAGAGAGACAGAGAGGTAGAAGAGTTCTCCGGCAGCGTGACGGTGCTCGGGAGGTTGGTGATGATCTTGTCTCAGTAGGGCTCCGCTCGAGCTCCGCAGAAACGCGATCTAGAGGAAAAACCGTGGAGGTATGTGGTCGGGCTGCCGTGGAAAAGTTGTCTCAAATCAGCCCTAAAACCTCCGTATATATAGGGGGAAGAGGGGTAGCCTTGCCTTGGGGCTCAAGGAGCCCCAAGGGGGTCGGCCGAGCCAAGGGGGGAAGGTCTCCCCCCCCAAACCGAGTCCAACTTGGTTTGGTGGGTGGAGTCCTTCTTCCCTTTCCCACCTCCTCCTTTTTTTTCTCTTTGATTTTCTTCCTATGGCGCATAGGGCCTTCTTGGGCTGTCCCACCATCCCACTAAGGGCTGGTGTGCCACCCCCAAGGCCTATGGGCTTCCCCGGGGTGGGTTGCCCCCCCGGTGAACTCCCGGAACCCATTCGTCATTCCCGGTACATTCCCGGTAACTCCGAAAACCTTCCGGTAATCAAACGAGGTCATCCTATATATCAATCTTCGTTTCCGGACCATTCCGGAAACCCTCGTGACGTCCGTGATCTCATCCGGGACTCCGAACAACATTCGGTAACCAACCATATAACTCAAATACGCATAAAACAACGTCGAACCTTAAGTGTGCAGACCCTGCGGGTTCGAGAACTATGTAGACATGACCCGAGAGACTCCTCGGTCAATATCCAATAGCGGGACCTGGATTCCCATATTGGATCCTACATATTCTACGAAGATCTTATCGTTTGAACCTCAGTGCCAAGGATTCATATAATCCCGTATGTCATTCCCTTTGTCCCTTGGTATGTTACTTGCCCGAGATTCGATCGTCAGTATCTGCATACCTATTTCAATCTCGTTTGCCGGCAAGTCTCTTTACTCGTTCCGTAATACAAGATCCTGCAACTTACACTAAGTCACATTGCTTGCAAGGCTTGTGTGTGATGTTGTATTACCGAGTGGGCCCCGAGATACCTCTCCGTCACACGGAGTGACAAATCCCAGTCTTGATCCATACTAACTCAACGAACACCTTCGGAGATACCTGTAGAGCATCTTTATAGTCACCCAGTTACGCTGCGACGTTTGATACACACAAAGTATTCCTCCAGTGTTAGTGATTTATATGATCTCATGGTCATAGGAACAAATACTTGACACGCAGAAAAACAGTAGCAACAAAATGACACGATCAACATGCTACGTCTATTAGTTTGGGTCTAGTCCATCACGTGATTCTCCTAATGACGTGATCCAGTTATCAAGCAACAACACCTTGTTCCTAATCAGAAGACACTGACTATCTTTGATCAACTGGCTAGCCAACTAGAGGCTTGCTAGGGACAGTGTTTTGTCTATGTATCCACACATGTAAATGATTCTTCATTCAATACAATTACAGCATGGATAATAAACGATTATCTTGATACAGGAATTATAATAATAAGTATATTTATTATTACCTCTAGGGCATAATTCCAACAATCTCCCACTTGCACTAGAGTCAATAATCTAGCCCTCACATCATCATGCGAATTACATTGTAATAAATCTAACACCCATACAGTTCTGGTGTTGATCATGCTTTGGCCGTGGAAGAGGTTTAGTCAGCGGGTCTGCTACATTCAGATCCGTGTGCACTTTGCATATATTTACGTCCTCTCCTTCGACGTAGTCGCGGATGAGGTTGAAGCGTCGTTTGATGTGTCTGGACTTCTTGTGAAACCGTGGTTCCTTTGCTAAGGCAATGGCACCCGTGTTGTCACAGAACAAGGTTATTGGATTCAGTGCGCTTGGCACCACTCCAAGATCCGTCATGAACTGCTTCATCCAGACACCCTCCTTAGCCGCCTCCGAGGCAGCCATGTACTCCGCTTCACATGTAGAATCTGCTATGATGCTTTGCTTGGAACTGCACCAGCTTACCGCACCCCCATTAAGAATAAATATGTATCCGGTTTGTGACTTAGAGTCGTCCGGATCTGTGTCAAAGCTTGCATCGACGTAACCTTTTACGGTGAGCTCTTCGTCACCTCCATACATGAGAAACATCTCCTTAGTCCTTTTCAGGTACTTCAGGATATCCTTGACCGCTGTCCAGTGATCCACTCCTGGATTACTCTGGAACCTACCTGCCATACTTATGGCCAGGCTAACGTCCGGTCTAGTGCACATCATTGCATACATGATAAAACCTATGGCTGAAGCATAGGGGACGGTGCGCATATGCTCTCTATCCTCATCAGTTGCTGGGCACTAAGTCTTACTCAATCTCGTACCTTGTAAAACTGGCAAGAACCCTTTCTTGGACTGTTCCATTTTGAACCTCTTCAAAACTTTATAAAGGTATGTGCTTTGTGAAAGTCCTATCAGGCGTTTTGATCTATCCCTGTAGATCTTAATGCCTAGAATGTAAGCAGCTTCTCCTAGGTCCTTCATAGAGAAACTTTTATTCAAGTAATCCTTTATGCTCTCCAAAAACTCTACGTTGCATCCAATCAGCAATATGTCATCCACATATAATATTAGAAACGCCACATAGCTCCCACTCACTTTCTTGTAAATACAAGATTCTCCAACCACTTGTATAAACCCAAATGCTTTGGTCACCTCATCAAAACGTTTGTTCCAACTCCGAGATGCTTGCACCAGTCCATAAGTGGATCGCTGGAGCTTGCACACCTTGTTAGCATTCTTAGGATCGACAAAACCTTCGGGTTGCATCATATACAATTCTTCCTTAAGGAAACCGTTAAGGAACGCCGTTTTGACATCCATCTGCCAGATTTCATAATCGAAAAATGCAGCTATTGCTAACATGATTCTGACGGACTTAAGCATCCCTACGGGTGAGAATGTCTCATCGTAGTCAACTCCTTGAACTTGTGAAAAACCCTTTGCCACAAGTCGAGCTTTATAAACGGTCACATTGCCGTCAGCGTCCGTCTTCCTCTTAAAGATCCATTTGTTCTGAATAGCCTTGCAGCCCTCAGGCAGTACTTCCAAAGTCCACACTTTGTTCTCATACATGGATCCTATCTCGGACTTCATGGCTTCTAGCCATTTGTTGGAATCTGGGCCCACCATTGCTTCTTCATAATTTGCGGGTTCATTGTTGTCCAACAACATCATTGATAAGACGGGATTACCATACCACTCTGGAGCAGCACGTGGTCTCGTCGACCTGCGTGGTTCGACAGAAACTTGAACCGGAGTTTCATGATCATCATCATTAACTTCCTCCTCAACCGGCGTCGCAACGACAGAGGTTTCCCCTTGCCCTGCGCCACCATCCAGAGGGATGAGAGGTTCGACAACCTCGTCAAGTTCTATCTTCCTCCCACTCAATTCTCTCGAGAGAAACTCCTTCTCGAGAAAAGCTCCGTTTTTAGCAACAAACACTTTGCCCTCGGATTTGAGATAGAAGGTGTACCCAATTGTCTCTTTTGGGTAACCTATGAAGATGCACTTTTCCGCTTTGGGTTCCAGCTTTTCAGGCTGAAGCTTTTTGACATAAGCATCACATCCCCAAACTTTAAGAAACGACAACTTTGGCCTTTTGCCATACCACAGTTCGTATGGTGTCGTCTCAACAGATTTTGATGGTGCCCTATTTAAAGTGAATGCAGCTGTTTCTAATGCATAACCCCAAAACAATAACGGCAAATCGGTAAGAGACATAATAGATCGCACCATCTCTAATAAAGTACGATTACGACGTTCGGACACACCATTACGCTGTGGTGTTCCAGGCGGTGTCAACTGTGAAACAATTCCACATTGTCTTAAGTGAGCACCAAACTCGAAACTAAGATATTCACCCCCACGATCAGACCGTAGGAACTTGATCTTCTTGTTACGATGATTTTCAACTTCACTCTGAAATTGCTTGAACTTTTCAAATGTTTCACACTTGTGCTTCATTAAGTAGACATAACCATATCTACTCAAATCGTCAGTGAAGGTGAGAAAATAACGATATCCGCCACGTGCCTCTACGCTCATCGGACCGCACACATCGGTATGTATGATTTCCAACAAGTCACTTGCACGCTCCATTGTTCCAGAGAACGGAGTTTTAGTCATCTTGCCCATGAGGCATGGTTCGCACGTGTCAACTGAATCAAAGTCAAGTGACTCCAAAAGTCCATCGGCATGGAGTTTCTTCATGCGCTTTACACCAATATGACCCAAGTGGCAGTGCCACAAAAACATGGCGCTATCATTGTTAACTCTAACTCTTTTGGTCTCAATGTTATGTATGTGTGTATCGCTATCAAGATTCAATATGAACAATCCTCTCACATTGGGTGCATGACCATAAAAGATGTTATTCATAGAAATAGAACAACCATTATTCTCTGACTTAAAAGAGTAACCGTCTCGCAATAAACAAGATCCAGATATAATGTTCATGCTCAACGCAGGCACTAAATAACAATGATTCAAGTTCATAACTAATCCTGATGGTAACTGAAGTGAAACTCTGCCGACGGCGATTGCATCAACCTTGGAACCATTTCCTACGTGCATTGTCACTTCATCTTTCGCCAGCCTTCGTCTATTCCGCAGTTCCTGTTTCGAGTTGCAAATATGAGCAACAGAACCGGTATCGAATACCCAGGCACTACTACGAGAGCCGGTTAAGTACACATCAATAACATGTATATCAAATATACCTGATTTTTCTTTGGCCGCCTTCTTATCTGCCGGATACTTGGGGCAATTGCGCTTCCAGTGACCCATACCCTTGCAATAGTAACACTCTGTTTCAGGCTTAGGTCCAGCTTTGGGTTTCTTCGTTGGATTGGCAACAGGCTTGCCGCACTTCTTTGAATTACCCTTCTTGCCTTTGCCGTTTCTCTTGAAACTAGTGGTCTTATTCACCATCAACACTTGATGCTCTTTATGGAGTTCAGACTCTGCGACTTTCAGCATCGCAAACAACTCGCCGGGAGACTTGTTCATCCCTTGCATGTTGTAGTTCAACACAAAGCCTTTATAGCTTGGCGGCAGTGATTGAAGGATTCTGTCAGTGATAGCCTCTTGCGGGAGTTCAATCCCCAGCTCAGCTAGACGGTTTGAGTAACCAGACATTTTGAGCACATGTTCCTTGACAGACAGGTTCTCCTCCATCTTGCAAGCATAGAATTTATCGGAGGTCTCATACCTCTCGATCCGGGCGTTCTTCTGAAAGATAAACTTCAACTCCTGGAACATCTCAAATGCTCCATGATGCTCAAAGCGACGTTGAAGTCCCGGTTCTAAGCCATACAAGACTGCACATTGAACTACTGAGTAGTCCTCCTTACGTGCTAACCAAACGTTCTTAACATCCCGATCAGCCGTAGCGGGTGGTTCATCTCCTAGCGCAGCATTAAGGACATAATCCTTCTTCCCAGCTTGTAAGATTAGCTTAAGATTACGAGCCGAGTCTACAAAGTTGCTTCCATCATCTTTCAACTTAGCTTTCTCTAGGAACGTATTAAAATTCAGGGTGACAGTCGCGTGAGCCATGATCTACAACACAAATATATTCAAAGTGGACTTAGACTATGTTCAAGATAATTAGAGTTTAACATAATCAAATTATTCGCTAAACTCCCACTCAAAAAGTACATCTCTCTAGTCATTTGAGTGGTTCATGATCCACTTACACTAGCTCAAGTCCGATCATCACGTGAGTTGAGTATAGTTTTGGTGGTAAGAATCCCAATGCTAATAATATCATCTATATGATTCATGATCGACCTTTCGGTCTCATGTGTTCCGAGGCCATGTCTGCACATGCTAGGCTCCTCAAGCTTAACCCGAGTGTTCCGCGTGCGCAACTGTTTTGCACCCGTTGTATGTGAACGTTGAGTCTATCACACCCGATCATCACGTGGTGTCTCGAAACGACGAACTGTAGCAACGGTGCACAGTCAGGGAGAACACAATTTCGTCTTGAAATTTTAGTGAGAGATCACCTCATAATGCTACCGTCGTTCTAAGCAAAATAAGGTGCATAAAAGGATTAACATCACATGCAATTCATAAGTGACATGATATGGCCATCATCACGTGCGCCTTGACCTCCATCACCAAAGCACCCGCACGATCTTCTTGTCACCGGCTCCACACCATGATCTCCATCAACGTGTCGCCATCAGGGTTGTCGTGCTACTCATGCTATTACTACTAAAGCTACATCCTAGCAAAATAGTAAACGCATCTGCAAGCACAAACGTTAGTATAAAGACAACCCTATGGCTCCTGCCGGTTGCCGTACCATCGACGTGCAAGTCGATAGTATCTAGTACAACATGATCATCTCATACATCCAATATATCACATCACATCATTGGCCATATCGCATCACAAGCATACCCTGCAAAAACAAGTTAGACGTCCTCTAATTTTGTTGTTGCATGTTTTACGTGGTGACCATGGGTATCTAGTAGGATCGCATCTTACTTACGCAAACACCACAATGGAGATATATGAGTTGCTATTTAACCTCATCCAAA
This sequence comes from Hordeum vulgare subsp. vulgare, assembly GCF_904849725.1. Classification (NCBI taxonomy): domain Eukaryota; kingdom Viridiplantae; phylum Streptophyta; class Magnoliopsida; order Poales; family Poaceae; genus Hordeum; species Hordeum vulgare. Next base: position 345,390,032 of record NC_058522.1, on the reverse strand, counting down.
GACCTCCTCGGTCAAATCTGATTCAACTAAAGTTGGAGAAACTGACACTTGCCAGTCATCTTTGAGCAACAGGGTTACTCGTAGCGATGAAACCAGTCTCTCGTAAGCGTACGAGTAATGTCGGTCCAAGCCGCTTCAATCCAACAATACCGCGGAATCAAGAAAAGACTAAGAAGGGCAGCAAAACGCACATCACCGCCCACAAAAACTTTTGTGTTCTAGTCGAGAAGACATCTACGCATGAACCTAGCTCATGATGCCACTGTTGGGGAACGTCGCATGGGAAACAAAAATTTTCCTATGCGCACGAAGACCTATCATGGTGATGTCCATCTATGAGAGGGGATGTGTGATCTACGTACCCTTGTAGACCGTATAGCAGAAGCGTTAGTGAACGCGGTTGATGTAGTGGAACGTCCTCACGTCCCTCGATCTGCCCCGCAAACCGTCCCGCGATCAGTCCCACGATCTAGTGCCGAACGGACGGCACCTCCGCGTTCAGCACACGTACAGCTCGACGATGATCTCCGCCTTCTTGATCCAGCAAGAGAGACGGAGAGGTAGAAGAGTTCTTCGGCAGCGTGACGGTGCTCCAGAGGTTGGTGATGATCTTGTCTCAGCAGGGCTCCGCCCGAGCTCCGCAGAAACGCGATCTAGAGGAAAAACCGTGGAGGTATGTGGTCGGGCTGCCGTGGAAAAGTAGTCTGAAGTCAGCCCTAAAACCTCCGTATATATAGGGGGAAGAGGGGGAGCCTTGCCTTGGGGCTCAAGGAGCCCCAAGGGGGTCGGCCGAGCCAAGGGGGGAAGGTCTCCCACCCCAAACCCAGTCCAACTTGGTTTGGTGGGTGGAGTCCTTCTTCCCTTTCCCACCTCCTCCTTTTTTTCTCTTTGATTTTCTTCCTATGGCGCATAGGGCCTTCTTGGGCTGTCCCACCAGCCCACTAAGGGCTGGTGTGCCACCCCCAAGGCCTATGGGCTTCCCCGGGGTGGGTTGCCCCCCCCCCCCCCCCCCGGTGAACTCCCGAAACCCATTCGTCATTCCCGGTACATTCCCGGTAACTCCGAAAACCTTCCGGTAATCAAATGAGGTCATCCTCTATATCAATCTTCATTCAGGACCATTCCGGAAACCCTCGTGACGTCCGTGATCTCATCCGGGACTCCGAACAACATTCGGTAACCAACCATATAACTCAAATACGCATAATACAACGTCGAACCTTAAGTGTGCAGACCCTGCGGGTTCGAGAACTATGTAGACATGACCCGAGAGACTCCTCGGTCAATATCCAATAGCGGGACCTGGATGCCCATATTGGATTCTACATATTCTACGAAGATCTTATCGTTTGAACCTCTGTGCCAAGGATTCATATAATCCCGTATGTCATTCCCTTTGTCCTTCGGTATGTTACTTGCCCGAGATTCAATCGTCAGTATTCGCATACCTATTTCAATCTCGTTTACCGGCAAGTCTCTTTACTCATTCCGTAATACAAGATCCCGCAACTTACACTAAGTCACATTGCTTGCAAGGCTTGTGTGTGATGTTGTATTACCGAGTGGGCCCCGAGATACCTCTCCGTCACACGGAGTGACAAATCCCAGTCTTGATCCATACTAACTCAACGAACACCTTCGGAGATACCTGTAGAGCATCTTTATAGTCACCCAGTTACGCTGTGACGTTTGATACACACAAAGTATTCCTCCGGTGTTAGTGAGTTATATGATCTCATGGTCATAGGAACAAATACTTGACACGCAGAAAAACAGTAGCAACAAAATGACACGATCAACATGCTACGTCTATTAGTTTGGGTCTAGTCCATCACGTGATTCTCCTAATGACGTGATCTAGTTATCAAGCAACAACACCTTGTTCCTAATCAGAAGACATTGACTATCTTTGATCAACTGGCTAGCCAACTAGAGGCTTGCTAGGGACAGTGTTTTGTCTATGCATCCACACATGTAAATGAGTCTTCATTCAATACAATTATAGCATGGATAATAAACGATTATCTTGATACAGGAATTATAACAATAACTATATTTATTATTGCCTCTAGGGCATAATTCCAACAGTAGATTGTTTTTTTATGTTTAAATCGGTGTTTGTGCCAAGTAAATCCTTTTGGATGACTTGTGTGATAAGAAGAATTGGTACGGTGCAAAAACAGAAACTTTGGCGTGCAGTGCAGAATTTCTTTGATTTTACTGGAACGTCTTATTAATTTGAGTATTGGTATACAAATTCCTCTCGTCATCCTATTTTCTCAGATTTTTTGGATTTACAAAAGTATAGGTTCTTTATAGATAATTATAGACTGTTCTATTTTAGAAAGGTTCTATTTTTTGCTTGCATAGTTTTCTTGTTTTCATAATGATATGGATTGTATCGAGGATGCAAGCCATGGATAAGTTAGACTATAGTAACTATTTTGCAATAATGAAATATGAATCAATTTATAATAGTACCTAAAGTATTTGGCATGTTGCTTATACTAACGGATCTCATGAAGTTTTGTTTAGTTTTTCTGTGATTGAAGTTTACAAGTTCTCGGTGTTATCACGATGGACAAAGGAATAAGGAGCGGCAAGAGCCTAAGCTTGGGGATTCTCAAGGTACCCAAAGGTAATATTCTAGGATGACTTAAGCGTCTAAGCGTGGGGATGCTTCGAAAGGCATCCCTTCTTTTGTCTCAATCCATCGGTATGTCACTCGGAGGTACATTTTTATTCGTTACATGATATGAGTTTTTCTTGGAGCGCAATTTGCTTTTGTGTCCTTTAAATTCTAGTTTTCCACAATCATCATTTGCTGGACACACCTATTTGAGAGAGAGACATGTCGGTGTGAAAACCGGTGGATCTCCGTTAGAGAGTTCGGTATTAAGGGGTCCTCAGGTAGTCGCCTTGCTACGAAGTGGCCGACTTAATGGGCCATACTAATTGGAGGCCAGAGTGTGTGGTCATCTCATATTCAAGGAGGAAAGCACCGAAGACAGGCGTGGCATCCAAGTAAAGTAGACTAGGTCGGTCGAGCCGTCCTTAGCATGAGGTTGGTTGTATGTAACCCTAGATCCCTTGGTGGCTATATAACTCGGGGGTCCTTGTCCATGTAGGCAGGTTGACTCATCTAGGGTTTAGGCATAGGATCTCGAGGTAGATCAACCCTGTAATCATCATCCACATCAATATAATCAAGAAGAACGTAGGGTTTTACCTCCTCAAGAGGGCCCGAATCTGGGTAAATATTGTCTCCCCCTTTCTCCGGCAACCCATCGATCCAAGGTCCATAGTTCGGGACCCCCTACCCGAGATCTCCTAGTTTTGACCAACATTGGTGCTTTCATTGAGAGTTCCACTGATAGGATCACGAGAAGGATCGATATCACACTTAGTCATTAGCGAGGAGATCCACAACAAGAATGTTTTCGTCCCCGGACGGATCTTCACATTTGGAAGCATCGATCTGCATGCCAATCCGGCCGGCCGCCTTGGCCTGGTCGGTAATATTACCCCCGGTCACGAAGTCAGGTTCGAGAGCCTATAGTTCACTACTAAACCCCCTAGGAGACCTTGTGTTAACAAGATTTGTAACTCCTTTCGAGGAACTCGCACGTCCCGATGGTGCGGCTTCGGAAACCGCAGATATCGCCATCGAGAGGACCTTCACCCCTAGCACGGCATTAGAGCGTGATGTGTTCAACATGCCCGAACTTGTCTCAGCCGATTACACTTCAGAGGAGACCTTGAGCTCCACCGAAGCACCAGTGACACGGGCTAACCTCGAACTCACATGCAGCATGAACTCCACTGAAACCCCTGTACTGCATGAACTACTCGACAATATCCAAGCCATGGGCATGACAAACAATCCAGCTAGAACAATCGGATCAGTCTCATACCCGATGACAGTGAAATTCATGTCCCGCCCATTCATACGTCTCCGTCGTATCTACTTTTCCAAACTCTTTTGCCCTTGTTTTGGACTCTAATTTGCATGATTTGAATGGAACTAACCCGGACTAATGTTGTTTTCAGCAGAATTTCCATCGTGTTGTTTTTGCGCAGAAATAAAAGTTCTCGGAATGACCTGGAAATTTACGAGGATTTTTTGTGGAATATATAAAAAATACTGGCGCAAGAATCAACCGGAGAAGTGGAGCATGGATACCACAAGCCCACCAGGTGCGGCCCCACTGGCCGCGCCTATCAGGCTTGTGGGGCCCACGGAGCTCCACCGCCTCCAACTCCAGCTCTATTTAGTCCCTTTCATCGGGAAAAAATCAAGGAGAAGAGTTCATCGCGTTTTACCATACGGAGGCGCTGCCACCTCCTATTCTTCCTCTAGAGGGCAGATCTGGAGTCCGTTCTGGGCTCCGGAGAGGGGAGATCATCGCCATCGTCATCACCAACCTTCCTTCATCAAAATTCCATGATGCTCTTCACCGTTCGTGAGTAATCACATCGTAGCCTTGCTGGACGGTGATGGGTTGGATGAGATCTATCATGTAATCGAGTTAGTTTTGATGGGGATTGATCCCTAGTATCCACCATGTTCTGAGATTGATGTTGCTACTACTTTGTCATGCTTAATGCTTGTCACTAGGGCCCGAGCGCCATGATTTCAGATCTGAACCTATTATGTTCTCGTCAATATATGTGTGTTCTTGATCCTATCTTGCAAGTTGTAGTCACCTACTACGTGTTATGACCCGGCAACCCCGGAGTGACAATAGTCGGAATCACTCCCGGAGATGACCATAGTATGAGGAGTTCATGTATTCACTAAGTGTTAATGCGTTGGTCCAGTTCTCTATTAAAAGGAGAACCTCAATATCCCGTAGTTTCCGTTAGGACCCCGCTGCCACAGGAGGGATGGACAATAGATGTCATGCAAGTTCTTTTCCCTAAGCACGTATTACTACATACGGAATACATGCCTACATTACATTGATGAAGTGGAGCTAGTTACATATCTCTCCGTGTTATAACTGTTGCATGACGAATACCATCCGACATAATCATCCATAACCGATCCAATGCCTACATGTTTTTCGTACTGGTCCTTGCTACGTTACTTTGTTGCTACTGCTGTCACTGTTGTTACTATTACTCTGTCACTACTGCTGTCACTGCTGCTACTGTTACTCTGTCACTACTGATGTCACTGCTGCTACTGTTACTGTTGCTACTGTTGCTGTCACACCACTTTGCTACTGATACTTTGCTGCAGATACTAAGTCTTTCAGGTGTGGTTCAATTGACAACTCAACTGCTAATACTCGAGAATATACTTTGGCTTTCCCTTGTGTCGAATCAACAAATTTGGGTTGAATACTCTACCGTTGAAAACTGTTGCGATCCCCTATACTTGTGGGTTATCATGACCTTTTTCTAGCGCCGTTGCCGGGGAGGCCTAGCAGTATTCTCTGAGTCACTTGGGATTTACGTCTGCTGATCACTACAAGGAATCCGAGAGATCCAAAAACTAAAGTCTTGCCCTCAACTATGAGGACAGGTAAGGAACTGCCATCTAGCTCTACACTTGATTCACCTTCAGTTATGAGTAAGTTTGCGACACCACCTCCTGCTAGAAGTTTTGATATGTCGCCTGTTCTTGATGATGCTACTTATGTTGTCCATGATACTTGTGATGATGCTATGCTTGATACTACTTTGCCACTAGGTGCATTCCTTGATGCACAAATTGCTAGAGTTGCTGGTAGATGTGATGATACTTCTGAAACTGTTGAGATTATTGAAGTAGAACCTGCTATTTCACCTGTTAGAACTAGCTCTCCTAGATATGAATTGCGTGATATGCCTGAGGGTTATGTTACGGAGGGAGAGATAGCTGAGGACTTTCTTGCTTGTAAGGATAGCTATGATGTTGAGAAATTACTGCGCAAGTGGAAAGAAAAATCTTTGAATGCTAGGATGAAATACGACCCAAAGTTTGCTACTTCTCCTATCTTTGTGACGGATAAGGATTATGAATTCTCTGTCGACCCTGAGTTAATCACTCTGCTTGAATCTAATCCTTTTCATGGTTACGAGTCTGAAACGGTTGTAGCACATCTCACCAAACTACACGATATAGCCACCCTCTTCACGAGTGAGGAAAAGATCCGCCACTACTATATCCTTAAGTTGTTTCCTTTCTCGCTAAAGGATGATGCTAAGACCTGGTTCACTTCTCTTGCTCCTGGTTGTGTGCGTAGCCCCCAGCATATGATCTACTACTTCTGTGAGAAATATTTCCCTGCCCATAAGAAGCAAGCTGCCTTGCAGGAAATATACAACTTTGCGCAAGTTGAAGAAGAGAGTCTCCCACAAGCTTGGGGGAGGCTCGTCCAGCCGCTTAATGCTTTGCCTGATCACCCTCTTGAGAAGAATGAAATACTTGATATCTTCTATAATGGACTAACCGATGCTTCTAGAGACCACCTAGATAGTTGTGTTGGTTGTGTTTTTAGGGAACGAACTATAGAACAAGCTGAGATCCTATTGAATAATATCTTGTGCAATGAGAATGCTTGGACTATTCCCGAACCACCTTCGAAGCCAACTCCAAAGAAAAGAGGTATTCCATTCCTCAGTCCTGAAGATATGCAAGAAGCTAAGAAATCTATGAAAGAGAAAGGCATTAAATCTGTAGATGTCAAAAATCTACCACCTATCGAAGAGATCTATGGTCTTGATAACCCGATACAGGTAGTAGAGGTAAATTCTCTTCGTAGATTCAATGAGAGTGATATTCCTTTTGATAAACCTGGTAGCTTATGCCTGGATGAATTTGATAACTTTGTTGCCAAACAACAAAGTTTCAATGATTATATTAGTAGACAATTGGAACAGAATGCTCGTATGCTTAGTCATTTAAGTGCTTGTGTGGACAGAAATGTCAATCATCTTAAGCTTTTGAGTAAACATACCTCTATGGTTATTACTCAAGTAGAACAAGTACTTAAGGCTCAGAATGACTTGTTCAATGACTTGAATGACAATTCCGCCAGAGTCGTCACTAGAGGCTGTAGAATGACCCAGGAACCCTTGTATCCCGAGGGTCATCCTAAGGGAATTGAACAAGATTCTCAAGGAGTTAGCACTGATGCACCTAGTCATCTTAGAAAGAAAAAGAAAGATGATAGGAACTTGCACGCTAGCAATCCTGTTGCTGTTACACCCGAAAATCCAAACGATGTCTCTGTTTCTGATGCTGAAACGCAATCTGGTGATGAACATGAGCCTAATGATAATATTGATAATGATGCTCATGAAGATGTTCAACCTAGCAATGATAAGGATGTCGAGATTGAACCTGTTGATCTTGATAACCCACAGCCTAAGAATAGGAGATACGATAAGAACGACTTTGCTGCTAGGAAGCATGGTAAAGAAAGGGAACCATGGGTTCAAAAACCCATGCCCTTTCCTCCCAAACCATCCAAGAAAAAGGATGATGAGGATTTTGAGCGCTTTGTTGAAATGATTAGACCTATCTTTCTGCAAATGCGTTTGACAGATATGCTCAAAATGTCGCCGTATGCTAAGTACATGAAGTATATTGTGACTAATAAGAGGAGGATACCTGAGGTTGAGATTTCCACCATGCTCGCTAATTGTACCTTCAAGGGTGGAACCCCTAAGAAACTAGGTGATCCCGTAGTGCCCGCTATACCTTGCTCCATTAAAGGAAACTACGTTTGAACTGCTTTATGCGACCTTGGAGCTGGTGTTAATGTTATGCCTCTTTCTCTTTGTCGTAGACTTGAACTGGATAAGTTGACACCCACCGAAATCTCTCTGCAAATGGCTGACAAATCAACTACTTTCCCTATCGGAATTTGTGAGGATGTGCCCGTTGTGGTTGCGAATGTTACTATCTTAACAGGCTTTGTTATTCTGGATATTCCCGAGGATGATGCCATGGCGGTCATCCTTGGAAGACCCTTTTTAAACACTGCAGGGGCTGTTATAGATTGCAACAAAGGCAATGTCACTTTCCATATCAACGGTAATGAGCATACGATGCACTTTCCGAAGAAACAATATCGAGTACATTGCATCAATGCTATTGAAAAAACTTCATGATTCTTATTGGGAGCTTTGAATGCCCTATACCTACTGTTAAGATGAAGTATGATTTGCTTGTTGGGGATATGCACAACCCCATTGAGGTAACCTAGTGACTATTCAAAAATTCTCCGTTCTTTTTTATGCGATTCGAAAAAGTTTGTTAGGAGACTTGATCAACCTCATTGAGGGATTTCTTTCGATGACCATGGGATGGATGAATCGAGGAGTCACAACCCTGTGTTCCAAGCTTTCACCTTCGGTTGCTTAGAAGAAAAATGATAGATTTAGCTTTAGTTTTCCCTGTTTTCTGCTTTTAGCGTCCCGTAGAAAAGTGTCCCGGAAATAAAAGTTCTCCGAATGCCGTGAAAATCAAGTATGATTTTTTCTGGAATTTTTGAAAATTTATGAGACGGAGAGCTAGTCAGGGGGATGCACGAGTGGGCCACAAGCCCTGGAGGCGCGGGCACCCCCTAGCCGCGCCTACCAGGCTTGTGGGGCCCAAGTGTCCCCCTCCACTTATTCTAGCTCCCATCTCCTTCTCCTACCTCCAGAAAAATTCAGCTCAAACCCGTGTTCTTGCTCTTCTTGCTGCGATTTTCGTTCTCCTTGTGCAAGGCCCCATTCACCAAACTGTTTTGGGGAAATTTCTCCTTGGTATGTGACTCCTCCATTGGTCCAATTAGTTTTTTCTCTAGTGCCTTATTTGTTGCGTATTTTTGCTGCCTTGGTGACCCTGTTGTTGAGCTTTCAATGCTAATTTTAGCTGGTCTCAAGTAGTTTTGATGCGTGATATGGCCTATTGGCACTTGTCGCAGTAGTTGCCCCGAGTTTCGTTGGGCCTTGTTCACTTTTCCTTAGAGTCACTAAAAATTTTGGAAATTTTCAGAGATATAAAAAGGAAAATATGAGGAGGTTCTTAAGAGGATCTTCAAGCCGTGACCCCAAGGATGATGAACATGAGAAGAAGAAACCCAAGTATCCGGTCCCCCGAGTTGCAGAAGTTCGAGCGTGCGAGTGTCCAAGCGATGTGTTCTTACGCACCGACAGACTTTTTGAGGACTTTTACTACTTGGTAGAGAACGCAGGCCTTACTTCCTTCGTTGAAGATAAGTGTCCGCAATACCTCCTCATCACTAATATTTTCGTGCAAAGCTTTAATTTCTATCCAAGGAAGAGTCCTCCTATGGTTGAGTTCACATTATATGATATCCCCCAGCGCATGTCACTTCAGGATTTTTGCAATGTTTGCAAATTACCTTATGTTGGGGATGTTCATGAACCTTGTCCATGGGAGTTGGAGGCTTTCATAGATACTATTGCTGTAGGAGAGGAGAGAGGAGTGTCTTGCTCCAGAGCTGCTAGCATACATTTTCCCGTGCTTCGGTACTTCTCATTATTCGTGGGAAAATGTTTGATTGGCCGTGGGAAAGCTGGGGCCCTTAGCTCCCCAGATCTTGCGGTTTTGCACGAAGCCCTTTATAATGGTAAAACTTATAGCTTGGGCGCTATAGTAGCTCAACGGTTGAACACGAACCGTTCTAAAGGCGTTGTTTATGGAGGTATCTATGCTACCCGTCTTGCTAGACATTTTGAGATACCTATTAGACTGCACGAGGAAGAGGAGACTCTTCTTCCTAAGAGATATATAGATTATGATAGCATGGTTCGCCATGACTTTCTTGATAAAGATATAAATAGGAGGATGATTTATAACCTGGTATTTACTCAGGGTACTCGAGAGACTATTACTTTGCCTGCTCCTTCTTTGTTCAATGTTCATCTAGGCAGGTACAATATTATGCCCTCGGACATCTACGCATATTGGGGCATAGCACCACCACAGGCGCCCGTACCCGAGCTACCAGTCGAGTACCAGACGCCAGTTTATCAGTGGGAGCCAGAGGAGCTCACACGGTAGTGGCACCCACAGTACACTCCGGAGTACCCCGGAGACGGTTATTTCCCTCCTTGGGAGTAGACCAACTTAGGCCGAAAGCCTAAGCTTGGGGGAGTACGTGTTTCTCACCGACTTTACATTCTTGCTTATGCTTTCACTTTGTTAGTCGGTGTTCACACTTTGCCACTGTATCGTCCATGCTAGTTTATTTCTTTTTCTCGCTTTTTTCTCGTGTGTTTGTTTAGTTTGAGAAAAACCAAAAAAAAAGTTGTAAGTTTACTTTCCAGCTTGCTTAGTGGTGTTTAAAAAGAAAACCCAAAAATATTTCCCGTTCTTCTTTTGCTTGTTGGGAGCTTTCCCGTGTAAATAGTTTTCTTTTTCTTTGGGTCAAGGTAGAAGACCATGGTTACAATGTTTAGTGGCTCTCGCATGCATATCTGTTTATCTCTCAAAGAGCCATATTACTTTGTCTTCTCCTTTGTGTTTTCCTGAAGATTCCAGCTTAGTCCAATGCACGAGCAGTCTTAATATTGTTCACATCGTTCGGTCGTGCAAGTGAAAGGCAATAATGACGATATATGATGAAGTGACTGAGCCTGGAAAAGCTGGCATGAACTCGATCTATTTTGTTTTTGTAAATATGACTAGCTCATCATTCCTGATTCAGCTTTGTTGTGAGAGAAACATTTTTGCATTGACAACTTAGAGATCATAGTTTCCGATGCCATGCTTAATTACCTAGGATCTTATAATCGTTTGTCCTGGATGCCAACATGAATCTCGAGATGATTATGATGTAGTATGATTGGATGGTATCCTCCTTTGAATGATTCAAGTGGCTTGACTTGGCGCATGTTTACGCATGTAGTTGAAACAAAATCAACATAGCCTCTATGATATTCATGTGCATGGTGATTTATGTCCTACTCATGCTTGCACTCAATGTTGGTTAATCTCAATGCATTTTATGACTATTGTCGCTCTCTAGTTGGTCTCTTCCCAGTCTTTTGCTAGCCTTCACTTGTACTAAGCAGGAATACTGCTTGTGCATCCTCTTTCATAAACCCAAAGTTGTTCCATATGAGTCCACCATACCTACCTATATGCGGTATCTACCAGCCGTTCCAAGTAAATTTGCATGTGCCACTCTCTAAACCTTCAAGGAATAATCTGTTTTGCATGCCCGAACCGCTCATGTGGTGACAAGGGGCGATCAATATCTTCCATGCTAGGCGTGTTATCCTCGATATGTGTTTATTCACTATCATTCACGAGAAAGGGGCAGGTAATTGGAATGCCCAGTTCCATGCTCAAATCGAAAAGATAAGTGCAAACAAAACTCCCCCTGGATTGTTGTTTGTATAGACGGCACCCGAGTATTCGGCTAGTCTTGGAGTGTGATTGATCGGTTGTGGGGGAGTCAATACTTTACTTTTCAGTTTAGGAACCGCCTATAGTATGTGTAGCATGGAAGATGGTGAAAACTCTTGGTCATTGCGTTGACAATGAAAGCATGCCACCCGAAATTATTTATCTTTGTCTTCAAAGCTTCAGCTCTGGCACCTCTGCAAATCAATGCTTCCCTCTACCAACGGCCTATCTATTTATGTTTCTGTTGAGTCATCCTCTTCTTATAAAAGCACCAACTAGAGAGCACCTCTGTCATTTCTATGCTTTGCTTTTAACTAATATTGAGTATGAGTATGACTGGATCTTCTTTGCCATGAATTACAATGTTCAGTCAGCCCTTGGTCTTTGAAGGTGCTCTGCATTTATGTTTTGCGGTCTCAGAAAGAGCTAGCGAGATACCATCTGTTCATACTGCTTCATGTTTGTTTTGATTGAAGTGTTGACGTTTGAAACTCATTATTATTGCTCGCTAGTTGATTATGCCATTGATATGAGTTTACCATGAGACCTAGATGTCATTTGCTTATGTGGTTAGCTTATGATCTTGCTGAAATTCTGGATATGAGTTAGACATAGTTGCAACAACAAGATCAAACAGAGTTCATAAAACTTTTTCTTTTGTCTCTTTCAGTTTGTCAACTGAATTGCTTAAGGACAAGCAAGGCTTTAAGCTTGGGGGAGTTGCTACGTCTCCGTTGTATCTACTTTTCCAAACTCTTTTGCCCTTGTTTTGGACTCTAATTTGCATGATTTGAATGGAACTAACTCGGACTAACGCTGTTTTCAGTAGAATTGCCATGGTGTTGTTTTTGCGCAGAAATAAAAGTTCTCGAAATGACTTGGAAATTTACGAGGATTTTTGTGGAATATAAAAAATACTGGCGCAAGAATCAACCGGAGAAGTTTAGCGTGGAGCCCGCAAGCCCACTAGGCGCGGCCCCCCTGGCCGCGCCTAGCAGGCTTGTGGGGCCCACGGAGCTCCACCGCCTCCAACTCCATCTCTATTTAGTACCTTTCGTCCGGAAAAAAATCATGGAGAAGAGTTCATCGCGTTTTATGATACGGAGGCGCCGCCACCTCCTGTTCTTCCTCTGGAGGGCATATCTGGAGTCCGTTCTAGGCTCCGGAGAGGGGTGATCGTCGCCATCGTCATCACCAACGTTCCTTCATCGCCAATTCCATGATGCTCTTCACCGTTCTTGAGTAATCTCATCGTAGGCTTGCTGGACGGTGATGGGTTGGATGATATCTATCATGTAATCGAGTTAGTTTTGACGGGGATTGATCCCTAGTATCAACTATGTTCTGAGATTGATGTTGTTACTACTTTCCCATCCTTAATGCTTGTCACTAGGGCCCGAGTGCCATGATTTCAGATCTGAACCTATTATGTTGTCGCCAATATATGTGTGTTTTAGATCCTATCTTGCAAGTTGTAGTCACCTACTATGTGTTATGACCAGGCAACCCCGGAATGACAAAAGCCAGAACCACTCCTGGAGATGACCATAGTATGAGGAGGTCATGTATTCACCAAGTGTTAATGCGTTGGTCCGGTTCTTTATTAAAAGGAGAACCTTAATATCCCGTAGTTTCCATTAGGACCCCGCTGCCACCGGAGGGATGGACAATAGATGTCATGCAAGTTCTTTTCCCTAAGCACGTATGACTACATACGGAATACATGCCTACATTAGATTGAAAAACGAGAGCTAGTTACATATGTCTCCGTGTTATAGCTGTTACATGATGAATAGCATCCGGCATAATCATCCATCACCGATTCAATGCCTACGAGTCTTTTCCTACTGGTCCTTGCTACGTTACTTTGCCGCTACTGCTATCACTGCTGCTGCTGTTACTCTGTTGCTACTATTGTTACTTTGCTGCTGCTGGTTACTATTGCTACTGCTGCTATCACCCTACTTTGCTACTGATACTTTGCAGCGGACACTAAATCTTTCAGGTGTGGTTGAATTGACAACTCAACTGGTAATACTTGAGTATATTCTTTCGCTTCCCCTTGAGTCGAATCAATAAATTTGGGTTGAATACTCTACCCTCGAAAAATGTTGCGATCCCCTATACTTGTGGGTTATCAAGACTATTTTGTTGCGCCGTTGCCGGGGAAGCCAAAGTCAAGAATAGTCTCCCGTCAACATACCATTTTCTGGCACCGTTGCCGGGGAGGCACAGCTATATTCTCTGAGTCACTTGGGATCTACGTCTGCTGGTCACTATGAGGAATCCGATAGATCCAACAACTAAAGTCTTGCCCTCAACTACGAGGACATGTAAGGAACTACCATCTAGCTCTTCACTTGATAAACCTTCAGTTATGAGTAAGTTTGGGAGATCACCTCCTGCTAGAAATCTTGATATGTCGCCTGTGCTTAATGATGCTACTTCTGCTGCCCATGATGCTTATGATGATGCTATGCTTGATACTGCTTTGCCCGATGATGCCATGCTTGATATTGCTTTGCCACTAGGTACATTCCTTGATGCACAAATTGCTAGAGTTGATGCTAGATGTGATGATACTTCTGAAACTGTCGATACTATTGAAGTAGAACCTGCTATTTTGCCTGCTAGAACTAGCTCTCCTAGACCTGAATTGTCTGTTATGCCTGGGCGTTATGTTATGGAGGGAGATATAGCTGAGGACTTTCTTGCGTGTAAGGATAGCTATGATGTTGAGAAATTGCTTCTCAAGTGGAAAGAAAAATCTCTGAACGCGAGGATGAAATACGACCCGGAGTTCGCTACGTCGCCTATCTTTGTGACCGATAAGGATTATGAATTCTCTGTCGACCCTGAGTTAATCACTTTGGTCGAATCTGATCCTTTTCACGGTTATGAGTCTGAAACAGTTGTAGCCCATCTTACCAAACTGCACGATATATCCAGCCTATTCACGAGTGAGCAAAAGATCCGCCACTACCATATCCTCAAGTTGTTTCCTTTCTCGCTAAAGGATGATGATAAGACTTGGTTCACTTCTCTTGCTCCTAGTTGTGTGCGTAGCCCCCAGGATATGGTCTACTACTTCTCTGAAAAATATTTCTCTGCCCATAAGAAGCAAGCTGCCTTGCAGGAAATATACAACTTTGCTCAAGCTGGAAAAGAGAGTCTCGCACAAGCTTGGGGAGGCTCGTCCAGCTACTGAATGCTTTTCCTGATCACCCTCTTGAGAAGAATGAAATACTTGATATCTTCTATAGCGGACTTACCGATGCTTCTAGAGACCACCTAGATAGTTGTGTTGGTTCGGATTTTAGGGAACGAACCATAGAACAAGCTGAGATTCTATTGAATAACATCTTGTGCAATGAGAATTCTTGGATTATTCCCGAACCATGATACGTCTCTATCGTATCTACTTTTCCAAACTCTTTTGCCCTTGTTTTGGACTCTAATTTGCATGATTTGAGTGGAACTAACCTGGACTAACGCTGTTTTCAGCAGAATTGCCTTGGTGTTGTTTTTGTGCAGAAATGAAAGCTCTCGGAACGTCCTGGAAATTTAGGGAGAATATTTCCGGAAAATATGAAAAATACCTGCGCAAAGATCCACCGAAGGGGATGGGCCAGTGGGCCAAAAGCCTTGTAGCTGCCGCCCCCCTGGTGGCGGCTAGCAAGCTTGTGGGGCCCACGTGGCTCTGCCGCCCCCAAACTCAGCTCTATAAATTCACTTTCGTCCCAGAAAAAATCAAGAGAGAAGATTTTGTTGCGTTTGTGATGAGGAGGCGCCACGACATCCTGTTCTTCATGTGGAGGGTAGATCTGGAGTCCGTTTTGGGCTCCGGAGAGGGGAAATCGTCGCCATCGTCATCATCAACCTTCTTCCCTCTCCAATTCCATGAAGCTCTTCATTGTTCGTGAGTAATCTATTCATAGGCTCGCTGGGCGGTGATGAGTAGGATGAGATCTATCATGTAATCGTGTTAGGTTTGACGGGGATTGATCCCTAGTATCCACTATGTTCTGAGATTGATGTTGCTACTACTTTGCCATGCTTAATGCTTGTCACTAGGGCCCGAGTGCCATGATTTTAGATCTGAAATTATTATGTTGTCACCTATATATGTGTGTTTTAGATCTGATCTTGCAAGTTGTAGTTACCTACTATGTGTTATGATCCGGCAACCCCAGAGTGACACCAACCGGAACCACTCCCGGTGATGACCATAGTTTGAGGAGTTCACCAAGTGCTAATGTGTTGGTCCGGTTCTTTATTAAAAGGAGAACCTTAATATCCCGTAGTTTCCTTTTGGACCCCGCTGCCACGGGAGGGATGAACAATAGATGTCATGCAAGTTCTTTTACCTAAGCACGTATGACGACACACGGAATGCATGCCTACATCACATTGAAGAACGGGAGCTAGCCACATATCTCTCCGTGTTATAACTGTTGCATGATGAATATCATACAAACAAATCACCGACCCATTGCCTACGAGTTTGTCCCACTGCCGTTGTTACTTGTTTTGCTCTGTTGCTGTTACTACTATTGTTGCTGCTGTTACTTGCTTTGCTCTGCTGCTGTTACTACTGTTGCTACTTGCTACTACTGTCAGTACTGTTGTTCCTTGCCACTGTTGTTACTCGTTACACTGCTGCTACCTGCTACAATACTTTTTCGCACGACGTTGACGGGAAAGAATATTTCCCGTCCACGGGCAACTTCTGGCGCCATTGATACGACAGTTAGGAATAGTCTGCCTTGTCACGAGATCGTTTCTAGCACCGTTGTTATCATACTACTTTGCTGCTCATACTTTGCTTGCAGATACTAATATTTCAGGTGTGGTTGAATCTGACACATTCAGCTGCTAATACTTGAGAGTATCCTCTCACTTCCTGTCCGACGAACCAATAAATTTGGGTTGAATACTCTACCCACGAAAACTGCCGCGAACCCACGCGCTGGTGGGCCATTGCAAGACAATTGCTAATTGTTGAGAAACTGGGAGCAGTTCTGACTTCGTTGCCGGGGAAGCATCACGTCAGGAACATGTCAACAACATTCTTCTAGTGCCGTTGTCGGGGACTACTAGCACCAGCTTTTTCTGGCACCATTGCCGGGGAAGGGATTGCTATGTTCTCTTAGTCACTTGGGATTTATATCTGCTGATCACTATGAAGAATCTGAAAGATCCAAAAACCGAAGTCTTGCCTCAACTACGAGGGGAGGAAAGGAACTGTCATCTAGTTGTGCACTTGATTCACCTTCAGTTATGAGTAAGTTTGCGACACCACCTCCTGCTAGAAATCTTGATATGTCGCTTGTGCTTGATGATGCTAGATATGCTATTCTTCATACTGCTAGAGATGCTATGCCTGATACTGCTACAAATGTTATGCCTGATACTGCTAGATATGCTATGCCTGATGATGCTTTGCTTGATACTGCTTTGCCTGATGATGCTAGAGATGCTATTTTGCCTGATGATGCTATGCTTGATACTACTAGAGATACTACTTTGCCTGATATGCCACTAGGGGTATTCCTTGATGCTCATATTGCTAGAGTTACTGCCAATGCTCGTGATGCTTCTGAAACTGCCGATACTATTGAGATAGAACCTGCTTTTGCTCCTACTAGATCTAGCTCTCCTAGATATGAATGGCCTGATATACCTGAGGGTTTTGTTATGGAGGGAGAGATAGCTGAGGATTTTCTTGCATGTAAGGATGCCTATGACGCTAAGAAATTACTTCTCAAGTGGAAGGAAAAATCTCTGAAAGCTAGGATGAAATACGACCCCAAGTTTGCCATTCACCTATCTTTATCACCGATAAGGATTATGAATTCTCTGTCGACCCTCAGATAATCTCTCTAGTCGAATCTGATCCTTTCCACGGTTATGAGTCTGAGACGGTTGTAGCCCATCTTACCAAACTACACGATATAGCCACCCTTTTCACTGGTGAGGAGAAGATCCACCACTACTATATCCTTAAGCTGTTTCCTTTCTCTCTAAAGGATGACGCTAAAGCCTGGTTCACTTCTCTTACTCCTGGATGTGTGAGTAGTCCCTAGGATATGGTCTATTAGTTAGGTGAGAAATATTTCCCTGCCCATAAGAAGCAAGCTTCCTTGCAGGAAATATACAACTTTGCTCATCTCCAAGAAGAGAGTCTCCCACAAGCTTGGGGGATGCTCATCCAGCTACAGAATGCTTTGCGTGATCACCCTCTTAAGAAGAACGAGATACTTGATATCTTCTATAATGGACTTACCGATGCTTCTAGAGACCACCTAGATAGTTGTGTCGGTTGTGTTTTTAGGGAACGAACTATAGAACAAGCTGAGATTCTACCGAATAACATCTTGATCAACGATAATGCTTGGACTATTCCCGAACCACCTCCTAAGCGAACTCCAGAGAAAAGAGGTATTCTATTCCCCAGTCCCGAAGATATGCAAGAAGCCAAGAAATCTATGCAAGAGAAAGGCATTAGATCTGAAGATGTCAAAAATCTACCACCTATCGAAGAGATCCAGGGTCTCAATAACCCGATACAGGTAGAAGAAGTAAATTCTCTGCGTAGGTTTGATGAGAGTGATATTCCTTTTGATAAACTTGCTAGCCTATGCTTTGATGAATTTGACAACTTTGTTGCCAAACAACATATTTCAATGATTATGTTAGCAGACATTTGGAACAAAGTACTCGTATGCTTAGTCATTTAAGTGCTTGTGTAGACAGAAATGTGAATGATCTGAAGCTTCTGAGTAAACATGCATCTATGATTACTACTTAGGTAGAACAAGTACTTAAAGCTCAGAATGAATTGCTTAATGAATTAAATGACAACTCTGTTAGAGTCATTACTAGAGAAGGCAAAATGACTCAGGAACCTTTGTATCCTGAAGGCCATCCTAAGAGAATTGATCAAGATTCTCAAGGAATTAATGCTGATGCACCCAGTCATCCTAAGAAGAAGAAGGATGATAGAAACCTACATGTCAGTTCACCAAATACTGTCACACCTGAAGAACCAAATGACATTTCTGCGTCTGAAGCAGAAACACAATCTGGTGATGAACATGAACCTGGTGACAATATGGACAACGATGTTCATAATGAGGTTCAACCTAGCAATGATAAGGATGTGGAGATTCAACCTACGGTTAAGCCTGATAACCCACAACCTAAGAGATATGATAAGAATGACTTCGCTGCTAGGAAGCATGGTAAAGTAAGGGAACCATGGGTTCAGAGACTCATGCCCTTTCCTCCTAAGCTATCCAAGAAAAAGGATGATGAGGATTTTGAGCGCTTCGTTGAGATGATAAGACCCGTCTTTCTGCAGATGCGGTTAATTGATATGCTCAAAAAGTATCCGTATGCCAAGTACATGAAAGATACCGTGACTAATAAACGGAAGATACCAGATCTTGAGATCTCCACCATGCTTGCCAATTACACTTTCAAAGGTGGAACTCCTAAAAAACTTGGTGATTCCGGAGTGCCCACTATACCTTGCTCCATTAAAGGAAACTACGTAAGAACTGCCTTATGTGACCTTGGAGCTGGTGTTAGTGTTATGCTGCTCTCTCTTTATCGTAGACTTGAACTGGATAAGTTGACACCCACTGAAATCTCTATGCAAATGGCCGACAAATCAACTGCTTTCCCTATCGGCATTTGCGAGGATGTGCCTGTTGTGGCTGCTGACACCACTATTTTAACAGACTTTGTTATCTTGGATATTCCCAAGGACGATGCCATGGTTGTCATCCTCGGAAGACCCTTTTTAAACACTACAGGGGCTGTTATAGATTGCAACAAAGGCAATGTCACTTTCCGTGTCAACGGTAATGAGCATACAGTGCACTTTCTGAAGAAACAATATCAAGTACATTGCATCAATGCTATCAAAAAAACTTCATCTATTCTTATTGGGAGCTTTGAATGCCCTATTCCTCATGTCAAGATGAAGTATGATTTGCTTGTTGGGGAGATACATATCCCCATTGAGGTGACTTAGTGGCTATTCAACAATTCTCCGTTTCCTCTTGCTATTCGAAAAGGTTTTGTCATGAGGATTTGATCAACCCCATTGACGGATTTCTTTCGATGACCATGAAATGGATGAATCAAAGAGTCACATACCTCTGTTTTAAGCTTTCACTTTCTATTGCTTAGAAGAAAAATGATAGATTTATTTTAGTTTTTCCTGTTTTCTGTTTTAGCCTCCCGGAGAAAAATACCCCGAAAATAAAAGTTCTCCGATGGTCCTGAAAATCTAGTATGATTTTTTCTGGAATATTTGAAAAATACTCGGACTGAGAGCTGGCTTGGGGGCCCCACCAGTGGGCCACCAGCCCTGTAGTCGCCGCCCCCTTGGTGGCGGCTACCAAGCTTGTGGGGCCCACAGGGACCCCCTCCACTCATTCCAGCTCCCATCCTCTTCTTCTACCTCCAAAAAAAATAGTTTCGCAGCTCAAACCCGTGTTCTTGCTCATTTGGCTGTGATTTTCGATCTCCTTGCTCAAAGCACCATTCTCCGAACCGTTTTGGGGAAATTACTCCTTGGTAAGTGACTCCTCCATTGGTCCAATTAGTTTTTTCTCTAGTGCTTTATCCTTCGCGTATTCTTTCTACCTTGGTGACCCTGTTCTTGAGCTAGAAATGTTGATTTTAGCTGGTCCCAAGTAGTTTTAGCGCGTGATACGGTCTCTAGGCACTACTAGGAGTAGTTTCTACAAGGTGTGGTTGGTGCTTATTCACTTTTCCCTTGAACTTCAAAAATTTCAGCAAAAGGAAATTATGTTTAGGAGGAAGTTTCATGGTGGTTCCTCAAGTAAGAAGGGTCCCCATCTTTCTTTTCGGGAGCCCGAACCTTATCAACTAAGGGACGCACCGGTACAACCATGTGAATGGCCTTCCGAGGAGTTCATGATCAAAGAAAGCTTCAAGGATGAGTTTGATACACTTGTCCGCAATGCCGGGTTAAAAGAATTCATCTCAGATAAATGTGAACAGTATGCTATGCTCACTGCCTCTTTCGTGCGTAGATTTAAATTTTCAGTTGGCCATGACTCATCCATACTGTTTGATTTGTATGATAAATCCTACACCATGGATTTGGAGGATTTCAATAGGATTTGCAAGATACCCAATGGGGGTAGTTTTAATGATCCTGCTAAGTCTTCGGTTATAGATTTTGTCTCCAGCATAACTGTTGGAGAAACTAGAGACATCACGCAAGCTACCATAGGAAGCGTTCATTTCCCTGCCTTGCACTACTTTGCCCTCTTCATAGGTAGATGCATTAACGGCAAGGGTGCACATTGTCACCTATGCGCATCCGACCTTAGTATCCTTAAGAGCGCAGTAACAGGTGACAAGAGCCTCAGCATGGGAGCTATAATAGCAAGGAGGCTGAATAATAATGCCATTGATGGGGATTTATTTGGTGGAATTTATGCTACACGCTTAGCAAATTTTCTTGGAGTATCCATCCGTTCACGAGATCCCCCTCTCCGTACAGCCTACCTTGATCGTGTCGCTCTAACATGCTACCCGTTCCTTGAGAGGGATGATGAATCCCTCCTATACCGTTTGATATTTAACCGACAACGTGTTTTCCATATTACCCTTCCTACTCCTGCTTTCTTCAACTTTCAATTAAAACGGAGATACTACATAACCATAGGAGAGGTACAGGAGTATGAGAGGGAGGCGACGGCTGCTCGTCTTCGTGAGACAGCTATTCAGGCAGTGGCTGCAGCACTCCCTTATAACACCCATTATGATTTTTTGTTTCGCAAGGACCATCCATGGGAGTAGACCAAGCTAGGCCAAAAGCCTAAGCTTGGGGGAGTACGTGTTCTCACCGACCTTACATTCATGCTTATGCTTTCACTTTGTTAGCCGGTGTTTACACTTTGCCACCGTATTATCCATGCTAGTTTGTTTTCGTTTTCTTGTTTTCTTGTTTCGTGTCCTTTTGAGAAAACCAAAAAAGATTTTCCTTTCTTCTTTTGCTTGTTGGGAGTTTTCCCGTGTAAATAGTTTTCTTTTTCTTTGGGTCAAGGTAGAAGATATTGGTTACAATGTTTAGTTGCTCTTGCATGCATACCTGTTTAGCTTTCAAAGAGCCATATTACTTTGTCTTCTCCTTTGTATTTTCCTACAGATTCAGCTTAGTCCAATGCAGTAGCACTCTTATTATTGTTCACATCGTTCGATCGTGCAAGTGAAAGGCAATAAGATGATATATGATGAAGTGACTGAGACTGGAAAAGCTGGTATGAACTCTATCTATTTTGTTTTTGTAAATTTGACTACCTTGTTGTCCCAGATTCAGCTTTGTTGTGAGAGAACTATGTTTGCAATGACAACTTAGAGATCATAGTTTATGATGCCATGCTTAATTAGCTGAGAGCTTATAATGGTTTGTCTTGAATGCCAACATATATTTTGAGATGATTATGATGTAGTATGATAGGATGGTATTCTCCTTTGAATGATTCAAGTGGCTTGACTTGGCGCATGTTCATGCATGTAGTTGAAATAAAATCAACATAGCCTCTATGATGTTCGCGTTCATGGTGATTTATATCCTGTTTATGCTTGCACTTAATGTTAGTCAAACTCATTGCAACTTGATGACTGTTGCCGCTCTCTAGTTGGTCGCTTCCCAGTCTTTTGCTAGCCTTCACTTGTACTAAGCGGAATACTGCTTGTGCATCCACTTCCATAAACCCAAAAGTTTTTCCATGAGAGTCCACCATACGTACCTATTTGCGGTACCTACCTGCCGTTCCAAGTAAATTTGCATGTGCCATTCTCTAAACCTTCAACAAATAATCTGTTTTGCATGCCCGAACCGCTCATGTGGTGAGAGGGGGCTATTGATATCTCCCATGTTAGGCGTGTTATCCTCGACATGTGTTTATTCACTGTCATTCACGAGAAAGGGGCCGGTAATTGGAATGCCTAGTTCCACGCTTAAATCGAAAACATAACTCTAAAACAAGACTCCCCCCGGATTGATGTTAGTATGGACGGTACCCGAGGATTCGGTTTGCCGTGGAGTGTGATCGATTAGTGGTGGGGGAGTTAAAACTTTACTTTTCTGTTTGGGAACCACCTATAGCATGAGTAGCGTGGAAGATATTGAGAACTCTTGGTCACTGCGTTGACAATGAAAGCATGCCACCCAAAATTATTATCTCTGTTTTCAAAGCTTGAGCTCTGGTACCTCTGCAAATCAATGCTTCCCTCTGCGAAGGGCCAATCTATTTATTTTCCTATTGAGTCATGATCCTCTTGTATAAGCACCAATTAGAGACCACCTTTGTCATTTTTATGCTTTGCTTTTGATTGATATTGAGTATGACTATGACTGGATCTTCGTTGCTATGAATTACAATCTTTAGTCAGCCCTTGATCTTTGAAAGTGCTTTGCATTTATGTTTTGCGGTCTCAGAAAGAGCTAGCGAGATACCACCTATTCATATTGCTTCATGCTTGTTTTGATTGAATTGTTGGTATCTTAAACTCATTATTATTTGCTCGCTAGCTGATTATGCCATTGATATTAGTTTACCATGAGACCTTTGTGTCACTTGCTTATGTGGTTAACTTGTGATCTTGCTGAAATTCTAGTTATGAGTTAGACATAGTTGCAACAACAAGATCAAACAGAGTTTGTCAAAGTTTTTCTTTCTCTTTCAGTTTGTCAACTGAGTTGCTTGAGGACAAGCAAGGTTTTAAGCTTGGGGGAGTTGATACGTCTCCATCGTTTCTGCTTTTCCAAACTCTTTTGCCCTTGTTTTGGACTCTAATTTGCATGATTTGAATGGAACTAAGATGGACTAACGTTGTTTTCAGTAGAATTGCCTTGGTGTTGTTTTTGTGCAGAAATGAAAGTTCTTGGAACGTCCTGAAAATTTACGGAGAATATTTCTGGAAAATATAAAAAATACCTGCGCAAAGATCCACCGGAGGGGATGGGCCAGTGGGCCACAAGCTCTGTAGCCGCCCCCTGGTGGCGGCTCGCAAGCTCGTGGGGCCCACGTGGCTCTGCCGCCCCCAAACTCAGCTCTATAAATTCACTTTCGTCCCAGAAAAAATCAAGAGAGAAGATTTCATCGCGTTTGCGATACGGAGGCGCCGCCACATCCTGTTCTTCATCTAGAGGGCAGATCTGGAGTCCGTTTTGGGCTCCGTAGAGGGGAAATCGTCGCCATCGTCATCATCAACCTTCTTCTCTCCAATTCCATGAAGCTCTTCATCGTTCGTGAGTAATCTATTCGTAGGCTCGCTGGGCGGTGATGAGTAGGATGAGATCTATCATGTAATCGAGTTAGTTTTGACGGGGATTGATCCCTAGTATCCACTATGTTCTAAGATTGATGTTGCTACTACTTTGCCATGCTTAATGCTTGTCACTAGGGCCCGAGTGCCATGATTTCAGATCTGAAATTAGTATGTTGTCACCAATATATGTGTGTTTAAATCCGATCTTGCAAGTTGTAGTTACCTACTATGTGTTATGATCCGGCAACCCCGGAGTGACAATAACCGGAACCACTCCCGCTGATGACCATAGTTTGAGGAGTTCATGTGTTCACCAAGTGCTAATGCGTTGGTCCGGTTCTTTATTAAAAGGAGAATCTCAATATCCCTTAGTTTCCTTTTGGACCCCGCTGCCATAGGAGGGATGGACAATAGATGTCATGCAAGTTATTTTCCCTAAGCACGTATGACGACACACAGATTGCATGCCTACATCACATTGATGAACGGGAGCTAGCCACATATCTCTCCGTGTTATAACTGTTGCATTATGAATATCATCCAAACAAATCACCGACCCATTGCCTACGAGTTTGTCCCACTGCTGCTGTTACTTGTTTTGCTCTGCTATTGTTAGTACTGTTGATGCTGATGTTACTTGCTTTGCTCTGCTGCTGTTACTACTGTTGCTACTTGCTACTGGTGTCACTACCGTTGTTCCTTGCCATGGATGTTACTCGTTACACTATTGCTACCTGCTACAATACTTTTTCGCACGATGTTGACGGGAAAGAATATTTCCCGTCCACGGGCAACTTCTCGCGCCATTGATACGACAGTTAGGAATAGTCTTCCTTGTCACCAGATCATTTCTGGCACCATTGTTATCATACTACTTTGCTGCTGATACTTTGCTTGCAGATACTAATCTTTCAGGTGTGGTTGAATCTGACACATTCAGCTGCTAATACTTGATAGTATCCTCTCACTTCCTGTTCGGCGAACCAACAAATTTGGGTTGAATACTCTACCCTCGAAAACTGCCGCGAACCCACGCGCTGGTGCGCCATTGCAAGACAATTGCTAACTGTTGAGCAACTGGGAGCATTTCTGACTCTGTTGCCGGGGAGGCATCAAGTCAGGAACACGTCAACAACACTCTTCTAGTGCCGTTGCCGGGGACTGCTAGCAAACCACCTCCTAAGCCAACTCCGAAGAAAAGAGGTATTCTATTCCTCAGTCCTGAAGATATGCAAGAAGCTAAGAAATCTATGCGAGAGAAAGGCATTAAATCTGAGGATGTCAAAAATCTACCACCTATCAAAGAGATCCATGGTCTTGATAACCCGATACAGGTAGTAGAAGTAAATTCTCTGCGTAGGTTTGATGAGAGTGATATTCCTTTTGATAAACCTGCTAGCTTATGCCTGGATGAATTTGATAACTTTGTTGCCAAACAACAAAGTTTCAATGATTATGTTAGCAGACAATTGGAACAGAATGCTCGTATGCTTAGTGATTTAAGTGCTTGTGTGGACAGAAATGTCAATGATCTTAAGCTCTTGAGTAAACATGCCTCTATGGTTACTACTTACGTAGAACAAGTACTTAAAGCTCAAAATGACTTGCTCAATGAGTTGAATGACAATTCTGTTAGAGTCGTTACTAGAGGCGATAGAATGACTCAGGAACCTTTGTATCCTGAGGGTCATCCAAAGAGAATTGAACAAGATTCTCAAGGAGTTAGCACTAATGCACCTAGTCATCCTAGAAAGAAGAAGAAAGATGATAGGAACCTGCATGCTAGCAACCCTGTTGCTGCTACACCTGAGAGTCCAAACGATGCCTCTGTCTCAGATGCTGAAACACAATCTGGTGATGAACATGAGCCTAATGATAATATCAATAGTGATGTTCATGATTATGCTCAACCTAGCAATGATAAGGATGTGGCAATTTAACCTGTTGATCTTGATAAGCCACAACCTAAGACTAAGAGATACGATAAGAATGACTTCGCTTCTAGGAAGCATGGTAAAGAAAGGGAACCATGGGTTCAGAAACCTATGCCCTTTCCTCCTAAACCATCCAAGAAAAAGGATGATGAGGATTTTGAGCGCTTTGTTGAAATGATTAGACCTGTCTTTCTACAAATGCGTTTGACAGATATGCTCAAAATGACTGTGTATGCTAAGTACATGAAGGATATTGTGACTAATAAGAGGAGGATACCTGAGGATGAGATTTCCACCATGCTTGCTAATTATACCTTCAAGGGTGGAACTCCTAAGAAACTAGGTGATCCCTGTGTGCCCACTATACCTTGCTCCATTAAAGGCAACTACATTAGAACTGCTCTATGCAACCTTGGAGCCGGTGTTAGTGTTATGCCTCTCTCTCTTTATCTTAGACTTGAACTGGATATGTTGACACCCACTGAAATCTCTCTGCAAATGGCCGACAAATCAACTTCTTTCCCTATCGGCATTTGCGAGGATGTGCCTGTTGTGGTTCCTAATGTCACTATCTTAACAGGCTTTGTTATCTTGGATATTCTTGAGGATGATGCCATGGCGGTCATCCTCGGAAGACCCTTTTAAACACTCCAGGGGCTGTTATTGATTGCAACAAAGGCAATGTCACTTTCCATGTCAACGGTAATGAGCATACGGTGCACTTTCCGAAGAAACAATATCGAGTACATTGCATCAATGCTATCGAAAAAACTTCATTGATACTTACTGGAAGCTTTGAATGCCCTATACCTCATGTTAAGATGAAGTATGATTTGCTTGTTGGGGAGATACACATCCCCATTGAGTTGACCTAGTGACTATTCAAAAAATTTCCGTTCACTTTTGCGAAAAGGTTTGTCGAGGAGACTTGATCAACCTCATTGACGGATTTCTTTCGATGACCATGAGATGGATTAATCGAGGAGTCACAAACCTTTGTTCCAAGCTTTCACCTTCGGTTGCTTAGAAGATAAATGATAGGTTTAGTTTAGTTTTCCCTGTTTTCTGTTTTAGCGTCCCGTGGAAAAGTACCCCGAAAATAAAAGTTCTCCGAACGTCGTGAAAATCAAGAATGATTTTTTCTGGAATTTTTGAAAAATACTAAGACAAAGAGCTAGTCTGAGGGCTGCACCAGTGGGCCACAAGACGTGGAGGCGTGGGCACCCCCTGGCTGCGCCTACCTGGCTTGTGGGCCCCACGTGCACCCCCTCCACTTATTCTTGCTTTCATCTGGTTCTGCTACCTCCAGAAAAATTTGTTTCGCAGCTCAAACCCGCGTTCTTACTCCTCTTGCTGGGATTTTTGATCTCTTTGCTCCAAGCACCATTCTCCGAACTGTTTTGGGGAAATTAGTCCTTGGTGAGTGACTCCTCCATTGGTCCAATTAGTTTTTGCTCTAGTGCCTTATACTTCGCGTATTTTTGCTGCCTTGGTGACCATGTTCTTGAGCTTTGCATGCTAATTCGAGCTGGTCCCAAGTGGTTTTGATGCGTAATATGGCGTCTAGGCAATTGTGGGAGTACTTGCTATGAGTTTAGTTGAGCCTTGTTCACTTTCCCTATGGGTCACTGAAAATTTCAGAAAAGGAAGATGTTCAGGAGAAACTATCATGGTGGTTCCTCAAGCAAGAGAGGTCCCCGTCTTGTGATTCGGGAGCCCGATCCTTACCAACCAAGGGACGCATAGGTACAACCATGTGAATGGCCTTCTGATGAATTTATGATTGAGGCAGGTTTCAAAGACGAGTTTGATGCACTTATTCACAACGTCGGACTCAAAGAATTCATCTACGATAAATGTGAACACTATGTTGCTCTCACTGCCTCTTTTGTTTGTAGATTCAAATTTTCAGTTGGTCGTGACACATCTATACTATTTGATATCTATGACAAATTGTATACCATGGATTTAGAGGATTTCAATAGAATTTGCAAGATACCTGTTTGGGGTAGTCTCAATGATCCTCCTAAATCTTCGGTTAGAGATTTTATCTCGGGTATAACTATTGGAGAAACTAGAGATATTACGCAGGCTACCATGGATAACATTCATTTTCCTGCCTTGCATTACTTTGCCCTCTTCATAGGCAGATGCATTAATGGCAAGATTGAGCATTGTCACCTCTGCGCACCCGACCTTAGTATCCTTAAGAGTGCAGTAGCGGGTGACAAGAGTTTCAACATGGGAGCTATAATAGCAAGGAGGCTGAATAATAATGCTAATGAAGGGGATTTCTTTGGTGGGATCTATGCCACTTGCATAGCAAATTTTCTTGGAGTATCCATCCGCGAAGGAGATCCCCCACTCCATACAGCTTTCCTGGACCGCGTCGCTTTGACATGCTACCAGTTCCTTGAGAGGGATGATGAATCCCTCCTACACCGTTTAATATTTAACCGGCACCATGTTTTCCATATTACCCTTCCTGCTCCTGCCTTCTTTGACTTTCAGGTAAAACGGAGATATTACATAACCAGAGGAGAGGCAGAGGAGTATGAGAGTGAGGCAAAGGTTGCTCGTCTCCACGAGGAAACTATTCAGACAGTGGCTACAGCGCTCCCGTATAACCCCCATTATGATTTTGGGTGTCACCAGGACCATCCTTGGGAGTAGACCAACTTAGGCCAAAAGCCTAAGCTTGGGGGAGTACGTGTTTCTCACCGACTTTACATTATTGTTTATGCTTTCGCTTTGTTCGTCGGTGTTCACACTTTGCCACTATATCATCCATGCTATTTTATATATTTTTCTCGTTTTCTTTTCGTGTGTCTGTCTAGTTTGAGAAAACCCAAAAAGATTTCATTGTTCTTCTTTTGCTTGTTGGGAGCTTTCCCGTGTAAATAGTTTTGTTTTTCTTTGGGTCAATGTAGAAGATCATAGTTACAATGTTTAGTGGCTCTCGCATCATATTTGTTTATCTGTTAAAGAGCCATATTACTTTGTCTTCTCCTTTATGTTTGCCTCCAGATTCCAGTGTAGTCCAATGCACGAGCACTCTTATTATTGTTCACATCGTTTAGTCATGCAAGTGAAAGGCAATAATGACGATATATGATGAAGTGACTGAGCCTGGAAAAGCGGGTATGAACTCGATCTATTTTGTTTTTGTAAATATGACTAGCTCATCGTGCCTGATTCAGCTTTATTGTGAGAAAAACATGTTTGCAATGACAACTTATAGATCATAGTTGTTGATGCCATGCTTACTTAGCTAGGCTTATAATGGTTTGTCTTGGATGCCCACACGAATGTTGAGATGACTGTGTTGTAGTATGATAGGATGGTACCCTCCTTTGAATGATTCAAGTGGCTTGACTTGGCGCATGTTCACGCATGTAGTTGAAACAAAATCAACATAGCCTCTATGATGTTCATGTTCATGGTGATTTATGTCCTACTCATGCTTGCACTCAATGTTAGTTAATCTCAATGCATTTTGATGAATGTTTTCGCTCTCTAGTTGGTCGCTTCCGAGTCTTTTGCTAGCCTTCACTTGTACTAAGCGCAAATACTGCTGGTGCATCCACTTCCATAAACCCAAAGTTGTTCCATGTGAGTCCACCATACCTACCTATATGCGGTATCTACCTACCGTTCCAAGTAAATTTGCATGTGCCACTATCTAAACCTTCAAGAAATAATCTGTTTTGCATGCCCGAACCGCTCATGTGGTGACAGGGGGCTATCAGTATCTTCCATGCTAGGCGTGTTATCCTCGATATGTGTTTATTCACTATCATTCACGAGAAAGGGATCGGTAATTGGAATGCCCAGTTCCATGCTCAAATCAAAAAGATAACAAACAAAACTCCCCCTGGATTGATGTTGGTATGGACGGCATCCGAGGATTCGGCTAGTCGTGGAGTGTGATTGATTGGTGGTGGGGGAGTCAAAACTTTACTTTTCTGTTTGGGAACCGCCTATAGCATGTGTGGCATGGAAGATGGTGAGAACTCTTAGTCATTGCGTTGACAATGAAATCATGCCACCCAAAATTATTATGCCTGTTTTCAAAGCTTGAGCTCTGGCACCTCTGCAAATCAATGCTTCCCTCTGCGAAGGGCCTGTCTATTTATGTTCCTGTTGAGTCATCCTCTTCTTACAAAGCACCAATTAGAGAGCACCTCTGTCATTTTTATACTTTTCTTTTCACTGTGTTGAGTATGACTATGACTGGATCTTCTTTGCCATGAATTACAATGTTTAGTCAGCCCTTGGTCTTTGAAGGTGCTCTGCATTTATGTTTTGCGGTCTCAGAAAGAGCTAGCGAGATACCATATGTTCATACTGTACCTGATTGTCTTGATTGAAGTGTTGACGTTTGAGACTTATTATTATTGGCTCGCTAGTTGATTATGCCATTGATATGAGTTTACCGTGAGACCTAGATGTCATTTGCTTATGTGGTTTGCTTGTGATCTTGCTGAAATTCTGGTTATGAGTTAGACATAGTTGCAACAACAAGATCAAACAGAGTTCGTCATAGTTTTTCTTTTGTCTCTTTCAGTTTGTCAACTGAATTGCTTGAGGACAAGAAAGGCTTTAAGCTTAGGGGAGTTGATACGTCTCCATCGTATCTACTTTTCCGAACTCTTTTGCCCTTGTTTTGGACTCTAATTTGCATGATTTGAATGGAACTAACCCGGACTAACGCTCTTTTCAGCAGATTTGCCATGTTATTGTTTTTGCACAGAAATAAAAGTTCTCGGAATGACCTGAAAATTTACGGAGATTTTTTCTGGAATTAATGAAAAATACTGGTGCAAGAATCAGCGGAGGACGTGGAGCGTGGAGCCCACGAGACCACCAGGCGCGGCCCCCCTGGCCGCCCCTGGCAGGCTTGTGGAGCCCACGACGCTCCACCGCCTCTTAATCCAGCTCTAGATAGTCCTTTTCATCCGGAAATAAATCAGGGAGAAGGATTCATCGCGTTTTAAGATACGGAGGCGCCGCCACCTCCTGTTCTTCATCTGGTGGGTAGATCTGGAGTCCGTTTTGGGCTCCGGAGAGAGGAGATCGACGCCATCGTCATCATCAACCCTCCTCCATCGCCAATTCCATGATGCTCTTCACCGTTCGTGAGTAATCTCATTGTAGGCTTCTTGGACGGTGATGGGTTGGATGAGATCTATCATGTAATCGAGTTAGTTTTGATGGGATTGATACCTAGTATCCACTATGTTTTGAGATTGATGTTGCTACTACTTTGCCATGCTTAATGCTTGTCACTAGGGCCCGAGTGCCATGATTTCAGATCTGAACCTATGTTGTTTTCGCCAATATATGTGTGTTTTAGATCCTATCTTGCAAGTTGTAGTCACCTACTATGTGTTATGACCTGGCAACCCTGGAGTGACAATAGCCGGAACCACTCCCGGAGATGACCATAGTATGAGGAGGTCATGTATTCACCAAGTGTTAATGCGTTGGTCCGGTTCTTTATTAAAAGGAGAACCTTAATATCCCATAGTTTCCATCACGACCCCGCTGCCACGGGAGGGATGGACAATAGATGTCATGCAAGTTCTTTTCCCTAAGCACGTATGACTACATACGGAATACATGCCTACATTAGATTGCCGAACGGGAGCTAGTTACATCTATCTCCGTGTTATAGCTGTTACATGATGAATAGCATCCGGCACAATCATCCATCACCGATCCAATGCCTACGAGTCTTTTCCTACTGGTCCTTGCTACGTTACTTTGCCGCTACTGCTGTCACTGCTGCTGCTGTTACTCTATTGCCACTGTTGTTACTTTGCTGCTACTGGTTACTGTTGCTACTTCTGCTATCACCCTACTTTGCTACTAATACTTTGCTGCAGACACTAAATCTTTCAGGTGTGGTTGAATTGACAACTCAACTGCTAATACTTGAGAATATTCTTTCGCTTCCCCTTGAGTCGAATCAATGGGTTGGACGAGATCTATCATGTAATCGAGTTAGTTTTGACGGGGATTGATCCGTAGTATCCACTATGTTCTGAGATTGATGTTGCTACTACTTTGCCATGCTTAATGCTTGTCACTAGGGCCCGAGTGCCATGATTTCAGATTTGAACCTATTATGTTCTTGTCAATATATGTGTGTTCTTGATCCTATCTTGCAAGTTGTAGTCACCTACTATGTGTTATGACCCGGCAACCCCGGAGTGACAATAGCCCGAACCACTCCCGGAGATGACCAAAGTATGAGGAGTTCATGTATTCACTAAGTGTTAATGGATTGGTCCGGTTCTCTATTAAAAGGAGAACCATAATATCCCGTAGTTTCCATTAGGAACCCGCTGCCACGGGAGGGATGGACAATAGATGTCATGCAAGTTCTTTTCCATAAGCACGTATGAATACATATGGAATACATGCCTACATTACATTGACGAAGTGGAGCTAGTTACATATCTCTCCGTGTTATAATTGTTGCATGATGAATACCATCCAGCATAATCATCCATCACCGATCCAATGCCTACGAGTTTTTCCTACTGGTCCTTGCTACGTTACTTTGCTGCTACTGCTGCTACTGTTATTCTGTCACTACTGTTGTCACTGCTATTACTGTTACTATGTCACTACTACTGTCATTGCAGCTACTGCTATTGTTGCTATCACGCCACTTTGCTACTGATACTTTGCTGCAGATACTAAGTCTTTCATGTGTGGTTGAATTGACAACTCAACTGCTAATACTCGAGAATATTCTTTGGCTTCCCTTTGTGTCAAATCAACAAATTTGGGTTGAATACTCTACCCTCGAAAACTGTTGCGATCCCCTATACTTGTGGGTTATCACCCATCACGCATCTGATCAACATTGTCGAGTGCCCGGTTAAGGACTCCTTGCACTAGCTACCGGAATTAATGACGATATATGTCCCGGTCACCAATCATCCAGACATACCCGATAATCCGGATTATCTATCTCACCCCAGCAATGCTTCGGGGCCAGTGGCTGATCCAGTGCGTGACCCAGCCATGGACGCGGCCACCGATATCTCCAACCTACAACTCACGAGAACTCAAAATCTTTTCCCACCCACCACCCAACTCGAGCATTAAACGAAATAGTTTGGTTTATGAGCCTCACATGAAGTCACGTAGTGACCAGGGGAATCAGTACACCAGTTCTGGGTTAGATTCCTCCTCAACAGCAAAACTGGGGGCCACGACTAACAGGATCTTATTAGCGCCTTCCGGCATCATTGTGGCAATGAGGGCATCCTCAGCACCCTCTCCCATCGTCGGATTCCAACCCTCGTCGAGCTATCAAGCCTAGTGCTCAAATATTGCGCCATGAAAATCACTTGGCAAATATAGCAAATGTGCAATGATCCCAGCCTTAGTGAGCAAACTAGAGAAATCCGGACAAAACGCATACACCCGCTCACGGGGCCGGTCATGTCCGGACACTCAACAAAGAGAATACGAACAAGGACTAGGTCGGTCCTCGACGTACTACTTGCCAAGCCATGCCCTTGGCCTCGCTTGAATCAAGCTCCACCCATAGCCTTCCAACATGCTAGGTTGTCACGCATGTCGCAAAAAGCAGGGAGAGCATCCTCCAGGCAACACCTGAGGAGGGCCGGTCAGTAGCACAGCTGGATAACTACAGCGAAATCTTAAGGATCTACGAGACATTTACCACAAAGAATGAGAGAAAGAGTGCCTTTCACGAGCTCCATCAAATCCACCATATTGTGGCGGCAAACCCATGGTCTAACACACCCATTACTTTCGACCAGGGCGACGAGCAGATGGCTAGCACATGCGAGACACCTGCCGCCTTTGTCGTGAACCCCATAGTCAATGGCTTCAAACTCAACAATGTACTAATGGACGGGGGTAGGGGGCCCAACCTCATCTATGAGGACACACTCGAAAAAATGTAGTTCGACCGATCTCGAATCGAGCTAAGCACAACAACCATCCAAGGTATTGTCCTCGGGAGAGAGGTTGGCTGCACGGGACGAGTTACGCTCAATGTAGTATTTAGTACACCCGAGAACTACCAATATGAAGAGCTCCTCTTTCATATCGTACCATTTCACAGTGGTTACCACACCCTATTGGGACGCGAAGACTTCACAAGATTCCAAACCATATCACACTATGGGTACATGAAGCTCAAAATGCCAGGGCCAAACGATGTGAGCAAAGTGATTAGTGACCCCAACAGAGCCCTCCGAGCTGAAAATAAAATGACATCCATAGCCCTGGAGGTACTAGCCGAGACCCTCGCTGCGGAGGAAGTCATGGCACTACGTGCCTTGGTGGACAAAGACGACGTGATCCTTGGCAAGCGGCCCAAGTCCACATCCTTCCAACCTGTGAACGAGATCCTCAAGTTCTAGGTACACCCAACGGACCCTAATAAGCCGCGTCCATCGGAGCACAACTGGAGCCAGCAATCGACAAAGCACTACATGCCTTCTTGCGTAAAAATTGGGACATATTTTCTTGGCACCCCTCAGACATGCCAGGAATCCCCTGGTGACTGGCGGAACACTGCTGAACATAATTGAAGGCTTCAAACGTGTCAAGCAGGCCGTGCGCCGATTTTGCGAACCAAAGGGCCAAGCTATGGGTGAAGATCTTGCCAACTTCCTGGAAGACGGGTTCATGAGAGACATTAAACATCCCGACTGGTTGGCATACCTAGTCACGGTACCAAAGAAGGGAAAATCTTGGCGGCTATGTGTAGTTTTCAAGGACTTAAACAAAGCCTGCCCTAAGGATCATTTTCCATTACCTCGGATAGACTAAATTATCAATGCGACCGTCGGACACGACTCCTGGTGTTTCCTCGATGCCTACTCCGGATAAAATCAAATCAATATGAAGGAATCCTATTTGGCCGCAACCACCTTTATAATACCCTACGTGCCATTATGCTTCAACATAATGCCATTCGGATTGAAAAACGCGGGCGACACTTACCACCGCATGATCCATACATGCTTGCGGAAACAGATCGGCAAAACTATGGAGGCATACATGGACGATGTGGTCATTAAGATCAGACACTTTAGTCAGCTGGTAGACGACCTCAGGGGAACCTTCGCCAACCTATGAGCATACGATATATGGCTTAATCCGAATAAGTGTGTCTTCGGAGTCCCAGCTGGCAAACTCCTCAGATTCATACTGTCACAAAGAGGAATCTAGCCCAATACGTCCAAAATTCGAGCATATTCACAACTCGCCATTCCAATAGAACTACAACACGTCCAAAAGCTAGCATGCTTCATGGAGGCCTTAAGCCAATTTATATCTCGCCTCAGTCAGAACGCCCTCCCGCTCTATAGGTTGGTGAAGAAAACTAAGAACTTCAGATTGAGTGATGATGCCACAATGTCTCTAGAGGACTTCAAGGTGATACTGGCTAGTAACCCCATCGTAGCAGCACCCTTCACATGGGAGCCAAAGTTGCTATAAATCTCAGCCACCAATCAAGTGGTCAGCGCGATACTCGTTGTTGAATGAGAAGCTAAGGGCCAACAACTACGGATACAAAGGCCGGTCTGTTACGTATCTGAGGTGATCACCCCATCCAAAACTAGATACCCGCACTACCAAAAGATTGCTTACACATTGTTTATGGCATCGCGCAAACTTAGACACTATTTCCAGGAATGTGCAGTCATTGTGACTTCCAAAGTACCATTGAATGATATCATTAACAATAAGGATGCCACTGGCCGAATTGCCAAATGGAACATCAAGCTCCTGCCATTTGAGATTACCTAGGAACCACGACGAGCTATCAAATCTCAAGTCTTGGCTGACTTCTTCGATGAATAGACTGAGGCCGAACTCCCCAGAGAGTTTAACACTTATGCTCATTGGCCATGTATTTTGACGGGTCCAAAACTCTCGCCGGTCTAGGGTCTGGAATAATTCTCACATGCCCTACCGGGGATAATGTTTGGTCCGTACTACAAATCATGTATGCCGACTCAAATAACACATCAGAGTATGAGGCGCTATTACACGGTCTCCGGATGGCAGCCTTAATGGGCATACAATGGCTCGAGGTACGAGGAGACTCTAACCTCGCCATCTCACAAATCAACGGCGAATTTTATGAAAAAAAATCAAAGATGGCAGCATATAAAAATGCTGTCCTCAAGATATCAGCATGATTTGAAGGGTTGGAGTTCCACCACGTCTCACGACACAACAGCCAAGCTGCGGATGTTCTCGTCCGTTTAGGCGCAAAGCATGACCCCGGCCCGAGCAACATATTCCTAGAACGGCTATTCAAACCACCCGTGGTATGGCACGACGACATGTGTAGGAGAGGTTGCTGATGGTGAAGATCAGGTTGTACCACCTACTGCCGAGCAAGCTGATCAAATCATCGGCGGAACTTCAATAGAAGAAATGCCCTCGGCCCACGCGATCATCACAGTAATGGCGCCATGGACTAAACCCTTCCTTGATTATCACCTGCGCAAGGAACTCCCCGATGACCAGACCGAGGCACGACGTATCATCCTCCGATCAAAGGCTTACGAGATCCACGAGGGCGAACTATATAAAAGAGCACCACAGGAGGCCTCCAGCAGTGCATATTCAAGGAGGAGGGAAGGTAGCTTTTGGCCGAAGTACACACCGGAATGGGCGATCACCATGAAGCAGCTCGGGCCCTTGTCAGCAAGCCTTTCCGAGTTGTTTTCTTCTGGCCGATAACCCAAGAAGACGCCCACACACTCGTTTAGCATTGTGCAGGGTGTCAACTCTTTGCGAATCAAAGCCACACGCCCCCAACAACTCTTGGGACAATCCCGATCACATGGCCCTTTGCGGTCTCAGGTCCGAATATGGTCGGCCCACTTAAAGGGGACACTAAGAAAAAGAAATACCTCCTGGTTATGGTCGACAGATTTACCAAATGGATTGAAGCAAAGCTTGTTAGCTCTGCCAAAGCCGGCCAGTAATCGAATTCATTTCCCTTGTCGTACACCGTTATGGTGTCCCGCATAGCATAATAACACACAGCGGATCCAATTTCATCGCCGAGGAGGTAAAAGATTGGTGTGCAAACTTGGGCATCAAGATCGACTATGCCTCCATATACCACCCAGAGACAAATGGACAATTCAAAAGAGCCAATGGGCTCATTGTGAGTGGTATTAAAACTTGGTTGGTGCGCTCTCTTCAAGAATCTGACTGCCAATGGGTGGAGGATCTCGACCCCATACTATGGGGCTTACGTACCACCCTGAATCATTTCACAGGGTACATGTCATTTTTTTGTAGTGTACCGGGCTAAAGTGGTCCTCCCGTGTGACATTCTACACGACGCACCTCAGGTGTGTATGTACGGGAAAAAGGAGGTAGAGTTGGATCGGCAAGACGACTTAGATGCACTGGAAGGCGAGCGCGACA
This sequence comes from Hordeum vulgare subsp. vulgare, assembly GCF_904849725.1. Lineage (NCBI taxonomy): Eukaryota > Viridiplantae > Streptophyta > Magnoliopsida > Poales > Poaceae > Hordeum > Hordeum vulgare. The sequence goes on along the minus strand of NC_058522.1, from coordinate 345,352,961 downwards.
TAGCTCCGTCTCGATCTACTTTCTATCAACATCAAGCTCGGCACAATCAGCGCAAAGAAGTTCGGGCAAAGGCATACAATGTGGGTGAACTCGTCCTACGCCTCAAGAGAAACAGAAGCATAATCTTCACCCAAAGTGGGGGGCCCTCTTATACTTGATGAAGTCTTAACAAGTGGAGCTTATCGCCTGCACAACTTCTAAGATAAGCGCCTTGAGCCGAACCCGTGGAATGCATCTCATCTTCGGCGTTCTTATGGCTAGACCAACGACATTACCTTCTTGCCATCATTGTCTTTTTTCCTTTTCGCCCAAAAAAAATTATTCTCTTTTGTAGGGCTCATTATTCGGACCCAGGGCATGTTCGGCTTAACCAAACTGCCACGAGCATTTATCAAAACATCCGTGTTAAATGGAATGATCAAATAGCACCTGGGGCTTCCTAAAGAAGCCATTCAATGTATTCGTCATACTTATTGTTTATATATACACCTCGACTCAACATCGATTCCCGCCATTATATGTGTCAATTGGACTTAAGATCCTTGCAATGCTAGGTTGCGTAGCTCCTGTGCTTACCCTCTACGTTCCCGATATGTTCGGCTAGAAGGTAAAGGGAGCACTCCTGCGATTGTTACGACTTGTTCTCCCAGATATGTACCTCAGATGGGTAAAGGCAAAACCTAGCATTTATTAAGATACAACTTGGTCGGCTATGAACGTTGTCCATCTAATCGACACTTTTTGTCATATATAACAGTTGTACAAGGGCATATTTCTACCCGAGTAATTTTGGCGATTGATGACAACACTTTTGCGGACTAATCGTGTGCAATATACCTTTCAGGTATTTCCTAGGTTTGCACAAAGATGATTCTTGCCCCTCGGTGTTTTGATGTGAAGACGGTTTTCGCTCTTACACTTCGTTGTGGGTGGACTTGAAACGTAGGAAAAGTCAAACTATTACGAGGGCACCCGCTTTGGAAAAGTCTGGGTGGAATCATCACGTACACTTCTCCCTCACCCCTTTTCTGTTGCGATGGAGCTTTTTCTACCCTGCCTAAACCTTCCTTGCATTGTTCAAGCGGTAGTACTGCCGTGCGGGTGGTAGTATCGCTTAGTGCGGTAGTTTTCCGCTGGTGCTGCTAGCCTGTACCACTCTCAAACGTGCGAACACTTTTTATGGGCGTGTTTTCCGATAGTATAGGGCGGTAGTACTGCGCGTAGGGCGGTAGTACTGCGCGTAGCGCGGTACTACCGCTTGTTACTACCTCCCCCAGCGGTACTAGCGTCTCTGCCTCATTTTTGGCCTGCTCTTTTTGCCTGACCGGTAGTACCGCTCCCAGGAGTTGTAGTACCGCTCTGTCTCGTGCAGAGGGGGTGGGTAATGGGCAAATTCCCTCCCCCACTATATAAGGGGGTTCTTCTTCCCTCAGAACTCCACCTTTTGCCCCTTAAGCTCCATTGTTGCTCCAAGCTCCATTTTAGCCTGATCTCTCTCCCTAGCCAACAAATCTGGTTGATATTCTAGGGTTTGGTTGAGAGGGCCCTGATCTACACTTCCACCAAGACAAATTTGATTCCCCCCACTAATCCCTTGTGGATCTTGTTACTCTTGGGTGTTTGAGCACCCTAGACAGTTGAGGTCACCTCGAAGTCATATTCCATTGTGGTGAAGCTTCGTGGTCTCGTTTGCAGCCTCCAATTAAGTTGTGGAGATTTCCCCAACCTTGTTTTGTAAAGGTTCAGTCACCGCCTTGAAGGGCACCACTTAGTCGATTCGCGGCACCTCGCATCGTGTGAGGGAATAAGGAGAATACGATGGCCTTAGTGGCATCTTGAGGAGCATTGTGCCTCCACACCGCTCCCATGGAGACGTACTTCCTGTCAAAGGGAAGGAACTTCGGAAATACATCCTCGCCTTCATCAGTTCCACTTGTGGTTATTTCTTACCTTTACTTGTATTTACTTATTTCTTCTTATTGTTATTGTTAACGTCAGATAGGTTGCTCCCCAAGGTGCATATCTAGACAACCTATTTGTCACTAAACCTATTTTTTTTTTTAAAATTAATTTTTGTTAGTTTTCTTATTCACACCCCCTCTAGTCAACCATATCGATCCTTTCAATTGGTATCAGAGCCTCGTCTCTTTATTAAGGGTTTCACCACCCAAAGAGTACGGCTGGCGACGAGGACCAGGTTGGGGAGGTGTTCGAGGGAGCTACTGCAAACTCGATCACTCGTGAGGAGTTAAATGAGCTCATGTCCACATTTAAGTCCTCAATGGCTACCGAGGTACAAAATGCTCAAATATTTGATTGAGGGTTTGAAGCCTTCTTCTGAACCATTGTGTGTGGTTAATCGCATTGCCTCTAGTTCGAAGACCAATCCTGAAAAGGAAAATGCTAGTACTCATAGAAACAAATTGCCTCATAGAATGAGTGGGGCAAATACCTTTGCATCTGTCCCACCTCCCATGGACTATGGAGGACCAGTTCACTCACCGCATATTGTCAATCACGGTCCTCCTCCTAAACTTGGTAAGAATGATTTTGCTAATTGGGTTTTTCGTATCAAGTCACATTTGAACCACAGCTCAACACATCTTTGGAGAATTATTGAGGAAGGGTTGTACAAGCATGATCCAAGCAATTTCACGCCAAGAGAAGAGGTTGACAATCAGTTCAATCACTCCTCTTTGTTCATCCTTCAAGAATATGCCCCTATTGGAGGCCTTCCTCACTTGCGACCCTTCACTTGTGCCAAAGATTTTTGGGAGCACATCATCTCCATGTACAAGGGAAGCTCAAGCATTCAACAGTCTAACTATGAAGTGGTTGTTGATGAGTCCGATGAATTTGCTATGATCGAGGATGAGGAACCTCGTGAGCTCTACTAAAGAGTTACAACTCTTGCTGTTGCTCTCCAAGATCACAGAAGCAAAGATGTGGATGACAATTGGATTAAGCGTAAGTTTCTCAAGGCCATCATGCCCTTCAAAAAGTCCATGTCCTCCATCATCTATCAAAGGCCGTACTTTCACTCCTTGTCCTCAAGCAATGTGTTGGATGAGTTTATTACCATGAACATATTGAACAAGACCGCTGACAATGCTCTAGCCTGAGTTTAATCTGTCAAGAAAAGACACCCCCAACCTTGCTTTGAAGACCAAGGCTGCGGTGGAGGAAGTTGAGGAAGACAGAGAAGAATCTTTTCCTGAAGACGCCAAGTATGCCTACCATGAGCACATGGATCTTGCATCAAGGCAGTTTTGGGGCAACAACAAAAACTCAAGGCCCAACTTCTCCAAGAACAACTCAAGCGGGTCTATGGGAAAGCAACACGTGTGAACTTGCTACAACTATGGCAATGTGAGTCACTTTGTGGCAGATTGTCCCTTTGAGCAGAGGGAAGACAATGGTGGCAAGCTCATTCACAAAGACAAGACGAAATCTTTCCCAAACAAGAACAACTTCCCCAAGAAGATGCCCCCTAAGGTGTTTGTGGCTCAAGAAGAATACCTCTCTGATGAGGATGATGATGATGATACAAGTGGTGAAGCAATGGGAATGGCCATGGTGGCCATTGCATCTTCTTCTCCAAGCAAGGTGTCTCTCTTGAAAGCCCCCAACGAGAACCGCGTTGCCAAGTGTCTGATGGCCAAGGCATCCAACAAGGTAACATCTAACGCCCAAACTTCCAACATCAAAGCTATAATTTCCGCTAGTGTGGTTAGTGAAGATGAAAAGGAAGAGGTAGAGGAGGAGGAAAACTCCATTCGTAATTTCATGAGAAATCTCAAGGGTAAATCCAATAAGCACGTTGTTGCTCTCTTGGAACAACTCGGTGAGGCTAATGACCTTATTGAATCTCATGAAGATACTATCTCTATGCTAAAGGTCATAATCATGACTATGCCGATGAGATTGTGGATCTTTCCATTGCTCTAGAAAAAGAAGGACTTCGTTTGATTCTTGAGGAGTCACCAAACGATGACCTTGCTAAGATAAAAAAGGATCTTGATCATGCTCTTGTTCCTACTCGCGTGCTTCAATCCGAAAATAGTGCACTGGGGCTTGATTATGATAGACTCAAGAAAGATCTTGCAACACTTGACAAGGCTCACAAGGCCTTGAAGAGCGCTCATGTCTCTTTAATAGAGTCTCATGCTCAACTACAAGTAAAATTCACTACGGAAATATCCACTTGATCTCCATTTGTTTTAACTGATAATGTCCATGCTACTAACCCCTCTTGTGAGCATGCACATCTTTTGGAGGAGAACTCCAATTAAAAGAGAAGCTTGAGAATCTTAATGACCTATTGAGCAGTCAAAAGGAAGTGGTTGCAAAGGAAGGAGTTGGGTTTGCACCCAAGTCCAAGAAGAAGAACAAGAAGAAGAAGACCAAGCAATCTCGCCATCTTATGGAAACCTTTGTCAAACAAGGGAGGGTGCTCATGGGAAGAAAAAGGACCAAGCTAAGGGTGGTACTATTGCGAAGGGAAATACCCCTCTACCTAACACAGCCGTCAAGTTTAATCTCTCCTATGTGTTGTGTCGTGCGAGTGATGGAAATGTTTTTGCTAAGTTCGTTGTTTATTATGATGAGTACATTGCACGGTCCATTTGGGTTCCTAAGACCCTTGTTGCTAAAATAAGAGGACCCATTAAAAAATGGGTACCTAAATCAAAGCATTGATCTGATGCAGGAGTTTGCTTCCGGTGGGGTGTCATGGTTGCTCGATAGTGGAGCAGCAAATCATATGACTGGAAGCAAGGACTTGGTGGTGCACGTTCATCCTGACCCATCCATTGCCACCCAAGTCTCCTTAATTTGGTGGTGATGCAATTTCAAAGGTACTGGGTCTCGGCAAGTTGGTAATTTCTCCGGAACTTACCATTGAAAAGGTTATGCTTGTTGAGACCCTCGCGTACAATTTACTTTCCGTTCATCAACTTACACTTATGGGCTTTAGTACTTTCTATGGCATTGACTCTGTGGCCCTTTTGTGGAGCAATAATCTTAAAGTAGCCTTTGTTGGGCATGTATAGAATGGTCTCTATGTCGTTAACTTTTTGGAGCGACCCACTGAGACCGCGACTTCCTTAATGGCTAAAGTTGATGTGGGGTGACTTTTGCATCGCCGGCTAGCCCATGTCAATGTGAGATCTTTGCAAATTCTCCTCAAAGGGGATCACGTTCTTGGACTAACCAATGTGAGTTTCACGAGAGATCATGCTTGTAGTACATGTATTGAAGGAGAGATTCATGAGACAGCTCACTGCCCCACCACTATCATCTACACAAAAAGGACCTTGGAACTCCTTCACCTGGATCTCTTTGGTCGTCTATCTTATGATAGTGTTGGGGGAAGAAAGTATTGCTTGGTGATAGTGTATGATTACTCAAGATATACCTAGGAATAATTTTTCAATAGAAAAAGTGAGACTCAACAAACCGTCATCGAATTTGCTAACAAAGCTCAGTGTCAACATAATGCAAAGATATTGATGATCAGAAGTGACAATGGCACCAAGTTCAAGAACTACACCCTAAATTAATTTCTGAGTGATGAAGGAATCAAGCATCAGTACTGTGATCCTTACACTCCTCAACAAAATGGTGTGGTGGAAAGGAAGAACCGGACGTTGATGGATGCGGCAAGAACCATGATGGCGGAGTTTAAATATCCAAACTTTTGGGCCGAAGCCATCAACACCACATGTCATGCATGCAATCGTCTCTACCTTCTCAAAGGCTTGAACAAGACTATATATGAAATTGTTACCGGCAACAAGCCTAACCTCAAGGACTTCCGGGTGTTTGGCTGTAAGTGTTTCATTCTTAAGAAAGGTGCTCGTTTATCTAAATTTGAACCTAGAGCTCAAGAGGGCATATTTGTTGGTTATGCTACAAACTCTTGCACTTACCATGTCCTCAACAAGTCCTCATGACTCATTGAGGAGACGTGTAACGTGGAGTTTGATGAGAATAATGGCTCCCAAGTGGAGCAAAGTGGTCTTTGTGATGTAGGTGATGAAATTCCTATGCAAGCCATAAGAAGAATGGGTGTGTGACACTTCCTACCCGTTGAGGAACCCCTTGTGGCTGAAGGAGAAGGACAATGTTCCACTCATGTGGAATCATCACCAACGCAAGACCCATACTCTTTCGAAGAACGCTCTGAAGGCCCTCATCTACATAATCCCGATCAAGACGAAGATCAACCTCGAGATGGTCCTGCATCAAATGAAGTTCTTCATTCTGCTCACCCCTATGAGGATGCTCGAGATCAAGAGCAAGCTCAAGATCAAGGCCAAGTTCAAGATCAAGAGCAAGCTCAAGAACAAAACCTAGCTCAGGATCAAGGGGAAACTCAAAAAGGCAGTAAAAGTCTCAAACAGGCTTCTCATCTCACCCATGAGGAGATTCAAGAAAGATGAGCTGACAAGACTGCCAGGACACTCAAAAATCATTCTCATGCACTGGAGAATGTCTACGGTGGCTTACAGAGAGGGGTAACCACACGTGATCAATTATTAAACTTTAGTGCCCATCATGCGTTTGTTTCTTTCATTGAACCACTAAAGCTACAAGAGGCTCTCGAAGACCTGGATTGGGTTGAAGCCGTGCATGAATAACTCAATAACTTAAAGCGCAACAGAGTGTGGTGTCTAGTGCCAAGACCAAAGGAGAATCATGATGTCATTTGGACAAAGTGCATCTTTAAGAACAAGCAAAATGCGAAAGGTGTCGTCACTCGGAACAAGGCAAGATTGGTAGGACAAGGCTACTCCCAGGTCGAGGGTATCGACTATGGTGATACCTTCGCTCTTTTCGCTCGCCTTGAATCTATTTGCATGTTGCTTGCATTTGCTTCTCATCATAATTTCAAATTATACCAAATGGATGTGAAGAGTACATTTCTTAATGGTCCCCTTAAGGAGTTGGTTTATGTCACGCAACCCCCAGGGTTCGAGGACCCCAAGTTCCCTAATCATATGTATGTTCACGATAAGGCACTCTATGGACTTAAACAAGCGCCACGTGCGTGGTATGAGCACCTTACCGAGATGTTACATGACCGTGGATTTGAAGTTGGAAAGATTGACCCCACTCTTTTTACTAAGAAGGCCAAGGGGAACTTGTTCATATGCCAACTATATGTAGATGATATGATCATTGGTTCTCCTCACAAAGCTTTTAATATAGAATTTGTTGCACTAATGACTAAAAAGTTTGAGATGTCTATGATGGAAGAGTTGAAGTTTTTCCTTGGATTCAAAGTCAAGCAACGGAGTCATGGAACCTTTATCAATCAAGAAAAATACACTCAGAACATGCTCAAAAGGTTCAAGATGGATGCTCTCAAACCTGCCAAGGCCAACACTCCCATGACTCTCAACTACCATCTTGACCTTGATCCCGATGGTAAAGTTGTGTATCAAAAGGTATATCGCTCTATGATCGGATCTGCTTTACCTTTGTGCATCTAGACCAGATATTATCTTGAGTGTGGGAATTTGTGCACGATTTCAATCCGCACCTAAGGAAAGTCACTATGTGGTGGTCGAGTGAATATTTCGATATTTGGCTCATACCCCAAACTTTGGCTTATGGTATCCCAAAGGGGCTTTGTCGGGACCCCGATCCTAAGCCATAGGAATCCAGCATGTAACACATCGCATCCCTTTGCGGTCTCACGCACGGTTAACTCCAGGGCTGCAGCCTTACCTTAGCCAGGACCGTTTGCGCCTTTTGACTCACGTATGCAATTGTGTCTCTAGCATTCCAATGTCAAAGAACCCGGATCGACAAGTCTAGTCATAAACCAAAGTGGCAGTACCGCACAAGGACAGGCATACATGACCCAACAAAGCAGGTGTCGGTCACCAGCGAGTGTAGACGAGTCGTAGCAAGCTACCAGGACTCCATTAAATCGCGTGACATTTCCCCAAAGGGGACACACACGGCAGCTAAGAAGGTCACATGCCAGTCAACCAATGTGTCCGGAGCAGTAGCGAGCTACCATGGCTCGTTGGATCACAAAGGGGCATTTCCCTGTAAGGAGTGCTACTAAAGTTCACGGCTAGGTAATCGAACCCCATACATATCAAGTACGACAAACGTACGCATGGCATACCGATATGTATAGATACATCGATGGCATCACAACATAACCATAAACATACAAGCTTTATTTAAGAGGCTCAGAAGAGCCACACACATAATATTACATAGTAAGGGTCTCACGACCCATAATAGCAGTCATTCACTTACAAGCCAACGGAAGTGTTCAAAACTGTCTGAGTACAGACAGGTGCAACTAGAAGGCACATGGCCTGACTATACTACAGACCCAACCTAGGGCCAGATCGTAGCTGGGACACCAGCTACTCGTCGTCGTCGATGTCTATGAAGAACCCTCCATTAGAGTCATTAGCAACCTCTCCAACATTTATTAAGAAAACATGAGTACGGAGGTACTCAGCAAGACATTAGGATAACTATCTACTCATGCAATGTATCAATAAGGTATTGTGGGGTTTCATGCGGAGAGCCAACATTTGACTCGTGGCTAGACAACTTGCATTTGTTAAATAATTTTGACAACTTGATTTCTCGCACACGAGTCCACTAACACCACAACAATACTCCATCGTGGAATCATTCCGTCTCCATACGGAAATGCCGTCCACGACACTCACGCTTGTCTTGACAATTTTATGAGTAGCCATTGAAGTTATCTTATGAACAACATATGTCTCCAAGTAGTCCATATCCGCGGACGCGGCTATTCGAATAGATCATGGCCCTGCAGGGGTGTACTTCGTCACACACGCTCTCACCACTTATCTCCATGTGCACGTCATGCACCTCGGCAACCTTCAAGCGGAAGCCCAGCGAGGGAGTCGGCCGCGACCGTTAACCACATTAGTACCTAGTCCAGGTCTATCGCCTATCTGAGGGTAACCCGCATGGAAGTCCGGCCGAGGTTTCCGCCATGGCCCCAAACGATGTGCGCAGGGTTCCCAAGCCCACCATCCGGGTGCCAGTTGGTACACCGTGCCACTGCCTACCGCATCACAGCCCACCTCTCAGGTCAGCACCATGCACGACCTCCAGCATGACTATAAACACCAGAAACTACTTGCAACTCCTGGACCGAGTACTAAGCGATTAATAAGTTGAGCGGGGTCATATTTCAGGGCCCAGCATGTGGTAGTATCTCGTCTTGGATTACATACACGGAACTCAGTTCCTAAGGACGGTTCCAATGAAACAACCCGCCATGTACTCCTACACAGCCTTTCACCGGTACCTTTATCAAATCAGGTTCAACACACAACCTTTGCTTACCGAACACATTCTCACAATTCTGTTCATCTCCCAGATGACATACCATACACAACTCTAAGCATAGCATGCATAGCAGGATAAGGCACATCATGGCTCAAGCAACTACCAAGTATGCTAGGTTGCAAGGTTCAGCTATTTACTGTGACAAGGATAGGTCATGCAAAGGAAGTGGGTTCAACTAACGTGGCAAAAGCATTTGAAGCATTTGATCCTAATGCAATAAGTAAGTGTAGGAGGAAGAACATGGGATTTATCGGGATGGTCAAAAATGGTTGCTTGCCTTGTTGCTCAGAGGAGTGACAATATCCGTCAGACGGATATTCGGTGGAATCCGGGGGAGCGGAGCCTACCGGAAGGAGTGACAACAACCAATATCAAACATATGAAATCAAGATGATGCATGAGCATGGCATGAGAAAGCAAGATGGTAAACTATTATAGATAACATGTATTAGGTTTGAAGTTGATTTGAATCAAATTCAAATACCTACTTCAAACGAGGTATTCTCGGATACCATTTTAATTGATTCGACCTCATGCTCAGATCAACTTGCTTTTAACATGCATGGGATGACATGTTAGGTTGCTGGTTTGTAATTAGGACAGTGTTTGATCATGTCATTTATAGTGAAATTTAAATATTTTCCAAATTCCATCTACAAAGTATTTATAAAAATTAAATTATTCGTTAATCTACATGTTTGGGTTCTGTAACATTTTCAAACATGTTTGAAAATGACATATTCAGATTCCTTGAATTTTTCTGATACTTTTTCATATATAAATTATTTTCATTGGAGTTAGAGATTAATTTCTATGAATTTTAGAAGTTTTGGCATTTTTCTGGAATTCTTTTAAATCAGAAAACTCTTTATTGCATCAGCATGACATCAGCAGGTCCAACTGGCCGTTGAAAGTCAAACCTGACCAGTGGGACCCACTGGTCAGTGTCTCTGGTCAGTTTTTTTTTTGACCGGCTACTGTAGGGAAAAACCCCCACAGCCATTTTCTGTATTTCAACTAAGAAAACTGTATGTACAAGAGGTGGTATGGAATGTACAGAGAGAGGGGGGGGAACAGGGAGATACACACCTCAAGGAGGCAAAAAGGAAATCCACTTAAGGAGATCATCCCTGAAACTAGCCTTAATTCTATGAGCTAATAAAGAAATATCATGGATAAATCCAGCTCTCCATTTCCTGAACTTCGGCTGTGCCTGGGTGAAAACTTTTGCATTTCTGGTGGTCCAGATATTCTAACAGGCAGTGAAAACCACCTCGGCAAAGAACGGATGGGGGAAGTTCTTTCGAGCTGCAGTAGTAGCCGTCCACATAGAAGACCCCTGCCAACTGATCTGTAAGTAGTTCCAAACCCTGATACTGAACAGGCATGTGAAAAATAAATGATCTCTGTCTTCCTTGACTCGGGCATGACATAACACACAAAGATTAGTATCAGAAACTTTCCAGTGACGCCGTTCCAGCATGTCCTGTGTGTTCAGCCTGTCCATAATGAGCATCCAGGCAAACATCTTAACTTTCATGGTACAACAACTTTTCCATATCCAGTTAAGCAGAGGGTTAGGCACAATACTGCTATGAACATGAGCATTGTAAGCCTTGGGTGTATAACCCTTAGCATCCTTGCGCCATACCCATCTGTCAAAGGCATGGTGATCCAGATCTAGACCCAGAATTAAAGATTGGATAGCAGTCAGCTCCTGATAACCTTGAGCGGATAGTGGGAGGTGAAACAGAGAGAGCAGACGATCTTCAGAAAGAGCAGCAAAAACTTCTTGAGCTGTGCAAAAAGAATCAGCTACAAAGGAGAACAAGCGCTGGAATCGAACTGCCAAAGGCATAGTGGAGTTGCCAAGTAGCCAGGAATCAGACCAGAACAAGAATGAATCACCCTTACTAGGCAAGACATAAGTAACAGCTCTGAATTGGTCAAGACGCTTGCATATGTCCTTCCACCAAAAGGAGCCACAAAGTGCAGTGCCCTGAGGTACAGTGTGGTGGTAGTAAGTGTTCCAAATCAGATGAACCCATGGGATATCAGCATGGTTAAGAAATTTATCAGCATGTTTGAGCAAAAGAGCTTCATTCTGAACGGCTAGATTCACAATCCCTAACCCCCTTTATCCTTAGGCCTGCATACCAGTGGCCAACCAGCAAGAGAAGGGGCATGATCATTCCCATTTCGTCACCATAGGCATTGACGTTGAATCCGCTCCAATTGCTTCAGAATCCCTGGTGGCAGAGCCAGACTGCATAAGAAGAATAGGGGAACAGCAGACAATGCTGAGTTGACATATTGCAATCTGCCCCCCTGAGCAAGAAAAGAGGAACTAGCACTGAGCCTTCGTTCCATTTTATCCACCAAAGGCATGAGATCGATAATTCGGGGTTTAGTGATTCCAACAGGCAGACCCAGATATGTGAAGGGCAGAGTTCCCACTTTACAGCCAATGGAGTCCGCCAGATCCTGCAGATGGTGATAAGGAATGTTGACAGGTAAAAGGGCAGATTTGTGATAATTGACTTGTAACCCACTGGACTGAGAGAAAAGCAAAAGCATTTCCTTAAGCTGCAATAATTGTGATTTGTCAGCTGGTAAGATGATGAGAGTATCGTCAGCATATTGCACAATAGGGTAATCTGTATCATGGGTAGGAATGGGCAGCTGGATCAGTCCATCCATCCGCAGTTTGTTAACCAGAGTTTGTAGAAAATCAGCAGCAATAGCAAACAGCAAAGGGGACAAAGGATCTCCCTGTCTGACACCTTTTTTGCACATGAACTTCTTCCCAGGCACACCATTGATTAGAACCGAGGAAGATCCAGAGGCAAGAAGCTGCTTGACCCAAAGGATCCATCGATCATTAAAGCCCTTGGCTCGAAGAATCTGGAAGATGAATGCATGCTCCACAGAATCAAATGCCTTTTCAAAATCCAACTTAAGGATAACAATAGGTTTCCTGGATTGATGGCATTGATGTAGGTACTCGAGAGTCCAGCCCACACAATCCTGAATAGTTCTGGATTTGATAAAACCATATTGATTCTGATGGAGACATTTAACAATCTGCAGTTGTAGCCGATTGGCAAGCATTTTGGACAAAACTTTAAGACCCATGCCCGTAAGAGATATTGGTCTATAATCTCCCACCTGTTCAGGTGACCTGATTTTGCGAATGAGAGTAATATAGGAAGAATTCATGTTTACTAATTGAGCCTGACCAACATGAAATTCAGTAGCAAGTTGATAAAACTCAGGGGAAATAATATGCCAGCATTTTTTGAAGAAAAGTCCATTGAAACCATCAGGTCCAGGGGCTTTGTCAGTAGGCATATGATGCACAGTTTTATCCATCTCAGTTTTGGAAAAGGGTTCGGTGAGGATGTCAAGACCCGGAACTTCCTCCAGTAGGGAGTCAAGATCAAAAGCCATATTAATCCCAAGAGAAGTTCCCATGCGATCCTTGAAAGGCGCCCAGAAACATGCAGCAATTTGCTCATGATCAGAGATAATTGACCCATCAGTTAACTTGAGAGAGGCAATAGAGTTCTTCCTGTACCTTTCAGTGGCCATAGCATGAAAGAATTTGGTATTTTCCTCACCAACCTTGATGAATCGAATAGTGGCCCTCTTCTTCCAGTATAAACATTGAAGATGTAGTAGATGTTCCAAATGCAGTTTAACTAGATTCCTGAAGTTAGCTTCCGGCCTGAATAAGTATCTCAGCTCTTCCAGCTCATCCAAGCATAGCACCACTTGGTTACATCTGGAAATAAGAAGCTTTAAGTGAGATAGGGACGTCTGCCATTTCTTCAGGGCCTGGCGGAGATGCTTCATCTTATCCATGATAATAGCAGATATGTGAGTCTTTCGTGAAGGAATGAGCCACGATTGCTGCACACACTCCATGAAACCCTCCATTTCAACCCAGTAGTTCTCAAATCTAAATAAAGTGCATTTGGGGATGGAGGTGTTGACAGAGACTACACAGGGCACATGATCAGACGCAGTCTTTGCCAGAGGGAGCACTTGGGTGAGAGGATAAAAAGAGATCCAATTAGTGGATGTAAGGAACCAATCCAACTGCTCCAGGAGAGGATTGTCTTGCATATTAGACCAAGTGTAGGATCTACCTTTGATGGGAAGGTCCAATAGTCCCAAATTCCCAATAATTTCATTGAAAATGAACATGTCATTTACATCAGCCCCCGGGAGGTTTCTGTTGTCAGGGGATCTAATGAAATTAAAATCCCCAAGGAGGAGCCAGTTAGCCCCAGTGGGTATATGAAGATTGTAAAGCCAACTCAAAAAAAGATCCCGAGCCTCCCCATGACATGGTCCGTAGACATTAACCAAGGTCCATGATTCACTGGTGTGCTTAGAGGTAAAGGAGATGACTAAGCCATATGGGGTGCACTGCACTAAGTGACCCGTGAGAATAGAGGAGTTCCACAAGGTAATGAGTCCTCCTGATGCACCCCTGGAGGGAGAATAAGCAAATTGATCAAAACGTTTGGGGCAGAAACCTTTAACTGCTCGAAAATCAATAGACTGCATCTTTGTTTCCTGTAGGCACACGACCGTAGCAAGCCTCTCATCGATTTTTTTACGGACCGCCCGTTGTCTATGATCTAAATTGAGGCCACGCACATTCCAGCAAAATACACGCCAATTCCTTGTGGAACGACTATCCATTGCAGATTAGAGATATAGCAAAAGCAAGGCTATGTAATAGCCACTGCAACCGAAGTTTCAAGCACCAAACTACAGCAGAAGTTCGACAATACATAAAAACATGATAGTAGCAGATTAACATGGGCGGATTAGACATCAGAAGATTGGGGTGCAGAGTCATCAGGATCTTCCATAAGATGATCCGCCGTGAGCTTCTCCAGGGCAATGCCCAATGACTGCCCTACTTCTTGGAGTACTGGGATAGGAGTGGCCGGAGGTACTTCCTCAGATTCCTGGGACGTTGAGGGCATAGGCTTGGCCTTCGGCTTCCTCTTCTTGGGGATGTGTGCAGGCAGCTCATGCAAAGTTGGCTTGAAGCCATCGCGTTTGATTGAGCCACGAGTACAGCGCCTCACCGAGGAGTCCACCACTGGGGTGGCCTTCTTGCGGGACCCTTTCTTGGACGGGGCAGGAGAGCGGAAAGATAAATCCTCAGAAGAAGAAGCTGGGCTGATAGGGGAAACCTCCTGTAAAGAGAGAGAGGCGGAAGCAGGGTCCGACAGTGACGGTCCTGGAGTATCAGCATCAAAAGCCACGTCCCAGGATCGCTTGGGGATCAGGATGGGCTGAAGGAGTGGCATCTGGAACTGGCGTGGTATATGCAGAGCAGCAGCAGGGCCCATCAGATTCTCAAAAGTGCGTGTCCATGACATCAGTGGAGGCAGGGGTGGCCCAAATAGAACCCTAGGCACCTCAACATTGATATTAGACTGATTAAGAGGAGGGGCAGTATAAAGAACCATGGCCAGAGGGTTTGTTTCCTCCTCCTCGTGTCTAGGCTCTTCCATCTTCAGCTCGGCCCCATTGGCCCGACCAGCAATAGGACCATCAACACGAGCCTCTAGCCCAGCATTGTCCGGGGCATCAGCGAGAATAGCAGCATCAACAATTTCAACATCAATATTGGCGGCATCAGGAAGATGTAGGGGCAGCTCAGGAACGATCGGTTCCTCCACCATCAGACCCCGCTGTGGATCAAGGTCAACCAATTCATGAACCGAGTCCGAGGAGGAGGGACTTGGCTGATCAATCACCATTGATTCCTGGTCTTGAACTGGATCGACAGCAGGTGCATCAGCGGGCGCAGTAGGTGCAGCGGCATGTTCCCAGCCTCCTCCGTCTGCAGGTGGCTGACCCCAGTCACCAGCCTCAGGGTCGACGGGTGGCTGACCCCATCCACCGACATGAGCATCCGCAGCAGCAGGCCCAGGAACTCCTGGGGCTAATGGAGCCGCGTTCCATCCGAGAGCAGGATATGGGGGCAAAGCAAACTGCAGATTGTGATGAACAAGTTGCCCAGGGAGTGGATGAGGGTTGCCATTGAGAGGCATCGGATCCTCATCATTGGGGAGAACTCAGCAGCCGCCGTACCCAAAATGTACACAGGAGCAGACTAGGACACTCGTGCGCCACCCCAGGCCGAATATTCTGAGAAACTGATGCTGCGGGGTACTAGCCGGTCTTCAGGAAAGGCAGCAAAAACAATAGAGCGAACCAAATATGGGTCGTCCTGGACCCAATGATGAAACTCCCCGAAGGTGTTGACGGCCGCCCGAAGATCTTCGGTGTTACGGTAATCCAAAGGCACCCCAAGAAGCATGAGGCAGCCCTGGCGAAAACCCTCTTGGCCACGGAAGCCAAGACCGTGATCATGACGGATGAAACGCACCTCCGAGTTTGCAAGAGGCTGTGGTACCATGTGGACTGTAGCATAACTCTCCGCTGCATCCCGGAGCTCGAACAAACCTACCCCCTCAATCCAGGGCTGAGCAGACCGGACATGGAAGCCTTGATGTAGGAGGAGCGCAGCAACTTCCTGTCGTACCTGAATCACCTCATCAGCAGGTGGCGCTGGATGAACCATGGCGATGACGAAGCGCTCATGGCGCCGGGTGATGGGTATTGCCGGCGTGGTGAAAGTCCGTGGCAGCCGATCGACCCCTCCATCAATGATGTTGTGACCAGGCGGGAGGAAGAACTCTGGATCAAGCTCAAAGTTTGCCATTGCTGTAGGTGGTGGCGGAGTGACGGGTGGTGTCGCCGAGGGAGTTCGAGGAGATGACGGCGATGGGACAGGACGGAACGGCTTGGCAGGGGTTGCTGTATTGCCAAGGGTATCAGCAGTTCCCGAGATATCGGCGACAGGGGAGGTGGTGGGTCTCTTGCAGTTCCCAGTAAGACAATTATTACGCATAAAAGAGACACCGTTAGATCGTGCGCGGCCCACCATACTGTCAGAGAAGCCAGGCGAAGCTGTACAGTTCGCGGCGAGATGGCCCCGTGCGTGGCAAATAGAGCAAGAAAAGATATCCTCAACCATGCCATTAATAAGCTCATCAAAGGCCATGTGGGCCTCTTGAGAAGAGGGAATATCCATCATGGATTGAGTATCAGGCCCTGCGGATGAAATAACCTCAGCAGGCTCATTAATAATAGTGGAGATTTTTCCAGAATCTAGACTTGCCCCCGACAACGGAATCCCACAATTTTCGGCTGGATTATCTGTATCCTTATGCTGCGCCTGGGAGGTTCCGAAAATTTTGCCGGATGAACCGGGAGAGGAAACTTGGCAAGGAACAGTGCCAAACGTAATGTGTGGCGAGGCTACCGTCCACCGGAGTTCAGCCGGCGGTGGTGCAGAGATGATCACACGTTCAGGGGTAGGCACCGAATAACCAGCATGCTCAAGAGTGACTAGCTCATCATGGGAAACAGGATATCTATAACCCTTGCAAACCTCATATTGTTGTAGGAATGCAAAAGATAACTTCTTACGAACAGAAGATCCAGATTTGAGAGAGGACTTAAGAGGTCTGGAATGCATGGCCATCAGACCTAGAGAAGCCCTCCGTTTGGAGGGGCTCACAATAATCCACTCAGCATCACATTGCTTCTTCCAGAGAGCAAATTCCCAACGCCAATTAGGACCTCCATGTCCCCAGAGATGGAAGAAGCACTTAATATTTGAACATGTGAAAGAGCGTAAGTCCAAAATATGAAAGCCAACTTGCATGCATGAGACCTTGAAAGAGAAAACTGAATCCGTGATTTGAGAAACCCGAAATTCAATAGCCGACCCGCCAATCACCGATTCCAGAGCGGCAGCCACAGTGTCAGGCGATAGCCAGAAAACGTGACGTCCAAAAGAGATCACCATAATGAAAGGGCGACGATGCTTCATAGGATGCACCGTAAAACCCGAGTGGCGATAAACCCCATGAGAGAAAGCCAATCCATGCGAGAAATTCAGATCCAACGTGGAACCTCTCATGCAGGCCATGACCGGCCACGAGAGAAGTGTAGCGACGGTTTACCTGAGCAGATGGGCGGGAGGGGGGGACGAGATTCCGGCTAGAAGTCCAGATCGCCATTGAGTCGCCGCCCGGGGAGGTGGGAGGGAGACGCCATTTTTTTGTGTCATCTAAAGGTTCCTCTGGTCAGTTTTAGATTAGAATTAATCTTTATTAGCTAGTTAATCTCACTAGACCCACATGTCAGTGACTTATTAAATTATTTGGTTTTATTTTTACTATTCCGGATTATCCAGAGGCTGGCCCCACACGTCAGTGGCTCAGGCCAGCTGAGATCCACCGGCGGCGAGGTCGTCCTCGCCGTCGGGGAGCCTCCAGCGACCACCAGTACGGTGGAGGGCATCGGAAACTCGCCTCCGGCGACCAAACTCACGGCAGAGGCCACGGAGAGAACGACCACTCGACGACACGCACGATGGGACAAACCCCAGGGGCTGGGGTGGCCGGAATCAACGCCGGCGACGAGCTTGGCGGCGACCAAGTTCGGCCATCGTCGAAGCCATGAATTACAGGGTCAAAACGCGCGGGGCTGGGCTCCTAAAGCATCTATGTGATGTCGTGAGGCTGCTGGTGGCCTCAGACGGACCAACCCTTCACCGGAGGGTTACCAGCGACGAGCTGCAGCGGCGGTCCTCGTCGGGCTCCGATGGAACTAGGCCTAGAGGAGGGGATCGACGGGGAGATCTTAGGGGAAAGATGCGCAAGCTCACGAGGAGTGCAGAGGAGGGCTTAGACGGCTCGGGGAAGCACTGAGGGCGACGAATCGAGCAGAGCTCGCCGGCGGCCGAAGGTTGAAGACGACGGTGCCGTAGGCGTTGGAGCGCTCGGGGAGGCTTCGGCTTCTGCAGGGAGGACCAGCTCGTCGAGGCGGAGCTAACGGCACACTCGGGAGGAAGTTCCTATGGCTAGGGGCACGGGCAGCTCGAGCTCGAGCTCCTGTCAATGGCGGAAGAGGGGATCGGGAGAACCGAGAGGAGAGGGGGAAGAATGAGCACGGGAATGGATAGCTACGTGCTCGGGGAGGTTATCCCCGTGCTTGCCAGCGCGAAGCGGCGGCCAGGCAGGCAGGGAACCTCCAGCTCCTACCGGCGAGGAGGAAGACGGAAACGTTACTGGGCCTGGGCTGAGGTGAGCGTCAGGTAGTTTCTTCCTCTATTTTTTTCCTGTTTTGTTTCTGTTCTACTAACTAATTGATTTACTATTTATTTCAGCTCCCAAATAGTTTTAAAAAGCTATTTTAAACACACCAGAATATTTTTTGGAATATATCCAACCATTCCTGGAGTTTTCAATATTTTTGAAGACTTAAAGTTTCTGATTTCAAATTTTAAACTTGAAACCAGTAGCTTTTTGCATTTATTTAAAATGCTTAAGGTATCAAGAAAATGGTTTTCTTCATTGCTTATTTACTTCCATGAATTATCAGAAAGATTGAACTTTTCTTGAGGCCATTTTGGGTTCATTGGTTTTAACTAGTTTGAATTTTCCTTGATTTTGAGAAGTGACTAGGGTTTTAGAATTTTCCTTCACCACTTGCTTTGTTCTTGTTGAAAATTTCCTAGATGCAATGCAAAGAAAACATGAGCACAGAGCTAACTTGATTAAGGTGTCAGGGATGTGACAGGCATCATCTGATTTCACACGATATTTAGATTCAGATTGGGTGGGAGACCGTGTGGATAGGAAGTCAACTTCCGGAGGTTGCCAATTCCTTGGCCGCTCTGTGGTAAGTTGGTCTTCCAAGAAACAAAATTGTGTTTCTCTCTCGTCCATTGAGGCTGAATATGTAGCTGTCACAAGTTGTTGTGCTCAGTTGGTATGGATGATGCAAACTTTAAAGTATTACTGTGTCACTTGTGACAAAGTGCCTATTTACTGGGATAATATTAGTGATATCTCTATCTCCAACAACCTGGTTCAACATTGCAAGACAAAGCACATCAGTATTCGCTAGCACTTCATCCAGGAGCATATCAAGTGTGGGGAGATTGATCTAATTTACCTCAACACTAATGAACAACTAGCTGATATCTTCACAAAGCCATTGAATGAACAAAGATTTTGCGAGCTACGACATGAGCTAAATATCATTGATTTGAGCAATGTGGATTGAAACTAGGCACACCCTACCACTCCCATTGTTCTATCTTGTTTAGGCGTAGGCATGGATTTAGGGGGAGTGTTGTTCTCTCAATGAACTCTCCCTCCCCCTATTATGCATAAAACGATTCAGTCGTTCACTTTAGTCATCTTCGATGACACTTGTGCTTCAACGACGAGTTATGGTCTTGGGGCCAAGGTCAAAATCTTCGCGGTGCCATACCTACCAACTCAAACATAGGTGGCTTCGGCCATCGCCCCCATTCCTTATGCCATTTGTCTCACGGGAACTTCTCACGTTTGTCTCTTTCGCTCCAAGTTATTCTCTCTCTATGTTTCTTTTTCATTTCAGAGTGAACTTACCAAGTTGGCATGACCATCTATATTATTCTTCTTCGAAGATTGATTTTCCATGATTTTTTGGACGTTTTTGGGGCCTTCTGGAGCGGTACTACCGTTGCCCCAGCGGTACTACCGATGATAAGAGGTAGTACCACTCGAAGTAGCAGTACTACCGCTTGGGCAGCGGTACTACCGCTTTGAGTCTCCCATGAGGGGTGTGTGTTATGTTGCCGGTCACGGGCAGTTTTCTCTCCCCATTCCCATTCTTCCCCACTCCTCCTCGTAGGCGTCTCTCTCCAGGCGACCCCTAGACTCCGGTGGCCGTCCCGGATCTCCGTTTTCGGCCACCCATTCGCCATTTCAACCGGAGGGATCATTCTCCCCCCTCTTTTCTTTCCATGGATACTGGTATTGTCCCCGTTCTTCTCCTCCTTTGGTCTCTTTTTCAGATCTAGGTCTTGGACAATATGTGATGCATCTAGGTCGTTTTGGTTCCAGTTTGTGGCATGTGAGGGAAGTGGATGATAGATTGAGGCTAGATATGTTGATATTTTAGATATTTTGTCGTCAAGGCACCCCTGGTAGTACCGGATTTGACCTATGGTGGTTTTCATCCCACGGTTTCCATCCTAAGCAGTACTATCGCTCGTCCGAGCGGTACTACCGCTCATTAAGAGTAGTACCGCCTCTCTTAGCGGTACTACCGCCCTGGGCTGGCCTTTTCCGTCTTTTTCTTCTTGTTCGTCGTTTCTTTCTCGACTATCGTTGTGTCTTGCTATTGTGTTTCCATCGGTGTTCTCTCGTGCTTTCGTCTGGATTTGTTTTGGATCTCAAGAGGTGGCAGGTCGGCTGGTCAGTAGCATAGGACGAATCCCAAGTATGGCAGCACGAAGATGTACCGTTCTTGTGCGGATGACAGCTCCAGCCAACCGCTGGAGGTTGTTCCTGTCGTGCAAGCCAGTCAGTCCGCTTCCAAATACAAGGGGAAGCGCCCTGCTGTCAGGCCCTTGTCCCAATCCATGACTACTCTGAGCGCTAAGGAATTTTTTATGTCCCTCAAGCTTAATCCCTATGTGGATCCCGAGGAGCCTACAATGGTCAACCGTCCCTTCTGGACACAGAAGCAAATGTCCATCTACAATGACATTCTCAAGCCAAGGGAGTATGTTCCTCCTATCAAGTCTATTGATGCTGAACATATGCAGCGCAATGAAAGGTATTTCAGGACTGCTCTCTCCCTATGTGAGAAGATGAGCATCCTTGGTATTATGTAGTTCAACAATGACTTTAATGCTGGGATTATTGTAGTGTTCTTTGCCACGGTTCACCTGGGTACTGACGAGGCCTAGACTGTTCAATGGATAACCAATGGTAGGCTGCTTTCTGCTCCCTGGAAATCTTTATGGATCTTCTCCACATTGAGGACAAGGGTCTTGAGACCCCTCTGGGATTCCGTCCTCATCATGAGTATGCTACTACCCACAAGCAAGCCCTATACAAGTTCAACACTGAGAAGATCTCCTCTAGTACAGGCAAGTCCACTTGGGTGCTGGAACCCTTCTTAGATATCATGCACCGCATCTTTTGCGCCACCTTCTTTCCCCATGTTGGCAATCTGGATCAGGTCCACTCCTATCTGGTCGACATGCTTCTGTTTTGTGAGAACCACAAGTTAAAGAGTCAGGTGCAGCCTGTGGATATCTGTCATGTTATGTGGTCTGAGCTCTGTTCAGCGGCGTCCGAGCGTAAGTGCCCCATGTATGGCCCCTTTCTGAAGCATCTGATTGAGAAGACTTGGGAATTCTCCTTTCCCGGTGAGTTGTTTGAAACTGAGGACTTGGTTTCACATAAGATTGTGCAGCTTAGGCAGAAGCACAAGTGGGCTACTCACCGTGCCCCTGAAGAAGATGTGCCTGATGACACGGATGAAGATTCTGCTGATGACGAGGCTGATGAGGACTTTTTGGCTGACGAGGACACTGCTTCCCCTGCTTCCCCTACTGCGCCCACCATTGGAGAACCTTCTTAGGCCCATAAGCTCAAGGATAAGATGAAAAAGCTCTTCTATATGCAGGCTAAGGGTCAGTACCGGGCTCACACGGCCGACAAGGCGGATATAAGTCCTCACAAGGCTCTTGGGACACATGTTGGCTTAACTATTGAGAGTGGTTCTAAGGATTTGTTCACTAAGGAGGATACCTGGATTGCTCACCATTGCCCATGGGTTTCCGAAGCTGAGTTACCTGGCTCTCCTGCTCCTCCTGGCACCGTTCAACACAACTTCGAGTCTGTTGAGTACTGATGTGTCTTCTTTGCCCTTTTTGGCATCTTGCTGCCAAGGGGGGAGAGTGTTGGGATTTGCATATCACAAGTGTTCTTTCATTGCACATCTTTTTACTCGTGATCTCGTTTTATCGTTTGCTTTGCTTAGAAGACTAAGTTGTGTGGTGTGGAACTTGTTGGTTTGCGTTTTTAATGTGTGTGAGACTCCTGTGAGACTATGTCATATGGTGTGCGACATATGCTACCTTAGCTTTATGTCTTTAATTTCGTGAGATGCTTAAATTGTGCCCTTTTGATCATGCTCACTTCACTTCTTGCAGCTATATTACTCTCAGTTGTTTCATTTATGCAAGTAGTGCATGTCTATAAATATAGGTGGAGTGTTGATCCTAGTGTGTGCACTTTGCATTCCAAAAGCATACTTAAATAGTGCACACACTTCGGGGGAGCCTGCCTATATTCTGTAGACTGGGGGCTTGCATTCTATCGTAGGTTTTATCCTCTATGCAAATCCCGTGTTGTCATCAATCCACCAAAAAGGGGAGATTGTAAGGGCATATTTCTACCCCTATAATTTTGGTGATTGATGAAAACACTTTTACAGACTAATCGTGTGCAATAAGCCTTTCAGGTATTTCCTAGATTTGCACAAAGACGATTCTTGCCCCTCAATGTTTCAACGTGAAGATGGTTTTCGCTCTTGCGCTTCATTGTCGGTGGACTTGGGTCGTAGGAAAAGCCATACTATTAAGAGGGGACCCGCTTTGGAAAAGTCTGGGTGGAATCATCACGTCAACTTCTCCCTCACCCCTTTTCTGATGCGATGGAGCTTTTTCTACCCTCCCTAAACCTGCCTTGCATTGTCCAAGCGGTAGTACCGCTTCCCAGAGTGGTACTACCGCTCATCACTGGTAGTACGGCTCAGTTCGGTAGTTTTTCGTTGGTGCTGCTAGCCTGTACCTCTCTGACAAGTGCGAACACTTTTTATGGGTGTGTTTTCTCATAGTACATGGCGTACTACCGCTTGTTACTACCGCCCCAAGCGGTACTCGCGTCTCTGCCTTAGTTTTGGCCTACCCCTTTTGCCTGAGCGGTACTACTTCTTATCATTGGTAGTACCGCTCCTAGAAGCGGTAATACCGCTCTGTCTCGTGCACAGGGGGTGGGTAACGGGCAGATTCCCTCCCCCACTATATAAGGGGGTTCTTCTTCCCTGAGAACTCCACCTTTGCCCCCTTAAGCTCCATTGTTTCTCCATGCTCCATTTTAGCCGAGTCTCTCTCCCTAGCCAACAAAACGTGTTGATATTCTATGGTTTGGTTGAGAGGGCCTTGATCTACACTTCCACCAAGAGAAATTTGATTCCCCCCACTAATCCCTTGCGGATCTTGTTACCCTTGGGTGTTTGAGCACCCTACATGTTTGAGGTCACCTCGAAGCCATATTGCATTATGGTGAAGCTTCATGGTCTCGTTGGGAGCCTCCAATTAAGTTGTGGAGATTTCTCCAACCAGGTTAGTAAAGGTTCGGGTGCCGCCTTCAAAGGAACCACTTAGCGGAATCACGGCACCTCACATCGTCTGAGGGCGTGAGGAGAATACGGTCGCCTTAGTGGCATCTTGGGGAGCATTGTGCCTCCACACCGCTCCAACAGAGACATACTTCCCGTCAAAGGGAAGGAACTTCGGAAACACATCCTCGTCTTCATCGGTTCCACTTGTTGTTATTTCGTACCTTTACTTGTATTTAATTATTGCTTCTTATTGTTGTTGTTTGCGTCATATAGGTTGCTCTCCTAGTTGCATATCTAGACAACCTATTCGTTGCTAAATCTAATTTGTTTAAAGAAAAGTTTTAATTTTGGTTAGTTTCCTATTCAACCCCCTCTAGTCAACCATATTGATCCTTTCAAGTTGTCCGTACTACACGGAGAAACGGCTACACAGACTACATCCTATGTAGCAACACGGAAAAAGGAACCCTTCGAGGAACTATTTATTGTGGAAGATGTTTCTTCTGTCTCATCGTAATATAACATAAACCCCACATGTAATCTTTGTGTGTTAGTACCACATGGACGGATTGCCTGGTTATCGGAAGTTAATTCCATATGTCATAGGATACAAAGTACAAAACACTTCCGAGTTGTTTACAAGGGAGGTAGAAGCCGATGGCCGGTTAAAGACAGAGTTTCAAAACATGAAGAGAAGTTCCTTAACGCAAAAATATTGCATTACATATGATCACACACTTGGCAATTTGTCGAGTTGATCTATTATAGTATCTAAAGCACAGTCCTCTTGCGGCACACGTGCGGTGGGCATCAATTGATCATATGCCAGGTGAAGAGGAATTTCTTTCCCATCCGGCCCCACTGGCCCAACCCGGACCATATGCTCGGGATCTAAACGGATAAAGCGGGTCTTCACCATAGCCCACACTTCCCGAGCTCCTTCTCGGCAGGCTGAAGTCTTCCATAGTTCAAAGTGGCATCAGGCTCCTTTAAATAGCCCGGAAAGCTCGGCCATCCCTTGCGGAGGGTTTCGGTTTGTTCATAAAGCTCGAACCATACTCCACATAGCTTTTCGAGCCTGCTCATGCATAATGTATAGTTCCTTCAGCAGGTCCCCCCCCAAAGGAACAGGCTTCCTCTTCAGGACGCCCAGTTAAGAAACATAATCAAAAAGAGGCGCACATTTTCATGAATAACGCAATAAAACCATGATCCCTTACGACTCTGAGTTTTACTTACAAAATATGCCATCCTTCAACTTGTGATTCTCTTCTCGGGTTTGTGTCAATTGAGCTTTCAAACTCTCAATTTCCTCAGCTTGTTTTTTATTCTCTTCTTTGATATTGTTGTTTTCCTCGCGGCATCGCTTCAATACACGATAACCGGCTTCAAGTTGAGATTCGACATACCGCTATGAATCTTGAGATGCATCTAAATCCTTTTTTATTTGGCCTATTGATTCACCTTATAAAACAAATTTCTTGGTTATTATATAAAAAATGGAAATTTAGCATATCACAAACAAATTCCCTTACCATGGGCTTCTCTTGTTAATTTCTTCGCATCCTCTAGTTCGGCCCTCTTTGCTTGTAGATCCACTTGGCTTAGCTGAAAATCTTTGGATAATTTTTTTGTTTTCTAGCTTTAAGCCTAGAGTTTGGCAGAATGTCAAGTTGACCCTTAATTCAGTCGTCCTGCCCAAATTAAGGCTCTCGGGCTACTGGGTCCAAACTTTTGTTCGGATATGGAGACACTGATGATTCACGTGCAGACGGGCAGACATGTGCCCTGTCACTTCTTTAAGGCCGGCTCGTGCAACTCCAAGGTATGCATCAGCCGAGTTGAGAGTGTTAAACTCTTGCTCGGAAAATATAGGATGATGAAGTGCCTACTTCTGTTGCCAATGATTCATCACGCTTTCGTATTCGGAGTTAGTCACCGATAACCCGTCCGAACCTTCAGGGAGCGAGACCGTGTTCGGGACTCATGCGTCAGCCAAAGATTTTGGTTTTGTTGACTACCCAATACCTCGACACCTTCTTCGGACGGGGAAGGTTGCACACGTCTCTTGAATTTGTCGTCTAAGGGTCATGAACGTTTAAGAGGACAGTCACGACCGTAAGAGATAATGATTGATCTGTATACCTCTTGGCCAAAGGGACAACTGATATATTTTCTTCTGACCCCTCTTATTTGGGGATTATGCTCTTGTTTGACGGAACCCCAGTTGGTATAGCCCAAGGAGTAGTCCGGCGAGTGTTCCAACAACCCCTGGGCACGCCCCCTCGTCAGGCAGTTGTTTTCCTGTTGCTCCGTGAAGATGGCAGGGGCCTTGAGTTGTCCGCTATAAGGGCCACCTTCTGCTCGCCAACGCTTTCTTAATAAAACACCCCATCCTCAAAGATAACCAAAAGGTTTGGGTCTTCGTGATATCGGTGGTCATTGTCACGAGCGAAGTCCTGAGGCTGGGGTGAAGGACAGTTTACCGTCTCGATCCAGCGCCTCCAAGTCTGTAGAGAGGGAGTAGGGGTTATAGGTTAGCAATAAAGGACATAAATATCCACGCTATGCATATGAACACACTTACCCATTCAATGGGGTTATATACCAAATATCCACCCATGGGGGTGAGATGGGCAAAAAATCACCTAGAACGGCTGCCAAGGCCTTCTGATCGTCCACTCCTTGTCGTCTAGCTCGGGTAGAATTGCTCGTCCCGCTCTAGCACCACAAAGGATGTGTATGCTATTGGAGCTGTTGGATGCATCAGGTAATCACAGCGGCCATCATGTCAATGATAGTCAGCCCAACATGAGTAAGTACCCTGACCTTGGAGGATGTGCGCTTCACTTCGGAGCTCTCCTCTTGGGAAGAGCTCTTCGCCTGTGAGCTGAATCGCTTCTTTAAAGGGACCGCGGAGTATTCGGGAAGACCTCTTCAAACTAGTTCGAACAGTGGAACGTCCTCGATATAAAACCACTATGGGGGCCACTCGTCGGTCTCCTTGTTTGGTGTCCCAATCGTGTATCCTCTGGTGGCTATATGCCATACTTTTCCTCCACCCACTTCCCGAATTGTTGTTCCTCTAGTTCGGGGAATGATACAGAAGTTCTTTCTCCATAGATCGAAGTGGGGCTCGCAACCGAAGAACATCTCGCATAAAGCCACGAAGCCTGGGATGTGAAGGGTGGAACCAGGGGTGAGATTTGTCTGCAGCGCATAGAACCCCAACAAACCCATCAGGAAAGGGAATTCCACCCCTCGTAGTAGGAAAGAAACAAACAAACCCTTTCTCCCCTTTGAGCGAAAGGGTAGTTTTCTACGAAGGCTTCACCATTGGCAGAGGCCATACCGGTGCGAGTGGGCGCGACGTCCGATAGGGGAAGATATCCTTGTGTTTCGAGCTCGCGCAAATGGAGAAGGGAAACAGAGAAACTGGCCTAGTCCCCGAAAGGGGGCCAAGGGGGCGTGAGGAGGAACTTGTCATAACCACGGATGTGCTGGAACCCTAGGGTTTCTTGGTGATGCTGGGAAGGCTATGGAGCCTCGGAACAATTTTTTATTTTTTTATAAAGGGTGTTACCTCCTCTTGCTACAGGGAGAGGTTCCGTCAGGATAGATAAAAGCGCTTGCCTTTAGAAAAGCATGAAAAAAAATCAAGAATGGTTATTAATCTTTGTGCGGAGCTAAAATCTATGGGCCCTAAGGCGCTTCAGTAACTGTGAGTCGGCCGATGACTAAATCATCATTCCGTGATCGAAGGAAACAAGAGAACTCACCTTGCAACGAAACACTCTGGGCACGAGCATCCAAAGACCCTACACATCGGCATTGAAGGCTAGTTCGGGGGCTACTGAGGGACTCCGGATTTAAGGGTTCCTCAAGTAGTCGCCTTGGTACAAAGAGGCCGACTTAATGGGCCGTACTAATTGGAGGTCGGACTGTGTGGTCATATCATATTCAAGGAGGAAACCACTGAAGACTGGCATGGCGTCCAAGTAAAGTAGACAAGGTCGGTCGAGTCGCCCTTAGCAGGAGGTCAGTTGTATGTAACCCTAGATCCCCTGGTGGTTATATAAACCGGGGGTCCTCGTCCATGTAGGCAGGTTGACTCATCTAGGGTTAAGATCATACGATCTCGAGGTAGATCAACCATGTAATCATCATCAACATCAATATAATCAAGCAAGACATAGGGTTTTACCTCCTCAAGAGGGCCCAAACCTGGGTAAATATTGTCTCCCCCTCTCTCCTCCAACAAATTGATCCAAGGTCCACAGTTCGGGACCCCCTACCCGAGATCCGCCGGTTTTGACACCGACCCTCGGGTAGGGAGTCTGAACTATGGATCTTGGATCGATTGGTAACAGGAGACAAGGGAGACGGTACTTACCCAAGTTCGAGAACTCTTGATGGAGGTAAAACCCTACGTCCGGCTCTTGTTTATGTGGATGGTGGAGTACCATGTACAAAGTTGATCTACCTCGAGATCGGATGTTGTGGACTAAACCATAGGAGTAATGAGCTTAATCTATCCTATGAACTAACACCCTCGTGTTTATATCGATACCAGGGGTGCGAGGGTTACACAACGTCGGTTATACATCAAGGAGGGAACTTGCCAATCACTACGTAACCATGGTGTACATGCCAAATCTTCGAAAGAGTCCATCTTGAATACAACATTACTTTATTTATCCGTATCCTAATAATGATGATAGAACGACCGAGGAATCTGGCCCATGGAAATAGGTAAGCGGCCCGAGGACCCCTTAGTTTCGGACTCCCTCAGTAGCCCCGAAACTAGTCTGCAACAGCGTAGTCTTGACCTCCATCTGCTTTATGTGTCCAAAGTCTTTGACTTGCGGGGCGAGTTCTCCCCTTCATAAATTTATCCGATAATAGTTCGGTTACTGATGACCTCCCCTCTTGCAAACAATATTATATATATATACATAAAGATGAATTTTAATTTCCAAGCCAACCGTTCGACCGCAACTAGTGTTTTTGCCTGACATTCTTTCTAACGAAAGGTCGCGGGGGGTCAAGGCCAATGACTCATTACAAAAACGTGAACTGAGACGATCTTTATTGACACGTCCCATTACGGAGATCGTTTCCCTCTTTCCTAGGGGTATGGTTTATGATTTGGTTTATCATGTGTGTGCATAACCGCACAATTTTATCAGGAAATGGAGAAGTTTACGACACAGTAGTGGGGCTCTTGGTATTTCAGCAGTTTATAAAATGAAAAAAATTGTCACCACAACCTTCTCACGCATTCCAGATCTCGCACCTCCGTTGCCATTCCTAGCCTCCAAAGCTCTTGACTTCAAGGTCTCCTCTACCTCCCACTTACTCAAACCTTTCACCTATTCCAGACAAGGACACCTCGTGCTCAAAAGTCAAGTGGGAGGTCTCCTATGTCACAGAAAAGGACATCCATGAGTTGAAGAGCTCCAGCTATCTGCCGGAATACATCATGCATCATGCTGCGGAGAAGGGCCAAGTCATCCTCACACCAAAATATGGCGACGGGGTGGTTTTCATTCCCCATTTTCTTCAGGGTCTAGGTTTTCCTCTCCACCCCTTTATTCGGGGCATGCTATTTTATTACGGGTTACACTTCCATGATCTTCCCCCAAATTCCTTCCTGCACATCTCAGCCTTCATCATAGTTTGTGAGGCCTTCTTGCAGGTCCACCCCCACTTCGGCCTATGGCTAACGGTCCTCAACATCAAGCCCAAAGTGGTCAATGGCGAGAAGGTGGACTGTGGGGAGAAATGTTTAGCAAGCTTGCTCAGGTTCAATGTCCAAAGGGTAGCTTCATAGACATCGTCAAATCATGGCAGAAATAGTGGTTTTATATCACCGAGCAATGTGACACGGAAGGGGCAACACCTACGACATTCAGATCTGGTCCCCCGACATGATTAGTGGCCTGGATGGAGAAAGACTTAGATTGGGGAGAAGCCACACAGGTGAAGGCGCTTACAAAGAAAAGCTCTGCCTTAATGGAGAAGAAAATAGAGCTCACCACTGTAGTCAAGGTAATGCTACATCGCCGCCTCCTCACGTGTCAATATCGAGCCACTCCGATGTGGGCTTACAATCTAGACGATCCGACCACTGTGCGGTAATTTTTTCGCATTAGCCATGAGAAATTGTGGAAGGTGTTGTTCAAGCCAGAGAAGGCTTGGCCAGCCAAGGAGGAGGAAATCGGCATCTCCGTCCTTAATCCTCCTCGGCCGGTAAGGTTTTATAATATATTTAGTTTTTTTCCTTTCCTGTTAACAAGGTGCTTACTTCTCCTTTCCTTCATGCTAGCAAATCTGGCTAAAAAAGTCTTAGGGGATCAACTATCCGACACCCTTGCCCGAGGACCCCATGACGCCCTTATTGGAAGCCATGCTGGCCAAGAAGCCATAGACGACTCCAAAGGAGAAGGACGAGGAGAAGAAGGAGAAGAAAAAGACTCGAGAGGGTCTAAGGTCGAAGGGTCCTCCGAACACTAGATCCAAGAACATGTTTTCTCCCTCTCATCTAGAGGGAGAGGAGGAACAAGACAACGAGGAGGAGGGAGGATCCTCCCGTAGAAAGAAGAGAGTGTCGTTCAAAGACGCCAAGGGAAATCGAGCTCCCTCTACTCCGAAGAGGTAATGCAGGGCCCCTACGACCCTATTTGATGATGTTCCGAATTCTGATGAGGAATCCGAGAATTCTGTACTGGTCCCTCAAAGGACCCTCAGGGTGAAACCCCAAGTGCAAAGGTAATTATCAAGAATCCGAACATACTATAGTTTTGAATGTTGTTGTTTAATGACTAGGCCCTTTTTCTGCATTGTAGAGTACCGTGTGACTTCCCCACCGATCAGATTTCGGAGGGGGACTCTTTGCCTCCCAATCTAGCAGAAAGTGGGGTCCGTTCACACAACGAGCCTCCCCTAGCCATCGAGGATATCGGGGAGGTGGAATCTCGAGAGAATCCCCCGGGACCAGAGACCACGGCCGAAGGTGATTATATCATGGCTTAGGTTAATACCTCGATCGCAAAAGACGAGGAGGATGAATCCCTCGTGGAAAGAAAGGAATGATAGCCCAAACACTTTGGGTCTTCTCCGAAGACAATTCGGGAGTCCTCTCAGCCTCGAAAACCATTTGCAGCAGTTTCTCCACAAAGGAAAACTACCATGCCACACCTAGAGCTGTTCATAATAGAGCGGCTCCAAACTGGGTGATCGATCATGATGGAGATGGGTCTAAATGACTCTTCCATCCCTGAAGAACACCACGCGCATCTGATTTCGCTTCTGAAAAGTATTCGGTCCGTTGACAGCGGACTGAAAGAGGCTTTTGACGGCCTGTTGACATAGTTTAGAAAATATCCCCATATAGTTTTAAAAAGTTGACAGTAGCCCCCAAGACTATGGTAGGATGATGAAAACTGCCTAGCAGAGGATTTCACAAAATCTGATAACTTGAGAGTCTAACATGCTTATCTATAGGCCTCAACCTCGGCAGTGAACCCGAACACCGTAGATGTTGGCGAAAATGACCCAGAAGCTGAAGAACTCCGAAGAAGAGCTCGACCACCTGAACAAGAAGTTTGATGACGCATAAGGTAAGTCCGAGCTGGACTATTGAACTTTTATTTTTCACAGAAAAATGAGATGTTTTTATTTGTGGCCTTAAATGCAAATTATTTGCATGACAACTATAACTCCTGCTGCGAGGTCAAGAGGGTCAAAGCAAGCTGGGCAAGGCAAAGCGAGAGGCCGCCGAACAGAAGGCGAAGGCCGAACAGGGGGCGGACGAACTGTTGATGGTGAGGTCTACCAGTGACAGGAACGAGTCCACGGTCACTGAGGTACAGTAGGAGCTCAAGGGTGCCATCACTAAATGCGGTGTCCTTGAGCAGTAGAATAAAGAAACAACTTCTGAGTTGTCCTTTGCAACATCTGCACTTCAAGATGCGCGGAATGAGGCACACAACCATTAGAAGGAGATCCACCAGATCAAGTAGCTTGCAGATAGTAAGAGATATTTACTACAATGTATTTATGGCGGAAAAAGGTTTGTAGTGCTTACTCGAGCGTGGCATTCTCCAAGCATGATTGCGGATCTTTCAAAGAGCGCGGTCGATGCCGCAAGGCATTATGCATCCAAGGAAGGGGCCAATGAGGAAAGGTTGTTTTGGGCGCAATTCCAAGCCCCAGAGCAACCCCTCCTTGTCTCCGATCAGTTGAAGTACTTGATGGAGCTGCACAGAATGGTAGAGCCGGCAATGAAGGATCTCTGCATCTGGTTATGGCCCACACAGCCGCTACTGCGCAACTATTTTGGCCTGGTGCTGAAATTGATTGATGTCGCGCCTCAACTTGACATTGTGAAGCACTCCGTCTACATAGAGGAAGCTCGGTGGCCTTTGCCAGGACTATGATGACCTGGTCAAAAGTGGAAGCCACAAAGATGGCCACCACCACTTTGCCGCGTGGAAAGGAACATAGGCGCCCCGAGCTATACTTTGCTAATGTAATGGAAGGTGCTCGGACAATAGAAGCCCAGTGCCCCAAGGATGTAAACATTGATTGAAAACATTATCTTGTATGAGTTGGTGAATCTTTGTATGACACAATGCTATTTTTCTTTGCATGGTATACCATGTATTATCTCATTTTAAAGTTTGACTCGTGTGTGGTTATTTTAGCTTGAAAGCTTCCACTCCTCGGCTTCAGCCCCCATAATAGATGCTATCGGGGGTGTTTTCGGCTCCCGCACTATTACTTTTAGCCAATGTGTTGGTGCCCACAGGTGGTAGTGCGGGAGGAAACAAGGCAATCAGACTATGTGGACTTAATTCTTTCACTTTACCATAAGAGCTTGAGTGCGGGACCAAATAAGAGCCCCTTTGCAAATTGTGACATTCGGCTTACGTCGAGGTGTAAAAAACCACTATCACTTGGTTTGTATTACCCCAAACCCTCCACATAGCATGGTGAACCTCCAGCGGCTATTGAGCTCCTACTGGCACTGGGAGTGCGGGAGGAAAAAGTCAGTTTTTGCTTTCTCCGATGAGATACTTAGCCAGACGAGCTAGAAGTTCAATCGCACAGGTTCTTCCTTTACCCGTTTAGCCGAGTGAACGAAACATAAAGGGATAAGCACAGGAGCCGGGCAACCAACTATTGACCCAAGACATAATTCCGAATTGATGCAAATAACGCAATATCCAAGACTCCGCACACAGAATAATGGTGGAATGATGCTCGGGATGACCATAATAGCCAACCCCTAGTCAATTAGCCATGGGCATCTAATATGTGTATCAAACATGCTTGTCGTGGTGTTGAAAGACAGTTCGGAAAATAAGGAGAAAAAAGATGTATAAAATCTAACGAATCATAAAGAGTGTTCTTTATTTCTGATTAACTCATATCCGTACAATCCGAATTGCATCAAGAAAATGATATAGATATGGAAAAAAATATAGAGGAAAGGTTTATACAGGGGTTTTTATGGATGGCTTGACGTCCCTTATGATGCCCTGTTGCACGTCTGAGCCTTCGGGAAATGTTCCTTAACACGGGGGAATAGTTAGCGAATGGACCTTTAATAATGGTGGCCTTGAGAAGTCGTCGAGGTATGTGTAGCTTGAAGCAGAGTTGGTCCTATATGGTACATGTAGTTGTCTGAGGACGTTTAATAACCATAGTTTGGTTTAACCGAATACCTAGTGCCGTGTAATTGGTCCCCATAGATGCCCATGGTATCTTAAGCGCAAAATTATGCCTTTGAGGCACGCATTTTGCTGGTGGCGAGGGCCTACTGCGAGGAGTGTATCCTTATTTAGTTTGAGCGTGAGAAGGATCAAGGAACTATGACGGAACGCAGGCTCGTTTGTGTTCCTTAACAGTGAGTTGGGACTTTGGAGCTTTATTATTGGCATGTACTTCGGCTGTCAGAGCCGCAGTATGTTCCTCGGTGCGGAGGGATCGCTCAATGTTACCATTGACGGTAATAATACCCTTGGGTCCGTGCATCTTTAGTTTCAGGTATATTTAGGGGGGGAAGACATTAAAGCAAGCGAACATTGTACGATCGAAGAGTGCATGATACCAGCTTAGCAGTCCCCGGCAACGACACTAGAAGAATGTTGTTGACGAGTCCCTAACTTGATGCCTTCACGACAATAGAGCCAGAACTGCTCCTAGTTGCTCAACAATTAGCAATTGTCTTGCAATGGCCCACCAGCGCGTGGGTTCGCGGTAGTTTTCGAGGGTAGAGCATTCGACCCAAATTTGTTGGTACGCCAGTCAGGAGGTGAGAAAATACTCTCGAGTATTAGTAGCTGAATGTGTGAGATTCAACCAGACCTGAAAGATTAATATCTGCAAGCAAAGTATCGGCAGCAAAGTAGTATGATAACAACGGTGTCAGAAACGATCAGTTGACACGGCAGACTATTTCTAACGGTCGTATCAATGGCGCGAGAAGTTGCCCGTTGATGGAAATTGTCTTTCCCCATCAACGCCGAGCGAACCAGAATTGTAGCACGTAGTGGCAGTGTAACGAGTAGTAGCAGTGGCAAGGAACAACAGTAGTGACATCAATAGCAAGTAGCAACAGTAGCAAGTAACAACAGTAGCAAGTAACAGCAGCAGCAACAGTAGTAATAGCAGTAGCAGCAGAGCAAAACAAGTAACATCAGTAGCAGC
The DNA here is from genome assembly GCF_904849725.1 of Hordeum vulgare subsp. vulgare. NCBI lineage: Eukaryota > Viridiplantae > Streptophyta > Magnoliopsida > Poales > Poaceae > Hordeum > Hordeum vulgare. Next base: position 345,318,581 of record NC_058522.1, on the reverse strand, counting down.
AGAGCAAAACAAGTAACATCAGCAGGGGGACAAACTCGTAGGCAATGGGTCGGTGATTCGTTTGGATGATATTCATCATGCAACAGTTATAACACGGAGAGATATGTGGCTAGCTCCCGTTCGTCAATGTGATGTAGGCATGCATTCCGTGGGTAGTCATACGTGCTTAGGGAAAAGAACTTGCATGACATCTATTGTCCATCCCTCCAATGGCAGCGGGGTCTAAAAGGATACTACGGAATTTTAAGATTCTCCTTTTAATAAAGAACGGGAACAACGCATTACCACTTGGTGAAGACATGAACTCCTCAAACTATGGTCATCATCGGGAGTGGTTTCGGTTATTGTCACTCCGGGGTTGCCGGATCATAACACATAGTAGGTAACTACAACTTGCAAGACCGGATCTAAAACACACATATATTGGTGACAACATAATAATTTCAGATCTGAAATCATGGCACTCGGGCCCTAGTGACAAGCATTAAGCATGGCAAAGTAGTAGCAACATCAATCTCAGAACATAGTGGATACTAGGGACCAATCCCCGTCAAAACTAAGTCGATTACATGATAGATCTCATCCTACTCATACACCGCCCAGCGAGCCTACGAATAGATTACTCACGAACGATGAAGAGCTTCATGGAATTGGAGAGGGAAGAAGGTTGATGATGACGATCGCGACGATTTCCCCTCTCCGGATCCCAAAACGGACTCCAGATCTGTCCTCCAGATGAAGAACAGGATGTGGCGGCGCCTCCGTATCACAAACGCGACGAATTGGGGGGCGGCAGAGCCATGTGGGCCCCACAAGCTTGGTTGCCGCGGCCAGGGGTGGCCGCGGCAATAGGGCTTGTGGCCCACTGGCTCATCCCCTCTGGTGTATCTTTGCGCACATATTTTTCATATTTTCCAGAAAAATGCTCCGTAAAATTTCAGGACGTTCCGAGAACTTTCATTTCTGCACAAAAATAACACCATGGCAATTCTGCTGAAAACAGCATCAGTCCTGGTTAGTTCCATTCAAATCATGCAAATTAGAGTCCAAAACAAGGGCAAAATAGTTTGGAAAAGTAGATACGACGAAGACGTATCAACTCCCCCAAGCTTACAACCTTGCTTGTCCTCAAGCAACTCAGTTGCCAAACTAAAAGAGAAAGAAAAACTTTGACAAACTCTGTTTGAGCTTGTTGTTGCAACTATGTCTAACTCATAACCAGAATTTCAGCAAGATCACAAGTTAACCACATAAGCAGGTGACACAAAGGTCTCACAGTAAACTAATATCAATGGCATAATCAGCTAGCGAGCAAATAATAATGAGTTTCAGATACCAACAATTCAATCAAAACAAGCATGAAGCAATATGAATAGGTGGTATCTCGCTAGCTCTTTCTGAGACCGCAAAACATAAATGCAGAGCACTTCCAAAGATCAAGGGCTGACTAAACATTGTAATTCATAGCAACGAAGATCCAGTCATTGTCATACTCAATATCAATCAAAATCAAAGCATAAAAATGACATAGGTGCTCTCTAATTGGTGCTTATATAAGAAGAGGATGACTCAACAGGAAAATAAATACACAGGCCATTCGCAGAGGGAAGCATTGATTTGCAGAGGTGCCAGAGCTCAAGCTTTGGAGACAGAGATAATAATTTTGGGTGGCATGCATTCATTGTCAACAGAATGACCAAGAGTTCTCAATGTCTTCCACACTACTCATGCTATAGGCGGTTTCCAAACAAAATAGTAAAGTTTTAACTCCCCCACCACCAACCAATCACACTCCACGGCTAGCCGAATCCTCGGGTACCGTCCATACTAACATCAATCCGGGGGGAGTCTTGTTTTACAGTTATGTTTTCGATTTAAGCGTGCAACTGGGCATTCCAATTACCGGCCCCTTTCTCGTGAATGACAGTGAATAAACACATGTCGAGGATAACACACCTAACATGGAAGATATCAATAGCCCCTTGTCACCACATGAGCAGTTCGGGCATGCAAAACAGATTATTTCTTGAAGGTTTAGTGAATGGCACATGCAAATTTACTTGGAACGGCAAGTAAATAACGCAAATAGGTAGGTATGGTGGACTCTCATGGAAAAAAATTTGGGTTTATGGAAGTTCATGCACAAGCAGTATTCCGCTGAGTACAAATGAAGGCTAGCAAAAGACTAGGAAGCGACCAACTAGAGAGCGACAACAGTCATCAAGATGCAATGAGTTTGACTAACATGGAATGCAAGTATGAACAGGATATAAATCACCATGAACTCGAACATCAGAGAGGCTATGTTGATTTGTTTTCAACTACATGCATGAATATGCGCCAATCAAGCCACTTGAATCATTCAAAGGAGAATACCATCCTATCATACTACATCATAGTCATCTCAAAATCTATGTCGGCATTCAAGACAAACCATTGTAAGCTCCTAGCTAAATGAGCATGGCATCACAAACTATGATCTCTAAGTTGTCATTGCAAACATGGTTCTCTCACAACAAAGCTGAATATGGAACGACAAGCTAATCATATTTACAAAAACAAAATAGATAGAGTTCATACCAGCTTTTCATTCTTAGTCACTTCATCATATATCATCATTATTGCCTTTCACTTGCACGATCGAACGATGTGAACAATAATAAGCGTGCTCGTGCAATGGACTATGCTGAAATCTGCAGGCAAACACAAAGGAGAAGACAAAGTAATATGGCTCTTTGAAAGCTAAACAGGTATGCATGCAAGAGCTACTAAACATTGTAACCAATATCTTCTACCTTGACCCAAAGAAAAAGAAAACTATTTACACGGGAAAGCTCCCAACAAGAAAAAAGAAGAAAGGAAAATCTTTTTGGGTTTTCTCAAAAGGACACAAAACACGAAAACAAGAAGATGAAAATAAACTAGCATGGATAATATAGTGGCAAAGTGTAAACACCGGCGAACAAAGTAAAAGCATAAGCATGAATGTAAGGTCGGTGAGAACACGTACTCCCCCAAGCTTAGGCTTTTGGCCTAGCTTGGTCTACTCCCAAGGTGGGAAATAACTAGCTCCGGGATACTCCGGAGCGGACTGTGCATGCCACTGTTGTGTGAGCTCCTCTAGCTCCCACTGATAAACTGGCGTCTGGTACTCGACTGGCGGCTCACGCATGGGCATCTGTGGTTGGGCCAAGCCCCAATATGCGTAGATGTCCGAGGGCATAATAGTGTACCTGCCTGCATGAAGATCGAACAAAGAAGCAGCAGGCAAAGTAATAGTCTCTCGAGTACCCTGACTAAATACCAGGTTATCAATCATCCGTCTACTAGCATCTCTATCCATAAAATCATGGCGAACCATGCTGTCATAATCCAGATATTTCTCAAGAAGAAGCATCTCTTCCTCCTCACGAAGTCTAATGGGTATCTCAAAGTGTCTAGCAAGACGAGTAGCATAAATACCTCCATAGACGACACCTTTGGAACGATTTGTGTTCAACCGCTGAGCCACTATAGCACCTAGGCTATAAGTCTTAGTGCTATAAAGGCCTTCTTGCGAAACCGCAAGGTCTGGAGAACTAAGTGATCCAGCCTCCCCACGGCCAATCAAACATTTTCCCACAAATAATGAGAAGTAACAAAGCACAGGAAAATGTATGCTAGCAATTCTAGCGCGAGACACTCCTCTCTCCTCTCCAACAACAATAGTACCTATGAAATCCTCCAAGTCCCGTGGACGAGGATCATGAATATCCCCAACATAAGGTAATTTGCATGCATTGCAAAAATCCTGTAGTGTCATGCACTGGGGGATATCATACAAGATGAACTCAACCATGGGAGGATTCTTCCTCGGATAAAAGTTGAAGCCTTGAACAAAAATATTGGTGAGGAGGTGGTATTGTGAGCACTTATCTTCAACGAACGCGGTAAGACCTGCGTTCCCCACCAAGTGATAAAAGTCTTCATAAAGCCCGGCGGTGCGCAAAATTCATCACTTGGCCACTCGCACGCTCGAACTTCGGTGACTCGAGGAACCACGTACTTGGGGTGGTTCTTCTCATCCTCCTTGGGGTTACGGCATGAAGAGCCTCTCAAGAACCTCCTCATCTTTTTCCTTTTCTAGCTTTGAAAAAATCTGAAATTTTTAGAGACTTCGAAGGAAAAGTGAATAAAGCGTAACCCAACTCGTAGCAACTACTCCTACTAGTTCTTAGAGACCGTATGACGCGCTAAAACTACTTAGGACCAGCTAAAATCAACATTTCAAGCTCAAGAACAGGGTCACCAAGGTAGCAAGAATACGCGAATGATAAAGCACTAGAGCAAAAACTAATTGGACCAATGGAGGAGTCATTTACCAAGGAGCAATTTCCCCAAAACGGTTCAGAGAATGATGCTTTGAGCAAGGAGAACTTTTATTTTCGGGGTATTTTTCTCCGGGATGCTAAAATAGAAAACAAGAAAAACTAAAGTAAACCTATCATTTTTATTCTAAGCAAAAGAAAGTGAAAGCTTAAAATAGAGGTATGTGACTCTTTGGTTCATCCATTTCATGGTCATCGAAAGAAATCCGTCAATGGGGTTGATCAAATCCTTATGACAAAACTTTCTCGAATCGCAAGAGAGAATGAAGAATTTTCAAATAGCCACTAAGTCACCTCAATTGGGATATGTATCTCCCCAACAAGCAATTCATACTTCATCTTGACACGAGGAATAGGGCATTCAAAGCTCCCAATAAGAATCGATGAAGTTTTTTCGATAGCATTGATGCAATGTACTTGATATCGATTCTTCGGAAATTGCATGGTATGCTCATTACCGTTGACATGGAAAGTGACATTGCCTTTGTTGCAATCTATAACATCCCCTGAAGTGTTTAAAAAGGGTCTTTCGAGGATGACAGCCATGGCATCGTCCTCGGGAATATCCAAGATAACAAAGTCTGTTAAGATAGTGGTGTTAGCAACCACAACAGGCACATCCTCGCAAATGCCAACAGGGAAAGTAGTTGATTTGTCGGCCATTTGCAGAGAAATATCAGTGGGTGTCAACTTATCCAGTTCAAGTCTACGATAAAGAGAGAGAGGGTGTAACATCCCAAAATTATAAATTTTGGAATGTTAATATAATTATTAGATTGATTGTTTGTTTGTTTGCCGAGTGACTGAAACTTGTGTGAAATTTGAAACTTTCCAAAACTTTTGAATGAGAGGGAATAAAATGACTTTCCCCTTCTCCGGTGAATTCAAATTCAATCTTTTAAAAGTAAAGAGAGAAGATGACATGACTTCTTCAACTATGAATAATTTGAACGGAGATGTTTGCATTTGAATTCTTTTGCATTTCCATTCGTTTTCTTCGCGCAAGAAAATGCCGAGAAAATACATTCTGTCAAACAGAAAAGAGCGGAGGAACATGACCCTCAAATACCCGGGCATTTTGAATGTTATTTGCACCCTAAAACTTAGAGGGTCATTTGAAAATTATTTGCAAAAGAAAATAAACCTTTTAGGCAATTTTGTGAAAATAATTTTTTCTGAAGTTTTTATTTTTGACGTGGAAAAATGCCCATCATCTATATTTTATTTTTCCGATAATTTTAGTATATAGAAACTCTATATTTCGAATTGATTTGATTTCCCTTTTATCGTTTTAGTTTCCTAGTTTTGAAAACGGAAAGAAATCACATTTAATAGGAAATAAAGAGCTGGCCCATTAAGGAGTTTCCAAATCTGGCCCGTTTAGTTTGTTCTCCTTCCTCTAGACATTCACGTTACCACGAACTTCCATGGCAGGAACCAAGAGATCTCCCCCTTCCGGAATTCGCGAATCTCCTTCCCTCCCAGCACCTCCTCGCCACCTATAAAGGATCCCCTCGTCCTCCTCGTTCCATTCCCCTCGAGAAATGCCCCGTTCCCATGCTCGTAGCCACGGCGCCACCATCCTCATCTTCCTGTCAAGAACAGAGTACAGTAGGTCTCGTGGCGCTTCCCCATCACCCCTGCCGAGCCTCTTCAGCGCCCCACCCCCTGCCGTGCTACTCCTCCGCCGATTCCCCACCCTGCCGGCGACCTCCCCACCTCGCCGGAGCAGCTACCTCGCCGGAGTTCTTCCTCTATGTCACCCATGGTGAGATTCACGAAATCCCGTATTGTAGTTTTTCAGAAAATTGCAATCTTAGAAAATTCATATCTATTAGTCTATAACTCCGATTTAGGTGATTCTTTTTGCTTGGATCTCAAATTGTATGCAGTTTCTGTAGATATATAATTTGTCTATGTTTGAATTTTTCAAATATAAGTTAGATCAGATTTAGTTTAAACCTTGTTCTACTTATTCCAGGAGTTTAAGAATAGCTTTTAATTTGATTCCTTTTGGTACTGATCACTAGTGATCTTATTTATAAGTGGTAAAAATTTCAGATTTGTTTGAGTACTTTAGCTCACTGTTTCTTGTGAAACAATTTCTGTTTCGCCTCTTTTATAATTTCGGCTAATTCCTTTTCTATTTTTGTTTTAAAATATTTTCTTTATTACTTCAGAAATATTATGTTTTGTTTCTATTAGTTAAACAGTAGTTTTGCAACAAGTTTTTATTTTATTTTATTTTGTTTTCATGAAATCAATTCTAGTTCCTTAGTAACTTGCAATTGGTTTCTCCACTGTTTCAAATCCCGTTTGGAAATACTTTCAAATAGTTTTGTGAAAAATACTTTATTTTATCTTAGTTAAATTTATATCTTAGTTCCTCATTAATATTTTCTGTTAGACAAAAACTCTTTAGTGTTTGACGTAGTAGAAGACTCCCTAGTCTTATTTGAAGTTTCTTTCGGATTCTTATTCACTCTCTTCTTCGTTTTGATTGCTAGAATGATTGCTAGTATGAGTGCTTATGTGAATGATATGTTTGTTATATAGATTTCATCGGAGAGTGACGAGTAGTCTATCAAGTTATTTCTCGAGAAATTATTCTTCGTCAACATCACCAGGCAAGTCACTTTGATCATACTATCACCCATGCTTTATGCATTGTAGTTCAACCATCCTATGCCCATTTGCATGCTGCCTAGGTACTTGGAAACTTTAGAACAAGTTGTAGTATCATGTGGTAGGAACACAACAACCCCGACACTTGGCCCCGGGACGACAATTTCTTATTGCTATGCTTGAGTAGACGGGTTATCGGTTGAGTGTATATCACGAGTGATGCGAGGTTGATATAATAATCAAGACCGGACTAAGACAAGATTTTCAAGACCTCGGATGCAATGCAACACTGGGTGAAGGACGGTTGATCGGCTCCTTGGAAAACCCAGTGGATGCCCGGGATGCTGGAGAGGCCATGTCATCCTGCGGAAAGCTTCACCCAGGCTCAAAGAGACGGACGGATATTTTCAAGACCCAAGGCTTACTTGCACAGCCACAAGTCATTATGGGCTCTGGCTTGGTTGGACAACGCGGCGACTCTGGACAGGCGGTGCTAGCAGATGTAGACAAACGGTAGGAATGGATGGGCACCGACAGGGATTCAGAGGGACCCGTTGAAAGACCATGTTTTGATCATCGGTCTTAAAACACCCTGAAGTGCGAGGACATACATGGAGGCGGTCAAATCTTGTGGGGAATGTGTGCAAAACTCTGCAGAGTACTCAAACCTAATCGGTTAGCCGTGTCCACGGTCATGGACAACTTGAGCCAAAGGAACTGAAGTTATCTGGATTTCTCAACATCATTAAATAAATTTGATGAGGGTAATTATTGACAACTCGGGTACGAGAACTACTTGGCGGAACCATCTCGTTAACAACAAACCTTGTAGTAACATTTTCCTTTCAACCCCTCTTGTTGTTGGATAAAACTGGCTTTATGCAAAACTTAGCTCCACCGACCCAATATGCATGTAGAGATAGTTGATTATTACTTTACCCCTCTCTTATGTGACTTGCCGGCATATTCAATATGCTGACCTACACGGCTGCAACGCCTTGTGTTGCAGATATTTTCTTCGACGAGTAAGAGTACGATTCAGGGTTACGGTCTACACTCAACTTGCCGTTGGTGTTTATTGGGACTCCACTCCCTCGATTGCTTCCGCTTAAATAATTAAGGTATATATCAGTTTTACGCTATTTACATGTGATTGCACTTTGATATATACATTGATGTACTGTGTGTGCCAGCATACTGATCCAGGGATGGCACAGAAACACAGAGGCTTGACTCGTCTTGAGTCGGGTCGCTACAGAGATGGTATCAGAGCACATGTTGACTGTAGGACGTGACCCTAGAAACTGGAAACTTCTTAGGATAGGATCTCTCAAAAATCTTATTCCCAAGAACATCCTTCACTTCTCATCTCTTCTGATTTCATCAAATGTTCTCTCTCACCTCAAATAGCTACACAATCCCCTTACCCCTTCGACCTCATGAAGAATCAACGAAGTTCTACTTCAAAGTAAAGAGGATTTCCCCACGCTTTTGAAGAATTGAAGCTACACCAACAGTAGACTCTCAAGACCCGAAGAATTCGAAGACCCTGAAGTGTTCGAATAATTATATGACCATTAGAAGTCCAAACCCCATTTATATACTCACGTTAGATACGATGATTTGTGAGCTGTCATTGATGTGTTTTTTCCGACGGCCACAAATAAAACCTATTTTCAAAAATATTGTTTGTATTGTGTGTATCTTCCTTCCTCTCTTACCCGTCTCATCCCCAAAATCTCAACCCTACCAGATGGAGTATGAAGCTGGACTTGTAGTCTCTGGACCAATGACCCAGCTGGAAGCTGAGATATGGATTCAGAACATGGAGAACCACTTCGGGAGCAACTTGATCTCAAGGAAGTATGAAGTGGAACACGCTCTTCAGTACTTTACACAAAGTGCTGCAATCTGGTGGAAAATGCATCATGCCATACAAGGATTTAGTGGAGCAGAAAGTTGGGGCGAATTCAAGAACACTCTATTAAGATCCCGACTCATTTAGAAGAGCTATGATAATCCGATGAAGAAGCCTTGTGCATGCAAGATCTGTGGAGAAATAGGACACACCCAGGAAGAACACACGGATGGATGCACTCATTGTGAAGAAAATCACCCAGCTGAGGAGTGCGCAAGTAGTCAGGTGACTTGTTTCCTTTGTGAAGGAACCACCCACTACCCAGCTCAGTGTCACATTTACCCTAAGGTGCAACAAGTTGTCAAGCAGCAGAAAGATGCAGTGAAGGAAACACTCAAGAAGAAGATTCTAGAAGAGCCGGTGATGAACGAAAATATTGAAGACCCTGATGGACAAGGTCTGACCAGATTTTTATCCGATGCATGCTACTCATGTGGAGAAGAAGGACATTATTCACAAGACTGCACGAAGAGAAGCCAAGAGTATCTGGGATACTTCCCGACGGAAGAAGTGGAATTTGATCCACTTGAAATAGAAGAACTGGCCAAAACAAAGGAGTCCGGAAAGAAGAAAAAGTACCCTCGGAGGAACCAAACCTGTGCAGATGTAGACCTGAGTCATGTCAGATATTACAAGTGTATGAAATTTGGCCACCACAACTACATGTGCTCAGGGAGGAAGCCGGGAATCCAAGGAGCAAAAGCAGAAGCTAAGAAGCCTCGAGAGTGGTCACAACTCATTTTCTTTTGTTGCAAGCAAGCAGGACATTTTGCTAGCGATTGTCCACAAAGGAAGAAAGCTAAGAAGGAGTAGTTAAGTTTTGGCCGCGGCAATAAGTATAATCTGAAGCACTCTTATTTTTCATGAGATCATGGAGTGAAATTTTTGTAACAGAAGTCCCTGAGATTGTAATAACATCATGAATAAATGGAATTTAGTGTCTCATGATTGCCTATGTTGAAACTGTATGCGTTGTTTCTCATCGAACAAAGATCTCTGAACATTATGAGGATATGAGAAAATATGGTCTATGCAGACATGAGTATAATTCAATTTTAAGTGTGGTAGTAATCGGTAAACCCACAGGATCCATTGAGTAGGAGTGTACCATGATTATCAAGGAGCACCTCTGAAAGTTCGAGTGGAACTAAAGTACCTCCAAGAGAGGCAGATGAATAAAGTTGGCAGAAATGCTCGACCATACCGAACAATGTGGATGGCAGCATTTGTAATAGAGTACTTTTGAATTGGAGTTTTTGATAAGAAATTAAGGATGTAATAAAGGATTGATTATGAAATGCATATGATTTATGGAAGAAGCTATGATGGATCAGCAAACGTTTTCTTAGGAGCATACGACAACTTGAGAGTGGTGCAGAAACGATAGATGTTTCGTTCAGCTTGCAGAACCAATGGATTATCCGAACTTCGTTCGTGGAGAAGAGAAATTCTGCAACGCTTGTGAGGATGCCCAAGTGTTAGAATGCGAGATTCGCTAAACCTTATACAGAGAAATGATTTGGGTGCGGAATGGATTGATTACCATGACGACTTACTCTTATCACTGATCTTGCTATTCGGAATGGTAAATCTGAGAGACTTACCCATATTGAGAGACGACGCTCTTTGAAGCTTTTGTTTAAGCCTTAGAGTAGTATAAAAAAACCCATGTACATGGCACTAGTTGTCACGCGTAGGAAATTTTATAGTGAGGATGAAGCCAAGACCCTCTCTCTGCGGGATAACCACAAATGGTAGACCACCATGAGAACCATCGATATGTTACTTAGAATTGACCTCGAGACTGTCAGTTAAGAAGACCCAGTGACGGAAGAAGCTTATATCAACGGGAGAGCATCGCCAAAGGATTTAATATGAAGACTGTGCGATGTCAGTTGCCAAACCCCAGAGGATCGTTAAAGCATTTTGAGGGACCAGTATCTCTCATTTTAAGTGTGGTAGCATCCCACCTTGCCGGAGATTGGATTTGTTAGAAGACCCCCAAACCCTAACCTTTCTTTCTAGCCTCTTCGAATCTCGAGGACGAGATTCATTTTAAGTGTGGTAGTTTGTAACATCCCAAAATTATAAATTTTGGAATGTTAATATAACTATTAGATTGATTGTTTGTTTGTTTGCTGAGTGACTGAAACTTGTGTGAAACTTGAAACTTTCCGAAACTTTTGAATGAGAGGGAATAAAATGACTTTCCCCTTCTCCGGTGAATTCAAATTCAATCTTTCAAAAGCAAAGAGAGAAGATGACATGACTTCTTCAACTATGAATAATTTGAACGGAGATGTTTGCATTTGAATTCTTTTGCATTTCCATTCGTTTTCTTTGCGCAAGAAAATGCCGGGAAAATACATTCTGTCAAACAGAAAATAGCGGAGGAACATGACCCTCAAATACCCGGGAATTTTGAATGTTATTTGCACCCTAAAACTTAGAGGGTCATTTGAAAATTATTTGCAAAAGAAAATAAACCTTTTAGGCAATTTTGTGAAAATAATTTTTTCTGAAGTTTTTATTTTTGCCGTGGAAAAATGCCCATCATCTATATTTTATTTTTCTGATAATTTTAGTATATAGAAACTCTATATTCCGAATTGATTTGATTTCCCTTTTATCGTTTTAGTTTCCTAGTTTTGAAAAAGGAAAGAAATCGCGTTTAATAGGAAAGAAAGAGCTGGCCCATTAAGGAGTTTCCAAATCTGGCCCGTTTAGTATGTTCTCCTTCCTCTAGTCATTCACGTTACCACGAACATCCATGGCAGGAACCAAGAGATCCTCCCCTTCCGGAATTCGCGAATATCCTTCCCTCCCAGCACCTCCTCGCCACCTATAAAGGATCCCCTCGTCCTCCTCGTTCCATTCCCCTCGAGAAATTTCAGATTTGTTTGAGTATTTTAGCTCACTGTTTCTTGTGAAGCAATTTCTGTTTCACCTCTTTTATAATTTCGGCTAATTCCTTTTCTATTTTTGTTTTAAAATATTTTATTTATTATTTCAGAAATATTATGTTTTGTTTCTGTTAGTTAAACAGTAGTTTTGCAACAAGTTTTTATTTTATTTTATTTTGTTTTCATGAAATCAATTCTAGTTCCTTAGTAACTTGCAATTGGTTTCTCCACTGTTTCAAATCCCGTTTGGAAATATTTTCAAATAGTTTTGTGAAAAATACTTTATTTTATCTTAGTTAAATTTATATCTTAGTTCCTTGTTAATATTTTCTGTTAGACAAAAACTATTTACTGTTTGACGTAGTAGAAGACTCCCTAGTCTTATTTGAAGTTTCTTTCGGATTCTTATTCACTCTCTTCTTCGTTTTGATTGCTAGAATGATTGCTAGTATGAGTGCTTATGTGAATGATATGTTTGTTATATAGATTTCATCGGAGAGTGACGAGTAGTCTATCAAGTTATTTCTCGAGAAATTATTCTTCGTCAACATCACCAGGCAAGTCACTTTGATCATACTATCACCCATGCTTTATGCATTGTAGTTCTACCATCCTATGCCCATTTGCATGCTGCCTAGGTACTTGGAAACTTTAGAATAAGTTGTAGTATCATGTGGTAGGAACACAACAACCCCGATACTTGGCCCCGCGACGACAATTTCTTATTGCTATGCTTGAGTAGACGGGTTATCGATTGAGTGTATATCACGAGTGATGCGAGGTTGATATAATAATCAAGACCGGACTAAGACAAGATTTTCAAGACCTCGGACGCAATGCAACACTGGGTGAAGGACGGTTGATCGGCTCCCTGGAAAACCCAGTGGATGCGCGGGATGTTGGAGAGGCCATGTCATCCTGCGGAAAGCTTCACCCAGGCTCAAAGAGACGGACGGATATTTTCAAGACCCAAGGCTTACCTGCACAGCCACAAGTCATTATGGGCTCTGGCTTGGTTGGACAACGCGGCGACTCTGGACAGGCGGTGCTAGCAGATGTAGACGAACGGTAGGAATGGATGGGCACCGACAGGGATTCAGAGGGACCCGTTGAAAGACCATGTTTTGATCATCCGGTCTTCAAACACCCTGAAGTGTGAGGACATACACGGAGGCGATCAAATCTTGTGGGGAACGTGTGCAAAACTCTGCAGAGTACTCAAACCTAATCGATTAGCCGTGTCCACGGTCATGGACAACTTGAGCCAAAGGAACTAAAGTTATCTGGATTTCTCAACATCATTAAATAAATTTGATGAGGGTAATTATTGACAACTCGGGTACGAGAACTACTTGGCGGAACCATCTCGTTAACAACAAACCTTGTAGTAACATTTTCCTTTCAACCCCTCTTGTTGTTGGATAAAACTGGCTTTATGCAAAACTTAGCTCCACCGACCCAATATGCATGTAGATATAGTTCATTATTACTTTACCCCTCTCTTATGTGACTTGCCGGCATATTCAATATGCTGACCTACACGGCTGCAACGTCTTATGTTGCAGATATTTTCTTCGACGAGTAAGAGTACGATTCAGGATTACGGTCTACACTCAACTTGCCGTTGGTGTTTATTGGGACTCCACTCCCTTGACTGCTTCCGCTGAAATAATTAAGGTATATATTAGTTTTACGCAATTTACATGTGATTGCACTTTGATATATACATTGATGTACTGTGTGTGCCAGCATACTGATCCAGGGATGGCACAGAAACACAGAGGCTTGACTCGTCTTGAGTCGGGTCGCTATAGAGGCATAACACTAACTCCGGCTCCAAGGTCACATAAGGCAGTTCTTACGTAGTTTCCTTTAATGCAGCAAGGTATAGTGGGCACTCCGGGATCACCAAGTTTCTTAGGAGTTCCACCTTTGAAAGTGTAATTGGCAAGCATGGTGGAGATCTCAAGATCTGGTATCTTTCGTTTATTGGTCACGATATCTTTCATGTACTTGGCATACGGAGACATTTTGAGCATATCAACTAACCGCATCTGCAGAACGACGGGTCTTATCATTTCAATAAAGCGCTCAAAATCCTCATCATCCTTTTTCTTGGATGGCTTAGGAGGAAAGGGCATAGGTCTCTGAACCCATGGCTCCCTTTCTTTACCATGCTTCCTAGCAGTGAAGTCATTCTTATCGTATCTCTTAGATTGTGGGTTATCAGGATTAACCGTAGGTTCAATCTCCACATCCTTATCATTGCTAGGTTGAGCATCATTATGAACATCACTGTCCATATAGTCACCAGGTTCATGTTCATCACCAGATTGTGTTTCTGCATGAGACGCAGAAATATCATTTGGTTCTTCAGGTGTGACAGTTCTTGGTCAACTAACAGGCAGGTTTCTATCATCCTTCTTCTGCTCCTTAGGATGACTCGGTGTATGAGCATTAATTCCTTGAGAATCTTGATCAATTCTCTTAGGATGACCCTCAGGATACAAAGGTTCCCGAGTCATTTTGCCTCCTCTAGTAATGAGTCTGACAGAGTTGGCATTTAGTTCATTGAGAAGGTCATTCTGAGCTTTAAGTACTTGTTCTACCTGAGTAGTAATCATAGAGGCATGTTTACTCAGAAGCTTCAGATCATTGACATTTCTGTCTACACAAGCACTTGAATGACTAAGCATACGACTACTTTGTTCCAAATGTCTGATAACATAATCATTGAATCTATGTTGTTTGGCAACAAAGTTGTCAAATTCATCAAAGCATAGGCTAGCAAGTTTATCAAAAGGAATATCACTCTCATCAAACCTACGCAAAGAATTTACTTCTTCTACGTGTATCGGGTTATCGAGAACCTGGATCTCTTCGATAGGTGGTAGATTTTTGACATCTTCAGATCTAATGCCTTTCTCTTGCATAGATTTCTTGGCTTCTTGCATATCTTCGGGACTGAGGAATAGAATACCTCTTTTCTTCGGAGTTGGCTTAGGAGGTGGTTCGGGAATAGTCCAAGCATTATCATTGATCAAGATGTTATTCAGTAGAATCTCAGCTTGTTCTACAGTTCATTCCCTAAAAACACAATGGCACAACTATCTAGGTGGTCTCTAGAAGCATCGGTAAGTCCGTTATAGAGGATATCAAGTATCTCGTTCTTCTTAAGAGGGTGATCAGGCAAAGCATTCTGTAGCTGGACGAGCCTCCCCCAAGCTTGTGGGAGACTCTCTTCTTTGAGTTGAGCAAAGTTGTATATTCCCTGCAAGGCAGCTTGCTTCTTATGGGCAGGGAAATATTTCTCACAGAAGTAATAGACCATATCCTGGGGACTACTAACACATCCAGGAGCAAGAGATGTGAACCAAGCTTTAGCGTCATCCTTTAGAGAGAAAGGAAACAACTTAAGGATATAGTAGTGGCGGATCTTCTCCTCGCTAGTGAAAAGGGTGGCTATATCGTGTAGTTTGGTAAGATGGGCTACGACCGTCTCAGACTCATAACCGTGGAAACGATCAGATTCGACTAGAGAGATTATCTCAGGATCGACAGAGAATTCATAATCCTTATCGGTGATAAAGATAGGTGAAGTGGCAAACTTTGGGTCGTATTTCATCCTAGCTTTCAGAGATTTTCCTTCCACTTGAGAAGTAATTTCTCAGCGTCATAGGCATCCTTACACGCAAGAAAATCCTCACCTATCTCTCCCTCCATAACGTAACCCTCATGTATATCAGGCAATTCATATCTAGGAGAGCTAGATCTAGCAGGAGCAAAAGCAGGTTCTATCTCAATAGTATCAGCAGTTTCACAAGCATCACGAGCATTGGCAGTAACTCTAGCAATATGAGCATCAAGGAACACCCCTAGTGGCACATCAGGCAAAATAGCATCTCTAGCAGTATCAAGCATAGCATCATCACGCAAAATAACATCTCTAGCATCATCAGGCAAAGCAGTATCAAGCATAGCATCTCTAGCAGTATCAGGCATAGTAGCATCATAAGCATCATCAAGCACATGCAACATATCAAGATTTCTAGCAGGAGGTCGTGTCGCAAACTTACTCGTAACTGAAGGTGAATCAAGTGCAGAGCTAGATGGTAGTTCCTTACCTCCCCTCGTAGTTGAGGGCAAGACTTTGGTTTTTGGATCTTTCAGATTCTTCATAGTGATCAGCAGATATAAAACCCAAGTGACTCAGAGAATATAGCAATACCCTCCCCGGCAACGGCGCCAGAAAAATGCTGCTTAGCAGTCCCCGGGAACGACACTAGAAGAATGTTGTTGACGAGTCCCTGACTTGATGCCTTCGCGACAACGGAGCCAGAACTGCTCCCAGTTTCTCAACAATTAGCAATTGTCTTGCAATGGCCCACCAGTGCGTGGGTTCGCGGCACTTTTCGAGGGTAGAGTATTCGACCCAAATTTGTTGGTACGCCAGTCAGGAGGTGAGAGAATACTCTCGAGTATTACCAGTTGAATGTGTCAGATTCAACCACACCTGAAAGATTAGTATCTGCAAGCAAAGTATCAGCAACAAAGTAGTATGATAACAACGGTGTCAGAAATGATCTGTTGACACGGCAGACTATTTCTAACGGTTGTATCAATGGCGCCAGAAGTTGCTCGTTGACGGAAATTGTCTTTCCCCGTCAACGACGAGCGAACCAGATTGGTAGCAGGTAGTGGCAGTGTAACGAGTAGCATCAGTGGCAAGGAACAGCAGTAGTGACAGCAATAGCAAGTAGCAACAGTAGCAAGTAACAGCAGTAGCAAGTAACAGCAGCAGAAATAGTAGCAGCAGAGCAATTAACAGCAACAGAGCAAAACAAGTAACAACAGTAGCAGACGAGCAAGTAACAGCAGCACAGCAAAACAAGTAACAGCAGCAGCGGGACAAACTCGTAAGCAATGGGTCGGTGATTTGTTTGGATGATATTCATCATGCAACAGTTATAAAAAGGAGAGATATGTGGCTAGCTCCCGTTCATCAATGTGATGTAGGCATGCATTTCGTGTGTAGTCATACGTGCATAGGGAAAAGAACTTGCATGACATCTGTTGTCCATCCCTCCCGTGGCAGCGGGGTCCAAAAGGATACTACGGGATATTAAGGTTCTCCTTTTAATAAAGAACCGATACAACGCATTAGCACTTGGTGAACACATGAACTCCTCAAACTCTGGTCATCACCTGGAGTGGTTCCGGTTATTGTCACTCCGGGGTTGTCGGATCATAACACATAGTAGGTAACTACAACTTGCAAGATCGGATCTAAAACACACATATATTGGTGACAACATAATAATTTCAGATCTGAAATCATGGCACTCGGGCCCTAGTGACAAGCATTAAGCATGGCAAAGTAGTAGCAACATCAATCTCAGAACATAGTGGATACTAGGGATCATTCCCCGTCAAAACTAACTCGATTACATGATATATCTCATCCTACTCATCACCGCCCAGCGAGCCTACGAATAGATTACTCACGAACGATGAAGAGCTTCATGGAATTGGAGAGGGAAGAAGGTTGATGATGACGATGGCGACGATTTCCCCTCTCCGGAGCCCAAAACGGACTCCAGATCTGTCCTCCAGATGAAGAACAGGATGTGGCGGCGCCTCCGTATTGCAAACGCGATGAAATCTTCTCTTCTAATTTTTTTCTTGGCGAAAGTGGATTTATAGAGCTGAGTTTGGCGGCGGCAGAGCCACGTGGGCCCCACAAGCTTGGTTGTCGCGGCCAGGGGGGTGGCCACGACAACAGGGCTTGTGGCCCACTGGCCCATCCCCTCCGGTGGATCTTTGCGCAAGTATTTTTCATATTTTCCAGAAAAAATCTCAGTAAATTTTCAGGACGTTCCGAGATCTTTCATTTCTGCACAAAAACAACACCATGGCAATTCTGCTGAAAACAGCGTCAGTCTGGGTTAGTTCCATTCAAATATGCAAATTAGAGTCCAAAACAAGGGCAAAAGAGTTTGGAAAAGTAGATACGACGGAGACGTATCAATACCCACTGGGAAAAGCGACAATGTCAAAGATCAAGTCCTCGCTGTGGAAGTTGTTGGGTGATGTATGTTGTGTATCCCTTGCAATGGCGCCAGAAATAGTTGTGTCGACGGCACCAGGAATCCTTCAGCTATGGCTACGGCTTAAGGGACTTCCTAGGCAAGTATGCAAAGGATTTCCACCGTGGCCTTGGAGCCTTGCGCTGGTGTTCCCTCGAGGTGGAAAGGGTGATGTAGCACAGCGACGGTAAGTATTTCCCTCAGTTTGAGAACCAAGGTATCAATCTGGTGGAAGAGTATCTCAAGATCCTGCACAAACACAAAAGCTTGCACCAACGCTATGAAGGGGTTGTCAATCCCTTATAGATTGTTTGCCAAGTGAGAACTGAAAGCAACAAAGTAACAAAGCAAAGTAAAAGTGGAGATGTAAACGATGGATGTGAATAGACCCGGGGGCCGTAGTGTTTACTAGTGGCTTCTCTCATGAAAGCAAGTAGACGGTGGGTGAACAAATTACTGTCGAGCAATTGATAGAACTGTGCAGAGTCGTGACGATATATATGCAATGATTATTTCTATAGGCATCACGTCCGAAACAAGTAGACCGATACTTTCTGCATCTACTACTATTACTCCACACGTCGACCGCTATCCAGCATGCATCTAGTGTATTAAGTCCATAAGAACAGAGTAACGCCTTAAGCAAGATGACATGATGTAGAGGGATAATCTCTAACCAATGATAAAAACCCCATCTTTTTACCCTTGATGGCAACTGCTTGATGTGTGCCTTGCTGCCCCTACAGTCACTGGGAAAGGTCACCACATGGCAGAACCCAAAACCAAGCACTTCTCCCATTGCAAGAATCATAGATCTAGTTGGCCAAACAAAACCCAAGACTCAGAGAGACTTACAAGGATATAAAATCATGCATATATGAAATCAGCAAAGACTCAAATATATATCATAGATAATCTGATCACAAGTCCACAATTCATCGGATCTCGACAAGCACACCGCCAAAGAAGATTACATCAGATAGATCTCCATGAAGATCATGGAGAACTTTGTATTGAAGATCCAAGAGAGAGAAGAAGCCATCTAGCTACTAACTACGGACCCGTAGGTCTGAAGTGAACTACTCACGAGTCATTGGAGGGGCGATGATAATGATGAAGAATCCCTCCAACTCCAAAGTCCCCTCCGGTCGGGCGCCGGGAAGGGTCTCCAGATGAGATCTCGCGGAAACGGAAACTTGCGGCGATGGAAAAGTATTTTCAAGGCTCCCCTGATTTTTTGCGGAATATTTGGGAATTTATAGGCCAAAGACCTAGGTCGGGGGGCGGCCAGGGAGGCCACAAGCCTGCCCACCGCCGCCTCCCCTGGTGGCGGAGTGGGGGCTTGTGGGCTCCCTGGAGCCCACCTGGCTTGGCCCAAAAGCCCCTGGACTTCTTCCATTCGGGAAAAAATCATTTCGGGGTTTTTCTTCCGTTTAGACTCCGTTCCAAAATCAGATCTGAAAAGAGTCAAAAACACGGAAAAACAGGAACTGGCACTTGGCACTGAATTAATAAGTTAGTCCCAAAACGATATAAAAAGGTACATAAAACATACAAAGAAGGCAAGATAACAGCGTGAAAACATCAAAAATTATAGATACGTTTGAGATGTATCAAGCATCCCCAAGCTTAACTCCTGCTCGTCCTCGAGTAGGGAAGTGATAAGAATGAATTTTTTATGCTTTCTTGCTACCTAGTATAGGTGTCCTTTGTAATTCCTCTTATGTGACGTGAATGTTCAGATCCATTAGATTTAAAACAATAGTTTGCTATTGACGTGGAAACAATAATAATTCAAGCAAACTAGCAAAGTAATTATGAACTTTCAAAATAACAAGGCCAAAAGAAAGTTATCCCTACAAAAGCATATGGTCTGGCTATGCTCTATCATCATTGCACGACGAGTTTAAATCATGCACAACCCCGGTATTGGCCAAGTAATTGTTTCACACTTTTACTTTCTCAAACATTTTCAACTCTCACGCAATACATGAGCGTGAGCCATGGTTATAGCACTATAGATGGTGTGGAATGTGGTGGGGGTTGCGAGACAAAAAGGAGAAGATAGTCACATTAACTAGGCATATCAATGAGCTGTGGAGATGCTCATTAATAGATATCAATGTGAATGAGTAGGGATTGCCATACAAATGATGCACTAGAGCTACAAGTATGTGAAAGCTCTTAAAGAAAACTAGTGGGTGTGCATCCAACTTGCTTGCTCACGAAGACCTAAGGCAATTTTGAGGAAGCCTATCATTGGAATATACAAGCCAAGTTATATAATGAGAATTTCCCACTAGCTATATGGTGGTGACGAAACGAGAGACTCTCAATCATGAAGATCATGGTGCTCAAAATGCACAAGTGTGGAAAAAGTGGTAGCATTGTCCCTTCTCTCTTTTTCTCTTATTTTTTTTTATTTTGGTGGGCTCTTTGGACTCTTTTTTTATGCGCTTCTTTGGCCTCTTTTATTTCCTCACATGGGACAATGCTCCAATAATGATGATCATCACACTTTCAACTCAAAACTTAGAGCAACTATGACTCTATATGGAATGCCTTCGGTAGTGTACCGTGGCAATGATCTAGCATGGCATAGACATCAATGGTAACATCATGCTAGCTATCTTACGATCGTGCAAAGGCAATGTAGACGTGGTGGCACATATCATGGTAGTAGTTGCATGGCAATATATCTCGGAATGACTTTTAAAAAGCCATAGTAGGTAGGTATGGTGGCTGTTTTGAGGAAGGCTAATGGTGGGTTTTGTGCACCGGCGAAAGTTGCACGGCACTAAGAAGATAGTGATGGTGGAAGGTGAAAGTGCATCTAAACCATGGACTCAACATTAGTCATGAAGAACTCATATACTTGTTGCAAAAGTTTTATTAGTTATCGAAACAAAGCATTCATCGCATACTCCTAGGGGAAGGGTTGGTAGGTATAAACCATCGCGCGATCCCGACCCCCACGCAAAGGATGACAATCAATAGACTAATCATGCTCAGATTTCATCACTTAGCGATTCACCATACGTGCATGCTACGGGAATCACTAACTTCAACACAAGTATTTCTAGATTCACAACACCTTACTAGCATGACTTCAATATTACCATAACCACAACTCAAAACTAATTGAGATGAATCAAACCTCTCTAGCTATTCAATGCACATGAAGGTGGAAGTTTTCGTATCCCTTTGGATAACTACCCCTTTTGAGACTACTTTCAAAGCATATATCAACTACCAAGCCACGCACCGCTGCGGTCTAAAAGATATAAGTGAAGCACATAGAGCAAAAGTATCTAGCTCAAAAGATATAAGTGAAGCACATGTGAGCTGAGTTGTCTACCGAAAGATATAAGTGAAGCTCGACAAAAGCACGGTGTGTGCATGTCCCTCTCTCTAGGTGTGCATCAAGGATGATTGTGACACAACAAAAATAAAAGACTCCTACGATACAAAACGCTCCAAGCAAAAACACATAACATGTGGTGAATAAAAATATAGCCCCAAGTAAAGTTACCGATGGATTGAAGACGAGAGAGGGGATGCCTTCCCGGGGCATCCCCAAGCTTAGGCTTTTACGGCATCCTTGATTATCTTGGGGTGCCTTGGGCATCCCCAAGCTTGAGCTCTTGCCACTCTTTATCTTTTTGTCCATAAGAACTTCACCCAAAACTTAAAAACTTCACAACACGAAACTTAAACAGAAACTCATGAGAACATTAGAACAAGAAAGCAAACCACCACTTCCTTAGTTACTGTAGCAAACTTAAATTATACTTGTGCTGATGTTGGGTTACTGTAGTTTCAATCTTCCATGGCTAATACCCCCCGATACTATCCATAGTTTCATCAAAATAAGCAACCAACACAACAAAAACAGAATCTGTTAACAGCACACCAGTCTGTAGCAATCTATATGTTTTCTATACCTCTGGTACTTCAAAAATTCTTAAAACTTACTAAAGTCTGGAGAATTTGCATAGCAATCGTCAGCAAAAAGAATCAACTCAAAATCTCTTACATAAAAAAAATGAAAATTCTTTTAGTGAGAACAAAGTTTCTGTCTTTTCCAGCGTGACCAAATGATCATCCTCAAGACTAATCATAAAGGTTTTGCCGGGCACAAACGCAAAAAGAAACACAAAAAACACAATCATAACAGAATTATGAAAGTGTGGAAAACACAAAACAGAAATAAAAAGGATAGATTCGTTGTGTTGCCTCCGAACAAGCGCTTTTGTTTAACGCCCTTAGCTAGGCGAAAGGTGATGAAATCACGTATAGTCATCTTTGGTGCTCAAATCTTAGGTAGCCCTCATCATAGATTCATAAGGCAATCTTATTTTCTTTCTAGGAAAGTGCTCCATGCCCTTCTTTAAGGGAAATTGAAATCTAAAATTCCCTTCCTTCATATCGATGATAGCACCAATAGTCCTTAGGAAAGGTCTACCCAGAATAATGGGACATGAAGGATTGCAATCTATGTCAAGTACAATGTAATCCACGGGTACATAGTTCTTGTTTGGAACAATAAGAACATCATCGATCCTCCCCATGGGTTTCTTGACAGTAGAATCCGCAAGATGCAAATTAAGAGAACACTCTTCAATCTCATTAAAACCAAGAATATCACATAAAGACTTTGGAATCGCGGAAACACTAGCACCCAAATCACACAAAGCATTGCACTCATAGTTTTTGACCTTGATTTTGATAGTAGGTTCCCACTCATCATGAAGTTTTCTAGGTATAGAGACTTCTAGTTCGAGCTTCTCTTCAAGAGATTTCATCATAGCATCTACGATATGCGCGGTAAAGGCTTTGCTTTGGCTATAAGCATGTGGAGAGTTTGCAATGGATTGCATCAAAGAAATGCATTCAAACAACGAGCAATTATCATAATTGAATTCCTTGAAATCCAAAGTGGGAGTTTCATTACTACCCAAAATTTTGACTTCTTCTACTCCACTCTCTACACCTTTATCATCAAGATAGGTGGACTCCAAATCATTGGAGCATTTTTCGACCAAAGTGGATTCATATCCAACCCCTCCATAAGTAGGTTTGACACGCGAAAACAAAGATTCAACAGGAGACACACCAAGCACTTTAAGATCTTCGTGATTTTCATCACAAATTTCAGGTTTAGCTGCCATCTTATTGACTAAGGTAGCCTGCTTGTTAGAAATTTGGCCCACCAATTTTTCAAGATGAGCAAACTGGGAATTGAGTGCAAGGAAATCTTTGGCCATATCATCGACCTCTTAATTCAAGCAGACCAAAAAGGAATTTTTCTCTTTTAATTCCCTACGGAAGTAACTATTTTGGTCAAACTGTGAAGACATGAAACCTTTGACATTAGTTTCAATCTCCTCCAATTTTCTGAAATAGTTTGGTTTGGCCATGAGGAAAACTCTCTCACGAACAAACCTAGGAGCAAGTGGCGAAAGGGAAAGGCAAAAAGCAAAAGAAAACGGCGAAGGAGAAAGGCGAATGAAAACGGCAAATGTGAAGTGGGGGAGAGGAAAACGAGAGGCAACTGACAACAAAAGTAAATGCAAGAGAAGAGTTTGTGAGACCTACTTGGATAGATCTTGATTTCTCCTTCCCGGCAACGGCGCCAGAAATAGGCACGTTGTAGGGAGAATATTCTTGACGATCCTCCTCCCCCGCAACGGCGCCAGAGGTACTTCTGATGTTTGCTGTGTATCCCTTGCAACGGCGCCAGAAATAGTTGTGTCGACGGCACTAGGAATCCTTCAGCTATGGCTACGCCTTAAGGGACTTCCTAGGCAAGTATGCAAAGGATTTCCCCCGTGGCCTTGGAGCCTTGCGTTGGTGTTCCGTCGAAGCGGAAAGGGTGATGTAGCACAGCGACGGTAAGTATTTCCCTCAGTTTGAGAACCAAGGTATCAATCCGGCGGAAGAGTATCTGAAGATCCTGTACAAACACAAAAGCTTGCACCCAACGCTATGAAGGGGTTGTCAATCCCTTATAGATTGTTTGACAAGTGAGAACTGAAAGAAACAAAGTAACAAAGCAAAGTAAAAGCGGAGATGTAAATGATGGATGTGAATAGACCCGGGGGCCGTAGTGTTTACTAGTGGCTTCTCTCATGAAAGCAAGTAGACGGTGGGTGAACAAATTACTGTCGAGCAATTGATAGAACGGTGCAGAGTTGTGACGATATCTATGCAATGATTATTTCTATAGGCATCACGTCTGAAACAAGTAGATCGATACTTTCTGCATCTACTACTATTACTCCACACCTCGACCACTATCCAGCATGCATCTAGTGTATTAAGTCCATAAGAACAGAGTAACGCCTTAAGCAAGATGACATGATGCAGAGGGATAATCTCAAACCAATTATAAAAACTCCATCTTTTTACCCTTGATGTCAACTGCTTGATGTGTGCCTTGCTGCCCCTACTGTCACTGGGAAAGGTCACCACATGGCAGAACCCAAAACCAAGCACTTCTCCCATTGAATCATAGATCTAGTTAGCCAAACAAAACCCAAGACTCGGAGAGACTTAGAAGGATATCAAATCATGCATATAAGAAATCAGAAAAGACTCAAATATATATCATAGATAATCGGATCACAAGTCCACAATTCATCGGATCTCGACAAACACACCGCCAAAGAATATTACATCGGATAGATCTCCATGAAGATCATGGAGAACTTTGTATTGAAGATCCAAGAGAGAGAGAAGAAGCCATCTAGCTACTAACTACGAACCCGTAGGTCTGAAGTGAACTACTCACGAGTCATTGGAGAGGCGATGATGAAGATGAAGAAGCCCTCCAACTCCAAAGTCCCCTCCGGCAGGGCGCCGGGAATGGTCTCCAGATGAGACTCAAGGTCGGGGAGGGGTCCGAAGTCAAGGCTTCAGGGTTTTCGGGATCTTCGGCCGAAGCCGGGATCCCATCGAGGATCTGATCGCCTTGGGCATCGGGGACGTAATCTAAGTTGCTGAAATTGAATCCCTAACCCTGGGCGAACTCATCGATCTCATCATGGTGATGAATCGGTTTGACATGCGGGACAAGATTGTCGAACACAGGAAGTTGGTTGAGGACAAAGATATCCCCAGTGTTAATGTCTTCGCTGGTGACCAAGTGAGCCATTGATGCTTCTCATGATCCTTTAGTGGAACTCTCAATGAAAGCACCAATGTCGATGTCAAAACCGACGGATCTCGGGTAGGGGGTCTGAACCGTGGATCTTGGATAGTTGGGTAATTGGAGAGAAGGGAGACGATATTTACTCAGGTTCGGGCCCTCTTCATGTAGGTAAAATCCTATGTCCTCCTCTTTTTTATATTGATGGTGGAGTACCAAGTACAAAGTTGATCTACCTCGAGATCGGATGTTATGGACTAAACCCTAGGAGTAATGATCATAATCTATCCTATGAACTAAAGCTCTCAGATTTATATAGATACCTGGGGTACGAGGGTTAGGACAAGGTTGGTTATACATCAAGGAGGGAACATGTCGATAACTATGTAACCATGGAGTACATGCCAAGTCTTCGGAAGAGTCCATCTCGAATAGAACATCACTTTATTTATACATAGTCCAATAATGATGATAGAACGGCCTAGGAGTTCGATCCATGGAAATAGGTAAGCGGCCCGAGGACCGCTTTGTCCCAGACTCCCTCAAGACACCTTCATCATGATTTGCTAGCATATTCTATATGCTTCACTTATACCTTCTGATCTTAGCAGTTGCTCAAGTACTTCACTTATATCCTTTTGAGCACGGTGGCCTATATATTTTATAGAAATAATTTCACTCTCGTTCTTCACTTATATTTGTGTGAGAGTTAATGAATAGTGACGGTAATTTTCATGTGTCATAAGGCTAGGTCAAAAAATAGCTATTCAATGAGTGTTAATCAAAACCATCATGTAGCACACAATGAGAAATTGTGGGTTAATCATATTGATGTGGTAATATGAAAAATGTGTGACTGCATCATTACTCCATCATTCTTGTTTGTCTAAATATTAAAAAAGGCATGGTGGGAATGTGTGAGCATTTCTATTCCTAGTTAAAATCATAGTGTTGTTTTCGGCCGGAGGGCATGTGAGTTGTGCTTTGATTTGTGATAAAGTCATAAAACTAATAAAAAATTACAATAAGCCTCTATCATGACTAATGTGAAACCATGGACATACGCAATCTCAGCTCCTCATATTTTGCTAGCCTCTTCGGTACCGTGCAAACTTCGCCGGTGCATCCAAACCCCATGGCATGATACACTCTATCACACACAAGCCTTCTTATATCTTCCTCGAAATAGCCATCATACCTACATATTATGGCATTTTCATAGACATTCCGAGATATATTTCCATGCAAATTCCACCGTTACATCATATGACTAGTTCGTTCATCATTATATTGCTATTCATGATCATATAGAGGTGACATAGTATTTGTGGCAAAGCCACCGTTCACCATATTACTGATACACATCACACTAGATCACTGCACATCATCGTACACTGCCAGAGGCATTAATATTGAGTCGTATTGTTTCATAGTTCTTCATATCAAGTTTTCATTGAGTTGTAAGTCAATAAAAGTGTGATGATCATCATTATTAGAGCATTGTACTAGTGAGGAAATAACAATGGGGAGGCAAAATGAGCCTACCATAAAAAAGTGAGAGAAAAAGAGAGAAGGGACTTTTCTACTTTACTTTAGCACACTTGTGCCTCAAAGTGGCACCTTGTTCTTCATATATATAGTCTCATGTTATGTCACTTTCATATGCTAGTGGGAATCACTTTTTCATAAACTTGGCTTGTATATTTTGATGATGGGCTTCCTCAAATGCCCGAGGTCTTCATGAGCAAGTAGGTTGGATGCACACCCTACTCAGCTTCAGTTGAGCTTTCCTACACTTATAGCTCTAGTGCATCATTTGCATGACAATCCCTACTCCTTGCATTGACATCTAGCAATGGGCATCTCCATAGCCCCTCGGTATGCCTATTTGATGTGATATTATCGTTTCCACTTTTTATCCCTTTGCTATCTACCACCATATTTCGTTCCACCTTTATGCTATGTCCATGGTTCACACTCATGTATTGCGTGAAGAATAAAAAGTTGATGCACATTGAAGAAGTACGATCCAATTGCCTGACTTGGACACCGTGGTGCTTGACATTTGTATTAATCTGGTGAAGATGAAGTCATGTCTAGCTAATATGGTAAGATGATTGGGGGTAAACATTCTTTTAGGATCGTATACTTTGAAAGATTGATGATTTTGTTGCTTGTGCTTATAAATATTACTATGTTGATGTTTGTTAATTCATCGTTTCTCATTGAGCATACATGCAAAAGATTACATATTTGGTAGCATGCCATGTCAAAAATTCTGTTTTCATCATTTACCTACTCGAGGACGAGCAGGACCTAAGCTTGCGGATGCTTGATATGTCTCCAACGTATCTATAATTTTTGATTATTACATGCTATTATATTATCATTCTAGGATACTTTTTGAGTAATACATTACCAATTTATATTATTTTTTAGCAGTAACCTATTGACCCAATGCCAGTTTTGGTTTTCTACTTTTCAGGTTTACAGTACCAAACAAAGTCCAATTGCCAGAAAGCTTTTTTATGATTTTTTTCTGGACCAAAAGCAAACCTAGAAGCCTCAAGACAAGACCGTAGGCCACACAAGGGAGGGACAAGCCAACAAGGTGCGGCCAGGGGGGGCCGGCGTGCCCAGATGAACTGTCCCTCCGTGGTGGCCCTCCTACCCCCATTCTATGGCCTATAAATTCATATATATTCCGAAAACCCTAAAGGGCATCCCGAAATACTTTTTTGCTGCCGCAAATCTTTGCTCCGATGTGATCTCATCCGGAGCTCCGTTCCGGCACCCTGCTTGAGGAGGATCAATCACAAAGGGCCTCTTCATAAACCTTGCTCCCTCATCATGGTGTGTGAGCCGTTCACCATAGACCTACGGGTCCGTAGTTAGTACATAGATGGCTCTCTCTCTCTTGATCTTCAATACAATGATCATCACATCTTCGCTTTTATCCATCCAATGTAATACTTTTGTATGGTGCGGTTATTGGGATCCCATGAATTTTGGGTTTATGTTCATATTATTCATGAAGAGTATTTGAGTCACGTCTGATATTATTATGATTCTAATTGCATGATCATCATAGCTTCGTAAATCTCTCCAAACTATTGACTTGCTTTGGCTAAGTAGATTGATAGTTCTTTAGTGAGAGGGGTGCGCTGTAGTGGGTTCAACCTGATGGGTTTCTATATCCCAACGACATATGGGGACAAGATATGTCTTTCTTTTAGTTTCTACTAAGGATAAAATGATGAGGTTCATTCATATTGATTAAGTTTACTTTGTCTACATCATGTCATCATTCTCCAAGCTTTACTCTGTTTGTCATGAGTTTAATACGTACAGAGGCAAGCATAGAAGCGCTCTTGAAGTGGAGTAATGCTAGTAAGTTCAGGCAGGAGTCAGCCTATTTTATTATGGAAGTGATGCCTATATAAACATGATCATTTCCTTGAACATCGCATAACTATCCTCTTTTCTGTCAATTGACCAACAGTAATTTGTTTACCCAGGATATGTTGCTTTCGTGAGAGATGCCACTAGGGACCACTCTACCCCCAAGTCTATTAATTTATATATTTACAAAACTTATCTTTACCTTGCATCCATTATTTGTCTTTTGTTTTTTTTTGCAATTTAAAATCATCTAGACACCTCATTTGCTTTCAAATAACGAGATCAAGGGGATTGACAGCACTCGGTGCAAGTTGTTTACCCGTGTTGGGTGCAAGTTGTTTGCTCTTTTGTGTGTAGCCGCTGAAGATGGTAGAGGATTGATATTCTTGTAGGTTTGATAAACCTTGGTTTCTTAACTAAGGGAAATACTTACCCGTAGTGTGCGGCAATTACCCA
The DNA here is from genome assembly GCF_904849725.1 of Hordeum vulgare subsp. vulgare. Lineage (NCBI taxonomy): Eukaryota > Viridiplantae > Streptophyta > Magnoliopsida > Poales > Poaceae > Hordeum > Hordeum vulgare. The sequence goes on along the minus strand of NC_058522.1, from coordinate 345,289,674 downwards.
TTCCTCTTCATGGAAAACCGAACGCAGATCACATCCTCAAGGCTCTTACCTTATTTCTGTACAAGCATGACCCGTGGTCTACAAGAATATCTTTAAGATACAACTGGTATAGGGTTTTGTTTTCCTGTCTTGAAATACAAGCCCGAAGTACTCGGCGTCTCATATGTTGCACTATATGCATGAGTTTTGAACCGAGATTTTGGTAAATGGTCGGGTTGTCCGGCTCCAAGTGTACCCCTTACATTCCCGAACAAATTCGAATAAAGGTGTAACGGGAGAACCATTGCGATAGTGTAACCGGTTTAATTGGCGGAGCACCTCAGAGGATAAAGCCGAAAACTAACTATCTCGGTAACCGAAAACTTGTCGGCAATCCAAAGACCACGCTAAGCGACGTAACATCATAGATTACTTGTGTTAAACAAAGGGCATATTCATAGCATAAGACAACATGGATGACACCTCTCCAATGTATCTATAATTTATGAAGTATTCATGCCATGTTCACAATAATTCTATATGATTTTGATATGATTTTATTAGAACTAATCCGGACTAACGCTGTTTTCAACAGAACTACCATGTTGTCGTTTTTGTGGAGAAATAAAAGTTCTCGGAATGGGCTGAAAATTTACAGTGATTTTTTATGGACCAAAATAGACCCCTGAAGCACCAGATATGGGTCGGGAAGTGGATGAGGAAGCTACAAGCCTGCTGGCGCGGCCACACCCTAGGTTGCGCCCTTGTGGCTTGTGACCTCCTCGGGAACCTTCCTCACATGAGAGAGACGCCAAAAATTCTTATAAATACCAAAACCCCTAGAAAGAAACCTAGATCGGGAGTTCCACAGCGGCAAGCCTCCAGAGCCACGAAACACCAATCGGGAGCCTGTTCCGGCACCCTCCCCGGGGGGGACCATCACCCGATGCCATCTTCATCATCCCGGCGGTCTCCGTGACAAGGAGGGATTAGTTCACCCTCGGGGCTGAGCGTATGTACCAGTGGCTATGTGTTTGATCTCTCTTTCTCTCTCGTGTTCTTGAGATGGCACGATCTTGATGTATCGCGAGCTTTATTAATATCGATGAATCATATGGAGTTTTCCCGTCTCTATCTTCTTGTGATGAATTGAGTTTTCCCTTTGAAGTTTTCTTATCGGATTCAGTCTTTAAGGATTTGAGAACTCTTGATGTATGACTTGCGATGGGATATCTATGGTGACAATGGGATGTTCTATTGAGCCACTTGATGTATGTTTTGGTGATCAACTTGTGGGTTCCGTGACCCTGGGAATCTATGCTTGGGGGTTGGCACATGTTTTCGTCTTGACTCTCCGGTAGAAACTTTGGGGGACTCTTTGAAGTTCTTTGTGTTGGATTGAACATGGTGAATCTGAAATTTTGTGATGCATATCGTATAACCATGCCCATGGGTACTTGTGGAGACATTGGAGTATCTAGGTGACATTAGGGTTTTGGTTGATTTGTATCTTAAGGTGTTATTTTAGTATGAACTCTAGGGCTAATCGTGAAACTTATAGGGATAGCTCATAATATTGATCAAAAAAGATAACTTTGAGGTGGTTTCGTACCCTACAATAATTTCTTCATTTGTTCTCCGCTATTTGTGTCTTTGGAGTGAACTCTTTGTCGCACGTGAGGGATTTATATATGATTCAACTATGTTAGTATTGTTGAGAGAACTTGCACGAGTGAAAGTATGAACCCTAGGCCTTGTTTCTAAGAACTAAAATACCGGTTGTGCTCACTTTTATCATTAGTTACCTTCCTGTTTTTATATTTTCAGATTACACAAACCTATATCTACCATCCATATTACACTTGTATCACCATCTCTTCGCCAAACTAGTGCACCTATACAACTTGCCATTGTATTGGGTGTGTTGGGGACACAAGAGACTCTTTATTATTTGATTGTAGGGTTGCTTGAGAGAGAACATCTTCATCCTACGCCACCCACAGATTGATAAAGCTTAGGTCATCCACTTGAGGGAAATTTGCTACTGTCCTACAAAACTCCGCGCTTGGAGGCCCAACACGAGTCTACAAGAAGAAGGTTGTGTAGTAGACATAAATCTCTTTTCTCGCACCGTTGCTGGGGAGGTTAGGTAAGTGGAACTCACATCCCATCAACGAAGCTCTTTTCTGGCGCCGTTGCCGGGGAGGTGAGTGCTTGAAGGTATATCTCTAGATCTTGCAATTAAATCTTTTAGTTTAAAATTTTGAAGTTATGCTTGTTTTGCCTTCCCATGCTAGTTGATTGTTGCTCCCACAAATTGTTTGTTCACAAAATCCCTGTCCATAGGAAGTGGGTTAGACTTAAATGTGCTTGTCATGAGATTCATGATGCTCTTTTGCATGTTATAATTATTATTTCTATGTGAGCATCATTGAAATCATCATGCCTAGCTAAAAGGCTTTAAAGAAAATCGCTTGTTGGGAGACAACCCAACAATTTTACTTTATGTTTTGATGTGTTCACATGATTAAGCTATTGTACTAATCATGTTCCATACCTTTTATTTCAATAAAGTGCCAAGTAAAGCCTTTGGGATAGTGCGGATGATAGTTGACTTGATTCTGTGCAAAAAAACATAAACTTTTGCTCTCAGTCCAGGAATTTTGTAAATTCACTAGAACGTGATTTTGATCTGAATTTTTTACACATGATTTATATACAAATTTCCTGGATTTTCCTAATTGTTCAGAATTTTTAGAGACAGGTAAGTATGGTAACACTACAGATCTTCACAAGCTCTTGTGTTTTTGACACATTCAGTTTTGCATACATAGTTTGCGTGTTTTAGTGTTCCCATAGCTTATATTCAGTGATATAAATTATGGGAATAGTATAATACAGTAGGTATCATGTGGGAACAATTATGAATCTTGTCTTCACAGTACCTAAGTGAATGATCATTATTTATTATACTAACCCATCTCACGAAGTTTCGTTAAGTTTTGTGTGATTGAAGTTTTCAAGTTTTGGGTGAGATACCGATATGAGGAGAATAAGGAGTGACATGAACCTAAGCTTGGGGATGCCCAAGGCACCCCAAATGTAATATACAAGGAATACTCAAGCGCCTAAGCTTGGGGATGCACCAGAAGGCATCCCTTTTTTCGTCTTCAACATTATCGGTATATCTTACTTGGAGCTATATTTTTGTTCGTCACGAAATATGAGTTTTTCTTGGAGTTTCATTTTATTTTTTTGTTCTCAGGTGTTATTTATAATCTTGTTTTCAATAAAAAGTTCCAAGAATTTCATTAGGATGCTTGCATCGCATGTTTGATGTGTGTTGTGTAAAAAACAGAAACTTTTTATTGGAGTGTTTGAATTATCATATTTTACTCGAACGTGGAAAGTTTCTGAAATTTCTAAAAACTGTTTTCATATAAATTTTATAGCATGTCCTAAATTTTCGTAATCTTTTGAGTTACAGAAGTACATTGTTTTCATAAATTGCTACAAATTGTTCTGTTTGGACAGATTGCTGTCATAGTTTCGTTATATACTTATTCTATAGTTTCCATAGCCTATATTGGTAGATATAAATTGTGGAAATTATAGTATACAGTACCTAATGTTTGAAAATTATTGTGCAACTTGTATTGGCAGTACATAAAAGAGTTGATTTATTATTATGTGTACTAACCTATCTCACGAGTTCTTTTTGAGTTTTGGGTGGATGAAGTTTTTGAGAATAGGTGAAACCATGATATGAGAGGATTGAACGAGATTCAAAAGCTCAAGCTTGGGGACGCCCATGGAAAACCAAGTAAATATTTCAATAACTATCAAGCATCTAAGCTTAGGGATGCTACGCATCCCATCTCTCTTCGTCAACTATCGTTAGCCTATGTTGAGCCTAAATTTTTATTCGTTCACATGGTGTGTGCTATGCTTGGAGTGATGTTTTTTCTTTTGCTGCTGTTTAATAAAATACTCAGATCTGAATATATTCATTAAGAGAGAGAGAGAGAGAGATAAAGTCCTCACATAGCTACTTAATTGTTTGAATACTCATTTATATTCACTTATATGTTTTGGAGTAGTTTTGTCATTGACTTTCATGCTTCACTTATATACTATGAGTAAATGGTTGAATGAATTGAATATCATATCTGAAATTAAATATGCTTCATATGCTTATCCCATGGGGAGTAATAACTTCACATATAAGAAGTATAGGTGGTAAAATTTATTGAAAGCTAGCAAACACCGCATTGGCCACTTCAACATTTCATGAAAGAATATTGAAGGAACAGAGATTCCATATATAAATATACTATCTTGGACATCTTCTATGATTGTGAGCCCCATTAATTATTTTCAAACTTGAGAAAATTAGTTGAATTTAGACAAGGAAGACAACTTAATGAGTTATGTTTCGGTATATTTGCATAGAAGTTATATTGTTATGGATCCTCCAATATGTGGTGCTTGTTTAGAACCTTTTGCTAGCCAACACTTCGTACTAAGTAAAGATACTACTTGTGCATCCAAAACCCTCAAACCCAGTTTCTTGCCATGAGGGTCCACTATATCTACATATATGCGGTATTTACCTTCCGTTCCAAGTAAATTTGCATGTGCCAAACTGTAAACCTTCAAATAATATTATGTTTTGTATGCCAGAATCGCTCATGTAGTGACTAGGGGCTGTCAGTATCTTCCATGCTAGGTGGGTTATTCTCAGGATATGTGTTGATTCACTGCCATTCATGAGAAATTGGCTGGTATTATGGATTCCCAGTCCTGGAAAAAAAATGCAAATAATTAAACAAAACTCCACAAGGAATGTTGTTGGTATGGACGGTACGCGTGGATTAGGTTCGCCGTGGAGTGTGATTGATAGGTGGAGGGGGTAAAAACTTAACCTTTCTGTTTGGGAACAGCCTATAATGTATCTAGCATAGAAGATACCAAGATCTCTCGATTGTTATATTGATAATGAAAGCATACCGCTCAAAATTAGTATTCATCTCTGTTTTAAAAGCTCGAGCTCTGGCACATATGCAAATCACTGCTTCCCTCAGCGAAGGGCCAATTTATTTAGTATTCTTGTTGAGTCAAGTTCTTATTCCAACCTCAATGTACTAGTTGGCAAGCCTCATGTGGTGGGTAAAGATCCACACATATATCTCCATACAGATATATTTGATCATGAATTATTATTGTTGACAATTATCTATATGATAAATAAGTTGGGAGGCGACACATTAAGCCCCTATCTTTCTTTGTGTTTGTTGGATGCTATTTGTTCTAAAAATATGCTTTGAGTGTTAGCAATCATGGAAGACTATATGATAGTTGAGCATGTGGAATTTGCTAAATCAAAGCTCTTAGATAGACCCATCCCGAAAATAAGATGAATTGCAATTCTTTGGTGACTGAAAGCATAGTTTGTTAGTTTTCAAGAAACTTTATGAACTACACTTTAACACGTGAATAGCTTGTTACTTCATCATGAGAATTTTTTTAAGATGAGCTATTGTTTATGGTTTATGTTGATGCTAGAAAAAGTGATTGGAAGTATCATTGATCAAACTTGTGCACTTGCTAGCATTCTACCTTCATAAATTAATTCTTTTATCATTAACCACACGAGGACGAGCAGGAATTAAGCTTGGGGATGCTGATATGTCTCCAACGTATATATAATTTATGAAGTATTCATGCCATGTTTACAATAATTCTATATGATTTTGGTATGATTTTAATAGAACTAACCCGGACTGACGTTGTTTTCACCATAACTACCATGGTGTCGTTTTTGTGCAGAAATAAAATTCTCAGAATGGGTTGAAATTTTACGGTGATTTTTTATGGAGAGAAAGAGACACCCGAAGCACCAGAGATGTGCCAGGAAGTGGATGAGGAAGCCACAAGCCTACTGGCACAGCCACCCCCCTAGGTGGTGCCCCTATCGCTTGTGACCTCCTCGAGAACCTTCCTGATGTGAGACGGACGCCAAAAATTCTTATGAATACCAAAAACCCCAGAAAGAAACCTAGATCAGGAGTTCCGCCGACGCAAGCCTCCAAAGCCACGAAAAACCAATCGGGAGCCTGTTCCGGCACCCTACCCGAGGGGGAAACCATCACCGGAGGCCATCTTCATCATCTCAGCGGTTTACATGACGAGGAGGGAGTAGTTTACCCTCGGGGCTGAGGGTATGTACCAGTAGCTATGTGTTTGATCTCTCTCTCTCTCTCTCTCTATCTCTCTCTCTCTCTCTCTCTCTCTCTCGTGTTCTTGAGATCGCATGATCTTGATGTATCGCGAGGATGAGGATGACTCAACAGGAACATAAATAGATAGGCCCTTCGCAGAGGGAAACATTGATTTGCAAAGGTTCCAGAGCTCAAGCTTTTAAACAGAGATAATAATTTTGGGTGGCATGCTTTCATTGTCAACGCAATGACCAAGAGTTCTCACCATCTTTCACGCTACACATGTTATAGGTGGTTCCCAAACAGAAAAGTAAAGTTTTGACTCCCCCACCACCAATCAATCACACTCCACGACTAGCCGAATACTCGGGTGTCGTCCATACCAACATCAATCCAGGGGGAGTTTTGTTTGCAATTATCTGTTCAATTTGAGCATGGAACTGGGCATTCCAATTACCGGCCCCTTTCTCGTGAATGATAGTGAATAAACACATATCGAGGATAACACGCCTAGCATGGATGATACTGATAGCCCCTTGTCACCACATGAGCGGTTTGGGCATGCAAAACGGATTATTTCTTGAAGGTTTAGAGAGTGGCACATGCAAATTTACATGGAACGACAGGTAGATACCGCATATAGGTAGGCATGGTGGACTCATATAGGTAGATACCGCATATAGGTACATGGATGATACTGATAGCCCCCTGTCACCACATGAGCGGTTTGGTTTTATGGACGTGGATGCACAAGCAGTATTCCCGCTTAGTACAAGTGAAGGCTAGCAAAAGACTGGGAAGCGACCAACTAGAGAGTGACAACAATCATCAAAATGCATTGAGATTAACTAACATTGAGTGCAAGCATGAGTAGGACATAAATCACCATGAACATGAATATCGTAGAGGCTATGTTTATTTTGTTTCAACTACATGTGTGAACATGCGCCAAGTCAAGCCACTTGAATCATTCAAAGGAGGATACCATCCTATCATACTACATCATAGTCATCTCAAGATTCATGTTGGCATCCAAGACAAACCATTATAAGCTCCTTGCTAGTTAAGCATGGCATCAGAAACTATGATCTCTAAGTTGTCATTGCAAACAAGTTTCTCTCACAAGAAAGCTGAATCAGGAACGATGAGCTAGTCATATTTACAAAAACAAAATAGATCGAGTTCATACCAGCTTTTCCAGGCTCAGTAACTTCATCATATATCGTCATTATTGCCTTTCACTTGCATGACCGAACGATGTGAATAATAATAAGAGTGCTCGTGGATTGGACTAAGCTGGAATCTGCAAGCAAACACAAAGGAGAAGACAAAGTAATATGGCTCTTTAACGGATAAACAGATATGCATTCGAGAGCCACTAAACATTGTAACCATGTCTTCTACCTTGACCCAAAGAAAAAGAAAACTATTTACACGGGAAAGCTCCCAACAAGCAAAAGAAGAAAAGAAAATCTTTTTGGGTTTTCTCAAACTAGACAGACACACGAAAAGAAAATGAGAAAAAGAAATAAACTAGCATGGATTATACAGTGGCAAAGTGTGAACACCGACAAACAAAGTGAAAGCATAAGCAAGACTATAAAGTCGGTGAGAAACACGTACTACCCCAAGCTTAGGCTTTTGGCCTAAGTTGGTCTACTCCCAAGGATGGTCCGGGCGATACCCAAAATCATAATGGGGGTTATACGGGAGCGCTGCAGCCACTGCGGGAATAGCTGCCTCACGGAGACGAGCAGCCCTTGCCTCCCTCTCATACTCCTCTGCCTCTCCTCTGGTTAAGTAATATCTCCGTTTTACCTAAAAGTCAAAGAAGGCAGGAGCAGGAAGGGTAATATGGAAAACACATTTCGGGTTAAATATTAGATGGTATAGGAGGGATTCATCATGCCTCTCAAGGAACTGATAGCGTGTCAAAGCGGTGCGATCAAGGAAAGCTGTATGGAGCGGGGGATCTCCTTCGCGGATGGGTACTCCAAGAAAATTTGCTATGCGGGTGGCATAGATCCCACCAAATAAATCCCCTTCATTAGCATTATTATTCAGCCTCCTTTCTATTATAGCTCCCATGTTGATACTTCTATCACCCGTAACTGCGCTCTTAAGAATACTAAGGTCGGGTGCACAAAGGTGACAATGCTCAATCTTGCCATTAATGCATCTCCCTACGAAGAGGGCAAAATAATACAAGGGAGGAAAATGAATGCTCCCCATGGTAGGCTGTGTAATATCTCTAGTTTCTCCAACATTTATACCAGAGAAAAAATCTCTAACCGAAGATTTAGGAGGATCATTGAGACTACCCCAAATAGGTATCTTGCAAATTCTATTGAAATCCTCTAAATCCATGGTATACGATTTGTCATAGAGATCAAACAGTACAGATGTATCACGGCCAACTGAAAATTTGAATCTACGAACAAAAGAGGCAGTGAGGGTAACGTACTGTTCACATTTATCGGAGATGAATTCTTCAAGTCCGATGTTGCGAACAAGTGAATAAAACTCGTCTTTGAAACCCGCCTCAATCATGAATTCATCAGAAGGACATTCACATGGTTGTACCTGTGCGTTCCTTGGTTGGTAAGGATCGGGCTCCCGAATCGCGAGACGGGGACCTCTCTTGCTCGAGGAACCACCATGATAGTTTCTCCTGAACATCTTCCTTTTCTGAAATTTTCAGTGACTCTAAGGAAAAGTGAACAAGGCCCAATGAAACTCCTAGCAACTACTCTCAGAAGTGCCTAGAGGTCATATTACGCATCCAAACTACTTGGGACCAGCTAAAATTAGCATGCAAAGCTCAAGAACATGGTCACCAAGGCAGCAAAATTACGCGAAGTATAAGGCACTAGAGCAAAAACTAATTGGACCAATGGAGGAGTCACTTACCAAGGAGAAATTTCCCCAAAACAGTTCGGTGAATGGTGCTTTGCACAAGGAGATCGAAAATCCCAGCAAGAAGAGCAAGAACACGGGTTTGAGCTGCGAAACGATTTTTTCTGCAGGTAGGAGAAGTAGATGGGAGCTAGAATGAGTGGAGGGGGTGCATGTGGACCCCACAAGCCTGGTAGGCGCGGCCAGGGGGGTGCCCGCGCCTCCACGGCTTGTGGCCCACTGGTGTAGCCCCCAGACTAGCTCTTCGTCTCAGTATTTTTCAAAAATTCCAGAAAAAATCATACTTGATTTTCAGGACGTTCAGAAAACTTTTATTTTCGGGGTAATTTTCTACGGGACGCTAAACCAGAAAAGAGGGAAAACGAAACTAAATCTATCATTTTTCTTCTAAGCAACCGAAGGTGAAAGCTTGGAACAGAAGTTTGTGACTCCTCGATTCATCCATCTCATGGTCATCGAAAGAAATCCGTCAATGAGGTTGATCAAGTCTCCTTGTCAAACTTTTTCGAATCGCAAAAGGTAACGGAGAATTTTCGAATAGTCACTAGGTTACCTCAATGGGGATGTGTATTTCCCCAACAAGCATATCATACTTCATCTTAACAGGAGGTATAGGGCCTTCAAAGCTCCCAATAAGAATCGATGAAGTTTTTTCGATAGCATTGATGCAATGTACTCGATATTGTTTCTTCGGAAAGTGCACCATATGCTCATTACCGTTGACATGGAAAGTGACATTGCCTTTTTTGCAATCTATAACAGCCCCTGCAGTGTTTAAAAAGGGTCTTCCAAGGATGACCGCCATGGCATCGTCCTCGGGAATATCCAGGATAACAAAGTCTGTTAAGATAGTGACGTTCGCAACCACAACAGGCACATCCTCGCAAATGCCGATAAGGAAAGGAGTTGATTTGTCGGCCATTTGCAGAGAGATTTCAGTGGGTGTCAACTTACCAGTTCAATTCTACGATAAAGAGAGAGAGGCATAACACTAACACCGGCTCCAAAGTCGCATAAAGCAGTTCTAACGTAGTTACCTTTAATGGAGCAAGGTATAGTGGGCATTCCCGGATCACCTAGTTTCTTAGGAGTTCCACCCTTGAAGGTATAGTTGGCGAGCATGGTGGAAATCTCAACCTCAGGTATCCTCCTCTTATTAGTCACAATATCCTTCATGTACTTAGCATACGGAGACATTTTGAGCATATCTGTCAAACGCATTTGCAGAAAGACAGGTCTAATCATTTGAATAAATCGCTCAAAATCCTCATCATCCTTTTTCTTGGATGGTTTGGGAGGAAATGGCATGGGTTTCTGAACCCATGGTTCCCTTTCTTTACAATGCTTCCTAGCAGTGAAGTCATTCTTATCGTATCTTCTATTCTTGGGATGTGGGTTATCAAGATCAACATGCTCAATCTCCACATCCTTATCATTGCTAGGTTGAGAATCTTCATGAACATCACTATTGATATTATCATTAGGCTCATGTTCATCACCAGATTGCGTTTTAGCATCAGAAACAGAGACATTGTTTGGACTCTCAGGTGTAGTAGCAACAGGGTTGCAAGCGTGCAAATTCCTATCATCTTTCTTCTTCATTCTAGGATGACTAGGTTCATCAGTGCGAACTCCTTCAGAATCTTGTTCAATTCTCTTAGGATGACCTTCAGGATACAAAGGTTCCTCGGTCATTCTACCACCTCTAGTGACGACTCTGACAGAATTGTCATTCATCCCATTGAGAAAGTCATTCTGAGCCTTAAGTACGTGTTCTACCTGAGTAGAAACCATAGAGGCATGTTTACTCACAAGCTTAAGATCATTGACATTTCTGTCCACACAAGCACCTAAATGACTAAGCATACGAGTATTCTGTTCCAATTGTCTTCTAACATAATCATTGAAACTCTGTTGTTTGGCAACAAAGTTATCAAATTCATCCAGGCATAGGCTCGCAGGTTTATCAAAAGGAATATCACTCTCATCGAACCTATGCAGAGAATTTACTTCTACTACCTGTATCGGGTTAACAAGACCATGGATATCTTCGATAGGTGGTAGATTTTTGACATCTTCAGATTTAATGCCTTTCTCTTTCATAGATTTCTTTGCTTCTTGCATATCTTCATGACTGAGGAATAGAATACCTCTTTTCTTTGGAGTTGGCTCGGGAGGTGGTTCGGGAATAGTCCAAGCATTCTCATTGCACAAGATATTATTCAATAGGATCTCAGCTTGTTCTACAGTTCGTTCCCTAAAAACACAACCAGCACAACTATCTAGGTGGTCTGTAGAAGCATCGGTAAGTCCATTATAGAAGATATCAAGTATCTCAATCTTCTCAAGAGGGTGACTAGGCAAAGCATTCCGTAGCTGGACGAGCCTCCCCCAGGCTTGTGGGAGACTCTCTTCTTCAACTTGGACAAAGTTGTATATTTCCTGCAAGGCAGCTTGCTTCTTATGGGTAGGGAAATATTTTTCAGAGAAGTAGCAGACCATATCCTGGGGGCTACGCACACAACCAGGAGCAAGAGAAGTGAACCAAGTCATAGCATCATCCTTTAGCAAGAAAGGAAACAGCTTGAGGATATAGTAGTGGCGGATCTTTTCCTCACTAGTGAATAGGGTGGCTATATCGTGCAGTTTGGTAAGATGGGCTACAACCATTTCAGACTCATAATCGTGAGAAAGATCTGATTCGACCAGAGTGATTAACTCAGGGTCGACAGAGAATTCATAATCCTTATCGGTCACAAAGATAGGCGAAGTAGCAAACTTCGGGTCGTATTTCATCCTAGCGTTCAGAGATTTTTCTTTCCACTTGAGCAATAATTTCTCAACATCATAGCTATCCTTACAAGCAAGAAATTCCTGAGCTATCTCTCCTTCCATAAAGTAACACTAAGGCATATCAGGAAATTCATATCTAGGAGAGCTACATCTAGCAGGCAAAATAGCAGGTTCTACTTCAATAGCATCAGCAGTTTCAGAAGTATCATCACATCTAGCAGCAACTCTAGTAATCTGTGCATCAAGGAGTGCACCTAGTGGCAAAGCAGTATCAAGCATAGCATCATCATAAGCATCATGGGTAGCAGAAGTAGCATCATCAAGCACATGCGACATATCAAGATTTCTAGCAGGAGGTGGTGTCGCAAACTTACTCATAATTGAACGTGAGTCAAGTGTAGAGCTACATGGCAGTTCCTTACCTGTCCTCGTAGTAGAGGGCAAGACTTTAGTTCCTGGATCTATCAGATTCCTCATAGTGACCAGAAGACGTGAATCCCAAGTGACTCAGAGAATATAGTTGTTCCTCCCCGGCAACGGCGCGAGAAAATAGTCTTGATAACCCACAAGTATAGGGGATCGCAACAGTTTTCGAGGGTAGAGTATTCAACCCAAATTTATTGATTCGACTCAAGGGGAAGCCAAAAAATATTCTCAAGTATTAGTAGTTGAATTGTCAATTCAAACACACCTGAAAGATTTAGTATCTGCAGCAAAGTATCAGTAGCAAAATAGTATGATAGCAGCAGTAGCAGCAAAGTGACAGTAGTAGCAGTAAAGTAACAACAGTAGCAACAGAGTAACAGTAGCAGCAGTGACAGCAGTAGCGGCAAAGTAACGTAGCAAGGACCAGTACAAAAAACTCGTATGCATTGGATCGGTGATGGATGATTATGCTGGATGTTATTTATCATGCAACAGTTATAACACGGAGAGATATGTCACTAGCTCCAGTTCGTCAATGTAATGTAGGCATGTATTCCGTATGTAGTCATACGTGCTTAGGGAAAAGAACTTGCATGACATCTATTGTCCATCCATCCCATGGCAGCGGGGTCCTAATGGAAACTACGGGATATTAAGGTTGTCCTTTTAATAAAGAACTGGACCAATGCATTAACACTTAGTGAATACATGAACTCCTCATACTATGGTCATCTCCGGGAGTGGTTCCGGCTATTGTCACTCCGGGGTTGCCGGGTCATAACACATAGTAGGTGACTACAACTTGCAAGATAGGATCAAGAACACACATATATTGGCGACAACATAATAGGTTCAGATCTGAAATCATGGCACTCGGGCCCTAGTGACAAGCATTAAGCATGGCAAAGTAGTAGCAACATCAATCTCAGAACGTAGTGGATACTAGGGATCAATCCCCATCAAAACTAATTCGATTACATGATAGATCTCATCCAACCCATCACCTTCCAGCAAGCCTACGATGAGATTACTCACGAACGGTGAAGATCATCATGGAATTGGCGATGAAGGAAGGTTGGCGATCACGATGGCGACGATCTCCCCTCTCCGGAGCCCAAAACAGACTCCGGATCTGCCCTCCAGAGGAATAACAAGAGGTGGCGGCGCCTCCGTATCGTAAAACGCGATGAACTCTTCTCCTTGATTTTTTTCCGGACGAAACGGACTAAATAGAGCTGGATTTGGAGGCGGTGGAGTTTTGTGGGCCCCACAAGCCTGGCAGGCGCGGCCCGGGGGGTGCGCCTGGTGGGCTTGTTGGCTCCACGCTCCACTTCCTTCGTTGATTCTTGCGCCAGTATTTTTCATATATTCCACAAAAATTCTCCATAAATTTCCAGGTCATTCCAAGAACTTTTATTTCTGTGCAAAAACAACACCATGGCAATTCTGCTGAAAACAACATTAGTCCGGGTTTGTTTCACTCAAATCATGCAAATTAGAGTCCAAAACAAGGGCAAAAGAGTTTGGAAAAGTAGATACGATGGAGACGTATCATCGGTGAGTCACGAGCTGACGAAGAACACTCAGAGGTAAGACTTCCCCCTCACTCATTACATGTGTATTCCGACTCATGCTTATACCATGCGTCTTTATGTGTAGGGCGAGGACAATGAGAGCCAGGATGATGCGGTCGAGGTAATTTCTATTTCTTCCGACTCACCTTCTCCTTCTCCTAGACCAGCCAGACGGATCTGTGGGAAAGTTCCCATGTCTCACCCATATGCTTATATGGACCCTGATTTCCTTTTGAAGAAATCAAGATATACCCCCAAGCACAAAACCCGTAGTCACTCTGGCGACTTAATCTCCGGACTCCGTGAGAAGACAACCGGTCGGAAGCGCACCAACGAGGTACACTTTTGTTTTATCATACCCTTCCTTGTGTAAAATATGACTCGCAACTTCTTTAACTTTTAAGCCTTTATTCTACCAGACTTCTCCCCCTACATCTGGCGACTCAGCAATATCAGCTCTCCCGCCGATGGTTCGTGTGCAAGGTGAGTCCCTTTGTTAATCCCAATTTCTTCTAAATAACGATATGTGATTTTAATCTTGGTGCCTTTGTCTTAGAGCGCAAGAGAAGAGAAGGAAAACTGGTGACTTATCTTCTGCTCCTAAAACAACTAAAGCCTTATGCATGAGCGCCTCTGTCCCAGAGATTGATGAGGAGCAAGCGGCGGCTCATGATATTCCTGAGGACAATATTCCCGATGTCCGGGATGACTCGCCCGTAATTTTGAAGGAGTCTGCTGACAATGTTAACCCGCCAAGCCCTCTCAAGGCGACTGAAGATCCAGATGATGTCGTAGTCACCGGTACTGGCTACTCCACTCCTCCAGTTGCAGTACTGTCTAAGCATACCTCCAAGGAATCTCGTCCTTCCACTGATCAAGACACCAGTAATTCAAGCTCCCCCATTATGAGAAGCTGGAATTTGACCAAGTTTGCTCTGGCTTCGTAAGTCGCCTCGAGACGAGTTATGAGATGAACAAAAGCTTAATTCATCTTATGAAGGTTAAGCATGAGGTACGTCTACTTATGTATTCTCTTCCACCCATTAGCCTTCCAAGGACCGGGTCATCTTTCGAAAGATGAGCCAGGTCTGGAATATAGTTCAAATCTTCAACCTGTAGCCCCCAAGGGCCGGGTCATATTTTGAAAGATGAGCCGGGTCTTGAGTATAGTTAAAATCTTCAACCTGTAGCCCCCAAGGTCCGGGTCATCTTTTGAAAGATGAGTCGGGTCCTGAATATAGTGAAAATCTTCAACCTGTAGCCCCCAAGCGTCGGTTCAACTTTTGAAAGATGAGCCGGGTCTTGAATACAGTGAAAATCTTCAACCTGTAGCCCCCAAGGGTGGGGTCATATTTTGAAAGATGAGCCGGTCTTGAGTATAGTTAAAATCTTCAACCTGTAGCCCCCAAGGGCTGGGTCATCTTTTGATAGATGAGTCGTGTCTTGAATATAGTTAAATACTTCAACCTGTAGCCCCCAAGGGCCGGGTCATCTTTTGAAAGATGAGCGGGGTCTTGAATATGGTATGACTTTGAATAAAAGCATACATTATCCCCCAAGTGTCAGGAGTATTGCTTGCAATAATGTTGAAACTTGTCTCCCCAAATTTTATGTGCAGGAGTCTGTGACCCAGATTGAGTCGGCTTTAGCCGACTTAAGGAAGAATCTCACTGAACAACAAGATGCGCAATCTGAATCGGAGAGGAAATACCGCTTGATTCTGGCTGAGCTGGAGAGGATGAAGGCTGACCATCAAAAACTGGAGAAGAAAGCCAAAACTGACCAAGCCGCCATCCTTAAGCGTGCTGAGGAAAAATTGGAAGCCGCCTAACAAGAACTGTCCGGCTTAAAAAAGCACATTTCCAACATGACTGTCGCTATGTTTGGTATGCATTAACCCTTGCCTTTTGAAAAAATAATCTGGCCTCCCAAAAACTTATCAAACCTTGATGTATCCTTTGTAGGTTCACGAGCCGCCAATCTTCGAGACGACTTCATGCTGAAGCTAAAGGCTATATATACCTTCACCGAGCAGCTATATACTGGAGGCGTGCTGACGATTAAGGCGGTGATGGGCAGCAAGGAGCAAGTCAGAACCATCAAGCACATGCTCAGCTATCTCTCCACATTGCCTCCTCAAATAGAGGAACTAAAAAGATCAGCCGCCCGCAAAGGAGTCCTGAACACCGTGAGTCGGTGTTTAGCCTATGCCCCGGAGCTCAAACAAGAAGAAATAGCCGCCGGCTACCCTGAGCTAAAGGATGAAGGGTCAGAGTTCACGAAGGTGGACTACCACCGAGTTATCATAGAATCCCGCTTCTCGGCAACTCAACTGGCAGCCAGCTTGGATTTGAGTAAATACCAAGCCACCTATGAAGAGAAGAAAAAGAAGGTGACGCCTCCCTCGTACAAAACTGCTAGCTTGGTTCCTCGTCGACCCAAGAATCCTTTTGATCTTGACATGGACCTATCCGTCTTCCTTGATGATGAAGATGAGTTCGTTGCCCTATCCAAGTGTAATTGCAAGCTGGGCGACTTACAAATCGAAGGCGGAGAGAGCTCAAGGCAAGGTGACTCGGAGGCGGCTTGATTCGTCCACTGATCCTTTCTTTACTACGGGATGACACCCGTTTTGTCCATGCGAGCCATGTAATAGCTTGTTAGATTTTCTGGAACAACAATCAGTCAGTAGTACCTTTTGACGGAACCTTTCCTGAACCACTTTTATTCCTTGAATCTATGCATGAATCGCGTGTAAATTTGATGAA
Source organism: Hordeum vulgare subsp. vulgare (assembly GCF_904849725.1). Taxonomy (NCBI): domain Eukaryota; kingdom Viridiplantae; phylum Streptophyta; class Magnoliopsida; order Poales; family Poaceae; genus Hordeum; species Hordeum vulgare. The sequence goes on along the minus strand of NC_058522.1, from coordinate 345,272,997 downwards.
CCAGGGAGTGTCATAATTTGACAAAAATGTCTTCACCTTATGTGTCAGGAAAAACATAAGCCGACTCAGTGAGTGCATAGCAAAGAGTAGACCAGCCCCCTGGATTATGGCAAAAAATAGATCAGCTCCCCGGGTTATGGCAAAAAATAGATCAGCCCCCCAAGTTATGGCAAAAAATAGATCAGCCCCCCGGGTTATGGCAAATAGTGGTGAGAAAATGAGTCAGGGCGAGTTATAACCAAAAGCCGATATTAGGAAACCTTGTGGTCTTTCCATCAAGAAATAAAATTTTATCGACTCAGTGAGTTACGATAGGATAAGACGAGTTTGCAAAACTCTAGTGTTACCCTTAGAAAGCCTTTGCAAAACGCCTTGTTGTTTTAGACCGGCTGATCAGGCGCGAGTCAAACTTCCGTGAAGCAGGTTCAATGAACCAATGGTTTCTCTATTTCCCATGTGTGACTTTGGCCGGTACCTTTTATGTTTTAACCAAGGCGAGTTCAGGGTCCACATGACAGATTGACTCTCCCTGAGTACATAGGTCTATGTGGCGACTTGTTCAACACATAGTCCAGTATAACCATTTGTAATGCGGTCATTTTTCGCTAGCCAAGAGGGTATTCAGGCTGAACTCAATGAGTGGAAGCCCCCAAGTGACCTATGATTCAGGAAAAAGCCGGGCATAGGATCATAGAAGCGTATACGCTCTTACTACGAAACGACTTGGGGACTAGTAGCCCCCAAGTAAGTCGGCTTAAATCTCAAAACCACATAAGGCGCCTATGTTTGAACCGTGCGACGTGGCAACGTTGGTCCTCTTTGGTTTTATCAAGGCCCAGTTTTGAAGTAAGTGCAGCATGGCGACTTATGCTCTTTGGCTTTGATAGCGTCCATGTTTGGACAACTTATAGAACAATAAAGACTCATGCTTTCAAAAGCTGACACGGCAAAGGACCCCGAAGTTCGTGGGCGCCGACTTTATTGCTTTCATAATTCATGGATTAAAATTTTCTAAAAACTCGTAAAAAAGGACCTCATGGCTCTAAGTGTAGTAAGGCCGCAGATGGGCTATGTTCCGGGGGCGAGTTATCTGAACCTCTTTAGTTGGCCGATCCGGGCAAAGATCCACCAAGTAATATGAGCCGTTCCGAAGATTCTTGCTGATGACAAACGGTCCTTCCCACGGAGGTGATAGCTTGTGCATACCAGTATGATCTTGAATCAAACGGAGCACCAAGTCGCCTTCTTGGAAAGTCCGGCTCTTGACCCGGTGACTGTGGTAACGTCGCAAGTCTTGTTGGTAAATCGTCGATCATGATGCGGCCAAGTCATGTTCCTCCTTCAAGGCGTCCAGCGAGTCTTGTCGCGCCAGCTTGTTGTCCTATTCCACATAGGCGGCGACTCGTGGGGAATCGTGTTTGATGTGACTTGGTAACACCGCTTCTGCTCTGTAGACCATAAAGAAAGGAGTAAACCCCATGGAGCAATTTGGAGTTGTCCTAATACTCCATAGTACTGATGGCAACTCCTCCACTGAACATCCTGGAGTACGTTCCAAAGGTATCATGAGCCGAGGCTTAATCCCCTGCAATATTTGCCGATTCGCCCTCTCTGCCTGCCCATTAGACTAGGGATGTGCAACCGCGTAAACATCAAGCCGGATATGCTCTCGTGAACAAAACTCTTGCATTGCACCTTTGGATAGGTTAGTACCATTGTCAGTAATGATACTATGAGGATATCTGAATCTGAAAATCAGTTTCTTCAAGAATTTGACGGTCGTATCTGCATCACAGCTGCTAACAGGTTCCGCGGCCACCCACTTGGTAAACTTGTCTACCGCCACCAATAGGTGAGTCTTTTTAGTGGAAGACATTTTGAAAGGGCCAACCATATCAAGCCCCCAGACTGCAAACGGCCAAGTGATTGGTATCATCCGCAATTCCTGAGCCGGCACGTGCATCTGACGTCCAAATTTTTGGCAGCCATCACATCAGTGAACGATCACCTCTGCGTCTACGTGAGTCGTCAGCTAATAGAATCCATGTCTGAAGGCCTTCGAAACCAAGGATCGGGACCTAGCATGATGACCACAATTGCCAGCGTGAATCTCATTAAGGATCATACATCCTTCTTCAGGAGATACGCATCTTTGAAATACCCCTGAAGTGCTTCGTTTGTGTAACTCGCCACTGTGTATGACCATGGATTTACACCGACGAACGATTTGGCGAGCTAATAACTCGTCGGCAGGTAACTCGCCTTTGGTGAGATATGCCATGTAAGGGGTCGCCCAGTCTAGAGTAGCGTGAAGAGCCGCCACGAGTTGAGACTCGGGGTCCGGTACCGCTAAATTTTCTTCTGAAGGCAGATTTACCGAGGGGTTACACAATACATCCAAAAAGACATTGGGAGGAACTAGCTTACGTTGTGAACCGAGACAGGAAAGAGCGTCCGCTGCTTCGTTAAGTCGCCGATCGATGTGATCCACTTGATAACCATTGAAGTGACCCACTACATCTGACACAACTCATCTGTAGGCCGTCATCAAAGGGTCTCGTGAATCCTAGGTGCCAGAAACCTGCTGTCCCACCAGATCTGAATCGCTGAGACACCTGACTCGCGTGAGGTTCATCTCTTTGGAGAGTCGCAAACCACGGAGCAAGGCCTTGTACTCCGCTGCATTATTGGTACATGGGAACATGAGCCGAAGGACATAGCAAAACTTGTCACCTTGAGGCAAAGTTATCACCACACCAGCCCCCGAGCCTTCCAATTGCCTAGACCCGTCAAAATAGATGGTCCAATAAGTATGATCGGGCCTCTCCTCCGGGATTTGTAACTCGGTCCAATCATTGATGAAATCCACGAGTGCTTGAGATTTGATGGATGTCTGAGGCGTATACCGCACATGATGGGATCTGAGCTCGATGGCCCACTTAGCAATCCGTCCAGTGGCCTCTCGATTCTGTATGATGCCGCCAAGGGGGCGGAACTGACGACAGTGATTGGGTGTTCCTGGAAGTAGTGTTTCAGCTTCTGACTCAGCATAAACACCCCAAAAACCAGCTTCTGCCAATGTGGGTAACGTTGCTTGGAGAGGGTGGGGACCTCGCTGATGAAATACACTGGTCGCTGGACCGGATACTCCTTTCCTTCTTCCTTCCGCTCGACAACTACTCCCATGATGACTGCTTTGGAATTGGCTGCAATGTACAGGAGCATAGGTTCCTTGTTCGCCGGGGCCGCCAACACTGGCGGGTTAACTAATTGTCGCTTCAGGGCTTCAAAAGCTTCGTCGGCTTCGTCCGTCCATACGAAACGATCAGTTTTCTTGAGCAACTGGTAGAGAGGGATGGCCTTCTCCTCAAGGCGAGTTATAAAACGGCTCAGAGCTGCGATTCGACCCGCCATACGCTAGACCTGGTTAACTTTGGCCGGTTTCCCCAGTGAGGTAATTGTCGCAATCTTGTCTGGATTGGCCTCAATGCCACGCTTCGACACCAAGAAACCCAATAACTTCCCCGCACGGACACCAAAAACACACTTGGTGGGGTTAATCCTCATCTAGTAAACGCGCAGGTTGTCAAAGGTTTCCTTGAGATCCTCCAAGAGCGACTCCTTTCGGTGAGACCTGACCACGATGTCATCCACATAAGCGTGGACATTATGGCCTATCTGGTTGTGCAAGCAATTTTGGATGCAACGCTGATAAGTCGCCCCCGCACTCTTGAGCCCAAATGGCATAGACACGTAACAGAAGGCTCCGAATGGGTTTATGAAGGATGTCTTCTCCTGATCCGCCACCGCCATCTTGATCTGATGGTATCCCGAATAAGCGTCCAAGAAACACAGACGTTCACAACCCGTCGTCGAGTCAATAATTTGATCAATGCGGGGAAGGGCGAAGGGATCCTTTGGACAGGCTCTGTTGAGGTCATTGTAGTCGATGCATATGCAGAAAGTGTCGTTCTTTTTTAGCACCAGGACCGGGTTAGCCAGCCATTCAGGATGGAAAACCTCGATGATAAACTCGGCGGCTAGAAGCCGGGCTACTTCCTCTTCGACCGCCTTACGACGCTCTTCATTGAACCTGCAAAGGTAGTGTCGAACTGGCTTAACTTTAGGGTCAGTATTAGGATGGTGCTCAGCGAATTCTCTCGGTACACCAGGCATGTCAGAAGGTTTCCATGCGAAGATGTCCCGATTCTCACGGATGAATTCGATGAGCGCGCTTTCCTATTTGGGGTCGAGACCCGCCCCAATAGTGAACTGCTTGGTGGAGTTGCCAGGTGTAAAGTCTACAACCTTGGTGTCGTCCGTCGGTTTAAACTCGAGGGGCGACTCAGAGTCGGTGGTTGGCCTCTTGAGCGGCGTCATGTGTGTCGGGTCAACATTATCTTGGTGAAATTTGAGCCCCTCAGCCTCGCAAGTCGACTCGGCGTAAGCTGCGTCCCTTCTTCACATTCTTGAGCTATCTTCCTATCTCCGCTGATGGTAATAGGACCCTTAGGGTCGGGCATCTTGAGTTTGAGATAGACATAGCATGGGCGGTCCATGAATCTGGCGTACGCCGGCCGTCCAAACAACGCTTGATAGGGGCTCTTGATTTTGACCACCTCGAACAGGAGAGACTCGCTCGTGTAATTTGACTCCGTGCCAAAAGCCACGTTAAGTTTAATCCGTCCAATGGGATACGCCGACTTACCGGGGACGATGCCGTGGAAGACCGTGGATGATGGCATTAGGTCTTTCTCCAAGCGGTTCATTCGTCAAAAAGTATCAAAGTATAAAGATGTTGATGTTGCTGCCTTCATCCATGAGGACCTTGGAAAGGGTGTACCCTCCGACTTGGGGAGCCACAACCAAAGCCAAGTCACCAGGGTTGTCCTGTCGGGGGGGATGGTCTTCCCTGCTCCAGGTTATGGGCCGTTCAGACTAGTGAAGGTATCGAGGGAGCGTCGGCTCAGCTATGCTGAAGGTTCTATGCTTCACCTTATGATCCCGCTTGCAGGTGCTGGTGGTGAACACGTGATACTGCCCGTTGTTCAATTGTTTGGGGTTATGCTGATACCCACAACGATCTTCCTGTCGCTGGGGATCCCTTGCGGGGGGGGGGGGTTGCTGGAACACTCCCGGCAGGTGGTATTGCTGATTGTGAACTTGGTACTGCCCAGCGTTGGGATGTGACCCGCCCTGTGGTCCCGGGTTAGGAAATCCAGAGAACGGGACCTGGCGTGACCCGGATGCGCCGGGTTGTTCCTATCGCTGGCCCTGTTCACCACCTTGACCTCTTCTGGGCGCCTCGGCACGGAATTCCTGCATCACATAGCAATCCTCCCAAGAGTGAGTCATCGGTCCCTCTGTCGTGGCATGCTGTAGACAAGGGCCTTTGAGCATCTTGTGATAATTGCGCGGTTTCTTCCCACTAAAGCCCCGTTTCTTCTGGCGCGGGTTTCCGTTGCCGGTATTAGTATTAGCAACAAATTCCGTAGGACCTTCCTGTTGTCTCTTTTTGCCGTGCCCACCGGAGTGGTGGTTGCCCCGGCCCTGAAACTGAGAATGGCCCTTGTGTAACTCGCCCTTCCTAGCGGTACGAACTTTGTTGTCGTCCTCCCCGGGATCCTTGGTGTCGTCCGACTCAGCATACCTAGTAAGGGTATCCATTAATTCGCCCATGTCCTGTAGTTTCCGCTTAAGTCGCCCTAGCTTTAGTACCACAGGTTCGTAATGGCAGTTCTTCTCCACGATCAACACCGCCTGAGCCGCCGAGATGCCTTCTGATGGATGCATAACTTCCGCTACTCGCCGGGTCCAATGGTGGGCCGACTCATCCGGCCGCTGAATGCAGTGTTGTAGGTCGACGATGGTCATCGGGCATTTGCAAGTCCCTCTGAAATTCTTGATAAAGCGCTCTTTTAGCTCTGCCCAGGTGTTGATGGAGTTAGGCGGCAAGTTTTTCAACCACGCACGTGTCATCCCTTCGAGAATCATAGTTAAGTACTTAGTGCAAACCGCCTCATTTCCGTCGAGCATGTCCATCGCGAGTTCGTAACTCTCGATCCATGACCCTGGTTCGAGATCCAACGAGTAATAGGGGACCTCCCAGGGCCCTTTGAAGTCCTTTTGGCATTCGCTCGTTGCGCAGAACCGACGCAAGACATAATACACCGATGTGCTTGCCTCTAGTGTCCAGGGGCGCGGGGGGTGATCACGTGTAAGCCGGGTAGACCTGACCCGCCGCGGCTGCTGTCTCTATCTGACGCGCACCTCGTGTCGCGTCCACAATATCTTGAGCTCGCGTGTCGGGCATCCCGAGCGGGTTATCTTGAGGGAATCACCGCGGCCCGCTGGTTACCACGGGTAAGTCCTCGTGGCGACTCCTGGTGTGGCTCACCTGAGGCGTGGAGCGCAGTCGATCGAGGCTATGAGAGTACTGCGCGTGCTGGACCACGACCGTCTTTAGCATCTCGATGGCGTTTCTAGCCTCTATCTGTGCCGGGGAGTTTCCATAAATCGGCAGGGACTCCAAGTGGCGGGTTGCCGCCAGCACATTGTCCACGGGATTCGAGAAGTGACCCCGTGGCGTTTGGAACCGAGTCGCATGGGCATTCATTGGTTGAGGCGGCGGTGGATTGGGCCGTGGAACCAGACCTCCCCTTGGGACAGTTTGTACAGGTCGATCAGGACCCGCCCCGGGGGTGCGCGGGGTGTCGAAAAGGCGAGTTGGATGTAAGTCGGCCGGGATACGTCCGTGGTGCCTCCTTTGGTGAATAGCGTCGGACGCGTGCTGCTGTCTCTCGAGCCGCCAGCCTTCGGTATTCAACCGCTCCGTCTCTGCTGCGATCGTGGCTTGCTGCGTCTCCACCCTGGCGGCTTCTGCTTCCATGTCCTGATGCGCCTTGGACATCGCCTCCCGCAGCTTTGCTAGCTCGGCGTTGATAGACTCCTGATTCTCGGGCGTGACGGTGGTTGCCATAAGGCCCGCGACCTCCGCCGCTAATTCCGCCATGGTTTGTGCTGGGGGTTTGGACGTCCCACCGGTCTCGTTGTTGCCAGTTGGATTTTGCTGAGGCTGCGCTGACCCCGCCATGTAGATGGTGATTTGTCGATGGGACCTCTCGAGGACCTCGGGGTCCATTGCCAACGACAGCCCTCCGAGTTGTCCTTCATGGAGACGGTGGATTGAATCTGTCTCACCCATGGATGACTCGCCGTTCGAATTGACGGGGGTGATCTCCTGGACCGTCGCTTCGTCTTGTGCGTCGTTTCCCTGCGTAAAACCAATGAAAGCGTGGAGACTCCTGTCCTGCCGTGTGATGGGGAGGACGTACCTGGCCGGCTCGACGATGTCGGTGGAGGTGTCGGGCTCTCGCACACGCGTCCTAATCATGCCGATGAAGACGTTGATTTTGCCGAAGGGGACTCGGTAGCCAGATTCTACTAAATCGGCTTCCGGCTCCCACAGTGAGTTGTCAATGTAGTACTTCCCGTGGCGGCTCTTTGTCATGATGCCGACCACATAGCTTTCTAACCCTGGTAGGGCTCCCTTCGAGAACTCAACTCCACCGTGTGCTAGCCCCATGGTGGGCGCTAAGTGTCGTGGTTTTCTCACGGCAGATATCCTCGTGAAAGGACTTGAAGATGGAGCCATCGCACCTTGGTGGCGACTCGAAGGGGGTGAGCGAAAGCGAGACTCAGATTTACCCAGGTTCGGCCCCTCGTGAGGAGGTAAAAGCCTACGTCCTGCTTTGTGTGGATTAATGGTGATTTCGAGTACAAGGAGGGCGTAACTCGCCTGACCTAGCTCTCGATTCTCTCTAACTCGCCTGACCTTTCCCCGGGACTCGCCTTTATATACAGGTCGAGGCCCTAGGGTTTACAAAGTCCTGCCATGCTACTCCTTGTGGCTTTCCCTATCTCTAAGTCCCCGTGCTCTCCATGATTGAGAACTCCCTTGGTAATCTACCATCCGCACGACCTCCTGTCCGCCATCCAGCTTCTGGGCCACGAGACACGCGTTGAATGGTAAGTCGCCCCTTTGATGACCCGGCCCACTAAGGGTGGGTTATCCGCAGGTAATATCCCCAATAGGCGCCTCTTCCACCTCAAGGAAGAATTGCTCTGTCGTGCAAAGCTTCCGTTTTGGAAGTCCCATAGCAACGATTGTCGCCTCAACCTTCCAAAAGTGCCTATTCATCATGGCGTACGCCCGCCGTTCTCGCTCGAAGCACACAAATCGCTTCCAGCGATCCACCTGCAGTCTAGCAACCTGCAGCCAGTCTAGGAGGCTGAAGAGGTTGTTCGATAGAGCTTTGGTCGTCCATAGCTTGATGCACATGTCGTGGAACACTGGCTGTTGGAAACTGTAGGATCAAAAGTATGTCTAGAGGGGGTGATTAGACTACTTGACAAGGTAATTTTTTTGCCTTTTCCTAGTTTTACTTGAGAGGTAGCTACGACAGTTATAATAAGTCAAGTAAACCCTACACATGCAGTTCTAATAGTATAGGAGCGGGAAGTAAACATGAAGTGTAAAGTAGAGGAGTAAGGTAGGGAGATCAAACGCATGAGGTTGACACAACAATTTTTGGCATGATTCTGATAGGTGGCGCTATCGTACGTTCATGTTAGTGGATACTTCATCAACCCACGGAGGATAACGGCTGTGAGAGTCCATGGAGGGCTCCACCCATGGAGGGCCACAAAGAAGCGACCTTGTCTATCCAACAACGGCTTACGTCCACGGAGGACTAGCCTTACTCACGACATATCTTCACAAAGTAGGCGATCTCCTTGCCCTTACAAACATCTTGGTTCAACTCCACAACACAAAGTAGGAGGCTCCCAAGCGACACCTAACCAATCTAGGAGGCACCACCCTCCAAAAGGTAATAGATAGGGTAGATCAATGAACTCCTTGCTCTTGTGCTTCTAAAGATATTCACCTCAACACAAATCACTCTCTAATAGAATATGCATGGGTAGGAGAGGTTGATTTGGTGGAAAGCAGTTTGAGGAGGCTAGAGATCAAGTTTCAAACGATTGGATTGGAATATCTTGGTCTCAACACATGAGTAGGTGGTTCTCTCTCAGAAAATGGATCTGGTGAAGTGTGTGTTCTGAGTGCTTCTCCCACGAATGAGAGGTGGGTGAAGGGGTATATATAGGTTGCAGCCAAAATCCAACCGGTACACACAAAAGTGCAAACTCGATGCACCAAAGTGGACAACTCGATGGTGCCGATTAGTACTAAAGGTGTGAACTTTTGAATCTCGGTGAGACCGATATATAGAACTCGGTGGCAACGAAAAGGTGACTAACGGTCAGGTGGCCAAACTCGATGGCACCGATACTCAAACTCGGAAATTCCGATTTTGTGTATATTGGCAACAGAATGTTGGTCACATCGAACTCGATAGCACCGATGCAGTTTTGGTTGAACCAATTTGGTGGGAATGGCTAGGGTTCTATTTGAGGTTCAAACCAGGTGGGTATGATGTGAAAATGTTGGTGACACCAAATTTGTCAATGTGGAACTTGACAGAGTGGATATGTGGGAAAAATGACCGAGTGTTTTGGTGGCTAACTTTGAGCATTTGAGCAATCAGTTCATTTTACTACCTCACCCCCTTTTAATAGTACTGCTTTCCTATGGACTCAAAAATGATTTCTCACAAATATAAAATGAAGAGTCTTCTAGCTTGAAGCTTGAGCCAATATTATTCCTTTATTGCATCCACGGGTATCTTCCACATAAACCTTAAGACATATCATCTTTTGAACTTTTCTGAAATATACTTGGAAAACACATTAGTCCAATGATGCATATGTTGTGATCAATTATCAAAACCACCCTAGGGAGCAATTGTGCTTTCAATATCCCCCTATTTGGTAATTGATGACAACATATAGATCAAAGCTTCAACAAAAGATATAATCAATGATTAGCATCGACGCTTTGAGAAGTATGTGAAAAGCAAGAGCTCCCCCTAAATTTGTGCATTATTTTAAATTTGCATTTGAAAGAAAATGCACAATTGATTAGGATCATGGGTAACTCTTCCATGTCACATACATCTTGGTGGTGCGTAATAATAATAGCAATGCAGATGACACCAACAAGATAAGTGAGTGATCATCACAAGGATAGCTAAAAGATGATATTGTAGCATCACACAGGATAAAGTGTATGGTCAATCACACATATAGGATAAAGTCATCCAAAAACCAAAGTTTTTAAAACCAAACGAGAGCAAATAAAGTCAAAAGATCTCTCTCGCACGAAGTCTATGATCTATACATTTCTCCCCCTTTGGCTACAAGTTACCAAAAAGTTCAAAAGTGTAGAACTACTCGTCTCTGTGGGCAGCTGAAGATGGATATGATAGAACAGCGTCTGCAAAGGCTTCTGCTGAATGTCCTGGAGCTGGAGGAGTTGATACTGAAGGAGCTGGAGCTGGTGTTGAAGGTGTTGAAGCTTGTGTTGAATATGTCTGTCTTGTCTCTCGAGCAGCAACAGGAGCTGACCGAGGCTGGATGCTGACCCTAGTGGTAGTGGGAGGAGGAGACTCATCCTCGTCATGATCATCATATTCATATTCATCTTCATCATGTGAGCGTGGAATCTCCATAGAGTCAACTTCATGTTGAAGCTGTCTGACAATGGTGGTCAACTCAGTTACCTTCATATCCATGTTGTGGAATTTTTTCTCCACAACTCTCTCCAGACTCTTCTGATTTTGCATGATCTCATGTATGTTCTTCTCCATGCCTTGAACAATGCTCACTAGAAATTCCATTTGCTCAGCTTGAGTTCTGAGTTGTGGAACTGTAGGTGGCCTATTTCTAGCAGCTTCAACTTCTGTTGCCTCTGCTGCCATTCTTGTTGTAGGTGAGTTGGGATCATTGTCATCCAATCACAACCTCATTATCTTCAAATTCAGGCTGAAGAGGTAGATGGGGACGATCAAGTAGATATGCATGCTTTCCTAGCTTGGCATTGATGAACATCTGAATGTAAGGTGCATATCCATAGCATCTCTTCTGATCAGCAGCAGTCCTTCGGATAGTCTCAACTATCAAATATATGACTCTAAATATGGTATGGGTATCTAGCAGGTGCAGTAGGTTGATAGAATATCCTTTCATCATCTTCTCATCACCTGACTTAGACATGAGGGTGCATCGCAGTATAGTGTTCGTCGTAGGAATACCAGCTTGCAAAAAATATACTGAACCAAACTTGTGACATGCCAAGTACTGATGTGGAATGGTCTTGTACATATTGGCGATGGAGTTATGATTCTGCTTTGCTTGTGCATACACATCTACATCTTCTTCTTCCTGCTTCGGGACACCAATGATTGCAGCCCATTCAGCAATTGTGGCTTCATACTTGTGACCATCAGTCATCCAGACTAAAGAGTCATCTCCATGGAAATGAACAGTTGCGTAGAATTGCATGATTAGCTCGTCATTCCATGGGGTCATCTCCTTCCCAACAAAATCTTCTATGTCAACTAGCCTGAAGTTCTCTTGAACATGTGGAAAGAAATTCTCATTTTCCTTGATGTATGCCGAGTCGGCATACCTCATATCATTGACAGCAGGACTCTTGTCATACAAGACAGTCTCATAAAAATCTTGTTGTTCCTTGGTGTGAAACCTTGGACCAACAACAGTTCTTCTTCTGACAGCATATGGATCAATAGCTCTCCACTTTCCTAGTCCGGCATCCTTCCTCTTCGTCATATCTTCTGCTATAGGATGAGCATCATTGTGGAGTGGTAGGAATGGTCCGAGCTTCCTGAGAACTGGAGCATTCTCATATTCTTCCTCTTCTGCAGCATGGGCACTGGATGCAAGCATTTGCTCTTAGCAGCTGCAGGTATATCTTTGGTGGTCTTCCTGGAAGCTACAGCCTTCTTTGCTTTAGCAGCAGGCTTTGGAGCAGACTTCATTGCATTAGCCATCCGCTTCTTCTTCTTGGGAGGAACTGGGGTCTCCTGAGGAGCTTCTTCCTCGGCTTCTTCTGGATTGTCAAACATAGAAGTCTTTCTGCCAACAATATGGATAGTTCTCTTCCTTCGCCTCTTCACAGTAGCTTTCTTTGTAGGTGCATCCTTGGAAACTACTTTGCCCTTCTTGGCATACTCATGTGCTCTCATATCAGCAACACTAGCAGATATCTTTCTGATAACTTTCCATGGAGGAGCCTTAGGAGGGGTTGAAGTTTCTTCTAGCAAAAAGTGTGAGTCTTCTTCATCAAAAATTATCTTCCTCCTTTGCCCGGTGGATGCCTTGGGAAAGCCATCAGAACTGGGAGAACTTGGGTCTGAAGCAGTCTTCTATGGACTAGTGCCGGAGTCCATCTCAACACTCTGCTCTCTGAAGTCATTCTGACTATCATCTGAACCTGACATACTAGCATACACGCTTAGCAGCAAATATCAGAACCTGTGAAGTGGATATAGGAAAGACAGAATGGATGAGCATCACAAAATTTAGATGTTTTTGAAAATTTTAATTTTCAAACTTAGGGTATGATCTGCTGCAGGATGTAAATCAGTGGCACCGAGTTGGCATTTTTGGAGTCACCGAGAAGGCTTACTCGCTTAACAGAGACTTGGCAATCATTTTCGATGGCACTGAAAAGAGATGCTCGGTCTCACTGACTTGCTTCTCAGGAGCCCTAAATCAAGAACCGGTGGAACCGATTTTACAAACTCAGTCTCACCGAGTTGCATGCAGCGGCAGATTAGATCCAAAATTTCTACTTCTTCTACACTACGAGATTCATCTGGTGGAAGGAAGGGTTTCACATGGTGGCTCGAAGAAAAACATTCCCAGTGAGTAAGAATCAGACGGGGAATACAAAGAAAATCGGATCCGTACCCTAACTTGGTGGCGGTCCGTCTACAACGACGATGGTGGAGCAGATTGCGTCGACGGCGGCGAATCCCGGAGGCGCTGGCGCTCGGGGAGACAAAGGCGATGACCTGGGGTCTCAGGGGAAGCGGTGTTTTGGCGAACAAAACGGTTTTGACAAAGTGAAGTCAAAAGATTCGGTCCACGGATATGTATACCCGTGCGCTGTCGGTGTCACCGAGATGGCAAAATCGGTGTCACCGAGTTCATCAACTGTGAGTAGACAGGGAAACTCGGTGTAACCGAGTTGGCGATTTCAGTGGTACCGAGATTGAAAACCTCATCACGTTGAAAATCGGTGGCGCCGAGTTTTGGATTTGGTCACACCGAGTTTTTCAAAGAGAATTTGGAAGGCAGCCTTTGACGATATGGAATTCCAAGTGCACCTTCACACAGAGGGATCGACAAGTGCTTGTTCAAGTTTTGTGATGAAGCATGAATAGAACTTGAGATGAGATAGCATAGATATCTAGAGAAGGGTCCTAGGCATTGTTGTCCATCCAATTAGCAAATGATAAATCGAAAGCCAAATAACAACAATTGGATGTCCTTGAATGATCAAACACATGCAGACCAACATGCTCACGCGATAAGAATGATGAATAAAACATGGTGAACATGCACACACATCCTAGCAGCTATCAAGCACTTGGACGATGACAAAGTCATCTATATATGAGTATATTGACATAGGAGACAAGTAAGGTTACTTGATCATATATCATCCTCATCATTAAGCACAAGTGGGGTTATCACTTTTACATAAGCATTAATGTGTTCATATCCTTAGTAGATGCTTATACTCAATTCTTAGAGTAAAGCTCCCCCTTGATATGATATCCCCACTAAGAGAGATCAACTAACCTTTGGTTTTGTCGTAGAAGACTTCAAGTAGGTGAAGTAGTGGTGGATGCTCAATGTTGATGAAGATCATCTTGAGTTGGGAGCAATCCTTGTTGTTTTCATACTCTTCTCACCTACATGGGTTAGTCCCAAAGCAAAAGGAACATATGCAACAATATCTATGGACATGGAGTGAAGCACACATGGGATAATGTCCAAAGATGCATTAGTTACCTTGTTCCTTGCTTATCTGTGAGGGAATGTGTGACTCCTTAAACTAATGCATATGGTTGAGGTTGATTGCATATAGTTCTTGCCAAAATGAATATGAGTGAATTTCATTGGCAGAGTCACCCCTCAAGAACATCTAGTTCTTCCTCTTGGGAATCCACACCAAATTAATGGGAATTCTTGAGGTAGAGCTAGTAGTATCCTTGGGAATCCACTTGACCTTAGCTTGGGGTTCTTCTTCAAATAGGTCAATGTCATCTTGAAGATTTCCCTTGCCTTTGTGGTCTTGTGGTAGAAGGCCATCTTGTGAGCTTGTTCCTTCAGAAGGAGTGGACTTCTCCTCTTAGGGAACAAACTTGGGAGTGGGATATGGACCTTCTTACCAAACATCTCTGTTGACGTTGAAGTAGCCAACACCTTGTTTCTTACGATGTCCTCCTTGCTTGCGCATAATTTTCTCAAATTGCTTACTTTCGGCAAGACTCTTAAAGACACCTCTCTCTATAATCCCTTTCAATAGATCATTTTCTTTCTCAAGTGTAACTTGGCTAAGAGAATCGTTAGTGGAATCAATAGAGTTACTAGCAACAATATTATTGGATTTAGTGTTAGCATTGTTGTTACTAGATGAAGAAACCTTCTTGCCTTTGTTACTAGTGTTCCTAGGTTTAACTTGTGGAACAAAGTTAGACAAGAGTAATCGTTTGGCCATATAAGAAGAACTCTTCTTTCGAAGATCATCATTGATTACTTTTAAGAACTCATGCTCTTGCTCCAAGTTGAGCCTCTCGAAGCGTAGCTTCTCATAGGTTCTTGCAAGCTATCTATGATCTCATAGAGTAGTCTCATGAGATAACTTAAGTGTTTTTAATTCTTGAGTTAGTCGTTCCATTTCTTTCTTATCATCATCATTCGATTTCTCTTGACTATCATGATAAATACCAAGTTCATTTTCAGTGCAATCACTAGCTTTATCTACAAGCAAGTCATCTTCTCCTAGCAAGTCATCATCATCACTATTCAAATCAAGATACTTAGGATGTGATACCTTGGGGCCTTTAGCAATGAAGCAGTTTCGACTCCCTCATTTGGTGAATCAAATAAGTCGTAGGAGTTGGTGGAAACAAGCGCAATCCCGGCAACACCTTCATCTTTACTATAGTCGGAGTTGGAGTGATAGCTTCTCTCGGAGTGGTGATCAGACTCGAAGCCAGAGACCCATTCACCAACATGGGCTTGATGTATTCTTCTTGAACTGCTCTTGGTGTATTTGTCATTCTTCTCCGATTCCTTGCCTCTCTGTGAGTGTCTTCATTCATAGTGATCTTCTCTACTCCTCTCTCTACGAGGTGACTCATCTCTTGATCTTCGTATTCGAGGTAACTCTTCTCTTCTTTTGTAGGGAGCCGAGAACTCATTTGAGTAGTGTCCGGGCTTCTCACAATTGTAGCAGTTTCGGTCACGGCCGGACGAACGCTTATCATCATGTCTAGAACTTGAGCTTCTATCTTTGCCTCTACTCTTGTAGAACTTGTTGAATTTTCTGACCATGAGGCTTAACTCTTCATTAGTGACAAGATTGTATTTTGAAGTAGCGGGAGCATCACATGAAGCTTTATAATTACCACTTGACTTGTTGTGGAGCTCATCTTTGTCCTTGAGTGACATCTCATGAGCAACAATCCTACCAATGACTTTAGTTGGCTTGAGATTTTTTTAATTTGGCATCATTTGGATCAATGTGCACACTATGTCATACTTGCCATCAAGAGCTCTAAGTATCTTCTCGATGATGAATTTGTCAGTCATCTCTTCGCTTCCTAAGCCGGCAATCTCATTGGTGATGAGAGCTCGCCTAGAGTACATTCCAGCGACTCCTTCACCATCCTTCATCTTGAACTTGTCAAGCTGACTTTCAAGCACATCCAACTTAGATTCTCTGGCGGAATAAGTAACTTTATGCATATCAAGAAAAGTATCCCAAATTTCTTTTGCATTCTCAAGATGACTGATTTTTTTGAATTCTTCGGGTCAAAAGGCAATTGAAGATGATATCGCAAGCTTGAGCATTAAGTTGCAACATCTTCAGTTCATCAGTTGTCGCATCACGATCTGGTTCATGCCCTTCTCCAAAGAAATTACCTTGCACACCAACATGAATAACAGCCCAAACATGAGAATTAAAGTCAAGTATATGCATTTTTGTTTTATGCTTCCAACTAGCAAAATTATGCCATCGAAGTAAGGACCTCTATGATGATAATTTCCCTCTCTAGATGCCATACTCTCCTAGGTTGCTAAACCAATGAAATGGAGACCAAAGCTCTCATAAAGGTGTAATGGGAGAACCATTGCGATAGTGTCGCCAGTTTAATTGGCGGAGCACCTCACAGGATAAAGCCGAAACATAACTATCTGGGTACGCAAAGACTTGTCGGCAATCCAAAGACCGCGCTAAGCGACGTGACATTAGAGATTACTTGTGTTAAACAAAGGGCATAATCATAGCATGAGCCGACATGGACAATGACATAGACCTCGGCTGCTTAAAACCGACCACTTCACACACTGGGGGCTCGTCATCAGCCCAAACAGTCAATCACCTATGACTAAGTGAAAGTTATAAAGTCATTATAGTCCGATTTCCTAGTACCTACAAGCATAGACCGCCTTTGGGTACCGAGACGTCGACTAAGGGTCAGAGTTGCCTCAAGGAACTCCCTTTGTATATTCTATATTGGGTAGAAGCCGATGACTGGCCACTTTCAATTCAACGCAGTCGCACAGGAGGTAAATGAGTTAAAATAACACAAATATATGAGGAGACCTAACAAAATACTCATTAAAAACAAAAGATGGTTCTTTACATCCCATGTACTTCGGGACTCTCAAGTATTAAACTTGATGCAAAGTGGATTTTGGACACATAGCCTCGGTAGTTCGGGCGCCTCTTCCACCTCGGGGACGAATTGCTCCGTGGTGTGATGCGTCCCTTCTGGAAGTCCCGCAGCAACGATTGTCGCCTCAACCTTCCGAAAATGCATATTCATGATGGCGCACGCCCGCCGTTCTCGCTCGAAGCACACGGATCGCTTCCAGTGATCCACGTGCGGTCTAGCAACCTGTAGCTGGACCAGGAGGCCGAAGAGGCTGGTCGATAGAGCTTTTGTGGGCCATACCTTGATGCACGGGTCCTGGAACACTGGCTGTTGGAAATAGTACAATCGAAAGTATGTCTAGAGGGGGGTGATTACACTACTTGACAAGGTAAAAAAGATCATTTTCCCAATTTTACTTGAGAGGTAGCTACGACAGTTATAACAAGTCAAGTACACCCTACACATGCAGTTCTAATAGTATAGCCGTGGAAAGTAAACATGCAAGTGTAAAGTAAAGGAGTAAGGTAGGGAGATCAAACGCATGAGGTTGACACGGCGATTTTTGGTATGGTTTTGATAGGTGGCTCTGTCGTACGTCCATATTAGTGGAGACTTCAACCCAGGGAGGGTAACAGTTGCGAGAGTCCACGGAGGGTCCACAAAGAAGAGGCCTTGTCTATCCCACCACGACTTACGTCCACGGAGGACTACACTTACTCATGGTAGATCTTCACAAAGTAGGCGATCTCCTTGCCCTTTCAAACATCTTAGTTCAACTCCACAACACGAAGTAGGAGGCTCTCAAGCGACACCTAACCAATCTAGGAGGCACCACGCTGCAAAAGGTAATAGATGGGGTAGATCAATGAATTCCTTGCTCTTGTGCTTCTAAAGATAGTCTCCTCAACACAAATCACTCTCTCACAGAATATGTATGGGTGGGAGAAGTTGATTTGGTGGAAAGTAGTTTCAGGATGCTAGAGATCAAGTTTCAAATGATTGGATTGGAATATCTTGGTCGCAACACATGAGTAGGTGGTTTTCGCTTAGAAAATGGATCTGGAAATGAAGTATGTGTTCGGAGTGCTTCTCCCACGAATTAGAGGTGGGTGAAGGGGTATATATAGGCAGCAGCCAAAATCCAACTGTTACACACGAAAGTGCAAACTTGGTAACACCGAAGTTGACAACTCGGTGGTACCGATTAGTACTAAAGGTGTGAACTTTTGAATCTCGGTGAGACTGATATATAGAACTCGGTGGCACCAAAAAGGTGACTAAAGGTGAGATGACCAAACTCGATGGCACCGATACTCAAACTCGAAAATTCTGATTTTGTGTATCTTGCCAACAGAATGTTGGTCACACTGAACTTGGTAGCACCGATGCAGTTTCGGTTGCACCGATTTGGTGGGAAAGTCTAGGGTTCTGTCTGAGCTTCAAACTCGGTGGTTCCGATGTGGAAATGGTGGTGACACCGAATTTGTGAATGTGGAACTTGACAGAGTGGATATGTGGGAAAATGACTGAGTGTTTTGGTGGCTAACTTTGATCATTTGAGCAATCAGTTCATTTACTATCTTATCCCCTTTTAATAGCATTGGCTTTCCTATGGACTCAAAAATGATTTCTCACAAATATAAAATGAAGAGTCTTCTAGGTTGAAGCTTGAGCCAATATTATTCCTTTCTTGCATCCAGGGGTATCTTCCACATAAACCTTAAGCTATAGCAAATTTTGAACTTTTCTGAAATATACTTGGAAAACACATTAGTCCAATGATGCATATGTTGTGATCAATTATCAAAACCACCCTAGGGAGCAATTGTTCAATCACAAACATGCCTTAGAGGCATGAATAAAGTTGTTATTATCATATTTCCTTGTTCATGATAATTGTTCATTATCCATGCCAGAATTTTATTGACCGAAAACTTAAATATATATGTGGATATATGAACAACATCGTGTCGCAAGTGAGCCTCTACTAGACAAGCTCATTGATCAAACATGGTTAAGGATTCCTAACTATAGACATGAGTTGTCATTTGATAATGTGATCACATCATTTGGAGAATAATGTGATGGACCAGATCCAACCGTAAGCATAACAATTGAACGTATCACTTAGTTTATTGCTACTACTTTCTTCATGTCAAGTATTTGTTCCTAAGACTATGATATCATGGAACTCCCTGACGCCAGAGGAATGCCTTGTCTATATCAAATGATACTTCATAATTGGGTGATTATAAAGGTACTCTACACTTATCTCCAAGGGTTTCTATTGGATTGGCATGGATCGAAACTGGGATTTCTCACTCAATGTGACGGAGACATATCGTTGGGCCCTCTCAGTAATACAACATCACAAGAAGCTTGCACACAATGTGACTAAGGAGTTAGGCACAGGATATTGTATTACCAAACGTGTAAAGAGACTTGCTAGTAATGAGATTGAACTAGGTATGGCGAGACCGATTATCGAATCTCGGGCAAGTAACACACCGTTGGACAAAGGGTGTGATAGAGAGGTATCTCTGGGCCCTCTCGGTAATACAACATCACAAGAAGCTTGCAAGAAATGTGACTAAGGAGTTAGCTACGGGATATTGTATTACATAACGAGTAAAGAGACTTGCCCGTAATGATATTGAACTAGGTATGGCAATACTGATGATCGAATCTCGGGAAAGTAACATATCGTTGGATCAAGGGAACTGCATACGGTATTGATTGAATCCGTGGCATCGTGGTTCGACTCATAAATATCTTCATGGCACATGTGAGAAAAAGTATGGGCATCCAGGTCCCGCTATTGGTTATTGACCGAAAAGGTGTCTCGGTCATGTCCACATGATTCTCGAACCCGTAGGGTCCACACACTTAACGTTCGATGATGATATAGTATTGTTTAGTTGTATATATCGGTGAAGGAATGTTGTTAGAAGTCCTAGATGAGATCTTCGATGTCATGTTTTGTTCCGGAATGGTCCGGAGGTAAAGATTTATATATAGGAAGGTGGTTTTCGGTTTCCAGAAAAGTTTCGGGATTTTGGATATTTTATTGGGAGTGCCGAAAGGGATCCGGGGGTCTACCGAGGGGATCCACCCACCCAGGGGGGCACATGGGCTGAAGATGGAGGCGCACCATCCCCTAGTGGGCTGGGTGCCCCACCCTAAGGGCTCATGCGCCCAAAGTGGTAGGCGGGACGTGCCTTGGGGAGGAGGGACTCCTCCCCTAGGACGCCCACCTCCCTTGTGGGAGGTGGACTCCTCCCCCTTGGCCGGCCATACCTCCCTTGGAGGAGGGGCTAGGTCCATCGCCCTACCAACCCCTTCCTCCTATAAATAGAGAGGGAGAGGTTGGTTAGCCGCACCCCAAGCCATATGTGCAGCCCTCCCTCTCTCCCTATCTTGTTTTCTCCTCCGATCACATGTGCGGCAGCGCTTGGCGAATCCTTGTTGAGATTGATCCACCACCACCATCGCCAAAGCATTGTGCTGCTAGAGAACTCATCTACTACTCAGCCCTCGCTCGCTGGATCAAGGAGGAACATACGTCATCGATCTGCACATGTGCTGAACGCGGAGGTGTCATCCATTCATCACTAGATCCGGATGAATCACGATTGGATCGTGAAGACGTACGACTACGTCAACCGTGTTATATACGCTTCCGCTTAGCAATCTACAAGGGTATGTATCTCGTAGGTATGCATCCCCATAAATAGATCTTGGGTGTTCGTAGGATATTTTTTATTTCCCATGCAACGTTACCCAAGAGTGACATCAAGAGCTAGGTCTATGCATAGATAATATGCACGAGTAGAACAAAAAGTGTTTGTGGGTGTTAATGTTAAAATTTCTTACCTCCCTAGTCTTATTTTGATTCGACGGCATTGTGGGACAAAGCATCTCGGACTAACCTTACTTGTCCTCGCACAAGAGACCGGTTCCATGAACTGACATGCAATTGGTTTGCATAAAGGTAGCTGGCGGGTGTGTGTCTCTCCCACCTTAGTTGAATAAAATTCGCCAGAGGCGGTTCTTGTAGAAGGTTAAAAGGCAACTTGATTATCACCATTGTGGCTTTGCATAAATAAGAATGGTTCTTGCTAGTTGCCCATAACAGCCATGTAAAATTTGCAACAACAAAGTAGAGGATGTCTAACTTGTTTTTGCAGAGTATATTATGATGTGATATGGCCAAGACATGATATGATATATCTGATGTAAGATATGATAATGTTTATGTAATAGTAATCACAACTTTCATATCGATGAGTACGACAACCGGCGGGAGCCATAGGGTTGTCTTCAATTACTTATGCCATTTGCTTTACTTTATCGCTATGAGTTAGCAATAGTTGTAGAAGCAATAGTTGCCGCGAAAACCACATGATGACACGATGATGGACATCAGAATGTTGGATATCATGGTGTCATGCCGGTGACGATGGATATCATGACGATGCTCTGGAGATGGAGATCAAAAGCACAAGATTATGATGGACATATCACGTCACTTATATGATTTGCATGCGATGTTTATCCTTTTATGCATCTTATTTTTCTTAGGATGACGGTAGCATTATAAGATGATCCCTCAATAAATTTCCAGATAAAATTTGTGTTCTCCCCAATTATGCACCATTGCGAAAGAACATCGTTTCTGTCACGCCCAAGATGCGACCCTATCCTCAATTTAGCACGAGGGCCTCGTCAGGGATAGAAGCGCATCTCGTCGTGTCGCAAGAATGGATATCGTTACAAGTACATGTACTGAAAAGAAGAGATATATAATAGATTTGGCTTACACTCGCCACAAGCTACATCAGAGTCACATCAGTATATTACATAATCATCAAGAGTAAGAGCAGGGTCCGACTACGGACGAAAACAAACGACAAAAGAAGAACGACGTCCATCCTTGCTATCCCAGGCTGCCGGCCTGGAACCCATCCTAGATCGATGAAGAAGAAGAAGAAGAAGAAGCAACTCCAAAATGAACAATCAACGCGCTCGCGTCAAGTAACCTTTACCTATACCTGCAACTGGTGTTGTAGTAACCTGTGAGCCACAGGGGACTCAGCAATCTCATTTCCAAAGATATCAAGACTAGCAAACCTTAATGGGTGAGGTATGGTTAAGTGGTGAGGTTGCAGCAGCGGCTAAGAATATATTTGGTGGCTAAACTTATGAGTACAAGAAATAAGAGGGGGGAAGATCTACGCATAGCGGACGTGATCTACTGATGATCAAATGAATGATCATGAACACCTACATACGTCAGACATAACCCCACCATGTCCTCGATCGGAGAAGGAACTCACGAAAGAGACAGTCATGGTTACGCACACAGTTGGCATGTTTTAATTAAGTTAACTTCAAGTTATCTAGAACCAGTGTTAAACAAAGTTTCCACGTTGCCACATAACCGCGGGCACGGCTTTCCGAAAAGATTTAACCCTACAGGGATGCTCCAACTAGTCCATCACAAATTACCACAAGCCGCATAGAAATCCTCAATCACGAAGCTCGCGATCTCGTCGGATTCCTTAGTGGAAAACCTCAACTCTGAGATTACCCAAAGCATCACCGGAATCCCGATGCACAAGATATCTCGTCAAAGGTAAAACTAATCCAGCAAGGCTGCCCGACGTGTCGACGATCCCGATAGGAGTCACGTACCTCGTTCTCAGGACACGACGGATGAGCGGTGGTTACCACGCCAAACGCCGAGTTGCCCCGGGTAGCGTTAATAAGCAGCTCTGTTTTGGACCAACACTCATGAGGAGCACTGGCCCGGGGGTTGATTAAATTATCCTCGTGGTCTGGAAAGTCCCTATGCAATTTTATTAGGTGATTAGGCAAATGTAGTAAAAAAAGTTGGGCCTTTCCAGACCAGCTTTAATCTAAAACGAATTATCAAGGGGGTCCCCATAACAACCCCGATCGTGTTAGGAGCGCTCAATTATGGAACATAACACCGGTAGCCGAAACTAAGGGGGCAAAGGTGGAACAAAACACCAGGCTAGAAAGGCCGAGCCTTCCACCTTTTACCAAGTATATAGGTGCATTAAATTAAATAGCATTTAATATGGTGATATAACAAGGAACCCATGTTAACACATGGAAGCAACTGCACCTACAACTAGCAACGCTAACACAGGGTTAAGCAAGCAGTAACATAGCCAATCAGTGGTTTGCTAGGTTGAAGGTTTTCATGGCATTGTTGAGAGGCTGATATTTAACATGTGGTAGGCAACGAGACATGATCGATAGAAACGGTAAAACTAGCATGGCAATGATAGTAATGGTATCTGGGGAAATGGTCATCTTGCCTGAGATTCCGCTTGGAAGAAGAATGCCACCGTGAAGCAGACGAACCGATGTAGTCGAACGGGTCCTCACAATCCGGCACGCTACAGAACTCTAACGAGACGAAGCAAACTGGAAACACAAATCAACACACAGAAATCACCACATGATGCACAACACATATGATGCATGAGCAGCTGAATACATTCAAGTCACGGCATGACAATTCACACAAACAAACACTACACATTAAGTGAAGTTCAATATGCAACAAGTTGCATATTGACGAAACTCCACGTTTAATTATTTAGTTCTACCCCGATTAGGTACACGACAATATTAAATGTTATTAAACATGGCAAGAGGTGAAGCGTAATTAATCTAACTATCTAGGCATTTTAAACGAGGTCGGAAATGATGTATAGCACCTCCGAGAGGACCTCACATGTTAATTTACAATTCTGTCCAGATCTGAACTAACACATGTAATTAGTCATTAAACAGCAAAACAAATAGGTTCACGTGATTCTACGCATCGTTACAAGCAATTTACACAAAGAGAACATCTACAACGGAGCTACGGTTCAAAAGATACGGACACCGCAAGATATGATGGCATGAATGCAATATGTGTGCAATGACGGTCACGAGCACTTCAAAACATACAACCAGCAAGAGAAAATGAAACTACACGAGATTCTAAGCAAGTTTCATATAGGACACGATCAAACTGGAGCTACGGTTCAACAACTACGAGCAAAACAAGAAATGACTACAATCTGCCAAAATCAGCCACATAGCATTTTCTACGCCCCATAACTATGAGCTCCAAAATCCCAGTAGGCTCAAGCAAGGCATGAGACGATAGAGGGAAAGAAGCACTACAACAAAAAACTAACAACAACTAGCATGGCATCATGGATCACTAGGGAAAGAAGTCACAAAATGGCATCTCACACACTATTTCAGACTTGGTGAAAATAACACTTCATGAAAGTGCAGTTTTCGATCTGAAGCCATATTGACAGCAGCAAAACCATAAGCTACAGGACTCCAAATGGTATGGAAATTTGCAGCATGCTAGAGAAACACAAGGGCTACAACTAACTCCATTGCACCAACCTCAAAAGAGCTACAGGTCACAAGATAGAAGCAAAACAAAATAGCAACAAAAAATAACAAATTCCAGACTTAGACATATTTCAGCACCTCCAAATCAGCACTATTTCTAGCAACTTGAGAGCAAGCAAACCACACCTAAACATGCATTTTTATTGCAACTAAAATTACCAGGGGCTAGTCTAAACACCCAAGAACAACTCCCTAGTTGACAACTTAATCAAACGAAGCACGGAATAAATCCTACGAAATAGACAAGAGGGCAACATGGCAAAATCTCGCGCGAACTAACTTGCTCAAAATCTAAAACTAATTGCACAGAAAAATCCTATGGATTTTTCTACACCGAAAACATATAAAATATGTGGGGTTGCGCAACAAAAATATTGCCACACGTAAATGCGAGATAATGTCCTAAGCACAGAAAATAATCTCGCGGCAAATCCCTACATGCAAAAATACGAATGACTACTCTAAAATACATGGAAAATTGGTTCCTAAAACATGAACATTTCTACCAGGCATTCGGGCAAACTGGACAAGCGCAAAAAATAAATATGGGACGCAAACATATTAGGACAGCACGTTAATCTATGCATACGTTACGCTAAACGTCGTCAAACAAATATGCAAGTTGTGAAATCGTATTCTACGCGAGAAACTATACGGAAACCATATATTACACGTCTCCATCCGACTAACGGTTAAATTTCTACGGGGTTTTTAAAATCTAGCATATTTCCTGAAATTTGAATAAAATCTGAAACCTGAAAAAAAAAGCTACGGGCCTAAACTTCTAACGGGTCGAACAGGCACTGGCGCAAGACAACTAAATACTGCCACGGGCGGAATTTAGAGGGCTGGGGGCTGCATACCTGGGCCGGCCTGGCTCGGAGGAGGCCAAAGGGCCTCGCGGTGGAGGGCTGCTGGGCCGAGGGGATCTCGGCCTGGCAGTGGCGAGGCAAGCTGGGCCGAGCCGGCTGCTGGGCCTCGCACGGGGGAATCGGCCCACGCGAGGGCTGGTGGCGCTACCCTTCGTCGTGTACCTGCGCACGAGCTGCCAGCCATGGAGGCGGCAGCCGGTGGCGAGGGCGGACGGCCGAGGCGCGGAGGCGGCCGGGAGGGGGCGGATCCGGGTGGATCCGGTGGCGGCACGAGGCGGAGGCCGGCTGAGGAGATCGGGATCGGGAGCTCGCTTCCATAGCTCCTGCGAGACAGAGGGGGAGAAGAAGGGAAGCCGGTCACGGATAGAAAAAGAGGAGACTAGAGAGAGGAGCGGGGCGAGGCTCGCCGGTGGCGGGACCACGCCAGAGTGGCGCGGCGGCGGGGCCGAACAGGTTCGCGGGCAGCTCGGTCGCCGGGCATGGCGCTGGAGGCGCGGGGCACGAGCTCGCTGGGGGAGCTCGGGGGCAGAACGGGTGGCGGCCGGATGTGCTTCGGGCGGGCCCGGCAACTGGGGGAGCAGAGAGAGAGGTGGGAGAGGTAGTTAGGGTTTGGTGGCTGCACGGTTTTGGAGGCAGAGGAGAGGGGTAGCTAAAAAAATACATGGGGGTCTATTTATAGGCAAAGGGGGGCTAGGTTAACCGGAATTGCGTTCCGGATCCAACTGGGCAGTCGGATTCGGATAATTCCAAACGCGGGAACGAGTAAGTGGCCGTGTAGAGTAGATCTCCGGAGACGAGAGGGGAAACGGGTGACACAGCAACGAGTTTTAAAACACCGACTAATGTCCGACGATAGACCGAATACGGTACCACTACGGTCGACCGTTCGGGTACCAGACGGACTCCGATCGCGATGAAATTCGACAGGCGGCCTAGCTATATCTAATTATGACCACATGCCAAGTTTGACCCCAATCAAAGAAAGTTTTACGCACACTTTTAAAACAGGGTTTTGACGATGTCGCGGGCACGTGCGTGTGCGGTCGGGCTTAGAACGGACAATGACGCGAACCGGCAACTATCAACGGATGCAAGTTTTGAAAACTAGCGGCAACGGAGATGCCGATGCAATGCTGATGATGCGCATGATGCGATGATGATGCGACAAATGAAAATACCCACACGACGAAAACGGAAAGAAAAGGGGTATCTTCTGGAACGTCGGCATCGGGCTGTCACAGTTTCTAAGCACCTTGTGATGATCGGGTGTCATAGACTCTTTGTTCATATACAACGGGTGTAAGCCAATTTTACACGTGCAGAATACTTGGGTTAAAATTGACGAGCCTAGAATGTACACACATGGCCTCGGAACACAGGAGACCGAAAGGTCGAACATGAGTCATATAGTAGATATGATCAACATGGAGATGTTCACCATTGAAACCACCTCATCTCATGTGATGATAGAACTTGGGTTCGTGGATTTGGAACATGTCAAACTTAGACAACCTGAGGAATGTTCATTTGAGTGGAAGTTCATTAGTAATTTTATTAATTGTACTAATTATCATGAAAATAGTTAGAATGTATTTGCAAATTATGTTGTAGGTCAATAGCTCGTGTTGTAGCTCTCGTGTATTTTGATACGTTCCTAGAGAAAATTAGGTTGAAAGATGATGGTAGAAATTTTGTGGACTCGGTCCATGATCCAAGGACTATCCTCACTACTGCACACAAGGCTTATGTGTTTGATGCACCGCTCGGAGTGCAAACCCTCAAGCGTCGTCTATGGATGTTGTGAACATCTGAGAGGAACGTTTTGATGACAACTTGATAACTTAGTGCATCTTGCTTTATGGCTTAGAATTGAGGCTCCAAAGATGTTTTGAATGTCACGGAGGATACGAGATGTTCCACGAGCTGAAATTAGAATTTCAGGCTCATGCCCGTGTTGACACGTATGAGATCTCCGACAAGTTCTTTGTGTGCAAGATGGAGGATAATAGCTTAATCGGTGAGCATGTGCTAAGAATGTGTCGGTGCTACAATCGCTTGAATCAAGTGGGAGTTAATCTTCCAGATAAGATAGTGATTGATAGAGTTCTCCAAATCACTTCCACCAAGCTACTAGAGCTTGGTGATGAACTATAACATGGAAGGAATGGAGAATATGATCTTTGAGCTATTGGTGATGTTTTACGCCGCAGAGGTAGACATAAAGAAAAAATATCAAGTGTTGATGGTTAACAAAACCACTAGTTTCAAGAAGGGAAAGCGAAGAAGGGAAACTTCAAGAATGGCAAGCCAGTTGTCTCTCTAGTGAAGAAACGCAGGGTTGAACCCAAACCCGAGACTGAGTGCTTCTTTTGTGAGGGGACGGTCACTCGAAGCAGAACTGTCCCCAATACTTGGCAGATAAGAAGGTTGGCAATGTCAACAATTTTATATTTGATATAGATGGTATTGATGTGTACCTTACTAGTGATCTTAATAGCCCTTGGGTATTTGATACCAGTTCAGTTGCTAATACTAGTAACTCAAAATAGGAGCCGCAAAATAAACGGGGCTAGCTAAGGATGAGGTGACGATGCGTGTTGGTAGTGTGTGCAAGGTTGATGTGATCGCCACCAACACGCACACTCTACCTTTGGGATTACATTCAAACCTAAATAAATGTTATTTGGTGTGTGCGTTGAGCATGAACATTATATTGATCTTGTTTATTACGAGATGATTATTCATTTAAGTCACAGAATAATGGTTGTTGTGTTTACATGAATAATATCTTTTATAATCATGCACCCAATATGAATGTTTTATTGAGTCTCATTTCTAGTGATACACATGTTCATGATATTGATGCCAAAAGATGCAAAGTTAATGATGATAGTGCAACATGCTTGTGGAACTGCTACTTAGGTCATATTGTTGTAAAGCGCATGAAGAAACTCCATGCTAATGGATGGACTGACTAGATTTCGAATTGCTTGGGACATGTGAACCATGCCTCATAGGCAAGACGACTAAGACCTCATTTTTTGGTACGATGGAGAGGGCAAGTGACTAATTGGAAATAATACATATTGATGTATGCAGTCCAACGATTGTTGAACCACGTAGTGGATATCATTGTTATCTTACCTTCAAAGATGATTTGAGTCGATACGAGTATATTTACTTGATGAACACAAGTCTGAAACTTTGAAAAGTTCAAGAAATTTTATAGTGAAGTTGAAGATCATCGTGACAAGAAGATAAAATGTCTATGATATGATCGTGGAGGTAAATATCCGAGTTACGAGTTTGGTATGCAACACAATGTGGAAATTGTTTCACAACTCACGCCACGTGGAACACCTCAGTGTAATGCTGTGTTCGAACGTTGTAGCCGTACTCTATTGGATATGGTGCGTTCTATGATGTCTCTTGCGGACTTGCCACTATCGTTTTGCGGTTATTTATTAGAGACAACTACATTCACTTTAAACAGGGCACCATCTAAATCCGTTGAGATGACACCTTATGAATTATGGTTTGGCAAGAAACCTAAGTTGTCATTTCTTAAAGTTTGGGCCTGCGACACTCATGTGAAAATGCTTCAACCTGATAAGCTCGAACCCAAAGTGGAGAAATGTGTCTTCATAGGATAATCGAAGGAAATAATTGGGTACACCTTTTATCTCAGATCCAAAGGTAAGGTCTTTGTTGCCAAGAATAAATCCTTTCTAGATGAGGAGTTTTTCTCGAAAGAATTGAGTGGGAGGAAGGCAGAACTTCATAAGGTTATCAAACCTTCACTTTGATTGGAAAGTAGCACATCACAGAAAGGTGTTCATGTAATGCATACACCAATTGAAAAGAAGCTAATGATGATGATCATGAAACTTCAGATCAAGTTACTACCGAACCTCGTAGGTCGACAAGGGCACGTACTACCTTGTGTGGTACAGTAATCAAGTCTGGGAAGTCACGTATTTAGACAACGATGAGCCTACGAACTATGGGGAAGCGATGATGGACCCGTATTTCGAGAAATGGCCAGAGGCCATGTAATCTGAGATAGGATCCATGTATGATAACCAAGTATGGACTTCGGTAGACTTGCCCGATGACCGGCATGCCATTGAGGATAAATGGATCTTTAAGAAGAAATACACTAGTAGTAATGTCACTATGTGTAAAGGTCGACTTGTTGCAAAGGTGTTTTCGACAAGTTCAAGGAGTTGACTACAATGAGACTTTCTCACCCGTAGTGATGCTAAAGTTTGTTGGGATTACGTTAGCAGCTGCTGCATTTTTCAATTACGAAATATGGCAGATGGATGTGAGAACATCGTATCCTTACCGGTTTCCTTAAGAAAAGGTTGTATGTGAGACAACCAGAAGGGTTTGTCGATCCTAAGGATGCTAAATGGCATGGGAGCTCTAGCGATCCTTGTATGGATTGGTGCAAGCATCTCAGAGTTGGAAGTTTTGCTTTGATGAGCTAATCAAAGCTTTTGGGTTGATACAAAGTTTGTGAAGAAACTTGTATTTACAAGAAAGTGAGTGGGAGCACCATAGAATTTCTGATAAGTATATGTGGATGACATATTGTTGATCGCAAATGATGTGGAATATCTGGAAAGCATAAAGGGTTGTTTGAAAGGAGTTTTTCAAAGCAAGACCTCGATAAACCTGCTTAAATATTGGGCACCAAGATCTATAGAGACAAATCAAAATGCTTGATATTACTTTTAATGACTACATGCTTTGAAAAGATTTTGAAGGAGTATAAATGGATCAGTCAAAGAAGGAGTTATTACCTGTATTATAAGGTGTGAAGTTGAGTAAGACTCAAAACTCGACCACGGCAGAAGAAAAAGAAAGGATGAAGGTCGTCCCCTATGCCTTAGTCATAAGCTCTATGGTATATGCCATATTGTGTACCGCACATGGTGTGTGCCTCGCCATGAGTGTGGTAAGGGGTACAAGAGTGATCCAGGAGTAGATCACTGTAAAGTGGCCAAAATTATCCTTAGTAACTAGAGGACTAAGGAAATGTTTCTCGATTATGGACGTGATAAAGAGTTTGTTGTAAAGGGTTACGTCTATGAATGCTTTAACACCGATCCGGATGACTCCTAGTAGCAAACCGGATACGTATAGGGGAGCAGTCATTTGGAATAGCTCCAACTCGAGCGTGGTAGCAACATCTACAATATGACATATAGATTTGCAAGGTACACATGGATCTGAATGTTGTAGACCCGTTGACTAAATCCTCTTTCACAAACAAAACATGATAAAACCCCGGTACTCAATGGATGTGAATCACATGGCGATGTGAACTAGATTATTGACTCTAGTGCAAGTGGGAGACTTTTGGGAATATGCCCTAGAGGAAATAATAAAGTTGTTATTGTCATATTTCCTTGTTCATGATAATCGTTCATTATCCATGCTAGAATTGTATTGGTTGTAAACTTAAATACATGTGTGGATATATGAACAACACAGTGTCCCTTGTGAGCCTCTACTAGACTAGCTCGTTGACCAAAGATGACAAAGGTTTCCTAACCATAGACATGAGTTTTCATTTGATAATGGGATCACATCATTACGAGAATGATGTGATGGACCAGACCCAACCGTAAGCATAGCATTTGATCGTATCACTTAGTTTATTGTTATTACTTTGTTCATATCAAGTATCTGTTCCTAAGAACATGAGATCATGCAACTCCCTAACACCAGAGGAATGCCTTGTGTGTATCAAACGTCACTTCATAACTCGGTGATCATAAATGTACCCTATAGATATTTCCAAGGGTGTTTGTTGGGTTGTCACGGATCAAAACTGGGATTTCTGACTTCGTGTGATGAAGAGGTATCTCTGGGCCCTCTCGATAATACAACATGACAAGAAGCTTGAAAGCAATGTGGCTAAGGAGTTAGCCACGTGATCTTTTATTATGGAACGAGTAAAGACACTTGCCGGTAACGAAATTGAGCTAGGTATGGAGATACCAACGATCGAATCTCGGGCAAGTAACATACCGCTAGACAAAGGGAACTGCATACGTGATTGATTGAATCCTTGGCATCGTGGTTCGACCAATAAATATATTCATGGAATATGTGGGAACCAATATGGGCATGCAGGTCCCGCTATTTGTTATGGATCGGAGAGGTATCTCGATCATGCCACATGATTCTCGAACACGTAGATGTTGGAAATATGCCCTAGAGGAAATAATAAAGTAGTTATTATTATATTTCCTTGTTCAACATAATCGTTTATTATCCATGCTAGAATTGTATTGAATGGAAACTCAGATACATGTGTGGATACATAGACAACACACTGTTCCTAGTAAGCCTCTAGTTGACTAGCTCGTTGATCAAAGATGGTTAAGGTTTCCTAGCCATAGACACGTGTTTTCACTTGATAACGGGATCACATCATTAGGAGAATGATCTGATGGACAAGACCCAAACTATGAATCTAGCATGTGATCGTGTCATTTTATTGCTACTGTTTTTCTGCATGTCAAGTATATGTTCCTGTGACCATGAGATCATCTAACTCACTGACACCAGAAGAATACCTTGTGTGTATCAAACGTCACAACGTAACTAGGTGACTATAAAGGTGCTTTACACGTATCTCCGAAGGTGTTCGTTGAGTTAGCATGGATCAAAACTGGGATTTGTCACTCCGTATTACGGAGAGGTATCTCACGGCCCACTCGGTAATACAACAACACAACAAGGCTTGCAAGCAATGTAACTAACGATTTAGCCACATGATTTTGTATTACGGAATGAGTAAAGTGACTTGCTAGTAATGAGATTGAACTAGGTATAGAGATACCGACGATCGAATCGCAGGCAAGTAACATACCGAAGGACAAAGGGAAAGTTATACGAGATTAACTGAATCCTTGACATAAGGGTTCAACCGATTAAGATCTTTGTAGAATATGTAGAATCCAATATGGACATCCAGGTCCCGCTATTGGATATTGACTGGAGACTGTCTCGGACATGTCTACATAGTTCTTGAACCCGCGGGGTCTGCACACTTAAGGTTCGGTGACATTTCGGTATACTTGAATTAAGGATGTTGGTAACCGAATGTTGTTCGGAGTCCCAGATAAGATCTCAGACGTCACGAGGAGTTCCGGAGTGGTCGAGGGATGGAGGTTGATATATAGGAAGTATCCATTTGGCTTCTAGAAGGATTTCGGGCATTATCGGTAAAGTATCGGGAGTGACGAATGGGTTCTGGGGTTCCACCGGGAGGGGCTACTCACCCGGAGGGGGAACAAATAGGCCCAAGGGTGGCGCACCAGCCCCTGGTTGGCTGGGTGGCCAGCCCAAGTGGTCCTATTCGGCCGAACTGGAGAAAGAGAGAGAGGTGGGCCAAACCGACTAGGGAGAGGAGTCCTCCTCCTCCAAACCGAATTGGAGGAGGACTCCTCCCTCCTCCTTGCACCGGTCAAACCCTAGGGCAAGTCCCTAGGGCGCCAACCGTCCCTCGCCTCCTATATATAGTGGAGGGCTGAGAGGCTTTTGCACTACAAGCCACAGCGCAGCCCTCTCACCCTCCACTACTTCGTGACACCCCATAGTTATTTCAGTACGGCACAGCGAAGCCGTGCCAGAGTAGCTCCACCACCATCACCGTCACACCGCCGTGTTGCCGGAGAATGCAGCTACCTCTTCGCCCCTCTTGATGGATCAATAAGGAGGAGATCGTCATCAAGCTGTATGTGTGATGAACGCGAAGGTGTCGTCCGTTCGGTGCTAGATCGGGATGGAGTTCGTGGGACGGACCATGATTGGATCGCAAAGACGTTCGACTACATCAATCTCGTTTCTTAGCGCTTCCCGCTTAGCAATCTACATGGGTATGTGGATCTAATCTCTCCTCTCGTAGATGGTAATCACCATGGATAGATCTTATGTGTGCGTAGGAAATTTTTTGTTTCCCATGCAACATTCCCTAACAGTAGGGTCCATATGCTTAATGTTCGAAGACGATATAGTATTGTTTAGTTATATATATTGGTGAATGAATGTTGTTCTGAGTCCAGGATGATATCCGAGACGCCACGAGGAGTTATAGAATGGTCTAAAGGTAAGGGTTTATATATAGGAAAGTGATATTCGGGTTCCGAAAAAGGTTCGGGTTTTTCCGGAATTATACCGGGAGTGCACAAAGGGTTCCGGGGGTCTATCGAGGGGGTCCACCAAGTCATGGGATATATGGGATGAAGATGGAGGCGCACCAACACCTGGTGGGTTGGGCATCCCACCCCTAAGGTCCCATGCACCCAAAGTGGTAGGTGGGAGGTGCCTTGGGGAGGAGGGACTCCTCCCCTAGGGCGCCCACCTGCCTTGTGGGAGGTGGACTGCACCCCTTGGCCGGCCATCCCTCCCTTGGAGAAGGGGATAGGTTCAGTGCCCTGCCCACTCCTTCCTCCTATAAATAGAGAGGTATTGGGAGGGCATCCGCACCCCAAGCCATAGGCGCAACCCTCCCTCTCTCACTATCCCGTTTTCTCTTCGAATCGGATCTGCGGTAGCGCTTGGCAAAGTCATGCTGAGATTGCTTCACCACCACCATCGCAATGCCATTGTGCTATGGAGAACTCATCTACTACTCCGCCTGGATCGCTACATCTATGAGGCGAAGACGTCATCGAGCTGCATGTGTGCTAAATGCGGAGGAGTCGTCCAGTCTGCGCCAGATGGGACGGATCACGATTGGATCTAGAAGATGTACGACTACATCAACCGTGTTATATACGCGTCCACTTAGCGATCTACAAGGGTGTTCATAGATATTGGGTGTTCGTAGCTATGCATCTCCATAAATAGATCTTGGGTGTTCGTAGGAAAAATTATTTCCCATGCAACATTCCCCAACACTAGCCTCGCCATGCGGAGTATCTCCGTCACCTGCTTACTTCGATGATTCAGCAGTTGTGTCGATGGAGGGTCCGGAAACTGCCGCCAGAAAGCCTTCTCCTCTTTATGGCCCTCCAATGGCCCAAAGTGTTGGACGGCGTCCGTCG
This sequence comes from Hordeum vulgare subsp. vulgare, assembly GCF_904849725.1. Lineage (NCBI taxonomy): Eukaryota > Viridiplantae > Streptophyta > Magnoliopsida > Poales > Poaceae > Hordeum > Hordeum vulgare. The sequence goes on along the minus strand of NC_058522.1, from coordinate 345,238,719 downwards.
CACTCTTTGCAATATTCACGAAGACCTCTATTTAACAGCTAGGTAAGCTTTGATACGTCTCCAATGTATCTATAATTATTGATTGTTCCATGCTCATATATTATCGTCCTAGGATACTCTTTGGGTCATAATTAACCAATTTATATTATTTTTTAGCACTAACTTATTGACCCACTGCCTAGTGCTACTTGTTGTTTTCTACGTGTTATTTACTTTGCAGGTTTACTGTACCAAACCAAGTCCAATTGCCCCAAAACTTTTGTATGTCTTTTCAAGACGAAAAGGAGACCTGGAAGCTTCAGGAGGAGGCTGGGAGCCAGACGAGGGAGGCACAAGCCAACAGGGCGCGGCCAGGGGGATCGGCGCACCCTGGTGGCTTTTCCCTCCCTCGTGTTCCCACTTCCTCCAATCTGTATCCTATAAATTCACATATATTCCAAAAATCCTAAGTACCAGAGAAAAACACTTTCTCCGCTGCCACAAGTCTCTTTTCCACGTCGATCCCTTCTAGAGCTCCACTCCGACACTCTGCCAGAGGGGGGATCGATCATGAAGGGCCTCTTCATCAACCTTTCTTCCCTCGTGATGATGTGTGAGTAGTTCACCACAAACCTACAGGTCCGTAGTTAGTATCTAGATGGCTATCTCTCTCTCTCTCTCTTGATCTTCAATACAATGATCATCGCATCTTCGCTTTGATCTATCTGATGTAATTCTTTTTTATGGTGCATTTGTTGGGATCCAATGAATTGTGGGTTTATGTTCAAATTATTCATGAAACGTATTTGAGTCTTATCTAAAATTATTATGATTCTTATTTGCATGATCATCATAGCTTCATAATTCTCTCTGATCTATTGAATTTGTTTGGCCAACTAGTTTGGTATTTCTTCAATGAAAGAGGTGCATTGCAGTGGGTTCAACCTGATGAGTTTCTATATCCGAGTGATAGAAGGGGAAAAGTTGTGTCTTTGTATTGTTGCCACTAAGGATAAACAATGGGGTTTATTCATATTCGTTGAGTTTACTTTGTCTTCATCATGTCATCGTCCTCAAAGTATTACCCTGTTTGTCATAAAATTAACACGTAGAGAGGCAAGCATAGAAGCGCTCTTGAAGTGGAGTAATAGTAGTAAGTACATGCAGGAGTCGGCCTATTTTCTTAAGGACGTGATGCCTATATACACATGATCATTGCTGTGAAAATCACATAACTATCTGCTTTTCTATTAATTGCCCAACACTAATTTGTTTACCCACCATATGTTGCTTTCATGAGAGATGCCATTAGAGAATACTATGGCCCCTGGGTCTATTCACTTATATATTCAGAAAACATATAATTTCCTCATTGTTCTTATTTTTCTTTTATTTTATTTTGCAATTTACAATTCCCTACAATTATCTACACATCTCATTTGCTTGCAAATAACGAGATCAAGGGGATTGACAACCCTCTTGCCTGCGTTGGGTGCTACTTGTTTGCTCGTTTGTGTGCAGCCACTGAAGATGGTTGAGGATTGATATTCATATTGGTTCGATAAACCTTGGTTTATTAATTGAGGGAAATACTTACCTGTATTGTGCTCCAATTACCCATTCCTCTTCACAGAAAACTCAGCGTATATCACAAGTATCAAGAAGGATTTCTGGCGCCGTTGTCGGGCATATCGTCACCAACTATCAAGTAACTTCACATAAATTAGCATTCACTTGTTCTTCTTTTTTTATTTTCTGTTATATTTTTCTTGATTAATAAAAATCAAAAATCAAAAATATTTCTATTTGCTTGCTTGCCTAATTATTTTATAACTTTTTCACACCAAAGTAGGAAGTAAATGCAAAAAATTAAGATAAATGGATCCTCATCCACTTGCTAATCTTTAAGCTTCCTGCTTATTGTAAGCCAATAGATCATAATGAAGATATGAATGAAAATTCTATGGGATTACATTTATTGAATGAAAAGCATGGTTGCAATTTTTAGTACAAATTCTATGAATGTCAATTGTGCTAATGATCATGATTGGGGTGATAATCTTGATTATTCTTGTGATCTTGAGAATTCTAAGCTTCATGTTAAATCTACCATTGATAATGATATTTGCAATGCTACTGAAAGTGGGTTTGGAAGGGCGTAAACTTTAGGAAATAATGGTCCCACTACTTTGGAGAATCATCAATCTTATGAAATTTTTGATAAAACTGGGTTTGGAGAGGTCGTGACTTTAATTAATTTTAATACCACTATCTTGGAAGATTGTAAAACTTGTGCATGTGGATCATGAAAATAATTTATACAATAGCTATATTTTTGAATTTGAATATGATTCTACATGTAATTAGTATGAGAGAGGCAAATATGGTTATAGAATTTTTCATGTTATTCACTTACCTCTCTCTATATTAAAATTGTTAATGCCTCATTATTCCTATTGTCTTGATTAATTGGTTTGCTTACAAAATGCCTATGAATAGGAAGTATGTTAGACTTAAATGTGCTTGTCACATATTTTATGATGCTCTCTTTGTGCTTCAAATTTTGTCTTTTATGTGAGCATCATTGTTACCGCACGCCTATCTTAATGGCTATAAAGAAAGAGCTTGTTGGGTGACAGCCCAATACTTTCTATTTTGGTGTGCTGACATGATTATTTCCTCTGTAATGATTATGTTTTTATATTTAAATTAATTTTTGTGCCAAGTAAAGCCTTTGGGGTGACTTGTATCATAAATATAATTTATACGGTGTAAAAACAGAAACTTTGATGTCGAGTGCACAATTTCTCTGATTTTACTGGAATGTATTTTTAAGATGAAATATTTGCACAGTATTTTTGTAAAAATTCTTCAAGTCGACCTATTTTTTCAAAAAAATTGGAGTTACATAAGTATAGGTTCATTACAGATTCCTACAGACTGTTCTTCTTTAGACATATTCTATTTTTTGCTTGCATAGTTTGCTTGTTTTGATGATGCTATGGATTGTATCGGGGGGCATAAGCCATGGAGAAGTTATAATACAGTACCTAGTATGCAATAATTAAATATGAATCAATTTTCAATAGTACCTAAGTATTTGATATGTTTCTCATACTGACGGATCTCACGAAGTTTTGTTGAATTTTGTGTGATTGAAGTTTTCAAGTTTTGGGTGTTATCACGACGAACAATGGAATAAGGAGCAGCAAGAACTTAAGCTTGGGGATGCCCATGGCACCTGCTACTGCAACAAAAGACCCTCCAACGGCGCCAGAAACAAGTGTGCTGATGGGAGACTATTCTTGTCTTGATTCTCCTCAGCAACGGCACTAGGAATCCTTCTGCTACGGCTACGCCTTTAGGGACTTCCTAGGCAAATATGCAAAGGATTCCCCCGTGGCCTTGGCGCCTTGTGTTGGTGTTCTCTCAAAGCGGAAAGGGCGATGTAGCACAGCAGTGGTAAGTATTTCCCTCGGTTTTGAGAACCAAGGTATCGATCCAGTCAAGGAGTATCACAAGTACCTGCACAAACACAAAGAGCTTGCTCCCAACGCTATGAAGGGGTTGTCAATCCCTTATAGATTGTTTGCCAAGTGAGAATTGAAAGCAACAAAGTAACAAAGCAAAGTAAAAGGGAAAGTGGAAACGTTAGGTGTGAATAGACCCGGGGGCCGTAGTGTTCACTAGTGGCTTCTCTCATGAAAGCAAGTAGCCGGTGGGTGAACGACTTACTGTCAAGCAATTGATAGAACCACGCATAGTCGTGACGTTATCTATGGTAATGATTATATCTATAGGCACCACGTCCAAAACAAGTAGATCGATACTTTCTGCGTCTACTACTATTACTCCACACGTCGACCGCTATCCAGCATGCATCTAGTGTATTAAGTTCATGAGAACAGAGCAACGCCTTAAGCAAGATGACATGATGTAGATGGACAATCTCATATCTACGACAAAGCCCACCTTATTACCCTTGATGGCAACAACACGATGTGTGCCTTGCTGCTCTTTCTGTCACTGGGAAAGGTCATCACACGGTATGAACCCAAAACCAAGCACTTCTCCCATTGCAAGAATCATAGATCTAGTTGGCCAAACAAAACCCAAGACTCGGAGAGACTTACAAGGATATCAAATCATGCATATAAGAAATCAGCAAAGACTCAACTATAAATCATAGATAATCTGATCACAAATCTACAATTCATCGGATCTCGACAAACACACCGCCAAAGAGGAATAAATCGGATAGATCTCCATGAAGATCATGGAGAACTTTGTATTAAAGATCCAAGAGAGAGAAGAAGCCATCTAGCTACTAACTACGGACCCGTAGGTCTGAAGTGAACTACTCATGTGTCATTGGAGGGGCGATGATGTTGATGAAGAAGCCCTCCAACTCCAAAGTCCCCTCCGGCAGGGCACCGGGAAGGGTCTCCAGATGAGATCTCGCGGAAACGGAAGCTTGCGGCGGCAGAAAAGTGTTTTCGTGGACGCCCTCAATTTTTCTGGATTTTTAGGGAATTTATAGGCCAAAGACCTAGGGCAAGGGAGCGCGAGGGGGCCACAAGCTTCGTTGCCGCGGCCTCCCCCCTGGCGCGGCAACAGGGCTTGTGGGCTCCCTGTGGGCCCACTTGCTTGGCCCTCAAGCCTCTCGATCTTCTTCCGTTCTGGAAAAAATCATTTTGGGGATTTTATTCCGTTTGTACACCGTTCCAAAATCAGATCTGAAAAGAGTCAAAAACACAGAAAAAATAGGAACTGGCACTTGGCACTGAGTTAATAAGTTAGTCCCAAAAATCATATAAAAGGTAAACAAAACATCCAAAGTTGACAAGATAACAACGTGAAACCATCAAAAATTATAGATACGTTTGAGACGTATCAGCACCCCAAGGTAATATTATAGGAAGACTCAAGTGTCTAAGCTTGGGGATGCCCCGGAAGGCATCCCCTCTTTCGTCTCAATCCATCGGTATGTCACTAGGAGCTACACTTTATTCGTCACATGATATGAGTTTCGCTTGGAGTGTCGTTTGCTTTAGTTTTGTTTTTATTTTTAGTTTGACACAATCAAATTTTTCTGGACACACCAACTTGAGAGAGACACTCATTTATTAGAATAATCTATGTGCTTCACTTATATCTTTTGAGCTTAGCAATTGCTCTAGTACTTCACTTATATCTTTTTGAGCAGAGTGGCGTGTAGATTTTATAGAAATACTTGCACTCTCCTCCTTCACTTATATTTGTTTGATAGTTAATAAACATTAACTATAATTTGCATGGATCATAAGGCTAGTCCAAAAATAATAGGTATTCAATGTATGATAATTAAAACCGTCATGTAGCACATGAAGAGAAATTGTGGGTTAATGATATTTATATGGTAATATGAAAAGGTTGTGAGTGCATCATTGTTGATTCCTAGAAGTACCGATACTAAGAGGTGTTAATTTCTTGTTTATCTATTAAAAAGGCATGGCGGGGATGTGTGAGAATTTCTATTCCTTGTTAAAATTCTAGTGTTGTTTCGGGTCAGATTCGCGCAATGGTTAACTCCTCCCAACCCTCTCCCTCGGGGCATGCGAGTAGTTCTCTTATTTGGGATGAAACTAATAAAACTTTGTAGTAAGATTTTTTCATGACTAATGTGAAACCATGTACATACGCAATCTCACCTCCTCATATTTTGCTAGCCTCTCAAGTACCATGCATTGCCTATTCTCACCTCGAGGTTTGGTGCAAACTTCGCCAGTGCATCCAAATCCCATGGCATGATACACTCTGTCACATATAAACCTTCCTATGTTTTACTCAAAACAGCCACCATACCTACCTATCATGGCATTTCCATAGCCATTTTGAGATACATTGAAATGCAAATTTCACCGTTACATCATATGACTAGTTCATTTATCATCATATTCCTTTGTATGATCATACAGAGTTGACATAGCATTTGTGGAAAAGCCACCATTCATCATATTGCTGATATATGTCATGCTAGATCATTGCACATCCTGGTACACTTCCATAGGCATTCATATTAAGGCATATTACTTCATAGTTCTTCATTTCGAGCTTTCATGAGTTGTAAGTAAATAAGAGTGTAGTGATCATCATTATTAGAGCATTGTCCTATTGAGGAAATAAAAACGGGGAGGCCAAATGAGCCCACCATAATAAAATAATTAAAAATGAATGATAGAAAAAGGAGAGAAGGGACTTTGCTACTAACCTTACCACACGTGTGCCTCAAAGTGGCACCTTGTTCTTCATATAGAGAGTCTCATGATATGTCATTTTCATATGCTGGTGCAAACCATAATTTCATTATTATAAACTAGGCTTGCATATTCCAGTGATGAGCTTACTCAAATGCCCGAGATCTTCATGAGAAGCAAGTTGGATGCACAACCCACTTAGCTTCATTTGAGCTTTCATACACTTATAACTCTAGTGCATCATTTGCATGGAAATCCCTACTTCTCGCATTGGTATCTACCGTTGGCCAGCTCCATAGCCCATTAGTATGCCTGGTTGATGTGAGACTATCTTCTCCACTTTTTACCCCTTTGATATCTACCACCATATTTGTTCCACCCTTATGCTATGTCCATTGTTCACGTGTTAGGGAACGTCACATGGCAAACAAAAAAATTCCTACACACATGAAGACCTATCATGGTTATGAGCATCTACGAGAGGGAGCTCGGATCCACATAGCCTTGTAGATCACTAAGCGGGAAGTGTTAAGAAACGTGGTTGATGTAGTGGAACGTCTTCGCAATCCAAATTGTCGTCGTCCCACGATCTGTCCTGACCTAGCACCAAACACACGGCACCTCCGTGTTCAGCACACGTACATCTTGACGATGATCTCCGCTTTCTTGATCCAGCAAGAGGGGGCGGAGAGGTAGATGAGTTCTCTGGCAGCGCGACGGCATGACGGCGATGGTGGTGGAGCTCGTCCAGCACGGCTTCGCCTAAGCATCGCTGAAAAGTAGAGTAGAGGAGAAACGGATCTAGAGAGAGGGTAGCACATCGCTAATTGTTGTCTCAAAAACCCTCAAAAGCTCTATTATATATAGGAGGAGAGGAGGGAGGTTGTCGGCCCTAGGGCTGCCCCTTTGGCTCAGCCTACATGGGAGGAGAGGAGGAGTCAATCCTACTCCTAGTAGGATTCCCCTTCCACTTGGAAACCTTTTCCACCTTTTGTATTTTTCCATTATTTCCTACTCCAGTCGCATGGGCCCTTAGAGGTGGCGTTAGCCAACCCACCAAGGGCTTGTCTGCTTCCTCTCTTGGCCCATGAAGCCCTAGGGTCGTCACACCCCTCCCGGTGGTGCCCCGGCACCCTCCCGGCACTCTCGGTACACTACCGATGAGCCCAAAACCTTTCCGGTGACCAAAACAGGACTTCCTATATATCGATCTTTACCTCCGGACCATTCCGGAGATCCTCGTGACATCCAGGACCTCATCTGGGACTCCTAACAACATTCGGTCACCAACACCTATAACTCAACTATACCAAAACGTCATCGAACCTTAAGTGTGCAGACCCTACGGGTTCGAGAACCATGCAGACATGACTGAGACACTCTACGGTCAATATCCAATAGCGGGACCTGGATGCCCATATTGGATCCTACATATTCTACGAAGATCTTTATCCGAAGACACTATGTGATTCATCAAGCCAATACACAATACTCAAATCATCAGTGAAGTAAGAACATAACGATATCCGCTGTGTGCATCAACACTCATCGGACTGCATACATGAGAATGTAATATTTCCAATAAGTTACTTTCTTGTTCCATCTCACTGGAAAATGAGGTCTTCAGTCATCTTGCCAGTGTGGCATGATTTGCATGTCTCAAGTGATTCAAAATAAATTGAGTCCAATCGATCCATGTGCATGGAGTTTCTTCATGCGTTTACACCAATAGGCATGGTTCCCATGTCTCAAATGATTCAAAAATGAGTGAGTCCAAAGATCCATCAGTATGGAGCTTCTTCATGCATTTTATACCAATATGACTCAAGCGGCAGTGCCACAAGTAAGTGGTACCATCATTACTATATATCTTTTGGCATCAATATTATGAACATGTGTATAACTACGATCGAGATTCAGTAAACCATTGAAGGTATTTATTCAAGCAAATAGAATAACCATTATTCTCTTTAAATGAATAATCATATTTGAGTAAAAACGATCTAATCATGTTCATTCTCAAAGCAAACACCAAATAATATTTATTTAGGTTCAACATTAATCCCGATGGTAGAGGGAGCGAGTGATGTTTGATCACATCAACCTTGAAATTTCTTCCAACACACATCATCACCTCACTTTTAGCTAGTCTCCATTTATTCCATAGCTTTTATTTCGAGTTACTAATTCTTAGCAACTGAACCGGTATCTAATACCCCGGTGCTACTAGGAGTACTAGTAAAGTACACATCAATATCATGTATATCCAATATACTTTTGTCGACTTCGCCAGCCTTCTCATCTACCAAGTAACTAAGGTAGTTCCGTTCCAATGATTGTTCCCCTCATAATAGAAGCACTTAGTCTCGGGTTTGGGTTCAACCTTGGGTCTCTTCACTAGAGCAACAATTGGTTTGTCGTTTCATGAAGTATCCCTTCTTGCCCTTGCCCTTCTTGAAAGAAGTGGTTTTTCTAACCATCATCAATTGATGCTCCTTTTTTATTTCTACTTCCGGTGTCAAACATCGCGAATAGCTCAAGGATCATCATATCCATCCCTGATATGTTATAGTTCATCACGAAGCTCCAGTAGCTTGGTGGCAATGAGTTTGGAGAACCATCACTATCTCATCTGGAAGATTAACTCCCACTCGATTCAAGCGATTTTAGCACTCAGAAAATCTGAGCACATGCTCAACGATTGAGCTTTTCTCCCTTACTTTGTAGACAAAAAATCTTTTCAGAGGTCTCATACCTCTCAACAAGAGCACGAGCATGAAATCCCAACTTCATCTCTTGGAACATCTCATATGTTTCGTGACATTCAAAACGTCTCCGGCGCCTCAATTCTTAGTCGTTAAGCATTGCGCACTGAACTATCACGTAGTGATCAAAAACATCTATGTCAGATGTTTGCAACACCCACAGACGATGCTTGAGGTATAGCAGATTGAGCGGTGCATTAAGGACATGAGCCTTCTGCGTAGCAATGAGGACAATCCTTAGTTTACGGACCTAGTTCGCATAATTGCTACTATCAACTTTCAACTAAATTTTCTCTAGGAATGTATCTAAAACAGTAGAGCTACAGGGCAAGCTACAACATAATTTGCAAAGACCTTTTGACTATGTGCATGATAATGAGTTCAATTAATTATATTACTTAAGAACTCCAACTCAAATAGACATCCCTCTACTCATTCGAGTGGCGCATGATCCAAATCCACTAACTCAAGTCCGATCATCACGTGAGTTGAGTTTAGCTTCAATGGTGAACATCTCCATGTTGATCATTTCAACTATATGATTCATGCTCGACCTTTCGGTCTCTTGTGTTCTGAGGCCATGTCTGTACATGCTAGGCTTGTCAAGTTTAACATGAGTGTTCCGCGTGTGCAACTGTTTTGCACCCGTTGTATGTGAACGTTGAGTCTATCACACCCGATCATCACGTGGTGTCTCGAAACGACGAACTGTCACAGCAGTGCACGGTCAGGGAGAACACAATTTTATCTTGAAATTTTAGTGAGGGATCACCTTATAATTCTACCGTCGTCCTAAGCAAAATAAGGTGCATAAAAGTGTTGGGGAACGTCGCACGGGAAACAAAAAAATTCCTACGCACACGCAATACCTATCCATGGTGATGATCATCTACGTGAGGGGAGAGTGAATCTACATACCCTTGTAGATCGTTAAGCGGAAGTGTATATAACATGGTTAATGTAGTGGAACATCTTCGTGGTCCAAATCGCAACCCGTCCCGCGATCTCATCATGATCCGTCCCGCGATCCCATCACGATCCATCCCGATCTAGTGCCGAACGGACGGCACCTCCGCGTTCAGCACACGTACAGCTTGATGACGATCCCCGCCTTCTTGATCCAGCAAGAGGTGCGGAGAGGTAGAAGAGTTCTCCAGCACGGCGGCGTGGTGGTGGTGATGGTGAACTAATCTAGCAGGGCTTCGCCTAAGCACCGCCGAACTAGACTAGAGGAGAAACAGATCTAGAGAGAAGTAGAGGGAGCACGTGGCAATTAGGGTTAGCCCTCACCTCTAAAACCTCTAGTATATATAGGAGGGAGGGAGGGGAGGAGGAAGCCTCAAACCCTCAAGGTTTGGCCGAAATTGGAGGTGGAGGAGTCCTAATCCAATCCTACTAGGAGTAGGATTCCTCCTCTCCACTTGGAAACCCTTTCCACCTTTTTCACCTTTGGGTTTCTTTCCTTCCCACCTCCAATCCGCCTTGGGCTTTAGTGGAGGATTCTTCCAGCCCACTAAGGGCTGGTACACATCCTCCCACAGCCCATGAGACCCTTTGGGGTGGGTGGGCCCACCTGGTGGACCCCTGAAACCCATTCGTCACTCCCGATACACTGTGGGAAATGCCCGAAACTTTTCCGGAGTTCAAAACCCACTTTCCTATATATCAATCTTTATCTACGGACCATTCCGGAGCTCCTCATGATGTCCGGGGTCTCATCCGGCACTCCGAACAACTTTCAGTTACCAAACACACATAACTCAATGATGCCAAAACGTCACCGAACCTTAAGTGTGCAGACCCTGCGGGTTCGAGAACTATGCAGACATGACCTGAGATACTCCCCGGTCAATAAACAATAGCGGGAACTGGATGTCCATAGTGGCTCCTACATATTCTATGAATATGTCTATCGATTGAACCTCTATGTCAAGGATTAAGTTAATCACGTATGTCGTTCTCTTTGTCCTTCGGTATGTTACTTGCCCGAGATTCGATCGGCGGTATCTCCATACCTAGTTCGATGTCGTTGCCGACAAGTCTCTTTACTTGTTCCGTAATACAAGATCCCGTAACTAACTCCTTAGTCACATTGCTTGCAAGGCTTGTTGTGATGTTGTATTACCGAGTGGGTCCCGAGATACCTCTCCGTCACACGAGTGACAAATCCCAGTCTTGATCCATGCCAACCCAACAGACACCTTTAGAGATACCTGTAGAGCACCTTTATAGTCACCCAGTATGTTGCAACGTTTGATACACACAAGGTATTCCTCAAGTGTCCGGGAGTTGCATGATCTCATGGTCATAGGAACACATACATTGTCATGCAAAAAAATAGTAGCAATAAACTGACACGATCATATGCCACGTTTATAGTTTGGGTCTTGTCCATCACATCATTCTCCTAATGATGTGATCCCGTTATCAAGTGAAAAAACTTGCCTATGGCCAGGAAACCTTGACCATCTTTGATCAACGAGCTAGTCAACTAGAGGCTCACTAGGGACAATGTGTTGTCTATGTATCCACACATCTATTTGAGTTTCCAATCAATACAATTCTACCATGGATAATAAACGATTATCATGAACAAAGAAATATAATAATAACCAAATTATTATTGCCTCCAGGGCATATTTCCAACAGTCTCCCACTTGCACTAGAGTCAATAATCTAGTTCACATCACTGTGGGATTGTAATGAATCTAACACCCATACAGTTCTGGGGTTGGATCATGTCTTGCTTGTGAGAGAGGTTTTTAGTCAATGGATCTGAACCTTTCAGATTAGTGTGTGCTTTACAAATCTCCATGTCATCCTATAGATGCTGCTACTGCGCGCCATTTAGAAATATTCCAAATGACTACTCCACTATACGAATCCGGTTTACTACTCAGAGTTATTCAGATTAGTGTCAAAGCTTGCATCGACATAACCCTTTACAACGAACTCTTTAATCACCTCCATAGTTGAGAGAAATTCCTTAGACCACTAGTTACTAAGGATAACTTTGACCGTTGTTCAGTGATTCAATCATGGATCACTCTTTGTACCCATTTGACAAACTCATGGCAGGGCACACATCAGGTGCGGTACACAGCATGGCATACTCTAGAGCCTACGGCTAAAGCATAGGGGACGACCTTCATCCTTTCTCTTTCTTCTGCCATGGTCGGGCTTTGAGTCTTACTCAAATTCACACCTTACAACACAGCCAAGAACTTCTTCTTTGTTGATCTATTATGAACTCCTTCAAAAACTTGTCAAGGCATGCATTTCATTGTAAGTTCTATTAAGCATTTTGATCTATCTCTATAGATCTTGATGCTCAATGTTCAAGTAGCTCTATCCAGGTATTCCTTTGAAAAACTCCTTTCAAACATACCTTTATGCTTTCTAGAAATTCTACATTACTTCCGATCAACAATATGTCAACCACATATACTTATCAGAAATTCTATAGTGCTCCCACTCACTTCTTTGGAAATACAAGTTTCTCATATACCTTGTATAAACCCAAAAACTTTGATCGTCTCATCAAAGCATATATTCCAACTCCGAAATACTTGCACCAGTTCATGGAAGGATCGCTGGAGCTTGCATACTTGTTAGCATCCTTAGGATCGACAAAACCTTCTGGTTGTATCACATACAACCTTTCCTCAAGAAAACCGTCGAGGAAATCGAGAGAAACTTTCAGAAACATCTTTGTGACAAGTCGAGCTTTTCTTAATGGTGACTTTTCACCATCATCATGTGTCTTGATTTTAAAGATCCATCTGTACTTAATAGTCTTACGACCATTAAGTAGTTCTTCCAAAGTCTACACTTTGTTTTCATACATGGATCTTCTCTCGGATTTCATGGCCTACAACCATTTGCCGGAATCCGGGCCCACCAACGCTTCTCCATAGCTCGTAGGTTCATTGTTGTCCAACAACATGACCTCCAAGACAGGGTTACCATACCACTATGTCGCAGTATGTGACCTTGTCCACCTACGAGGTTTGTAGTAACTTCATCCGAAGTTTCATGATCACTATCATTAGCTTCCACTTTAATTGGTGTAGGCGCCACACGAACAACTTGATGCACCCTTCTACACACTGGTTGAAGTGACGATTCAATAAACTCATCAAGTTTTCACCATCCTCCCACTCAATTCCTCGAGAGAAACTTTTCCTCGAGAAAGGACCCATTTCTACAAACAAACACTTTGCTTCAGGATCTAAGATAGGAGATGTACCCAACTATTTTGGGTATCCTATGAAGATGCATTTATCCACTTTGGGTTCGAGATTATCATACCAAAACTTTTTCACATAAGCGTCGTAGCCCCAAACTTTTAAGAAACGACAGCTTAGGTTTCTCCAAACCATAGTTCATATGTTGTCATCTCAACGGAATTACGTGGTGCCCTATTTAAAGTGAATGCGGTTGTCTCTAATGCCTAACCCAAAATGATAGTGGTATTTCGATAAGAGACATCATAGTATGCGCTATATCCAATAGGGCGCGGCTATGACATTTCTACACATCATCACACTATGGTGCTCCAGGTGGCATGAGTTGCGAAATAATTTCCACATTGTCTTAACTGTGTACCAAACTCGCAACTCAAATATTCATCTCTACGATCATATCGTACACATTTTATCCTCTTGTCATGACAATCTTCACTCTGAAATAGCTTGAACTTTTCAATATTTCACACTTATGATTCATCAAGCAAATACTCTTGTATCTACTCAAATTGTTAGTGAAGTAAAAACATAACGATATCCACTGCGTGCCTCAGCACTCATTGGACTGCACACATCAAAATGTATTACTTCCAAAAAGTTACTTTCTTGTTCCATCTCACTTTAAAAACGAGGCCTTGAGTCATCTTGCGCATGTGGTATGATTTGCATGCCTCAAGTGATTCAAAATCAAGTGAGTCCAAACAATTCATCTGCATGGATTTTCTTCATGCGTTTATAACAATAGGCATGGTTTGCATGTCTCAAATGTTTCAAAAATGAGTGAGTGCAAAGATCCATCAGCATGGAGCTCCTTCATGCATTTATACCAATATAACTCAAGTGGCAGTGCCACAAGTAAGTGGCACTATCATTACTACTTTTTATATTTTGGTATCAATATTATGAACATGTGTACCACTATGATCGAGATTCAATAAACCATTGAAGGTATTTATTCAAGCAAATAGAATAACCATTATTCTCTTTAAATGAATAACTGTATTGCAATAAACATGATCTAATCATGTTCATGCTCAACGCAAACACCAAATGACAATTACTTAGGTTTAACACTAATCCCAATGGTATCGGCAGTGTGCGATGTTTGATCACATCAACCTTGGAAACACTTCCAACACATATCATCACCTCGCCTTTAGCTAGTCTCCGTTTATTCTGTAGCTTTTATTTCCAGTTACTAACACTTAGCAACCGAACCGGTATCCAATACCCTCGTTCTACTAGGAGTATTAGTAAAGTCCACACCAATATCAAGTAAATCCAATATACTTTTGTTGACTTTGCCAGCCTTCTCATCTACCAAGTATCTAGGGTAGTTCCTCTTCAGTGACTGTTCCCCTCATTACAGAAGCACTTAGTCTTAGGTTTGCGTTCAACCTTGGGTCTCTTCACTAGAGCAGCAACTAGTTTTCCATTTCATGAAGTATCCCTTCTTCCCCTTGCCCTTCTTGAAACTAGTGGTTTTACTAACCATCAACAATTGATGTTCCTTTTTGATTGCTACTTTCGCGGTGTCAAACATCGCGAATAGCTCAAGGATCATCATATCTATCCCTGACCTATTATAGTTCACCACAAAGCTCTAGTAGCTTGGTGGCAGTGACTTTGGAGAACCATCACTATCTCATCTGGAAGATTAACTCCCACTCGATTCAAGCGATTGTAGCACTCAGACAATCTGAGCACATGCTCAATGATTGAGCTTTTCTCGCATACTTTGAAGACAAAGAATCTTGTCGGAGGTCTCATAACTCTCAACAAGGGCACGAGTATGAAATCCCAATTTCATCTCTTGGAACATCTCATATGTTCCGTGACGTTCAAAACATCTTTGGCGCCTCAATTCTAAGCCGTTAAGCATTACACACTAAACTATCAGATAGTCATCAAAAACATCTATGTCAGATGTTCGCAACATCCACAGATGACGCTCGAGGTTCAGCACACCGAGCGGTGCATTAAGGACATAAGCATTATGCAAGGCAATAAGGGCAATCCTTACTTTACGAATCCAGTCCACATAATTGCTACTATCATCTTTCAACTAAATTTTCTCTAGGAACATATCAAAAACAGTAGAGCTACAACGCAAGCTACAACATAATTTGCAAATACCTTTTGACTATGTTCATGATAAGCGAGTTTAGCTAATCATATTACTAATAACTCCCTCTCAAATAGACATCCCTCTAGTTATTCGAGTGGCGCGTGATCCAAATCCACTAACTCAAGTCCGATCATCACGTGAGTTCAGTATAGTTTCAGTGGTGAACATCTCCATGTTGTGTTGGAAATATGCCCTAGAGGCAATAATAAATAGTTATTATTATATTTCCTGTTTAAAGATAATCGTTTATTATCCATGCTATTATTGTATTGAATGAAAACATAGATACATGTGTGGATACATAAACAAAACAATGTCCCTAGCATGCCTCTAGTTGGCTAGCCAGTTGATTAATGATAGTCAAGGTTTTATGACTATATGCAAGTGTTGTCACTTGATAACTAGATCACGTCATTAGGAGAATCATGTGATGGACTAGACCCAAACTATGAACGTAGCATATTGATCGTGTCGTTTTATTGCTATTGTTTTCTGCGTGTTAAGTATTTGTTCCTATGACAATGAGATCATATAACTCACTGGCACCGGTGGAATACCTTGTGTGCATCAAACGTTGCAACGTAACTGGGTGACTATAAAGGTGCTCTACAGGTATCTCCGAAGGTGTCCGTTGAGTTAGTATGGATCAAGACTGGGATTTTTCACCCCGTGTGACGGAGAGGTATCTCGGGGCCCACTCGGTAATACAACATCACACACAAGAGTTGCAAGCAATGTGACTAAGTGTAAGTCACGGGATCTTGTATTACGGAACGAGTAAAGAGACTTGCCGGTAACGAGATTGAAATAGGTATGTGGATACCGCCGATCAAATCTCGGGCAACTAACATACCGAAGGACAAAGGGAATGACATACAGGATTATATGAATCCTTGACACTTAGGTTCAACCCATAAGATCTAGGGAGAATATGTATGATCCAATATGGGCATCCAGGTCCCGCTATTGGATATTGACCGAGGAGTGCCTCGGGTCATGTCTGCATAGTTCTCGAACCCGCGGGGTTTGCACACTTAAGGTTCGATGATGTTTTAGTATAGTAGAGTTATATGTGTGGTTACCGAATGTTGTTTGGAGTCCCGGATGAGATCATGGAAGTCACGGGGGTTTCCAGAATGGTCCAGAAACGAAGATTGATATATAGGATGGTTTCATTTGGTCACTGGAAAGTTTCGGGCAATTCCGGCAGTGTACCGGGAGTGACGAATGGGTTTCGAGAGTTCACCGGGAGGGGCCAACCCACCCGGGAGTGAGCCCAAGGCCCTAGGGTGGCGTCAAAATTCCATAGTGGGCTAGTGGAGTCATCCCAAGAGGTCTATGGCACCACATAAAGAAAACACCAAAAGAAAAGAAAAAGGAAAAGGAAAGAGGGAGGTGGGAAGGAAGAGGAGGACTCCTCCTTCCCAAACCGAATTGGAGGAGGAGTCCTCCTCCTCCTGGCGGGCGGTGCACCTTGAGGGACTTGTCCCTCAAGGCTAGCCCCTCCCCCTCCCTTGTATATATAGTGGTGGTTTAGGGATTTTTGAGATACAACTTTGCCACGTGCAACTCTAGCCTATACCACATAAGTTTTACCTCTAGATCAGATTTCTGCGGAGCTCGGGCGGAGCCCTGTAGGAGTAGATCATCACCACCACCGGAGCATCGTCACGCTGCCGGAGAACTCATCTACTTCTCTGTATTTCTTGTTGGATCAAGAAGGCTGAGATCATCGTCGAGATGTACGTGTGCTCAATCCGGAGGTGTCGTCCGTTCGGCGCTAGATCGGAACGGATCGTGGGACAGATCGTGTGACGGTTCGAGGGACGTGAAGACGTTCCACTACATCAACCGCGTTTCTTAACGCTTCCTGTTGTGCAATCTACAAGGGTATGTAAATCTAATCTCCACTCGTAGATGGACATCACCATGATAGGTCTTCATGTGCGTAGGAATTTTTTTGTTTCCCATGCAACGTTCCCCAACAGTGGCATCATGATCTAGGTTCATGCGTATATGTTATCTCGAGTAGAACACAAAAGGTTTTTTGGACGGTGATATTCGATTTGGTGCCCTCCTTAGTCTTTTCTTGGTTCGGCGGTATTGTTGGATTGAAGTGGCCCGGACCGACATAACTCGTACGCTTACGAGAGACTGGTTTCATTGATTGACATTCAACCTCGTTGCGTAAAGATGACTGGCGGGTGATGGTTTCTTCAACTTTAGTTAAATTGGTTTTGACCGAGGCGGTCCTTGGAGAGGTTAAATAGCAATTTGCACATCTCCGTTGTGGTTTTTGCGTAAGTAAGATGCGATCGTACTAGATACCCATAACAGCCACGTAAAACATGCAATAACAAATTAGAGGACGTCTAACTTGTTTTTGCAGCGTATGCTTGTGATATGATATAGCCAATGACGTGATGTGATATATTGGATGTATGAGATGATCCTGTTGTAATTGTTAATATCGACTTGCACGTCGATGCTACGGCAACCGGCAGGATCCATAGGGTTGTCTTTAAACTAACGTTTGTGTTTGTAGATGCGTTTACTATATTGCTAGGTCGTAGCTTTAGTAGTAATAGCATAGATAGCACGACAACCTCGATGGCGACACGTTGATGGAGATCATGATGATGGAGATCGTGGTATGGCGTCGGTGACAAGAAGATCATGCCGGTGCTTGAGTGATGGAGATCAAGAAGCACAAAATGATGGCCATATCATGTCACTTATGAATTGCATGTGATGTTAATCCTTTTATGCACCTTATTTGGCTTAGAACGACGGTAGCATTATAAGGTGATCTCTCACTAAAATTTTAAGACAAAATTGTGTTCTCCCCGACTGTGCATCGTTGCGACAGTTCGTCGTTTCGAGACACCACGTGATGATCGGATGTGATAGACTCAACGTTCACATACAACGGGTGCAAAACAGTTGCACGCGCAGAACACTCGGGTTAAACTTGACGAGCCTAGCATGTGCAGACATGGCCTTAGAACACATGAGACCGAAAGGTCGAGCTTGAATCGTATAGTTGATATGATTAGCATAGCGATGCTTACCACTGAAACTATTCTCAACTCACGTGATGATCGGACTTGAGTTAGTGAATTTGGATCATGTACCACTCAAATGACTAGAGAGATGTACTTTTTGAGTGGGAGTTTAGCAAGTAATATGATTAGTTAAACTCTAATTATCTTGAACATAGTCTAAGTACACTTTGAAATATTTGTGTTGTAGATCAATGGCTCACGCGACAGTCACCTTGAATTTTAATACGTTCCTAGAGACAGCTAAGTTGAAAGATGATGGAAGCAACTTTGTAGACTGAGCTCGTAATCTTAAGTTGCTCCTGCAAGCTGGGAAGAAGGATTATGTCCTTAATGCTGCGCTAGGAGATGAACCACCCACTACGGCTGAACAAGATGTTAAGAACGCTTGGTTAACACGTAAGGAGGACTACTCGGTAGTTCAATGTACAGTCTTGTATGGCTTAGAGTCAGGACTTCAACGTCGCTTTGAGGGTCATGGAGCATATGAGATGTTCCAAGAGATGAAGTTAATCTTTCAGAAGAACGCTCGGATCTAGAGGTATGAGACCTCCGATAAATTTTATGCTTGCAAGATGGAGGAGAATTCGTCTGTCAGTGAACATGTGCTCAAAATGTCTGGGTACTCAAACCATCTAGCTGAGCTGGGGATTGAACTCCCGCATGAGGCTATCACTGATAGAATTCTTCAGTCACTGCCGCCAAGCTACAAGAGCTTTGTGTTGAACTATAATATGCAAGGGATGAACAAGTCACCCGACAAGTTATTGGCGATGATGAAAGTCACAGAGTCAGAACTCTGGAAAGAGCATCAAGTGTTGATGGTCAATAAGACCACTAGTTTCAAGAGAAACGACAAAGGCAAGAAGGGTAACTCCAAGAAGAGCGGCAAGCTTGTTGCCAATCCGACGAAGAAACCTAAGGCTGGACCTAAGCCTGAAACAGAGTTTTATTATTGCAAGGGACTGGGTCACTCGAAGCGCAACTGCCCCAAGTATTTGGCTGATAAGAAGGCGCCCAAGGAAAAATCAGGTATATTTGATATACATGTTATTGATGTTTACTTAACCAACTCTCGTAGTAGTGCCTGGGTATTTGATACCGGTTCTGTTGCTCATATTTGCAACTCGAAACAAGAACTGCGGAATAAACGAAGGCTGGCGAAAGATGAAGTGACGATGCGCGTGGGAAATGGTTCCAAGGTTGATGCAATCGCAGTAGGCACAGTTTCACTTCAGTTACCATCAAGATTAGTTATGAACTTAAATAATTGTTATTTAGTGCCTGAATTAAGCATGAACATTATATCTGGATCTTGTTTATTGCGAGACGGTTACTCGTTTAAGTCAGAGAATAATGGTTGTTCTATTTCTATGAGTAATATCTTTTATGGTCATCCACCCAATGTGAGAGGATTGTTCATATTGAATCTTGATAGTGATGATACACATATACATAACATTGAGACCAAAAGACTTAGAGTTGACAATGATAGTGCCATGTTTTTGTGGCACTGCTGCTTAGTTTATATCGGTGTAAAGCGCATGAAGAAACTCCATTTCGATGGACTTTTGGAGTCACTTGACTTTGATTCACTTGACACGTGCGAACCATGCCTCATGGGCAAGATGACTAAGACTTCATTCTCCGGAACAATGGAGCGTGCAAGTGACTTCTTGGAAATCATACATACCGATGTGTGTGGTCCGATGAGTGTGGAGGCATGCGGCGGATATCGTTATTTTCTCACCTTCACTGACGATTTGAGTAGATATGGTTATGTCTACTTGACGAAGCACAAGTCTGAAACGTTTGAGAAGTTCAAGCAATTTCAGAGTGAAGTTGAAAATCATCATAACAAGAAGATCAAGTTCCTACGATCTAATCGTGGGGGTGAATATCTGAGTTTCTAGTTTGGTGATCACTTGAGATAATGTGGAATTGTTTCACAGTTAACACCACCTGGAACACCACAGTGTAATGGTGTGTCCGAACATCGTAATCGTACTTTATTAGAAATGGTGCGATCTATGATGTCTCTTACCGATTTGCCGTTATCGTTTTGGGGTTATGCATTAGAGACAGTTGCATTCACTTTAAATAGGGGACCATCAAAATCCGTTGAGACGACACCATACAAACTGTGGTATGGCAAAAGACTGAATTGTCATTTCTTCAAGTTTGGGGATGTGACGCTGATGTCAAAAAGCTTCAGCCTGAAAAGCTGGAACCCAAAGCAGAAAAGTGTGTCTTCATAGGTTACCCAAAGGAGACAGTTGGGTACACCTTCTATCTCAAATCCGAGGGCAAAGTGTTTGTTGCTAAAAACGAAGCTTTTCTTGAGAAGGAGTTTCTCTCAAAAGAATTGAGTGGGAGGAAGATAGAACTTGATGAGGTTTTTGAACCTCTAATCCCTCTAGATGGTGGCGCAGGGCAAGGGGAAACCCCTCTCATTGCGACGCCGGTTGAGGAGGAAGTAGATAATGATGATCATGAAACTTCAGATCAAGTTTCTATCGGACCTCGCAAGTCGACAAGATCACGTACTGCTCCCGAGTGGTACGGTAATCCTATCTTATCAATTATGTTGTTAGACAACAATGAACCTGCGAATTATGAAGAAGCAATGGTGGGCCCGGATTCGAACAAATGGCTAGAGGCCATGAAGTCCGAGATAGGATCTATGTACGAAAAAAGTGTGGACTTTGGAAGTACTACCTGAAGGCCGCAAGGCTATTCAGAACAAATGGATCTTTAAGAAGCAGACGGACACAGAAGGTAATGTGACCGTTTATAAAGCTCGACTTGTGGCAAAAGGTTTTTCACAAGTTGAAGGAGTTGACTATGATGAGACATTCCCACCGGTAGCGATGCTTAAGTCCGTCTGAATCATGTTAGCAACAACTTCATTTTTTATTATGAAATATGGCAGATGGATGTCAAAACGGCGTTCCTTAATGGTTTTCTTAAGGAAGAGTTGTGTATGATGCAACCCGGAGGTTTTATGGATCCAAAGAATGCTAACAAAGTGTGCAAGCTCCAATGATCCATTTATGGACTGGTGCAAGCATCTCGGAGTCGGAATAAGCGCTTTTATTAGGTGATCAAAGCATTTGGGTTTATACAAGTGGTTGGAGAATCTTGTATTTACAAGAAAGTGAGTGGGAGCTCTATGGCGTTTCTAATATTATATGTGGATGATATATTGCTGATTGGAAACAACATGGAGTTTTTGGAGAGCGTAAAGGATTACTTGAATAAAAGTTTCTCTATGAAGGACCTAGGAGAAGTTACTTACATTCTAGGCATTAAGATCTATAGGGATAGATGGAGACGCCTGATAGGACTTTCACAAAGCACATACCTTCATAAAGTTTTGAAGAAGTTCAAAATGGATCGGTCCAAGAAAGGGTTCTTGCCAGTATTACAAGGTATGAAATTGAGTAAGACTCGGTGCCCAGCAACTGCGGAAGATAGAGAACAAATGAATTCCGTCCCCTATGGTTCAGCCATAGGTTTTATCATGTATGCAATGTTGTGCACTAGACCAGACGTCAGCTTGGCCATAAGTATGGCAAGTAGGTTTCAGAGTAATCCAGAAGTGGATCACTGGACGGTGGTCAAGAATATTCTGAATTACCTGAAAAGGACTAAGGAAATGTTTCTCGTTTATGGAGGTGACCAAGAGCTAGTCGTAAAGGGTTACGTTGATGCAAGCTTCGACACCGATCCGGATGACTCTAAGTCGCAAACCGAATACGTATTTATTCTTAATGGGGGTGCAGTAAGCTGGTGCAGTTCCAAGCAAAGCGTCGTAGCAGATTCTACATGTGAAGCGGAGTACATGGCTGCCTCGGAGGTAGCAAAGGAGGGTGTCTGGATGAAGCAGTTCATGACTGATCTTGGAGTTGTGCCGAGCGCACTAAATCCAATAACTCTATTCTGTGACAACACTAGTGTCATTGCTCTAGCAAAGGAACCAAGGTTTCACAAGAAGACCAGACACATCAAACGACGCTTCAACCTCATCCGCGACTACGTCGAAGGAGAGGACGTGAATATTTGCAAAGTGCACATGGATCTGAATGTAGCAGACCCGCTGACTAAACCTCTTCCACGGGCAAAACATGATCAACACCAGAACTATATGGGTGTTAGATTTCTTACAATGTAAATTGCATGGCGATGTGAGGACTAGATTATTGACTCTAGTGCAAGTGGGAGACTGTTGGAAATATGCCCTAGAGGAAATGATAAATAGTTATTATTATATTTCCTGTTTAAAGATAATCGTTTATTATCCATGCTATAATTTTATTGAATGAAAACATAGATACATGTGTGGATACATAGACAAAACAATGTCCCTAGCATGCCTCTAGTTGGCTAGCCAGTTGATCAATGATAGTCAAGGCCTTCTGACTATATGCAAGTGTTGTCACTTGATAACTAGATCACATCATTAGGAGAATCATGTGATGGACTAGACCCAAACTATGAACGTAGCATATTGAGATGTCTATGATGGGTGAGTTGAAGTTCTTCCTCTAGTTCGAGATTAAACAAGGCTTAGAAGGGACCTTCATCAAACAAGCCAAGTACACTCAAGACATGCTCAAGAGGTTCGAGCTAGAGGATGTCAAGCCGGTCAAGTTTCCCATGCCAACAAGATGCAAGCTTGACAGTGATCCCAATGGTAAAGCAGTGGATCAAAAGGTATATCGCTCCATGATTGGATCCCTTCTTTACCTTTGTGCATCTAGACCGGATATCATGTTGAGTGTAGGGATTTGTGCACGGTTTCAATCTGCACCAAAAGAAAGCCATTTTATGGCTGTTAAGCGAATCTTTCGATATTTGGTTCATACCCCAAACTTTGGTCTATGGTATCCCAAAGGAGCAAACTTCAACCTAGTGGGCTATTCTGACTCAGATTGGCAGGAGACTGTGTGGAGAGGAAGTCAACTTCTGGAGGATGCCAATTCCTTGGTCGTTCACTCGTAAGTTGGTCTTCAAAGAAGTAGAATTGTGTCTCACTATCTTCCACCGAAGCTGAGTATGTGGCAGCTGCAAGTTGTTGTGCACAGTTGCTATGGATGAGGCAAACTTTAAAGGATTACGGTGTCACTTGTGACAAAGTGCCTCTTCTATGTGACAATCAAAGTGCTATCAAGATTTCCCACAATCCGGTGCAACATAGCAAGACCAAGCATATTGATATTCGCCATCACTTCATTCGTGAACATATCAAGCAAGGTGATATTGAGGTTCACTTTATCAACACTGACGAGCAACTTGCAGATATTTTCACTAAGCCCCTAGATGAAGCAAGGTTCCGGGAGTTAAGGCATGAGCTAAATATCATTGATTCAAGTAATGTGGATTGAAACTAGGCACTTTGCACCTCACTCTGCATTACATCTTGTTCTAGGTGTAGGCACGGACATAGGGGGAGTGTTGTTTTCTCAATGAACTTTCCCTCCCCCCATTATGCATAAATCGATCAAGTCTTTCACTTTGGCCATTATTAAATGGCACTTGTGCTTCAAAGACAAGCGTTGGTCATGAACCCAAGGATAATTCTTCGCAGTGTCATACCTTTGTCTCAAACATAGGTGGCTTCGGCCACCGCCCCCACCTTTCTCTCGTGTTGAAGAAAGGATACAAAATGACTAGTTAGTATATCTTGTTGGTGTTACCTTTGCTGTTACACTGACTAGTCGGTGCCCAAATAATTTCCACGAAGTCCTATGTCTCGTTGTGCCTTGTTGAGCGGTACTACCGCCAGGGGTAGCGGTACTACCGCCAGGATCCCAGCGGTACCACCACCAGAGGTAGCAGTACTATCGCCACGACCCCAACGGTACTACCGTCAGGGGTAGCGGTAGGACCCCAGCCTATCGAGGCTTGACTAGGGCTTTTTCGGGCTGTCTCAAGGGGGAGCGGTGATATGTCTCCAACGTATCTATAATTTTTGATGGTTTCATGCTATTAGCTT
The DNA here is from genome assembly GCF_904849725.1 of Hordeum vulgare subsp. vulgare. Lineage (NCBI taxonomy): Eukaryota > Viridiplantae > Streptophyta > Magnoliopsida > Poales > Poaceae > Hordeum > Hordeum vulgare. The sequence continues at coordinate 345,214,304 of NC_058522.1, read as the reverse complement.
GTCAAACTTGGGATGTTTTGCATGCCTTTTATTTATTTTCTGGGACTAACTTATTAACTCAGTGCCAAGTGCCAGTTCCTGTTTTTTCCATGTTTTTGACCCCTTTCAGAGGAGATTTTGAAACGGAGTCCAAACGGAAGAAAATCCTCGAAAAGATTTTTTTCTGGAACAGAAGAAGATCGGAGAGCTTGGGGGCCAAGCCAGAAGAGCCCCAGGGGGCCCACAATCCCCCATCCCGCAGCTAGGGGGCCGCGCCATGCAGGCTTGTGGGCCCCCTGGAGGTCCCCTGACCTAGATCTTGCGCCTATAAATTCCCAAATATTCCCAAAAAATTAGGGGAGCATCGTAATCACTTTTCCGCTGCCGCAAGCTTCTATCTACGCAAGTTCCGTCTGGGGCACGTCCTGGTGCCCTGCCAGAGGGGGATTTGGACACGGAAGGCTTCTCCATCAACACCATGACCCCTCCGATGATGCATGAGTAGTTCACCATAGACCTACGGGTCCATAGCTAGTAGCTAGATGGCTTCTTCTCTCTCTTGGATCTTCAATACAAAGTTCTCCATGATTTTCATGGAGATCTATCCGATGTAATCTGGTTTTGCGGTGTGTTTGTCAAGATCCAATGAATTGTGGATTTATGATCAGATTATCTATGAATCTTATTTAAGTTTCTTCTGATCTCTCTTATGCATGATTTCATATCCTTATAATTCTCTTCGAGTTGTGGGTTTTTTTTGGCCAACTAGATCTATGATTCTTCTAATGGGAGAACTGCTTGGTTTTGGGTTCATACCGTGCAGTGACCTCACCCAGTGACAGAAGGGGTAGCGAGGCACATATCGTGTTGTTGCCATCAAGGGTAAAAAGATGGGATTTTCATCATTGGTTTGAGATTATCCCTCTACATCATGTCATCTTGCTTAAAGCGTTACTCTGTTCGTCATGAACTCAATACACTATATGCATGCTGGATAGCGGTCGATGTGTGGAGTAACAGTAGTAGATGCAGAAAGTATCAGTCTAGTTGTCTCGGACGTGATGCCTATATGCTAGATCATTGCCTTAGATATCGTCATGACTTTGCGCGGTTTTATCAATTGCTCGACAGTAATTTGTTCACCCACCGTGATATTTGCTATTTTGAGAGAAGCCTCTAGTGAACACTATTGCCCCCACGGTCTACTCCACACCATATTTTCAGCCTTACACTTTTCACTTCGTTGCACTTTCCGCCTTCATATCTCACTTTTGCAAACAATCTTGAAGGTATTGACAACCCCTTTGAAGTGTTGGGTGCAAGCTTGTTTGCGTTTGCGCAGGTACTTTGGACTTGACGAGGCCCTCCTTTTGGTTCGATACATTGGTTCTCAAAATGAGGGAAATACTTACTGCTCCTGTGCTGCATCACCCTTTCCTCTTCAAGGGAAAAACCAACGCAAACCAGAGAAGTAACAAGAAGAATTCCTACTCACCAGGGAAGGACTTATGTTGTCGTAGCAGAAGAATTTCAGGCGCCGTTGCCGGGGAGGAAGATCAAGTCAAGAACTCATCCAAGTAGGTGTCACAAACTCATCTCTTGCATTTACTTTGTTTGCGAGTTGCCTCTCGTTTTCCTCTCCCCCACTTCACCAATTTGCCTTTTTCGTTCGCCTTTTCGTTCGCCTTTTTCGTTCGCCCTTTTTCTCACCCGCTTCTTGTTTGCTCATGTGCTTGCTTGCTTGCTGAAGTCACCATGAACGAAAACACCAAGCTTTGTGACTTCTCGAATGCTAATAATAATGATTTTATTAGTACTCCGATTGCTCCCGCCACTAGTGCGGAGTCACACAAAATCAATGCCGCTTTGCTGAATCTTGTTATGAAAGAGCAATTCTCTGGTCTTCCTAGTGAAGATGTCACATCCCATCTCAATACCTTCATTGAGCTTTGCGATATGCAAAAGAAAAGAGATGTGGATAATGACGTGATTAAATTGAAGCTTTTTCCTTTCTCGTTGCGAGATCGCGCAAAAACTTGGTTTTCTTCTTTGCCCAAAAATAGTAACGATTCTTGGGATAAGTGCAAAGATGCTTATATATCCAAGTATTTTTTCCGCCGGCTAAGTTCATCTCTCTCCGTAATGATATCATTAATTTCAAGCAACCTGATCATGAGCATGTTGCACAAGCTTGGGAGAGAATGAAATTAATGATTAGAAATTGTCCCGCTCATGGCTTGAGCATTTGGATGATTATTCAAATCTTTTACGCTGGCTTGAATTTCGCTTATAGAAATATCTTGGACTCCGCCTCAGGTGGAACGTTCATGGAAATCACGTTAGGAGAAGCCACAAAGCTCTTAGACAACATCATGACGAACTACTCTCAGTGGCACACTGAAAGGTCACCTACTAGTAAGAAGGTACACGCTATAGAAGAAATTAACTCGTTGAGTGCTAAGATGGATGAGTTAATGAATTTGGTTGCTAGTAGAAGTGCTCCTTTGGATCCTAATGATTTGCCTTTGTCTTCTTTGATTGAGAGTAGCAACGCTAGCTTGGACGTAAATTTTGTTGGTAGGAATAATTTTGGCAACAACAACGCTTTTAGGGGAAACTATGTTCCTAGGCCTTTTCCTAGTAACTCCTAACTTTGGCAACTCCTACAACAATACCCATGGGAATTACAACAGATTACCCTCTGATCTAGAGAGTAATATCAAAGAGTTCATCAACTCTCAAAAGATTTTCAATGCGTCCATAGAGGAAAAACTACTCAAAATTGACGATTTGGCTAAGAACGTTGATAGGATTTCTTGTGATGTTGATGCTTTTAAAGTTAGATGTGCTCCTCCCGAAATCAACATGGATGAAACTTTGAAAGATATGCATGTTTTCATGATTGAGAGCCAAGAAAGAACCGCCCAAATTCGTGCTAGACATGAATGGCTTAAAAAGGCGTGTTCTCGTGATGAGAATCACGAAGATCTTAAAGTGCTTGGTGTGACTCCCATTGAATCTTTGTTTTCTTGTGTCAAACCTAATGATTATGGGGCTGGATATGAATCCACTTTGGTTGAAAAGCGCCCCAATGATTCGGAGTCCATCTATCTTGATGCAAAAAGCGTTAAAAGTGGAGTAGAAGACGTTAAAACTTTGAGTAGTAATGAAATTACTACCATGGATTTCAAGGAATTCAATTATGATAGTAGCTCCTTGATTGAATGCATTTCTTTGATGCAATCCATGTTAAACTCTCCGCACACTTATAACCAAAACAAAGCCTTTACCGATCATATCGTCGAAGCTATGATAAAAGCTCTCGAAGAGAAACTTGAATTGGAAGTCTCTATCCCTAGAAAGCTTCATGATGAGTGGGAACCTACCATCAAAATCAAAATCAAAAACTATGAGTGCAATGCTTTGTGTGATTTGGGTGCTAATGTTTCTGCGATTCCAAAGTCTTTATGTGATATTCTGGGTTTTAATGAGATTGAAGAGTGTTCTCTTAATTTGCATCTTGTTGATTCTACTATCAAGAAACCCATGGGAAGGATCAATGATGTTCTTATTGCAAATAGGAACTATGTACCCCTGGATTTCATTGTGCTTGACTTTGGTTGCAATCCTACTTGCCCTATTATTCTTGGTAGACCTTTCCTAAGGAGTATCGGTGCTACCATCGATATGAAGGAAGGGAATATTAGATTTCAGTTTCCTCTAAGGAAGGGCATGGAACACTTTCCTAGAAATAAAATAAGATTGCCTTATGAATCCATGATGAGGGCTACTTATGGTTTGAGCACCAAATACGACGATACGTAATTCTATCGCTACTATTTCTAGCTAAGGGCGTTAAACAATAGCGCTTGTTGGGAGGCAACCCAATGAATTTACCTTTTTTCTTTCTGTTTTATTGCGTCCACACTTTCACAATTCTGTTGTGATTGTGTGTTTTTTGTGTTTTTTTGTGTTTGAGACAAGCAAAACCTTTATGAGTGGTCTTGGTAATGGTTGTTTGATCTTGCTGGAAAAAGACAGAAACTCTTCGCTCACGAGATGATTTTTCATTTTTATTCAGAAAGAGCTTTTGAGTTGATTCTTTCTTATACTGATTGATATCCTTTTTCCCCAGACCGTTGTAATGTTTCAGATTTTTTGAGGTATCATAAGTATACGAAGTATACAGATTGCTACACACTGGTGTGTTTTTGATAGATTCTGTTTTTTATTGAGTTGGTTGCTTGTTTTGATGAAACTATGGTTAGTATCGGGGGGTACTAGCCATGGAAAAGTGAGAATACAGTAGCCCATCATCAATATGGATGGAATTCAAGTTTGCTACAGTACCAAAAGAAGTGGTAGTTTGTTTTCTTGTATTAATGTTATCACAAGTTTCTGTTTAAGTTTTGTGTTGTGAAGTTTTCAAGTTGTGGGTGATGTTCTCATGGACAAAGAGATAAGGAGTGGAAAGAGATCAAGCTTGGGGATGCCCAAGGCCCCCCAAGCCAAATTCAAGGACACCAAAAAGCCTAAGCTTGGGGATGTCCCAGGAAGGCATCCCCTCTTTCGTCTTCAATCCATCGGTAACATTACTTGGAGGTATATTTTTATTCACCACATGATATGTGTTTTTCTTGGAGCGTCTTGTATCATAGGAGTCTTTTCCTTTTTTTGTCACAATCATCCTTTCTGCACACCTTATTGAGAGAGAGAGACATGCACTCATCGTGATTTTGCTAGAATGCTCATTGTGCTTCACTTATATCTTTTGAGCTAGATACTTTTGCTCTAGTGCTTCACTTATATCTTTTGAGCTTGATACTTTTGCTCTTGTGCTTCACTTATATCTTTAGAGCACGACGGTGCGTGATTTGGTAGTTGGCTTATGCTATGAAAGAAGTCCCATGTGCTAGGTACCCAAAGAGGATGCCAAAACCTCCATCTTCATGTGCATTGAGTAGAAAGAGAAGTTTCGATTCGTCTCAACTAGTTTTGAGACACGGATTCGGTAATATCAAGAGTTATGTTAGTAGGGTGTTGTGAATCTAGAAATACTTGTGTTGAAGTTATTGATTCCCGTAGCATGCACGTATGGTGAACCGCTATGTTATGAAGTTGGAGCATAATTGATCTATTGATTGTCATCCTTTGTGTTGAGGTCGGGATCGCGCGATGGTTTACACCTACCAACCCTTCCCCTCGGAGTATGTGTTTAGCACTTTGTTTCGAACACTAATAAAAACTTTTGCAACAAGTATGTGAGTTCTTTATGACTAATGTGATCCCATGGTATAGATGGACTTTCACCTTCCACCATTGCTAGCCTCTCTAGCGCCGCGCAATTCTCACCGGTGCACAAACCCACCAAATTCATTCCTCAAAACAGCCACCATACCTACCTACTATGGCATTTTCATAGCCATTCTGAGATATATTGCCATGCAACTACCACCGTTCCATCTAATGACTTGTGTCGTCACTTTCATATTGCCATTGCGTGATCATACTAGATCGTTGCACATCCCGGTACACTGCCGGAGGCATTTCCTATGGAGTCATCATCATTGTGATTTTTGAGCTTTGAGTAACTAAAAGTGTGATGATCATCATTATTAGAGCATTGTCCCATGTGAGGAAATAAAAAAAGAGGCCAAAGAGCCCAAAAACAAAAAAAAAGAGAAAAGAAAAAAAGTGGCCTAAGAGCCCAAATAAAAAAACAGAAATGAGAGAAAAAGAGAGAAGGACAATGCTACTATCTTTTTCCACACTTGTGCTTCATAATAGCACCATGTTCTTCATGATTGAGAGCTTCTTGCTTTTTCACTACCATATGCTAGTGGGAATCTTCGTTTTATAACTTGGCTTGTATATTCCAATGATGGGATTCCTCAAAATTTCCCTACGTCTTCGTGAGCAAGCAAGTTGGATGCACACCCACTAGTTTTCCCTTGAGCTTTCACATACTTATAGCTCTAGTGCATCCCTTGTATGGCAATTCCTACTCATTCACGTTGATATCTATTAATGGGCATCTCCATAGCCTATTGATACACCGAGTCAATGTGACCATCTCCTCCTTTTTGTCTCACAACCACCACCACACTCTATTCCACCTATAGTGCTATATCCATGGCTCGCGCTCATGTATTGTGTGATAGTTATAAAAAGTTTGAGAAAGTAAGAGTACGAAAACAATTACTTGGCCAATTCCGGGGTTGTGCATGATTTAAATTAGTTGTGTGAGGATGATGGAGCATAGCCAGACTATATGATTTTGTAGCGATAACTTTCTTTGGCCTTGTTATTTTGAAAGCTCATGCTTCCTTTGCTAGTTTGCTTGAAGTATTACTGTTTTCATGTCAATAGAAGACTATTGTTTCAAATCGTACGGATCTGAATATTCAAGCCACATGAAAGAAGTTACAAAGGACAACTATGCTAGGTAGCATTCCACATCAAAAATTCATTCTTTATCAGTTCCCTACTCGAGGACGAGCAGGAGTTAAGCCTGGGGATGCTTGATACGTCTCCAACGTATCTATAATTTTTTACGGTTTCATGCTATTATCTTGTCAAACTTGGGATGTTTTGCATGCCTTTTATTTATTTTCTGGGACTAACTTATTAACTCAGTGCCAAGTGCCAGTTCCTGTTTTTTCCATGTTTTTGACCCCTTTCAGAGGAGATTTTGAAACGGAGTCCGAACGGAAGAAATACCCGAAAAGATTTTTTCTGGAACGGAAGAAGATCGGAGAGCTTGGGGGCCAAGCCAGAAGAGCCCCAGGGGCCCCACAAGCCCCCACCCCACGGCCAGGGGGCGCGCCATGTAGGCTTGTGGGCCCCCTGGAGGTCCCCTGACCTAGATCTTGCGCCTATAAATTCCCAAATATTCCCAAAAAAATCAGGGAGCATCGTAATCACTTTTCCGCCGCCGCAAGCTTCTATCTCCGCAAGATCCCATCTGGGGCACGTCCTGGTGCCCTGCTGGAGGGGGGATTTGGACATGGAAGGCTTCTCCATCAACACCATGACCTCTCCGATGATGCGTGAGTAGTTCACTATAGACCTACGGGTCCATAGCTAGTAGCTAGATGGATTCTTCTCTCTCTTGGATCTTCAATACAAAGTTCTCCATGATCTTCATGGAGATCTATCCAATGTAATCTTCTTTTGCGGTGTGTTTGTCGTGATCCGATGAATTGTGGATTTATGATCAGATTATCTATGAATCTTATTTGAGTTTCTTTTGATCTCTCTTATGCATGATTTCATACCCTTGTAATTCTCTTCGAGTTGTGGATTTTGTTTGGCCAACTAGATCTATGATTCTTGCAATGGGAGAAGTGCTTGGTTTTGGATTCATACCGTGCGGTGACCTCACCCAGTGACAGAAAGGGTAGCGACGCACGTATCGTGTTGTTGCCATCAAGTGTTAAAAGATGGGGTTTTCATCATTGGTTTGAGATTATCCCTCTACATCATGTCATCTTGCTTAAAGCGTTACTCTGTTCGTCATGAACTCAATACACTAGATGCATGCTGGATAGCGGTCGATGTGTCGAGTAATAGTAGTAGATGCAGAAAGTATCGGTCTACTTGTCTCGGACGTGATGCCTATATGTATGATCGTTTCCTTAGATATCGTCATGACTTTGTGCGGTTCTATCAATTGCTCGACAGTAATTTGTTCACCCACCGTGATATTTGCTATTTTGAGAGAAGCCTCTAGTGAACACTATGGCCCCCAGGGTCTACTCCACACCATATTTTCAGCCTTATACTTTTCACTTTGTTGCACTTTCCGCCTCAGATCTCACTTTTGCAAACAATCTTGAAGGGATTGACAACCCCTTTGAAGTGTTGGGTGCAAGCTTGTTTGTGTTTGCGCAGGTACTTTGGACTTGACGAGGCCCTCCTTTTGGTTTGATACCTTGGTTCTCAAACTGAGGGAAATACTTACTGCTCCTGTGCTACATCACCCTTTCCTCGTCAAGGGAAAAACCGACACAAACCAGAGAAGTAACAAGAAGAATTCCTACGCGCCAGGGAAGGACTTTTGTTGCCGTAGCAAGCGGTACTACCGCCAGGACGTCGGTACTACCTCTAGGACCTCAGTGGTACTACCGCCAGGGGGAGCGGTACTACCGCCAGGGTAGCTTTACTACCGCTATGACCCAGCGGTACTACCGCTGGGCCCGTACCCCTTGGACTATATAAAGGAGGGGGAGCCAGTTTTTCTTCCGCTGCTTCTTCTTCCTCGTGGCTCTCTCTCCCTCTTCTCCGAACTCCCCCCGTTTAGATCTTTCTCTGCGGAGCCCCTCCTCTCCTTTCATTTGGAGGGTTTTCTCCCCTCCTCCTTCCTTCGTCAAGTGCCATGGACCCCTCTAAAGCTCCTCCCTTTCTTCTCTTGGTTGGTGTGTTTGGTTCTAGGGTTAGAAGCTTGTTGATTTGGATCCATGGATATGATTTGTGCTTAGTTTTTGGATGGAACGAGGGAGATATCTTAGGGTATTTTATGTCTAGTGTTCTTCATTGCAAATATTTTGACATGCCCTAGTTTCCATGTTTTAGATCTAGTAGTTCTTATCATACATCTCATGGATTTGATCTAAAACTTGGATCCCATTCACTAGGCTTGTCTCCATCTAGATGATCTCGAGTTCCACACGTGTTAGGGCTATGGTGATTCTTGTAATGAGTTTATTTATTAGTCGTGGATCTCTTGAAACGAATCTAGTAGTTTTTGTGGATTCAAATATTTCCAGATCTGAAAGTCAACCCCCTAGTGGTACTACCGCCAGGAACCCGAGCGGTACTACCGTCAGGGGAGTGGTACTACCGCCAGGGCCCTAGCGGTACTACCGGCAGGAGGGTATTTTTTATTTTTTTTATTTTGATTTCTCTTGGCAATATGTGTTTCTTCTTATGATTTTCGAACATTTCCATGACTCCTTTTGTCGCTCTTTTTGGTATGTGTGTGTTGTGTGTCACAGATGGTCCTCGTCGCTCGAATCCTGCACATAACACCCAACCTAAACAGTATCGCACTCCAGAGGCTCCAGAAGGTTCCGCCACTTCCAGTCTGAATCCTAAGAAGAGGTCCTTCAAGAAGACTGCTACCAAGGCCAAAGGGGTCAACGTTCGCACTATGGCCCCTAAGGATTTTCTGGCACTCCGCACCCATGATCCCTATGTTGATGACAAGGCTCAGCTCAAGAACGTCGATCATGTTTGGTCACCGGAACAGGCAATGATCTATCGTGACATCATCAGGCCCTTCAAGAAGATATTTGTCCCAGTGCAGTGGATCGACCTCGCTCTCTTTTGGCGGAATCCGGAATACTTTGGCGAGGATCTCTCCTTGATTGAAAAGCTTGGCCTTATAGATATCATCACCTTCAGAAAGGACTTCGATCCAGATCTTGTGGCCTAGTTTTATGTCACTGTTCACTTTCAACCTGATGACGCCCGTACCATGACCTGGATGACCGGTAATGAGAAGCTGACTGGTTCGTGGACAGAGTTCATGCAGTTCTTCAATGTCGACTTCCAGGGGGAAGAAAATGCTCTTGGGATGCGTCCTCATGCTCCTACTTCGTCTACTGCCACCCCCAAGGACAGGCTGCAACAGCATTACATCAAGAAAGGTGTGCTCCCCACGCATCTGGATATCATGCATCGGGTCTTCCGCAACTCTCTATTCCCTCGTATTAGCAACAAGGACGAGGTGCATGGTCATCTGGTTGAGATGCTTCTGCTGTGTGAGGAGGCAAGGACTAAGGAAACTGCGCCTCTCGACATAGCTCATGTGATGTCCCATGAGCTCTGGAATTGCATCATGAACCATAAGGTTCCCATCTACGGTCCTTACACATTTGCCTATATTCAAAAGAGGTGGCACGATATCTATCAGATAGATCCCTTCCCTATTCAGGCTGACTATTTTGTGCATGATCCTATCAAGCTCTGTATAAAGGACAAATGGGCCAACCCATCAACTTCTTCTCAGCCCATGGATACGGACACAGAGACTGCTGCTGGAGGAGGACCTGCTTCGCATACCCGCTCTTCTGCTATGCCATCTTGGGCTGTGAAGCTGAAGGTTCAGATGAAGACTCTCTTCTGTATGCAGGCCAAGGGACAGTATCAGTCTCATGTGGCCCAGAAGGAGAACCGTCAGAGGCACAAGCATGTCTTAAGGACCCTTGATGTGGCTATCTCAAGCGGCTCAGAGGACGACATCACTCCACACACTGACTGGATGAGGGCTCAAGGTTACCAGTGTAGTGGGTCTGATGCTAAGGAGGACATTGAGGAGGAGCAGGATGAGCAGGATCCGGATGCCACGGATGCGTTTGGGGATGAGGAGGATGAGGAGTGACCACCTGTGTCTTAGGTGTTCCCCCTTTTTGGTGTCTTGTGCCAAAGGGGGAGAGAGTCTAGGAGTTGGATTTTCTTTGCTTTAGCTTTGCTTTATCTTTATTGTGTTTGCTTTGAACTTAGTTTGATTGTATTTTGCTATCTTTACTACGTTTGATGTGAGACTTGTTTTTATTGTCAGACCTATTTTTATCATATGCTGCGAGTCATATGCTCTTCAATTATCTCTATTAAATTATCTTTATGATCACATGCTTTCTACCGTGCAAATCCGTTATTGTCATCAATCCACCAAAAAGGGGGAGATTGTTAGGGCATATTTATGCCTAAGTAATTTTGGTGATTGATGATAGTACCTTAATGTACTAATCATGTGCATTGAGCTTTCAGATAATACATGACAAAGGCACAAGACGATTCGGCACCCTCCGTGGAACAGAAGCACGGTGTCCTCTACGATTCTCTTTGGTGGTTTTTGAGTCATAGGAACGTCGTACTATTAAGAGGGGATCTGTATTGGAAAGGTTTGGGTGGAATCAATTTTGCACGCACACACTTTATCTCCATCCCCTTTCCCTGCAACTTTGGAGCTTTTCCCATCTCTGGTTTTTCTCCTCTTGCAAAAAGGTCACCTAGCGGTAGTACCGCTGGCCCTAGCGGTAGTACCGCTAGAGCTGGCGGTAGTACCGCTGGCCCAGCGGTAGTATCACCATTGGTCAGTGGTAGTACTGCTCCAGGACTTTAGTACCGCCATCCTTGCGGCTGTACCTCGTCGGACCTTTTGCGAAGACTTTCTTGGCGGTGGTTGGCCCGGTAGTATCTTTGTGCTACCATGGGCTCAGCGGTAGTACCGCTGCAGCTAGCGGTAGTACCGCTCGAGTGCCAGCGATAGTACCGCTGCAGCCAGCGGTAGTACCGCTGGAGTGTCAGCGGTAGTACAGCTGCAGCCAGCGGTAGTACCCCTGGGCTCGTGTTGTGAGTGGGAAAACGGTTGGATTTTCTCGCGCTATATAAAGGGTTCTTCTTGCTCTAGAACCCTACCTTTGACCCTCCCAAGCTCCATTGTTTCTCCCTAAGCTCAAAAGTGCCCGATCTCTCTCCCTAGCCAATCAAACTTGTTGATTTCCTAGGGATTGGTTGAGAAGGCCTAGATCTACACTTCCACCAAGAGAAAATTGATTCCCCCCACTAATCCCTTGCGGATGTTGTTACTCTTGGGTGTTTGAGCACCCTAGACGGTTGAGGTCACCTCGGAGCCAGATTCCATTGTGGTGAAGCTCCGTGGTCTTGTTGGGAGCCTCCAAGCTTTGTGTGGAGTTTTGCCCCAACCTTGTTTGTAAAGGTTCGTTTGCCGCCTTCAAGAGCACCTATAGTGGAATCACGGCACCTTGCATTGTGTGAGAGCGTGAGGAGAATACGGTGGCCCTAGTGGCTTATTGGGGAGCATTGTGCCTCCACACCGCTCCAACGGAGACGTACTTCCTGTCAAAGGGAAGGAACTTCGGTAACACATCCTCGTCTTCATTGGTTCCACTTGCGGTTGTCTCTAATCTTTACATTGTGTATGTTTTTGTTGTAGACTATCTCTTACTTGCCTTAGTGTTTATAGTTGGTAGCATCATATAGGTTCATCACCTTGTTGTCATTTTAGTGAACCTTTATGTTGCTAACCCTAACTTGTTAAGATTAATTAAAAAGTGGTTGTTGCATATTCACCCCCCCCCCTCTCTAGTCAACCATATCGATCCTTTCACTTTGTGTTGTAGTGGGTTCAACATAATCTATATCCCAGTGGTAGAAGGGGACAAGTTGCATCCTTGTGTTGCTGCCACTAAGGATAAAACAATGTGTTTTATTCATATTGGTTGAGTTTACTTTGTCTACATCATGTCATCGTTCTCCAATCATTACACTATTTATCATGAACTTAATATGTAGAGAGGCAAGCATAGATGCGTGATTCCGTGACAGCAGACCTTCCCCTGCAACGGCACCAGAAGAATGCTGCTAGCACTCTCCGGCAATCGAAACTAGAAGAATGTTGTTGACGGCCCACCAGCACGTGGGATCGCAGCAGTTTTCGTGGGTAGAGTATTCGACCCAAATTTGTTGGTACGCCTATAGGAGGTGAGAGGATACTCTCAAGTATTAGCAGCTGAATGTGTCAGATTCAACCACACCTCAAAGATTAGTATCTGCAAGCAAAGTAGTAACAGCAAAGTACTATGATAACAACCGTGTCATAAATGATCTGTTGATGGCAGACTATTCCTAACGATTGTATCAATGGCGCCAGAAGTTGCCCGTTGACGAAAATTGTCAGTTCCCATCAACGACCAGCGTACCAAAATTGTAGCAGGTAACAACAGTGTAACGAGTAATAGCAGCGGCAAGGAACAGCAGTAGTGACAGCAGTAGCAAGTAGCAACAGTTGCAAGCGACAGTAGGAGCAGAGCAAGACAAGTAACAGCAACAACAACAGTAGTAACAGCAGCACAGCAAGACAAGTAACAGCAGCAGAGCAAGACAAGTAACAGCAGCAGTAGGACGAACTCGTAGGCAATGGGTCGGTGATTTGTTTGGATGATATTCATCATGCAACAGTTATAACACGGAGAGATATGTGGCTAGCTCCCGTTCATCAATGTGATGTAGGCATGCATTTCGTGTGTCGTCATACGTGCTTAGGGAAAAGAACTTGCATGACATCTATTGTCCATCCCTCCTGTGGCAGCGGGGTCCAAAACGAAACTACGGGATATTAAGGTTCTCCTTTTAATAAAGAACCGGACCAACGCATTAGCACTTGGTGAACACATGAACTCCTTAAACTATGGTCATCACCGGGAGTGGTTCCGGTTATTGTCACTCCGGGGTTGCCCGATCATAACACATAGTAGGTAACTACAACTTGCAAGATCGGATCTAAAACACACATATATTGGTGACAACATAATAATTTCAGATCTGAAATCTTGGCACTCGGGCCCTAGTGACAAGCATTAAGCATGGCAAAGTAGTAGCAACATCAATCTCAGAACATAGTGGATACTAGGGATCAATCCCCGTCAAAACTAACTCGATTACATGATAGATCTCATCCTACTCATCACCGCCCAGTGAGCCTATGAATAGATTACTCACGAACGATGAAGAGCTTCATGGAATTGGAGAGGGAAGAAGGTTGATGATGACGATGGCGACGATTTCCCCTCTCCGGAGCCCAAAACGGACTCCAGATCTGCCCTCCACATGAAGAACAGGATGTGGCGGCGCCTCCGTATCGCAAACGCGATGAAATCTTCTCTTTTTATTTTTTCTGGGACGAAAGTGAACTTATAGAGCTGAGATTGGGGGCGGCAGAGCCACGTGGGCCCCACAAGCTTGCCCACCGCCACCAGGGGGTGGTGGCGGCTACACGGCTTGTGGCCCACTGGCCCACCCCCTCAGGTGGATCTTTGCGCAGGTATTTTTCATATTTTCCAAAAATAATCTCCGTAAATTTTCAGGACGTTCTGAGAACTTCGATTTCTGCACAAAAATAACACCAACGCAATTCTGCTGAAAACAGCGTCAGTCCATGTTAGTTCCATTCGAATCATGCAAATTAGAGTCCAAAACAAGGGCAAAAGAGTTTGTAAAAGTAGATACGATGGAGACGTATCAACTCCCCCAAGTTTAAAACCTTGCTTGTCCTCAAGCAACTCAGTTGACAAACTGAGAGAGAAATAAAAACTTTGACAAACTCTGTTTGATCTTTTTGTTGCAACTATGTCTAACTCATAACCAGAATTTCAGCAAGATCACAAGTTAACCACATAAGCAAGTGACACAAAGGTCTCACGGTAAACTAATATCAATGGCATAATCAGCTAACGAGCAAATAATAATGAGTTTCAAATACCAACACTTCAATCAAAGCAAGCATGAAGCAATATGAATAGGTGGTATCTTGCTAGCTCTTTCTGAGACCGCAAAACATAAATGTAGAGCACTTTCAAAGATCAAGGGCTGACTAAACATTGTAATTCATAGCAACGAAGATCCAGTCAAAGTCATACTCAATATCAATCAAAAGGAAAGCATAAAAATGACAGAGGTGCTCTCTAATTGGCGCTTATAAAAGAGGAGGATGACTCAACAGGAAAATAAATAGACAGGCCCTTCGCAGAGGGAAGCATTAATTTGCAGAGGTGCCAGAGCTCAAGCTTTGAAAACAGAGATAATAATTTTGGGTGGCATGCTTTCATTATCAACGCAATGACCAAGAGTTCTAAATATCTTCCATGCTACTCATGCTATAGGTGGTTCCCAAACAGAAAGTAAAGTTTTAACTCCCCCACCACCAATCAATCACACTCCACGGCTAGCCGAATCCTCGGGTACCGTCCATACTAACATCAATTCGGGGGGGGGGGGGGGGTTTGTTTTACAGTTATGTTTTCGATTTAAGCATGGAACTGGGCATTCCAATTACCGGCCCCTTTATCGTGAATGACAATGAATAAACATATGTCGAGGATAACATTCCTAGCATGGAAGATACCAATAGCCCCCTGTCACCACATGAGCGGTTCGAGCATGCAAAACAGATTATTTCTTGAAGGTTTAGAGAATGGCACATGCAAATTTACTTGGAACGGCATGTAAATACCGCAAATAGGTAGGTATGGTGGACTCTCATGGAAAAACTTTTGGGTTTATGGAGGTGGATGCACAAGCAGTATTCCGCTTAGTACAAGTGAAGGCTAGCAAAAGACTGGGAAGCGACCAACTAGAGAGCGACAACAGTCATCAAGATGCAATGAGTTTGACTAACATTGCATGCAAGCATGAACAGTATATAAATCACCATGAACACGAACATCATAGAGGCTATGTTGATTTTGTTTCAACTACATGCATGAACATGCGCCAAGTCAAGCCACTTGAATCATTCAAAGGAGAATACCATCCTATCATACTACATCATAGTCATCTCAAAATCTATGTTGGCATTCAAGACAAACCATTATAAACTCTCAGCTAAATAAGCATGGCATCAGAAACTATGATCTCTAAGTTGTCATTGCAAACATGGTTGTCTCATAACAAAGCCTGAATCTAGTTTGACACGCTAGTCATATTTACAAGAACAAAATAGATAGAGTGCATGCCAGCTTTTCAGTCTCAGTCACTTCATCATGTATCATCATTATTGCCTTTGACTTGCACGATCGAACGATGTGAACAATAATAAGAGTGCTCGTGCATTGGACTAAGCTGAATCTGCAAGCAAACACAAAGGAGAAGACAAAGTAATATGGCTCTTTGAAAGCTAAACAAGTATGCATGCAAGAACCACTAAACATTGTAACCAATATCTTCTACCTTGACCTAAAGAAAAAGAAAACTATTTACACAAGAAAGCTCCCAACAAGCAAAAGAAGAAAGAAAAATCTTTTTGGGTTTTCTCAAAAGGACACAAAACAAGAAAACGAAAATAAACTAGCATGGATAATACAGTGGCAAAGTGTAAACACCGGCTAACAAAGCGAAAGCATAAGCATGAATGTAAAGTCGGTGAGAACACGTACTCCCCCAAGCTTAGGCTTTTGGCCTAGCTTGGTCTACTCCCATGGTGGAAAATAACCAGCTCCGGGGTACTCTGGAGCAGACTGTGGATTCCACTGCTGTGTGAGATCCTCTAGCTCCCACTAATAAACTGGCATCTGGTGCTCGACTGGCGGCTCGGGCACGGGCGCATGTGGTTGGGCCAAGCCCCAATATGCGTAGATGTCCGAAGGCATAATAGTGTACCTGTCTGCATGAAGATCGAACAAAGATGGAGCAGGCAAAGTAATAGTCTCTCGAGTACCCTGACTAAATACCAGGTTATAAATCATCCGTCTACTAGCATCTCTATCCAGAAAATCATGGCGAACCATGCTGTCATAATCCAGATATTTCTCAGGGAGAAGCATCTCTCCTTCCTCTCCCAGTCTAATGGGTATCTCAAAGTGTCTGGCAAGACGGGTAGCATAGATACCTCCGTAGACGACACCCTTGGAACGGTTGGTGTTCAACCGCTGGGCCACTATAGCACCTAGGCTATAAGTCTTATCGTTATAAAGGCCTTCGCGCAAAACCGCAAGGTCTGGAGAAATAAGTGATCCAGCCTCCCCACGGCCAATCAAACATTTTCCCACAAATAGTGAGAAGTACCGAAGCACAGGAAAATGTATGCTAGCAATTCTAGCGTGAGACACTCCTCTCTCCTCTCCAACAGCAATAGTACCAATGAAATCCTCCAAGTCCCGTGGACGAGGGTCACGGATATCCCCAACATAAGGTAATTTGCATACATTGCAAAAATCCTGTAGTGTCATGCACTTGGGAACATCGTATATCATGAACTCAACCATGGGAGGATTCTTCCTCAGATAAAAGTTGAAGCTTTGAACGAAAATATTGGTGAGGAGGAGGTATTGTGAGCACTTATCTTCAATGAACGCAGTAAGACCTGCGTTCTCCACCAAGTAATAAAAGTCTTCATAAAGCCCAGCAGTGCGCAAAAATTCATCACTTGGCCACTCGCATGCTTGAACTTCTGTGACCCGAGGGACTACGTACTTGGGGTGATTCTTCTCATCCTCCTTGGGGTTACGACTTGAAGAGCCTCTCAAGAACCTCCTCATCTTTTCCTTTTTCTAGCTCTGAAAAATTCTGAAATTTTTAGAGACTTCGAAAGAAAAGTGAATAAAGATTAACCCAACTTGTAGCAACTACCCCTACTAGTGCCTAGAGACCGTATTACGCGCTAAAACTACTTGGAACCAGCTAAAATCAACATTTCTAGCTCAAGAACAGGGTCACCAAGGTAGCAAGAATACGCGAAGGATAAAGCACTAGAGCAAAAACTAATTGGACCAATGGAGGAGTCACTTACCAAGGAGTAATTTCCCCAAAACAGTTCGGAGAATGGTGCTTTGAGCAAGGAGCTCGAAAATCACAGCCAAATGAGAAAGAACACGGGTTTGAGCTGCGAAACAATTTTTCTGGAGGTGGAAGAAGAGGCTGGGAGCTGGAATGAGTGGAGGGGGTCCCTGTGGGCCCCACAAACTTGCTAGCCGCCACGAGGGGGTGGCGGTGGCAGGGCTTGTGGCCCACTGGTCTGGCCCCCAGGCCAGCTCTCAGGCCCAGTCATTTTCAAATATTCCAGAAAAATCATACTAAATTTTCAGGACCATCGGAGAACTTTTATTTTCATGGTATTTTTCTCCGGGACGCTAAAACAGAAAATGGGAAAAACTAAACTAAATCCATCATTTTTCTTCTAAGCAACAGAAAATGAAAGCTTAAAATAGAGGTATGTACTCTTTGATTCATCCATTTCATGGTCATCGAAAGAAATCCGTCAATGGGGTTGATCAAGTCCTCATGACAAAACCTTCTCAAATCGCAAGAGAGAACGGAGAATTTTCAAATAGCCACTAAGTCACCTCAATGGGGATACGTATCTCCCCAACAAGCAAATCATACTTCATCTTGACACGAGGAATAGAGCATTCAAAGCTCCCAGTAAGAATCGATGAAGTCTTTTCGATAGCATTGACGCAATGTACTTGATATCGTTTCTTCGGAAAGTGCACTGTGTGCTCATTACCGTTGACATGGAAAGTGACATTTCCTTTGTTGCAATCTATAACAGCCCCTTCCATGTTTAAAAAGGGTCTTCCGAGGATGACAGTCATGGCATCGTCCTTAGAAATATCCAAGATAACAAAGTCTGTTAAGATAGTGGTATTAGCAACCACAACAGGCACATCCTTGCAAATGCCGATAGGGAAAGCAGTTGATTTGTCGGCCATTTGCAGAGAAGTTTCAGTGGGTGTCAACTTATCCAATTCAAGTCTACGATAAAGAGAGAGCGGCATAACACTAACACCGGCTCCAAGGTCACATAAGGCAGTTCTTACGTAGTTTCCTTTAATGGAACAAGGTATAGTGGGCACTCCGGGATCACCAAGTTTCTTAGGAGTTCCACCTTTGAAAGTGTAATTGGCAAGCATGGTGGAGATCTCAAGATCTGGTATCTTCCGTTTATTAGTCATGATATCTTTCATGTACTTGGCATACGGAGACATCTTGAGCATATCAGTTAACCGCATCTGCAGAAAGATGGGTCTTATCATCTCAACAAAGCGCTCAAAATCATCATGATCCTTTTTCTTGGATGGCTTAGGAGGAAAGGGCATAGGTCTCTGAACCCATGGCTCCCTTTCTTCACCATGCTTCCTAGCAGTGAAGTCATTCTTATCGTATCTCTTGGGTTGTGGGTTATCAGGATTAACTGTAGGTTCAATCTCCACATCCTCATCATTGCTAGGTTGGGCATTATTATGAACATCACTGTCCATATTGTCACCAGGTTCATGTTCATCACCAGATTGTGTTTCCGCATCAGACCAGAAATATCATTAGGTTCTTCAGGTGTGACGGTATTTGGTGAACTGGCATGTAGGTTTCTATCATCCTTCTTCTTCTCCTTAGGATGACTAGGTGTATCAGCATTGATTCCTTGAGAATCTTGATCAATTCTCTTAGGATGACCTTCAGGATACAAAGGTTCCTGAGTCATTTTGCCTCCTCTAGTAATGACTCTGACAGAGTTGTCATTTAATTCATTGAGCAAGTCATTCTGAGCTTTAAGTACTTGTTCTACCTGAGTAGTAATCATAGAGGCATGTTTACTCAGAAGCTTCAGACAATTGACATTTCTGTCTACACAAGCACTTAAATGGCTAAGCATACGAGTACTTTGTTCCAAATGTCTGCTAACATAATCATTGAAACTCTGTTGTTTGGCAACAAAGTTATCAAATTCATCAAAGCATAGGCTAGCAGGTTTATCAAAAGGAATATCACTCTCATCAAACCTACGTAGAGAATTTACTTCCACTACCTGTATCGGGTTATCGAGACCATGGATCTCTTCGATAGGTGGTAGATTTGTGACATCTTCAGATCTAATGCCTTTCTCTTGCATAGATTTCTTGGCTTCTTGCATATCTTCGGGACTGAGGAATAGAATACCTATTTTCTTCGGAGTTGGCTTAGGAGGTGGTTCGGGAATAGTCCAAGCATTATCGTTGATCAAGATGTTATTCAGTAGAGTCTCAGCTTGTTCTACAGTTCGTTCCCTAAAAACACAACCGGCACAACTATCTAGGTGGTCTCTAGAGGCATCGGTAAGTCCGTTAAAGAGGATATCAAGTATCTCATTCTTCTTAGGAGGGTGATATGGCAGAGCATTCTGTAGCTGGACGAGCCTCCCCCAAGCTTGTGGGAGACTCTCTTCTTGGAGTTGAGCAAAGTTGTATATTTCCTGCAAGGCAGCTTGCTTCTTATGGGCAGGGAAATATTTCTCACAGAAGTAATAGACCATATCCTGGGGACTACTCACACATCCAGGAGCGAGAGAGGTGAACCAGGCTTTAGCGTCATCCTTTAGAGAGAAAGGAAACAGCTTAAGGATATAGTAGTGGCGGATCTTCTCCTCATTAGTGAAAAGGGTGGCTATATCGTGTAGTTTAGCAAGATGGGCTACGACCGTCTCAGACTCATAACCGTGAAAAGGATCAGATTCGACTAGAGAGATTATCTCAGGATCGACAGAGAATTCATAATCCTTATCGGTGATAAAGATAGGTGAAGTGGCAAACTTCGGGTCGTATTTCATCCTAGCTTTCAGAGATTTTTCCTTCCACTTCAGAAGTAATTTCTCAGTGTCATAGGCATCCTTACATGCAAGAAAATCCTCAGCTATCTCTCCCTCCATAACGTAACCCTCAGGTATATCAGGCAATTCATATCTAGGAGAGCTAGATCTAGCAGGAGCAAAAGCAGGTTCTATCTCAATAGTATCGGCAGTTTCAGAAGCATCACGAGCATTGGCAGTAACTCTAGCAATATGAGCATCAAGGAACACCCCTAGTGGAACATCAGGCAAAATAGCATCTCTAGGAGTATCAAGCATAGCATCATCAGGCAAAATATCTCTAGTAGTATCAGGCATAGCATCAGGCATAGTATCAAGCATAGCATCTCTAGCATCATCATGCATAGCATCTCTAGCAGTATCAGGCATAGTATCAAGCATAGTATCATCAGGCATAGTATCAAGCATAGAATCTCTAGCAGTAGCATCATAAGCATCATCAAGCACAACCGACATATCAATATTTCTAGCAGGAGGTGATGTCGCAAACTTACTCATAACTGAAGGTGAATCAAGTGTAGAGCTAGATGGCAGTTCCTTACCTCCCCTCATAGTTGAGGGCAAGACTTTGGTTTTTGGATCCTTCAGATTCTTCATAGTGATCAGCAGATATAAATCCCAAGTGACTCAGAGAATATAGCAATACCTCCCCGGCAACGACGCCAGAAATATGCTAATTCTGTGACAGCAGACCTTCCCCTGCAACGGCACCATAAGAATGATGCTAGCACTCTCCGGCAATCGAAACTAGAAGAATGTTGTTGACGGCCCACCAGCGCGTGGGATCGCAGCAGTTTCCGAGGGTAGAGTATTCGACCCAAATTTGTTGGTACGCCTATAGGAGGTGAGAGGATACTCTCAAGTATTAGCAGCTGAATGTGTCAGATTCAACCACACCTGAAAGATTAGTATCTGCAAGCAAAGTAGTAACAGCAAAGTAGTATGATAACAACGGTGTCAGAAACGATCTGTTGACGCCAGACTATTCCTAACGATTGTATCAATGGAGCGAGAAGTTGCCCGTTGACGGAAATTGTCAGTTCCCGTCAACGACCAGCGTACCAAAATTGTAGCAGGTAACGGCAGTGTAACGAGTAATAGCAGCGGCAAGGAACAGCAGTAGCAAGTAGCAACAGTAGCAAGCGACAGTAGGAGCAGAGCAAGACAAGTAACAGCAACAGCAACAGTAGTAACAGCAGCACAGCAAGACAAGTAACAGCAGCACAGCAAGACAAGTAACAGCAGCAGTAGGACGAACTCGTAGGCAATGGGTCGGTGATTTGTTTGGATGATATTCATCATGCAACAGTTATAACACGGAGAGATATGGGGCTAGCTCCCGTTCGTCAATGTGATGTAGGCATGCATTCCGTGTGTCGTCATACGTGCTTAGGGAAAAGAACTTGCATGACATCTATTGTCCATCCCTCCTGTGGTAGCAGGGTCCAAAAGGAAACTACGGGATATTAAGGTTCTCCTTTTAATAAAGAACCGGACCAACGCATTAGCACTTGGTGAACACATGAACTCCTTAAACTATGGTCATCACCGGGAGTGGTTCCGGTTATTGTCACTCCGGGGATGCCGGATCATAACACATAGTAGGTAACTACAACTTGCAAGATCGGATCTAAAGCACACATATATTGGTGACAACATAATAATTTCATATCTGAAATCATGCCACTCGGGCCCTAGTGACAAGCATTAAGCATGGCAAAGTAGTAGCAACATCAATCTCAGAACATAGTGGATACTAGGGATCAATCCCCGTCAAAACTAACTCGATTACATGATAGATCTCATCCTACTCATCACTGCCCAGCGAGCCTACGAATAGATTACTCACGAACGATGAAGAGCTTCATGGAATTGGAGAGGGAAGAAGGTTGATGAAGACGATGGCGACGATTTACCCTCTCCGGAGCCCAAAACGGACTCCAGATCTGCCCTCCAGATGAAGAACAGGATGTGACGGCGCCTCCGTATCGCAAACGCGATGAAATCTTCTCATTTTATTTTTTCTGGGACAAAAGTGAACTTATAGAGCTTGGATTGGGGGCGGCAGAGCCACGTGGGCCCCACAAGCTTGCCCACCGCCACCAGGGGGTGGTGGCGGTTATAGGGCTTGTGGCCCACTGGCCCACCCCCTCAGGTGGATCTTTGCGCACGTATTTTTCATATTTTCCAAAAATAATCTCCGTAAAATTTTCAGGACGTTCTGAGAACTTTGATTTCTGCACAAAAATAACACCAAGGCAATTCTGATGAAAACAGCGTCAGTCCAGGTTAGTTCCATTCAAATCATGCAAATTAGAGTCCAAAACAAGGGCAAAAGAGTTTGAAAAATTAGACACGATGGAGACATATCAATGCGCTCTTGAAGTCGAATAATAGTAGTAGGTGCTGGAAGGAGTCGTCCTATTTTCTTATGGACGTGATTCCAATATGCACATGATCATTGTCGTGAAAGTCGCATAACTATCCGCCTTTCTGGCAATTCCCCAACAATAATTTGTTTACCCACCATATGTGTTTGAAATATGCCCTAGAGGCAATAATAAATTGGTTATTATTATATTTCCTTGTTCACGATAATCGTTTATTATCCATTCTAGAATTGTCTTGATTGGAAACTCAAATACATGTGTGGATACATAGACAACCCACTGTCCCTAGTGAGCCTCTAGTTGACTAGCTCGTTGATCAAAGATGGTCAAGGTTTCCTGGCCATAGACAAGTGTTGTCACTTGATAACGGGATCACATCATTAGGATAATGATGTGATGGACATGACCCAAACAATAAACGTAGCATATGATCGTGTTATTTTGTTGCTATTGTTTTCTGCGTGTCAAGTATACATTCCTATGACCATGAGATCATGTAACTCACTGACACCGGAGGAATGCCTTGTGTGTATAAAATGCCGCAACATTACTGGGTGACTATAAAGGTGCTCTACAGGTATCTCCGAAGGTATCCGTTGAGTTAGCATGGATCAAGACTCGGATTTGTCACTCCTTGTGACGGAGAGGTATCTCGGGGGCACTCGGTAATACAACATCACAAACAAGCCTTTCAAGCAATGCGACTAAAGAGTTAGCCACGGGATCTTGTATTACGGAACGAGTAAAGAGACTTGCCGGTAACGAGATTTAAATAGGTATGTGGATACCGACAATCGAATCTCGGGCAAGTAACATACCGAAGGACAAAGGGAATGGTATACGGGATTGATTGAATCCTTGGCAACATAGTTAGACAGATAAAGATCTTCATAGAATATGTAGGAACCAATATGGGCATCCAGGTCCCGCTATTGTTTATTGACCGTAGAGGTGTCTCGGTCATGTCTGCATAGCTCTTGAACCAGCAGGGTCTACACACTTAACGTTCGGGTATCTAGATTAGTATTAGGATATGTATGTTGGTGACCGAATGTTGTTTGGAGTCCCGGATGAGATCCCATACCACACGAGGAGCTCAGGAGGTAAAGATTTATATATGGGAAGTCCTATTTTGGCTACCGAAAAAGTTTCGGGTTTTATCAGTATTGTACCGGGAAGCTTCTAGAACGTTCCAGAAGGTTCCAGAGGGTTCCGTAGGAGTCCGGAAGGGTACCTCCAGCCCTTAGGATGTGTTGTTGGGGAACGTCGCATGGGAAACAAAACATTTCTTACGCACACAAAGACCTATCATGGTGATGATCATTTACGAGAGGGAGATCGGATCCACATACACTTGTAGATCGCTAAGCCGAAGTGTTAATAAACGCGGTTGATGTAGTGGTACGTCTCCACGATCCGTCCCAAGAACCGTCCCACGATCCGTCCCGCGAACCGTATCACGATCCGTTCCACGATCTGTCCCGATCAAGTGCCGAACGGACGACACCTCCGCGTCCCGCATACGTACAGCTCGATGATGATCTCCGCCTTCTTGATCTAGCAAGAGAGACGGGGAAGTAGATGAGTTCTCCGACGGCGCGACGGTGCTCCGATGGTGGTGATCTATTCCTGCATGGCTCCGCCCGAGCTCCGCAGAAAACCGATCTAGAGGAAGAATTATGAAGTAGAGGTTTAGGGTTGCGCGTGGAAAAGTTGTGTCTCAAAAGACCTAAACCCCTAGTATATATAGGAGGAGGGATGATGCAGCCTTGGCGAGCCTAGGGAGTCTCCCTTGGGTCGGCCAAAGTGGAGGAGGGAGGAGTCCTCCTCCAATCCCACTTGGATTAGGACTCCTTCCTTATTTTCCCACATCTTTTTGATTTTCCACTTTTTCCTCATGGGCTTTCCTTGGATGACTTTGTCAGCCCATTATGCCTTATTGCGCATCCAATAAACCCATGTGGACCCCTTGGGGCGTGGTGGGCCCACCCAGTGGGCCCCCGGAACCCATTCGTCAATCTCTATACACCGCGAGCAATGCCCGAAAACCTTCTGGAATCCAAACACCAACTTCCTACACTACGGAAATTCAGAAATTTGCCGTCTGCCAAGGCGGAAGGCAAAGGGGGCAACCACGGACGGCAAAGGCTTTGCCGTCTGCCCCCTCATGGCAAAGTAGACGGTAAAAAAAATCCGGTGAAGAGGCTCTTTGCCGTCTGCTTTCACAAAGCGGACGGCAAAGAATCTTTGCCATGAGGGGGCAGACGGCAAAATAAGTGGGACGGCATATATTGCAACGTCCCCGTTAAGTGTTAACGGCAGGCCTCCTCTCTTTGCCGTCTGCCTCCCCCCCCCTTTGCCATGTGGGGGCAGACGGCAAAGAGGGGAGAGAGAGGGGGCAGATTCTCTCTTTGCCGTCTGCCTCCCCCCCTTTGCCATGTGGGGGCAGACGGCAAAGAGGGGAGAGAGAGGGGACAGATTCCCCCTTTGCCATGTGTTGGCAGACGGCAAAGAGGGGACAGAGAGGGGGCAGATTCTCTCTTTGCCGTCTGCCTCCCCCCCTTTGTCATGTGGGGGCAGACGGCAAAGAGGGGAGAGAGAGGGGGCAGATTCCCCCTTTGCCATGTGTTGGCAGACGGCAAAGAGGGGAACCAGCCCCTTTTTTATTTATTTTTTGTTATATCCAGCATTTTTAACAATAATCAGGATATATATATATATTTGACATAAATTCATTTCTTTCCGTACTCATAACCATATTAAAATAACTCTCATCCATAGTGCATACATATTATGGAAGTTACATCCGTACCAAACCATATATTACACCAGTTTCATCCACGTGCATACAAAGTTTCATATATTCATATACTACAATAGTTTCAATACAACCCATGGTACAAGAAATCATCTTCAAGCATTCCATCAACCAAGCTTCCCGTGAAGTGAAGGTAATCTGCAAAATGACAAATAAGAAAGTTAGAAAAATAATACTAGATGAAGTAGTGTATATATAGGTTATTTCGGAGAGAAATTAGCTAAGTATAGACCATTTAGGAGCTAACTAAGCTAATTATGTCATTTAGGTGGAACCCTAGCTAACTATAGGAGAAGATAAAGAGAAGAAGAAGTAAAAGAAGGAGGAGGAGGAGGAGAAGGAGAAGGAAGAGGAGAAGAAAAAGAAAAAGGAGGAGGAGGAGGAGCAGGAGGAGAAGGAGAAGGAAGAGGAGAAGAAGAAGAAGGAGAAGAAGGATACGAAGAAGGAGAAGAAGGAGAAGGAGCGGGAGCTCCTTCTCCTTCTTCTTCTCCTTCTTCTTCTCCTTCTTCTCCTTCTTCTTCTTATCCTTTTGTCCCCTTCTTCTCATTTTTCCTCTTTCTTCTCCTTTTTCCTCTTCCTTCCTTTCATTTTCCTCTTTTTCTCTTCTAGTCCCCTTCTTCGGGCTAAATTGGCTAAGAATGCCTTTTTGGAGCTAATTATGTCATTTCGAGGATAATTAGCTAAGTATAGGTCATTTTTTATTAAATAGGCCATTTTGGAGCTAACTAAGCTAATTATGTCATTTCGTAGGATAATTAGCCAATTTAGCCTTTCTTGGATAAGTCTAAGCTACGTAGAAGAAGAGATAGAGAAGAAGAAGTAAAATAAGGAGGAGTAGGAGGAGGAGGAGGAGAAGAAGAAGGAAGAGGAGAAGAAGAAGAAAAGAAGAAGGAGAAGGAGAAGAAGAAGGAGAAGGAGAAGGAGGAAGAAGGAGGAAGAAGAAGGGGAAGGAGGAGCTCCTTCTCCTTCTCCTCCTTCTTCTTCTTCTCCTCCCTCTCCTCCTTCTTCTCCTCATTTTTCCTCTTCCTTCCTTTCATTTTTCCTATTTTTCTCTTCTTGTCCCCTTCTTCGGGCTAAATTGGCTAAGAATGCCTTTTTGGAGCTAATTATGTCATTTCGAGGATAATTAGCTAAGTATAGGTCATTTTTTATTAAATAGGCCATTTTGGAGCTAACTAAGTTAATTATGTCATTTCGTAGGACAATTAGCCAATTTAGCCTTTCTTGGATGAGTCTAAGCTACGTAGAAGAAGAGATAGAGAAGAAGAAGTAAAATAAGGAGGAGGAGGAGGAGGAGGAGAAGAAGAAGGAAGAGGAGAAGAAGAAGAAAAGAAGAAGGATAAGGAGAAGAAGAAGGAGAAGGAGAAGGAGGAAGAAGAAGGAGTAGGAGGAGCTCCTTCTCCTTCTCCTCCTTCTTCTCCTTCTTCTCCTTCTTCTTCTCCTCCTCCCTCTCCTCCTTCTTCTCCTCATTTTTCCTCTTCCCTCCTTTCATTTTTCCTCTTTTTCTCTTCTTGTCCCCTTCTTCGGGCTAAATTGGCTAAGAATGCCTTTTTGGAGCTAATTATGTCATTTCGAGGATAATTAGCTAAGTATAGGTCATTTTTTATTAAATAGGCCATTTGGAGCTAACTAAGCTAATTATGTCATTTCGTAGGATAATTAGCCAATTTAGCCTTTCTTGGATGAGTCTAAGCTACGTAGAAGAAGAGATAGAGAAGAAGAAGTAAAATAAGGAGGAGGAGGAGGAGGAGGAGGAGAAGAAGAAGGAAGAGGAGAAGAAGAAGAAAAGAAGAAGGAGAAGGAGAAAAAGGAGAAGAAGGAGAAGAAGAAGGAGTAGGAGGAGCTCCTTCTCCTTCTCCTCCTTCTTCTCCTTCTTCTCCTTCTTCTTCTCCTCCTCCCTCTCCTCCTTCTTCTTCTCCTCATTTTTCCTCTTCCTTCCTTTCATTTTCCTCTTTTTCTCTTCTTGTCCCCTTCTTCGGGCTAAATTGGCTAAGAATGCCTTTTTGGAGCTAATTATGTCATTTCGAGGATAATTAGCTAAGTATAGGTCATTTTTTATTAAATAGGCCATTTTGGAGCTAACTAAGCTAATTATGTCATTTCGTAGGATAATTAGCAAATTTAGCCTTTCTTAGATAAGTCTAAGCTACGTAGAAGAAGAGATAGAGAAGAAGAAGTAAAATAAGGAGGAGGAGGAGAAGAAGAAGGAAGAGGAGAAGAAGAAGAAAAGAAGCAGGAGAAGGAGAAGAAGAAGGAGAAGGAGAAGGAGGAAGAAGAAGGGGAAGGAGGAGCTCCTTCTCCTTCTCCTCCTTCTTCTCCTCCTCCCTCTCCTCGTTCTTCTCCTCATTTTTCCTCTTCCTTCCTTTCATTTTTCCTCTTTTTCTCTTCTTGTCCCCTTCTTCAGGCTAAATTGGCTAAGAATGCCTTTTTGGAGCTAATTATGTCATTTCGAGGATAATTAGCTAAGTATAGGTCATTTTTTATTAAATAGGCCATTTTGGAGCTAACTAAGCTAATTATGTCATTTCGTAGGACAATTAGCCAATTTAGCCTTTCTTGGATGAGTCTAAGCTACGTAGAAGAAGAGATACAGAAGAAGAAGTAAAATAAGGAGGAGGAGGACCAGGAGGAGGAGGAGAAGAAGAAGGAAGAGGATAAGAATAAGAAAAGAAGGAGAAGGAGAAGAAGAAGGAGAAGGAGAAGGAGGAAGAAGAAGGAGTAGGAGGAGCTCCTTCTCCTTCTCCTCCTTCTTCTCCTTCTTCTCCTTCTTCTTCTCCTCCTCCCTCTCCTCCTTCTTCTCCTCATTTTTCCTCTTCCCTCCTTTCATTTTTCCTCTTTTTCTCTTCTTGTCCCCTTCTTCGGGCTAAATTAGCTAAGAATGCCTTTTTGGAGCTAATTATGTCATTTCGAGGATAATTAGCTAAGTATAGGTCATTTTTTATTAAATAGGCCATTTTGGAGCTAACTAAGCTAATTATGTCATTTCGTAGGATAATTAGCCAATTTAGCCTTTCTTGGATGAGTCTAAGCTACGTAGAAGAAGAGATAGAGAAGAAGAAGTAAAATAAGGAGGAGGAGGAGGAGGAGAAGAAGGAAGAGGAGAAGAAGAAGAAAAGAAGAAGGAGAAGGAGAAGAAGAAGGAGAAGAAGGAGAAGAAGAAGGAGTAGGAGGAGCTCCTTATCCTTCTCCTCCTTCTTCTCCTTCTTCTCCTTCTTCTTCTCCTCCTCCCTCTCCTCCTTCTTCTTCTCCTCATTTTTCCTCTTCCTTCCTTTCATTTTCCTCTTTTTCTCTTCTTGTCCCCTTCTTCGGGCTAAATTGGCTAAGAATGCCTTTTTGGAGCTAATTATGTCATTTCGAGGATAATTAGCTAAGTATAGGTCATTTTTTATTAAATAGGCCATTTTGGAGCTAACTAAGCTAATTATGTCATTTCGTAGGGATAATTAGCCTATTTAGCCTTTCTTGGATAAGTCTAAGCTACGTAGAAGAAGAGTAGAGAAGAAGAAGTAAAATAAGGAGGAGGAGGAGGAGGAGGAGGAGAAGAAGAAGGAAGAGGAGAAGAAGAAGAAAAGAAGAAGGAGAAGGAGAAGAAGAAGGAGAAGGAGAAGGAGGAAGAAGGAGGAAGAAGAAGGGGAAGGAGGAGCTCCTTCTCCTTCTCCTCCTTCTTCTCCTTCTTCTTCTCCTCCTCCCTCTCCTCCTTCTTCTCCTCATTTTTCCTCTTCCTTCCTTTCATTTTTCCTCTTTTTCTCTTCTTGTCCCCTTTTTCGGGCTAAATTGGCTAAGAATGCCTTTTTGGAGCTATTTATGTCATTTCGAGGATAATTAGCGAAGTATAGGTCATTTTTTATTAAATAGGCCATTTTGGAGCTAACTAAGCTAATTATGTCATTTCGTAGGACAATTAGCCAATTTAGCCTTTCTTGGATGAGTCTAAGCTACGTAGAAGAAGAGATAGAGAAGAAGAAGTAAAATAAGGAGGAGGAGGAGGAGGAGGAGGAGGAGAAGAAGAAGGAAGAGGAGAAGAAGAAGAAAAGAAAAAGGAGAAGGAGAAGAAGAAGGAGAAGAAGAAGGAGGAAGAAGAAGGAGTAGGAGGACCTCCTTCTCCTTCTCCTCCTTCTCCTCCTTCTTCTCATTCTACTCCTTCTTCTTCTCCTCCTCCCTCTCCTCCTTCTTCTCCTCATTTTTCCTCTTCCCTCCTTTCATTTTTCCTCTTTTTCTCTTCTTGTCCCCTTCTTCGGGCTAAATTGGCTAAGAATGCCTTTTTGGAGCTAATTATGTCATTTCGAGGATAATTAGCTAAGTATAGGTCATTTTTTATTAAATAGACCATTTTGGAGCTAACTAAGCTAATTATGTCATTTCGTAGGATAATTAGCCAATTTAGCCTTTCTTGGATGAGTCTAAGCTACGTAGAAGAAGAGATAGACAAGAAGAAGTAAAATAAGGAGGAGGAGGAGGAGGAGGAGGAGGAGGAGGAGGAGAAGAAGGAAGAGGAGAAGAAGAAGAAAAGAAGAAGGAGAAGGAGAAGAAGAAGGAGAAGAAGGAGAAGAAGACGGAGTAGGAGGAGCTCCTTCTCCTTCTCCTCCTTCTTCTCCTTCTTCTTCTCCTCCTCCCTCTCCTCCTTCTTCTTCTCCTCATTTTTCCTCTTCCTTCCTTTCATTTTCCTCTTTTTCTCTTCTTGTCCCCTTCTTCGGGCTAAATTGGCTAAGAAGGCCTTTTTGGAGCTAATTATGTCATTTCGAGGATAATTAGCTAAGTATAGGTCATTTTTTATTAAATAGGCCATTTTGGAGCTAACTAAGCTAATTATGACATTTCGTAGGATAATTAGCCAATTTAGCCTTTCTTGGATGAGTCTAAGCTACGTAGAAGAAGAGATAGAGAAGAAGAAGTAAAATAAGGAGGAGGAGGAGGAGGAGGAGGAGGAGAAGAAGGAAGAGGAGAAGAAGAAGAAAAGAAGAAGGAGAAGGAGAAGAAGAAGGAGAAGAAGGAGAAGAAGAAGGAGTAGGAGGAGCTCCTTCTCCTTCTCCTCCTTCTTCTCCTTCTTCTTCTCCTCCTCCCTCTCCTCCTTCTTCTTCTCCTCATTTTTCCTCTTCCTTCCTTTCATTTTCCTCTTTTTCTCTTCTTGTCCCCTTCTTCGGGCTAAATTGGCTAAGAATGCCTTTTTGGAACTAATTATGTCATTTCGAGGATAATTAGCTAAGTATAGGTCATTTTTTATTAAATAGGCCATTTTGGAGCTAACTAAGCTAATTATGTCATTTCGTAGGATAATTAGCCAATTTAGCCTTTCTTGGATAACTCTAAGCTACGTAGAAGAAGAGATAGAGAAGAAGAAGTAAAATAAGGAGGAGGAGGAGAAGAAGAAGGAAGAGGAGAAGAAGAAGAAAAGAAGAAGGAGAAGGAGAAGAAGAAGGAGAAGGAGAAGGAGGAAGAAGGAGGAAGAAGAAGGGGAAGGAGGAGCTCCTTCTCCTTCTCCTCCTTCTTCTCCTTCTTCTTCTCCTCCTCCCTCTCCTCCTTCTTCTCCTCATTTTTCCTCTTCCTTCCTTTCATTTTTCCTCTTTTTCTCTTCTTGTCCCCATCTTCGGGCTAAATTGGCTAAGAATGCCTTTTTGGAGCTAATTATGTCATTTCGAGGATAATTAGCTAAGTATAGGTCATTTTTCATTAAATAGGCCATTTTGGAGCTAACTAAGCTAATTTTGTCATTTCGTAGGACAATTAGCCAATTTAGCCTTTCTTGGATGAGTCTAAGCTACGTAGAAGAAGAGATAGAGAAGAAGAAGTAAAATAAGGAGGAGGGGGAGGAGGAGGAGGAGGAGGAGGAGAAGAAGAAGGAAGAAGAGAAGAAGAAGAAAAGAAGAAGGAGAAGGAGAAGAAGAAGGAGAAGGAGAAGGAGGAAGAAGAAGGAGTAGGAGGAGCTCCTTCTCCTTCTCCTCCTTCTTCTCCTTCTTCTCCTTCTTCTTCTCCTCCTCCCTCTCCTCCTTCTTCTCCTCATTTTTCCTCTTCCCTCCTTTCATCTTTCCTCTTTTTCTCTTCTTGTCCCCTTCTTCGGGCTAAATTGGCTAAGAATGCCCTTTTGGAGCTAATTATGTCATTTCGAGGATAATTAGCTAAGTATAAGTCATTTTTTATTAAATAGGCCATTTTGGAGCTAACTAAGCTAATTATGTCATTTCGTAGGATAATTAGCCAATTTAGCCTTTCTTGGATGAGTCTAAGCTACGTAGAAGAAGAGATAGAGAAGAAGAAGTAAAATAAGGAGGAGGAGTAGGAGGAGGAGGAGAAGAAGAAGGAAGAGGAGAAGAAGAAGAAAATAAGAAGGAGAAGGAGAAGAAGAAGGAGAAGAAGGAGAAGAAGAAGGAGTAGGAGGAGCTCCTTCTCCTTCTCCTCCTTCTTCTCCTTCTTCTCCTTCTTCTTCTTCTCCTCATTTTTCCTCTTCCTTCCTTTCATTTTCCTCTTTTTCTCTTCTTGTCCCCTTCTTCGGGCTAAATTGGCTAAGAATGCCTTTTTTGAGCTAATTATGTCATTTCGAGGTTATTAGCTAAGTATAGGTCATTTTTTATGAAATAGGCCATTTTGGAGCTAACTAAGCTAATTATGTCATTTCGTAGGATAATTAGCCAATTTAGCCTTTCTTGGATAAGTCTAAGCTACGTAGAAGAAGAGATAGAGAAGAAGAAGTAAAATAAGGAGGAGGAGGAGAAGAAGAAGGAAGAGGAGAAGAAGAAGAAAAGAAGAAGGAGAAGGATAAGAAGAAGGAGAAGGAGAAGGAGGAAGAAGGAGGAAGAAGAAGGGGAAGGAGGAGCTCCTTCTCCTTCTCCTCCTTCTTCTCCTTCTTCTTCTCCTCCTCCCTCTCCTCCTTCTTCTCCTCATTTTTCCTCTTCCTTCCTTTCATTTTTCCTCTTTTTCTCTTCTTGTGCACTTCTTCGAGCTAAATTGGCTAAGAATGCCTTTTTGGAGCTAATTATGTCATTTCGAGGATAATTAGCTAAGTATAGGTCATTTTTTATTAAATAGGCCATTTTGGAGCTAACTAAGCTAATTATGTCATTTCGTAGGGCAATTAGCCAATTTAGCCTTTCTTGGATGAGTCTAAGCTACGTAGAAGAAGAGATACAGAAGAAGAAGTAAAATAAGGAGGAGGAGGACCAGGAGGAGGAGGAGAAGAAGAAGGAAGAGGATAAGAATAAGAAAAGAAGGAGAAGGAGAAGAAGAAGGAGAAGGAGAAGGAGGAAGAAGAAGGAGTAGGAGGAGCTCCTTCTCCTTCTCCTCCTTCTTCTCCTTCTTCTCCTTCTTCTTCTCCTCCTCCCTCTCCTCCTTCTTCTTCTCCTCATTTTTCCTCTTCCTTCCTTTCATTTTTCCTCTTTTTCTCTTCTTGTCCCCTTCTTCGGGCTAAATTGGCTAAGAATGCCTTTTTGGAGCTAATTATGTCATTTCGAGGATAATTAGCTAAGTATAGGTCATTTTTTATTAAATAGGCCATTTTGGAGCTAACTAAGCTAATTATGTCATTTCGTAGGATAATTAGCCAATTTACCCTTTCTTGGATGAGTCTAAGCTACGTAGAAGAAGAGATAGAGAAGAAGAAGTAAAATAAGGAGGGGGAGGAGGAGGAGGAGGAGGAGAAGAAGGAAGAGGAGAAGAAGAAGAAAAGAAGAAGGAGAAGGAGAAGAAGAAGGAGAGGAGAAGGAGGAAGAAGAAGGAGTAGGAGGAGCTCCTTCTCCTTCTCCTCCTTCTTCTCCTTCTTCTCCTTCTTCTCCTCCTCCCTCTCCTCCTTCTTCTCCTCATTTTTCCTCTTCCCTCCTTTCATTTTTCCTCTTTTTCTCTTCTTGTCCCCTTCTTCGGGCTAAATTGGCTAACAATGCCTTTTTGGAGCTAATTATGTCATTTCGAGGATAATTAGCTAAGTATAGGTCATTTTTTATTAAATAGGCCATTTTGGAGCTAACTAAGCTAATTATGTCATTAGATGGAAGTCTAGCTATTTTGGAGCTAACTAAGCTAATTATGTCATTAGATGGAAGTCTAGCTATTTTTTATTAAAACACTATAAATAAGATACCTAAGTTAGGGTGAAGCACGGTGGCTGTGGCTTGTTTCACGTGGAGAAGGCTCGACTGTAGAAGGGTCGTGCGATGCGTTTCGGGACATATTCTGCACCAAGCATCGTTTGCAATGTGTAGTTAGCATGAGGACACTCTTAAGATCATTCCACTGAAATGAAACTCACCGTCCCCGCCACGTTAATGACTGGCATCGGCGGAGGGACTTGGCCGTTCTTCTCGCACATAGACTGTACATTTGGTTTCGACAAGTCAAACTTTTTATTTATTAATGAAACGGACATTCAAATGCAAGATTTGAAATAACATGAAGAAGAAACTTACCACGAAGAGCTCGTATATGGCCCTGGTAGACGCTTCATTCCGTGCCCTCTCCGCCTCCACCAATGCAGTCGTCCTCTCCTCCAGCTCCCTAATTTCCTTATCCTTCTCCGCCATAGCCGCCTGCATTGCCGCTCTCTCTTTCTGAATAGCAGCCTGCAACACAACTCATTGTTAGCAATGTAATCATATTGGTTCCAACGCACAACATAATGCTGAAAGATAGTTGAGTCCATTAAACTAACCTCGATGGCGAGCTCGACTGGCCGTGGACGACGTGTTATCTCCGGACAAGAGCTCGTTTGGCGTGCCTTTATCTGCCGGAGAGTGCTAGGACAACGTATAAGGCCGTCTCCAATGGCGATCGAGCCATGGGGCCTCCCGTTGCCAGCTATCATCACGAGCTCTGGATCAATAGGCCCCTCGCTCGGGTTAAAGTCCTCCCCTTTCCTCGCCTTCCCGTGATCTCTGTACTTCACGAGCTTGTCGTGGGAGGAGATGTTGGTGAAGTTTTCTGGATGCTTGAGGTCAGACTCAGAGAATGCCTTGACCTTCTTGTACGAGGCAGTATGGGCCATCGCATACAGGTCGTACATCTGTGGCGCCTCCGTCTTATTGTGACGCGCCTAAAAGAGAGAGAGCAGAAAATTGTATTGGTAAAGGGCTCAAGATAGCATTAAGAATGAATTGCATGAGGCATGAAGCAAACCACATACCCAGTTCTCACCAAATTGGATTAAGTTGACGCTCCCTTGATGGTGTGGCACGTCAACCATTTTGCCACGCCTCTCCTTGGCGTTTTTGTGGCTGGTCTCCCACGTTTTGGAGCACCACTAGTCCACCAAGGCCTCCCAACAATCCATCTTATCCACACACCATCTCGGGGGCACCTAAGTTAATAAAGAGAAATTTGAGTGCGTAAGAACCAAATCAAGGAAACTAACTACAAAGCCTTAATAATATGTAATTACCTTCATGTAATGCTCCTTCTCCATCTTAGCATCACGGCACTTCGCCTTATCAATCCTAATACGCCGCGTGGCATAGTAGTCTCGAACAGCCTGCACCCGAGCCTCGTGCCGAAAGTTTTGAAGTAGCCTGCACCCGATAACCTTTGCCACGTCGTCCTCGTATCCCTCCTCACACCTGTAGAAGGTCTGCAAACGAGACAACACCGATTAGTACAATAAATAGCTATGGTTAATTTATAATTGTGTGAAAGAGAAATTACCCAGAACTTTCGGATCACCATGTCCGCCCTCGTGTCACACAAAACACCGTCGATCTCCACCTCCGGCGGGGCCGGGGCACCCAAGTAGTGCTCCCAGGTCATCCCTACCTCTCGCTCCCGACCAGGCAATGTAACAAACCCTGGGAAGTTTTGACGGCAAAGAACACCAAGGACGCTGTTGGGCTTGCGGACACCCTTGGCAACAATCCAACCCCTACAGTATGAAAAATTAAAGCCAAAACATTAGATATTTGAGAAAACGCGAAGGCAAAAGGTTAAATAAGAGTAAATTAACTTACTTGTCCCCATTTGGCCTAATCGAGCACCTCTGCTCGGGGGTCGCTGGCACGAGCGGGAGCCCCAAACTACCACGCTGGTAGACGGTATCCCCCTCACCCAACTCCTCGTCGCTACCAGCATGGCCAATTGGCTCTGGCCAGGTATCCCACTGGGTCTCTTGGGACGTACCCTCATCCCTGCTGTGCTGCGCAGTCGTCTGGAAGGAAGCCTCTGGGACACGAGTCTCGTGGGTCAAAGGCTCGTCGACCTGAGGCTCGTCGACCCGAGGCTCGTGAACCGGAGACCGTGTAGCCTCCACCTTAGACGAATCCACCCTAGAAGTCCTCCTGTGCTCAGGTGAATCAGCTTGGGGTGGTGGCGGAGACCGTGTAGCCCTACCTCTCCCGCGGCCACGTGTACCTTTAGTACAACATAAATACCAACATGAGTAATAAAATGTATATAAATACCAATATGCATACAACATGAGTACAACATAAATACCAACATGAATACAACGTGTACCTTTAGTGCCTCTCGGCTTCGCGGGTGGTCGACCTCCTCTCACGGGGGCCGCTCCTTGCATAGTAGAGAGCAACACTCTCCGAAGAGGCGAGGCAGGAATGGAAGTACCCATCCCATCACCTGCCGACGAAGAAACAGTCGCGGCGTGCTTTCGACCCTTTCCCACCATCTTTCAACACCTGTCATGACAAAGAGTAAATGAAATTAGTACAACATAAATACCAACATGACTAATAAAAATTGAATACCTAACATGAACTCAAAATTTATATATAGTATAATAGTTGAATACCTGACATGAACTAATAACAATCGTCCTCGTCTATATATGCTTCAGGGTCAATAAATGCATCATGATCATCACTATCATCAATAAATGCATCATCATCATCACTATCTAGAAGAACATGTGGAAGGCCACCATTATGTAATCGGTCAAGAAGTGACAGGTCATCCGCAGCAGTAACCTCTTCTTCTTCCAGCTCTTCCTGTTCGGGCTCAGGGGTTAAGACGGATTCACTGTCGCTGTCTACTTCAATGTTCTGGGGTGAAGTAGAGCGGTTCTTGAAACGTTTCTTGGACATACGTGTTTCTTGGAAGAATTCTCCTTCGTATGTGTCTGGGTTAATGTGAGGTTCGTAATCCTCTTCATTGAGGGTAGGTGGTCTAAAATGTGGTGGCACTTCATAAACGACATCCCAACCTTTGAGATTTGGATCAGTTTGGCAGGCCCACGGTAGATAGAAAACTTGTGTCGCCTGTTGAGCCATAATATAGACATCGGGAACATCTAAGTGGGTGTTTTGGTTGATTTCGACTAGTCCTATATGTTCATGAGTCCTTCTAGTCTCCCTCGGCTCAAACCAATAACATTTGAAGACTACGACGGTCGGTGGGTTTTCACCATAGAATAGAAGTTCATAAATTGCTTCAACCCTTCAATAATACTCGGTGTCTCCTTCGCCGATAGCAGAGACAGAACAATTTGTAGTCTTTAGGTCGGGCATAGATAGCTCTTTGCCAAAGGTAAGAAAGTGATACCCGTTGATGTTGTATTTGTCAAATGAACGGACCTTATAGTCAAAACCATTAGCGACTTGTCTCAACTCGGTGTCCATAGACTCTGCATCAGCCTACAAGTATAATACGAAAGAATGGATGCATTAGCCGCAAAATTAGACCAATAAGTCAAATGGGCCCTTAATGGTAATTAATTACCCTTTGTTTGAACCAAGAGATGAAACCAGGATAGTCGCCTCCATGCTTTGCGAGAAGCTCATACTCTTCGACGGAATCCTTTTCGATGACCGCTCCATCCGAGAATTCGGCAACGTATCGACTATATCAAATATCCGGGAATAAGAGTGGTTCAAAGCAATTAGAAGTTGCGGAACAATAAATTACCGAGAACTTACTCGATGTACGGCCGCACTTCTGTTAGGTTGGTGAAGATATACAATGAAATGGTCCGCCATTCTTCGACATCCAACGATTTCCCTTTCGAAGCACCGGATGGTGCGAGCTTACCTTTGAATAGGCTGAGGTTGGATCGAACTTTTTCTCGATCGCCATCATTGTACCGAGGCTTCGGGTTATGCAAATGATGATTTTTGGCTTCGTAGTGTGCTGTCACGAAGTTTGCCGCCTCCTCAGTAATGAATGCCTCGGCCATCGATGCTTCAATTCTACGTTTATTTTTACACTTAGCTCGAAGCGTCTTCTGCATCCTCTCAGTTGAGTAGCACCATCGATTTTGAACGGGCCCCCCCCATTCTTGCCTCGGTCGGGAGATGCAAAATCAAATGTTGCATTGGATTAAAGAAGCCCGGTGGAAAGATCTTTTCTAATTTGCAGACCAACTCCGGCGCCAACTCTTCCATTTCATCTAGCACGCCAGGCGATAGTTCTTTCGCACAAAGAGAACGGAAGAAATAGCTCAGCTCTGCCAGTACTAGCCATTCATCCTCAGGGATAAAGCCACGCAACATCACCGGCATTACCCGCTCAATCCATATGTGCCAATCATGACTCTTGAGCCCAAATATTTTCAATTTCTCAAGACTCGCTCCCCTCTTTAGATTCGCAGCATACCCATCGGGGAACATCAACCGCATTTTCACCCACAATAGCATTTCCCTCATAGCTGGCCTTTCAAGATTGAACCATGCCTTTGGCTTCGCTATGCTTTGCTTTCCTTTCCGTTGTCGCAAGTTTTGCAACGGTCTATCACATAGAGCCTCCAGGTCGATTCTAGCCTTAGGATTATCTTTTGACTTCCCCTCTATGCCGAACAATGTACCAAAAATGGCCTCCGCAATATTCTTTTCAGTGTGCGTCACGTCAATGTTGTGTGGGCAAAGGAGGTCTTTGAAGTAAGGGAGATCCCATAAGCATGACTTGTGAGTCCAGGCGTGTTCCGTATTATACCCTTTGAAGTATCCTGAACGCAAAGGATCGGGCTCGAGAGCGTTTAACTGATCAAGGGTCTGTTGGCCTGTCAATGCAGCTGGTGCAGTGTTTTTGACAACTCTACCTTTGATGAAATTCTTCTTGTCTTTTCTGAACTTATGGTCAGGATCCAGGAATTGTCTATGCATGTCGAAGCAAGAATACTTGCGACCAGCCTGCAGCCAACGGAACTGAAGAGCTGCCTTGCATGTGGTGCACGGGAACCTTCCATGCACACACCAGCCAGCGAATAGCGCAAACGCCGGATAATCATGCGTCGAGTACATGTACCACACATGCATTTTGAAAAAAAAATTGGTAGCCGCGTCGTAGGTCTTGATCCCATTATCCCAGGCTTCTTGCAACTCATCCTTAAGCGGCTGCATGTACACATTCATATTCTTCCCCGGATAGTTGGGCCCTGGAATTATCAACGTCAGGAAAATGTTCTTTCTTTTCATAATCTCTCCGGGTGGCAAATTTAGTGGAATGACAAATACAGGCCAACAACTGTATTGTGCTGCCGTCATACCATACACATTGAACCCATCCGTGCTGATGGCAACTCTAGGTTGCCTTGGATCTTCCGATTTATCCTTATGTAATGCATCGAAGTGCCTCCACGCAAAACCATCTGAAGTCTGTACCAGCATCTTGTTCCCATCCGCATCTAGTTCGGTTCTTTTGCCCAATTTGTGCCATGTCATCTGTCTGGCCGTCTCTTCGACCATGAAAAGACGTTGAAGTCTTGGTACGATTGGCAGATATCGAAGAACACTAATGGGGATTTTGGTCTGATTCTTCTCACCCATGCCGTTGTCTACCACAATATACCTGGAAGAATTGCAAATGGGGCAATAGTTCAAGGCCGCATACTCAAGCCTAAATAAGGCACATCCATTCTCACAGGCATGTATCTTCTCATAGGGCATCTTAAGTACACGGAGGATTTTCTCTGACTGGTACAGGTTTGCAGGCAGTACATGGCCTTTGGGTAGAAAGCGTCCAAATATCGTCATCATCGCATCGTAGCATTCTCTGCCTAGGTTGAATTGAGCCTTCAGAGCCATTCCTTGTGCGATGGCATCCAGTTGACAAAGCTCAGTCTGCTCGTGGAGAGGACGTTTTGAAGACTCCAGCATTTCATAGAAGGCCTTTGCAGATTCCTCCATCTCATCGTCCGAATCACGAGCATCATCAAAGTCTTGCACCATGTCTTCAATCCCGGTACCATGCTCGTCGGTGCGACGACGAATCACCTCGGCTCTGGCACGTTGGTCAGACTCACCATGAAAAGTCCACACCGTATAATTAGGCGTAAAACCCCACTTCTGCAGGTGTTTACCCATTTCAAACTCTGTCTGCTTTTTCCAATTGTTGCAGTTGGGACAGGGGCACCATGTTTTATGCTGGCCATTTGCAAATGCGGCTCTCACAAACCCCCTGGTTTTTGTTAACCATTCATGGGTCATGTCTTTCTGACTAGGGTGACCAGTGTACATCCAAGCACGATCACTCATGTTGCCTAGCTACCTATGGGGGCACAAGAAATAAATATATAATTCATCATCTATATTCATACGCTAATCAAGTTTGTCAGTTTTATTACGTCCATGCAACCTACACGCTAATAGGTAAAGATAGGTCCTAATCCCACCCGAGTATGTGTAGACTGGGTTCGTTTTCCCATGCTCTACTCCAGATGCGACGCAGAATTTCGACAGCACCTCCCCGCTGTTCTCCTGATACACGTCTCGGCAATAAGCAGAGAGGATGTGTACCCGGAGAACAACAGGGGAGGCACTGACGAAATTCCGCATCGGATCCGGAGCACAGCATACGGGAAAACAAACCCAATCTACACATACTCGGGCTGTCCATGGATAATGTTGGACAATTCGAAAGGATGGCGGTTATAAATATGCAAAGAAATGCATATTTATAGATGTCGCCCTTTCGAATGGGAGACGCATACTGGTCACGCATACTCATGATTGAAGAAACCTATAGCTAGCAAGTTTCATCGGCACGAAGACCGGGACAGAGCAAATTAAGGGGGTAGGAGGAGAAGTCATCTGTGCTCACCAACAAACACAAGGGCGGAGCTCGTCCAACGCACGTGGAGGTCGTCGAACAACTGCACATTGAAATTCACCCGATCAACACAAATACGATGTTTTTATAATTAACATAACTATATGACCTAACTCATAACTATGTGGGTCAGTGTCATCGGGGGTCGAAGGTCACTGTCGTCGGGGATTGGGGTCTTTTCGGTCAACAAGAGGCCGAAGAGGTGTCGGGGCTCGGGGGTTGGGGGTCAGTGGCGTCGGGGGTCGGGGTAGGGGGTCGGGGGTCGAGGGTGAGTGTTGTCGGGGGTCGGGGTCGGGGGTCGGGGGTCAGTGGCGTCGGGGGTCGGGGTAGGGGGTCGGGGGTCGAGGGTGAGTGTTGTCGGGGGTCGGGGGTCGAGGGTCGAGGGTCAGTGGCGTCGGGCGTCGGGGATCGGGGGTCAGTGGCGTCGGGGGTCGGGGTAGGGGGTCGGGGGTCGAGGGTGAGTGTTGTCGGGGGAGGTTGCCAAATAGATGGCCTGGTCATGCGGATAGCAGTCATCCGGTGCTTTGGCATTGATAGTAATTGTAAATCCCTCAGGAAGGAATTGACAAAATTATGGATCTGCATGGGGCTTTCATATATACCTTCATGAATCGCTTTACGCCTTGATTTCCAGATAGCCCAAAGAGTTACTATCATGCGCGCAAACTCCTCTTGTGACAACTTCTCATGCATTGTAAAGACCCAAGCTTTAGCATTGAAATTCAGATTTTCACACATGAGCTCCACCGTGTCCTCAAACG
Organism: Hordeum vulgare subsp. vulgare; assembly: GCF_904849725.1. NCBI lineage: Eukaryota > Viridiplantae > Streptophyta > Magnoliopsida > Poales > Poaceae > Hordeum > Hordeum vulgare. The sequence continues at coordinate 345,173,249 of NC_058522.1, read as the reverse complement.
ACAAAGACCAAAAGCACCTGGCAGTAGTGCAGTTGATTAATGCATGTTTCCAGCTTTGGCAGACGGCAAAGACACGGCCGATGGCAAATGTAATGGCTACAACTGCGATTTTCTTTGCCGTCTGCCTGGGCCATCTTTGCCGTCCGCTAGCTGACGGCAAAGAAGTGACTCATGGCAAAGCACTTCTTTGCCATCTGTCAGATCTTTGCCATCTATTTTTTGGTAGCTTACGGCAAAGAGCTTCTTTGCCATCAGCCAGCGGACGGCAAAGACCAGGCAGACGGCAAATTCTCTGATTCCAGTAGTGCTATATATCAATCTTCGTTTGCGGACCATTCCGAAACTCCTCATGATGTCCAGGATCACATCCGGGAATCCGAACAAACTTCGGTCACCAACACATATAACTCAACTATACCGAAACGTCACCGAACCTTAAGTGTGCAGACCCTGCGGGTTCAAGAACTATGCAGACATGACCTGAGACACTCTCTGGTCAATAACCAACAGCGGGACCTGGATGTCCATATTGGTTCCTACATATTCTACGGAGATCTCTATCGGTTGAACCTCTATGTCAAGGATTCATATAATCTCGTATACTATTCCCTTTGTCCTTCGGTATGTTACTTGCCCGAGATTCGATCGTCGGTATCTCTATACCTAGTTCAATCTCATTGCCGGCAAGTCTCTTTACTCGTTCCGTAATACAAGATCTCGTAACTAACTCCGTAGTCACATTGCTTGCAAGGCTTGTTGTGATGTTGTATTAACGATTGGGGCCCGAGATACCTCTCCGTCACACGGAGTGACAAATCCCCGTCTTGATCCATGCCAACTCAACAGACACCTTTGGATATACCTGTAGAGCACATTTATAGTCACCTAGTTATGTTGCGACGTTTGATACACACAATGTATTCCTCCGGTGTTCGGGAGTTGCATGATCTCATGGTCATAGGAACAGATACATTGACATGCAGAAAACAGTAGCAATGAACTGACACGATCATATGCTACGTTTATAGTTTGGGTCTTGTCCATCACATCATTCTCCCAATGATGTGATACCGTTATCAAGTGAAAACACTTGCCTATGGCCAGGAAACCTTGACCAACTTTGATCAACGAGCTAGTCAACTAGAGGCTTACTAGGGACAGTGTTTTGTCTATGTATCCACACATGTATTTGTGTTTCCAATCAATACAATTATAGCATGGATAATAAACGATTATCATGAACAAAGAAATATAATAATAACTAATTTATTATTGCCTCTAGGGCATGTTTCCAACATGTTCATGGGCTGTATGGGGGCGTCCAAGCCTTGTTGGGCCAGCCCCCAAGGGCCCATGCGGTTGGGAGGGAAGAGTCCCTAAAGGGGAAGGCACCTCCTAGGTGCCTTGGGGAGGGCGGAAACCTCCCTAGGCCCACACACCCTCCTTGGCGGAGGGGCTAGGGATGCAACCCAATCCTCCTCCTAGCCTCCTATATATAGTGGGGGAGAGGGAGGGGCTGAACACATCAATTCCCATGCCCCGGTGGCAGCCCTAACTCTCCCATAACTCCGTTTTCTCCTCAGATCGGTTCCAGCAGCGCTTGGGGAAGCCCTGCTGGCACTGCTCCACCATCATTTCCACCATGTCGTCGTGCTGGTTGAGATCCCATCTACTTCTCCTTCCTGTCTTGCTGGATGAAGAAGGAGGAGACGTCATCGAGCCGTACGTGTGCTGAACGCGGAGGTGTCGTCCGTTTGGCGCTAGATCGGGAAGGATCGTGATGAGATTGCGGGACGGATCGTGATGAGATCGCGGGACGGATCGTGATGAGATCGCGGGCTGGGTTGCGATTTGGATCGCGAAGATGTTCCACTACATCAATCGTTTTATATACGCTTCCGCTTAGCGATCTACAAGGGTATGTAGATTCACTCTCCCCTCTTCTAGATGATCATCACCATGGATAGGTATTGCGTGTGCGTAGGAATTTTTTTGTTTCCCATGCTACGCTCCCCAACAATATGTTGCTTTCATGAGAGATGCCACTAGAGAACACTATGGCCCCCGGGTCTATTCACTTATATATTCAAAAAACATTTAAAAATTTCCTCATTGTTCTTATTTGTCTTCTATTTTATTTTGCAATTTAAAATTCTCTACAATTATCTACACATCTCATGTGCTTGCAAATAACGAGATCAAGGGGGTTGACAACCCTCTTGCCCGTGTTGGGTGCAAGTTGTTTGCTCTTTTGTGTGCAACCGTTGAAGACGGTTGAGTATTGATATTCCATTGGTTCGATAAACCTTGGTTTTCTTAATCGAGGGAAATACTTACCCGTATTATTCTGCAATTACTCGTTCCTCTTCATGGGAAACCCAACGCGGATCACAAGTATCAAGATCGACGCACCCTTTGCTACTAAACACACACTGCAATAAGTACGGCTTACCCGATGCTATTTGCTCCACTTCCTCGAGCACTTGATGGTCGGACCGAGCCACGATTTGGAGCTCGGGGTGAGCAAGCTTGAGATTTTTGAGCTCTTCCTTCGCCTGCTTCTACTCGGCGTGAAGTTTGTCACATGCTCCAAACACGCCCTTCCGGGTCTCCTCGACCTCCAGGACCCGCGCTTTGTCCTTCTCCCTAGCCACCTTTTTAGTAGCTCGGGCCTTCTACCCCTCCATGGCCGCAGCCTTCTGCTGCTCCACCTTCTCCTGAGCCCTCTTGAGCTCGCCTTTGAGCCCCTCAAGCTCGGCCAAAGGTGTTGTCATTTAAATAGTTGAGCATCAACCCCTAATTCAACAAACACAGTATGTTTCTTGTCTTTAAAGTTACATTGAAGAATGTGAAGTACTCATCATTTACCTTGAGACTGCTCAAACCGCTCGTTCATCATGTCGCGGTCCTTCTCGGACCTCGCAAGCTTTCGATTCATCCCCGCTATCTCCTCGGAGACAAAGCCCGGAGCCAAGGTAGAAACTTCCAAAACAAGGATTTTTTTTCACATAAGCCCCACGACCAATTAACCTTGGATGAGAGCTTCATTACACTGAGCAGCGTCCTGGGGATACCAATCAAGATCCTACTTCTATACAATCCCAACACTAGTTCTTCGAAACCAGCCTTGGTCTCACGGGCTACCCACTGACCAGGCCATTTAGAAGGCCATAAGAACTTGTCTTTAGAGATATACATAGATTTGCAAATCAAACGCAAATCAAAAAATATTTTTGAACAAGGGTAAAAGAATACCTCGAAGCTTGTTACAAGGCCCTTGAAGACCTCATGCAATCCTGTCCTCATGGACCGAAAACCCTGTACCATCGTGCCTATCAAGTCGCGGTGCTCTTCCTTTAGGGAGGAGAACTTCAGGGTCTCCTCCATCTCCTCAGTCCACCCAAGCACCTGGGTGCTCGGCAAAGGGGTCTCCTGCCTCGATTATGGAGCCAAGGCAGACTTTGGTTGGGCTAATAATTGGCCAAGCGTTTCCTTGATGGCCTCGAGGATCTATTTACCTTGGACCTGCGGGGCTGAGGTGTTAGTCTCGGTCATGACGGTCGACTCTTCGACCCCCGTTATGTCGACTTGGAGAGCCGGAGAGGTTGTTGCCTCCCCCATCCCATTGTGAGCTAGCGGAGGAGTGGAGCGATTCGGGGTTCCACTAGCGGATGGCAGCCGACTTGAAGAGACGCTTGGGAGCACCTTCGGCGGACTGCGGAAAAGATGCTCATATGAGCTCACTCGTACTAAAGAAAATATCTAATGAAATACTCCCTCTATTTTCATATACGAGGCCACAAATTCATATCACATGTACTCCCTCCATCACAGTATATTGGGCACATCTCAAAAACCATGTGTTTTCACAATTAGAGGGAAATAAGGCACATGGCATTAATTAGCCTATTAATTGTGGCATTTTGGGTTTAAGTAGGCCGCTGAATTACCTCTTTCCACTTGCCTTCTTGGTGCGCATACAAGTGGGAACAAGAAACATTTTGTGGAAGGTGTGAATTGGTTCCTGGTCTTCATGCGATCTTCATGGCTGTGTGCGAGGCCTCCTCTCCCTCTCTCCTTCGCTCCCTTTTCTGTTTCTGTTTGCATTCACATGTATAGAAAGCAGGGTATAAATCCCCACACGATGGAGATGCTAGGAGTCCATGTGACACATAAACCCGAACCAATGGACTGCATGGATGGCCTAGGCGTGCTGGAGGTTCCTGCCATGGAGGAGGTGCTAGGCGTGCTGGAGGATCATGCCATGGAGGAGGTGCTAGGCGAGCTCGAGGTTCCTGCCGTGGAGGAGGTGCTAGGCATGCTCGAGGTTCCTACCGTGGAGGAGGTGCTAGGCGTGCTCGAGGTTCATGTCGTGGAGGAGGTGGTGCAAGAGCAAGAGGTCAAAGGGCCAGTTGAATATGAAGTTTTGCGTCGACGTGCAAGGGTACTCCAAACCTACTCGAACCCGATATCAACATGTGAGGTTTGCATTCATCCGGCTTTGTGCAGAAAGTGTGGCATCCGCGGTGATCCATCTATATTCCTTCGCTTAGGATGTAGACTCCCGGTCCCAAAGGATTTGCCTTCTTGCGAGTTGTGTGGAAACCCTCTGTTGTGTGACAATTATTGGTGCAAAGGTTGTGCGACGACGGTGCAGATAAATAAAGATGGGGTATGCATAAGGTGTCGTAACAGCCCGAGGAGAGAAGATGAACACCGTCTGTTCGTGTACCTCCATCGCCACAGCTACTTATAAAGCGGAACACAGGCGGGAACATCGGCGGGAGCTTTTTCATCTCCGAAAATTTCGTTTTATATTTGGGAGCGGAGATCGGCGAGAGATTTTAATCGCCAATTCCGCTGGCCATTTGGATGGAAACAGCGCGGGGGAGAAAGGAAACTACGCGGGGAGAAAGGAGGGGTGCGTGAAGAAGAAGGAAACTCGCTAAAATTTCGCTCTAAACCGTCTCCACCAATGCATGCGAGGGAATCGTTCCTTTATTGGACGGGGGGTCACTATGCATTTGTTTGGCAATTAATTAGGCGCATATCCATAACTAACGCAGCTCATGCGCCTCCGTTTTTTCTGCCAATAGCTACACACCTTGATCCCAAAAAAATGTGAGATGCACCCAATAAACTGTGGTGAAGGGAGTATCAAGGTAAAAGTCTACATGCTTTTAAAACTAGCTTTTCTTTTTGTTTTTTGGGATCATTAATACAATGTAAGCATGCAAGAAAAGTGACCGAAGGAACTAACTGATTGTTATTATGAGTGCATGTAAGAAGAATTAAATAGGTTGCTAGTACGAGAAAATATTATTAATTTTGCCTTGATTATTGTTGGTGGTCTTGTATAGATTAAAATGTACTACTCCCTCCATCACAGTATATAAGGCCTATCTCCAAAATCAGGATTTTTCAGAATGAGAAGGAAATAAGGCGCATAACATTAATTACTATATTAATTAAGACGTTTTGTGTTTACTCCATCCGTGGCGTTCACACGCAATGCTGCATGCAAGTGTCCGCAAGTGTGAACAGAATATGCATGCCCTCAGCCTCTCTCCTTCTCATTCACACTCTCTCAGGTAAGCATTCACACAACTTGGCTGCATGCAACCCTCGGCCTTCTCATTCTCATTCACACTCTCTCCTTCTCATTCACACGTTCTACATGCACCCATAGCAGGATATAAAATCCCACACGATGGAGATGCTAGGAGTCCATGTAACACACAAACCCAAACCGATGGACTCCATGGATGGCGTGGAGGAGGTGCTAGGCGTGCTCGAGGTTCCTGCCGTGGAGGAGATGCTAGGCGTACTCGAGGTTCTTGTCGTGGAGGAGGTGCTAGGCGTGCTCGAGGTTCCTGCCATGGAGGAGGTGGTGCAAGAGCAAGAAGTCGAAGGGCCGGTTGAAGATGAAGTTTTGCGTCGACGTGCAAGGGTACTCCAAACCTACTCGAACCCGATATCAACATGTGAGGTTTGCATTCATCCGGTTTGTGCAGAAAGTGTGGCATCCGCGGTGAGCCATCTATATTCCTTTGCTTGGGATGTAGGCTCCTGGTTCCAAAGGATTTGCCTTCTTGCGAGTTGTGTGGAAACCCTTTGCTGTGTGACAATTATTGGTGCAAAGATTGTGCGACGACGGTGGCGATAAATAAAGATGGCATATGCATAAGGTGCCGTCGCAACCCGTCTATCTATCTTGATGATGAAAAGGAAGTGCAGAATGTGCCGGATAGCCAAGTTTAGTATTGCGGCATGATGAAAAGAAAGTGCAGAAGGTTTCCGATCTTATGTTGTTTCTTATGTTTCTGATCTTATGTTGATGATAAAAAGAAAGTGCAGAAGGTTTTCGATCTTATGTTGATGATAAAAAGAAAGTGCAGAAGGTTTCCGATCTTATGTTGTTTCTTATGTTTCTGATCTTATGTTGATGATAAAAAGAAAGTGCAGAAGGTTTCCGATCTTATGTTAATGATGAAAAGAAAGTGCAGAATGTTTCCGATGATGAAAAGAGAGTACAAATCATGTTGAGTTCAAGAACTCAATTGCCCGCTCAACATATTCTCTGTCAATCGTTAAACGAACCGGGAGAAGCCCTTGTCTCTCTAATGCTTTTTTCTTCAAGTGAGGAACCGCGTAGTGGATAGACCCCTTGTGCTTGATGATCTCTCTCATGCATGCTTGATGACTCAACCAGATCCTATTGAGCTTTTGATGGGGGTACTCAGCTAGGGATTGATTAACCTATGACACATAAAATTAAAAAACTCAATCAGTTCATAAGATTAACCTATGGGAGTAGATATCTTGAACAAATAACATAAAATACTCAAATCGGTGCAAGACCTTTGCGACAATCTCGGGTAGAGTCTTGGGCATCTTTTTATGGAACATTGCTTGAATTGAGGCAAACCAACCAAGATCTAATATGTTTGTGTCAGGAGAATTAGGTGGTTGGTATATCATCCTAATATCCCAACCACCCCTTGCAGCTTCCTGCAAAAAAAGTGGATCATCTGGTTTTATATGAGTCCTAGCATTGTCCTGTTGTACGTAGATGGTGTTCCATCTATCACTCTGAGGCCACTTTTCCTTTATAGCCGGCAGTACGTATTTCACTAAGTACTCTCGACTTTTCTCCCTGTCCACTTTATCGCAGGGCTTCAACTCCCATGCTCCCCTAAACCTAAGAATATAGAAATAAAGAACAAGTAAATAATGTGCATATAAAAATTTAGCAGAAAGTAGGAGTAGTAACAAGAACAAGTACCAACCTATTTTGAATCTTCTTTTTTGCTTGCACCCACTCTGTGTAAGCCCAAACCCCAATCTTGCCATCAAATACACAATTGCCTTGAGCATCATACCTTGGTCTAGCCATTGCGGACAAGAACATAATTTTTTGAATGTGGTTTTTATGTTTACATTCCCGGTGTGGTGCCTCCTCTCTATGACTCAAATACATGTTCTGGGTCTTCCGCGTGCGATAAGACCATTTCTCATCTATATGAACCACATCCATATCAGCCCTAAATGTGGGATTAATACCGCCTTGAGATGTTAGACTACTTCTCTCAAGATGCATAAGAGCATACTCCACACGAGCCCTTTCGTTTGCAGCAGTCAAAGAAGGCTTCAATTCACTTGTTATTCGTCTAATTTCCTTCATCTTCAACCTACAGTAAAATATCTCGTTGACAACACTCACCTCCATATAATAAAAGAATGTTGACATGTAGAAAATTGACAACGCTCACCTCCGCCAAATAGTGGTAGTTGACAAGTTCAAATGTCCAGCAACTTGTTCTAATGTTGTTCTCTCTCCGGGTGGGATGGCCTCCAATGCATCTATGTCGAAATTAATCTTCTTCCTTCCTGATTTGAGCTTTCGATTGTTTTTTACCCCAGTAATACCACCACCTTTTTTAGCCTCCAGCCATACCCTTTGCACTATCCTCCTAGGACAATCACACGCTAGTGCAACAGCTTTAGAAACTCCATGCTTCAACCTTCTACCCGTACCATTACGTTTAATGTCTCAGCATATATGTGATGCTTGTCATCTGTATCGTACTGTCTTCTTGTCTCCTTGTTCGACATAACATCTAGATTCGTTGAAAAAATAATTAGATAAACAAAAAATATGGAAACAACACTATGCTCTAAATATGCTTACTCAAATCGATTGGTTGTTTTTGGGTTTGTACAACCTCTTGACTAGGAGGGTATTCGTCGACATGGGCAAAATTTGGGTTGTATCCATTTCCTCAGTACCCAATGCCCGAACCAGTTGCGTTCTCTCCATTCATCACATTCAAACCATTGTGTCCACCAGTTCCTTTAGAACACATACTCCAAGAAAAACAGTTTTAGAACAGCTTTAGCAGCTACTGCAGATGTCATCAATCAAGAAAGAAAATTTAGCAACTAAGCATGTACAAAATTCAGAGACTATCCAGCAATTTAGAACAGCTTAGGAACTCCAGGAACAACAGTTTTAGAACAACTTTAGAACAATGATGATCTACAGTTTTAGTACACTGCAGCTTTGGCAACGATCTATAGTTTAGAACACAGCAGTTTTAGAACACTGCAGTTTTGGCTATTCTAAAACAGTTTTAAAACACTGCAATTTTGGCTGTTCTAAAACAACAGCTTTAGAGTTTACCTTCTCTGCTCGTACTGAAACTGAAGCCGCCGCCACCGCTGCCTGTACCTGCCCCACCGACGAACGAGTTCCCGCCGCCACCGCTGCCTGTACCTGCCCCGCCGACGAACGAGTTTCCACCGCCACCGCTGCCCGTACCTGCCCCGCCGACGAACGAGTTCCTGCTGCCACCGCCGAACGAGATCCCACCGCTGCCAAACGTGAAGCCGACGAACGTAGAACTTGCGCCGCCACTGCCTGTACCTGCCCTACCGCCGCTGCTTGTACCTGTCCCGCCGACGGAGGCACTCCAGTTCGACGAACCGGCCTCGTTAGGTGCCGGAGGGCGAGATGGGCGTGCGAGGCCGACGCGCCGTCGAGGCAAAGTTGTTGGAGGAGGAAGATGGTCGAAACTGGCCGTGCCGATGGAGAAGGATGCAACTCCCGCTCGTCCGGTGAGACCAAGAGGAGGAAGTCCTCCGGGCGGCAGCGCTCTCGGTTGGAAAGCAACCCTAGAAAGCCCACGGAGGCCAAGAGGAGGAAGACGGCGATCTGATTCACCTTGCTTTCGTCGGCGCCATTGGACCGAGGAGAGAAGATGAGCGTCGTTTGTTCCGTCTATTCCGCCATAGCTACTTATACAGCGGGGGAGAAGAAGGAAACGAGCGCTGCTGCAGATGGAAGTAGCGCGCGGCACGGAAGGAAGCTCGCGCGCGCGGCGTGCGTCGCAGAAGGAAAGTAGCGCGCGGTGAATAAGGAATCTCGCGCGCGGCACAAAAGGAAAATTGCGCGCGGGAGAAGAAGGCAAGCGCGGGGAAGAAGGAAACGCGCGGGGGAGAAGAAGGAAACTGCATGCAGCATTGGAGAGAGAAGAAGGAAACTGCATGCAGCGTTGAATGGACGTGGAGAGAACTATGCGTCGGTTTTGCGTTTCATTAGGCGTTTCTGTAGCCTACCGGCGCGATTTTTCCTTCCAATAGGAAATCATCTTGGTCCCAGAGCCCTCTGAGTGGCGCCTAATAAACTGTAATGGAGGGAGTACGTCTCTCTAAGTGTATAGGGCATGCGCGTAGTTCTAAATTGTTAATTTAACTAGTTAAATATATATCATATGCGATAAAAATTACATATTCAGAAACTACATCACTGCATGAATCTAATGGTATATTATTTATTAAATATAATACATATTTAAGTAGTTAAATTAACGACCTAAAACTAAATGCATGTCCTATACTCCCTCCATCTTTTTTAGTTTGCGTATAAGAGCAAGTACAATAGAGCTGAGCTGACTATAAAAAATAAAATAATATGTTTGTGCTTAGTTGGAGGAAAGAGAAGATGAGAGAGAAAGAAAGTGGGCTCAAGCCACTTTCAATGCATTGGTGCTAAGGCTGTCCGTAATGGGAGTATCATAGGTAGTATCATGCATGTCAACTAAGCAATTTTGATGAGGTGACATAGAATTAAATGAAGAAAGAGAAGGTTGAGTATCATATTATGATACCGTATAATATTAAATGATATGCTACTAGTATGTGTCTTGCATGGCAATAAATGAACCACTCTATAATACTAATATATGATACTATGCATTACGGATGTGGTACATACACTAGTATCATATGCATGATACTAGTATATGATACTACCCATTACAACCAGCCTAAGATGAGGTGCTAAGCACATTAAATAGTTTAGCAACTAAAGTCCTCAATGCATAGGTGCTTAGTTTATTGTAGCTAAGCCTCCTTATTTAATGCGTTTGCAACTAAAGTTGTGCATGCGTTGATGCATTTCTTTCATTTAATTGTTTTATCTAGGTTCACGCGATTAGCGTTGTTTCTTTCTGGGGTCATCATACTCATCTCTCTCCTATTAATTAGCTTGGCACATCATATTTTTTACCTATGTGGCAGCCTTAGCACATGTACAAGGTGAAGCATTGGGAGTAGCCTTAGTTAAGAGTCAGCTCTAGCACGTGCTCTTAGGCGCTTTGTGAGAGTAAAAGATGGACCATATAGTAAAAAACTAGTACACTTTTGTAACCAACTAGTATTGTACATGTTAATTATAAGATAGACTATAAGTGACATGACAATGTCTTTATATCGAACAGTTGGCTATACTATTAACCATGCTCTAACTCAATGCACTCATATCAAGCAGGCCATACCATTGTTTTTTTCTTTGACTGTTTTATCCCTGCATGCAATGACGTGAAGAGATGTACAACAATTAAAACCGATGAAGTTATTGGCTCTTTTTGCTTGATTCTTGCTTTAGTCTCCTCTGTTTCTCCGTGCTCACTACTCCAGACTCCTCTATGCATGTGCATGCATGCATGCATTGGACTGTCATTACTTCCAGGTTGCATGCTCTGTTATGAATTAAAGGATACTTGGCAACTATTACTAGAAAAGCGTATCACGCAGAGCATTGAGGAAAAACAAAAATATCTTAGACACAGACTATGGAAGATAGGAGGAAGTATATTTTATAACGGTCTTGTATAAATAAAAAAGACTGATAGACGTCGGTGCGTCGGCCGACAGTTTCCGTCCATCACACCCTATCCGTTGGATGCGAGCCGTGTGAGCATTGGATTTGGGCAAAAAAAATTTCCTCGGATTCATCTTCCTCGGGTTGGATCTGTAGCTCCCGCTCGGGGTCCTCGTCGTCGCGCCTCCGATCTCCTCTGACGACCGTTCTCGTCGCCGGTCCACATCCTCTCTGTCCCTCCTCCTCATTGGTCCCCATCCTTGTCGGTTGTCCTTGTCGTCGCCTCAACTCGTGCAACAACTGCACCTGCGGTTGGAGCTATCACCGGCGACGGTTGTAGCTTCACCCCGATTGTAGCTCCGCCGCCGCACCTCACCATTGATGCTCGCTAGTCGCTAAATGGAATTGCGTCGGTGGCGGCCACCAGTAGTTCAACGTCGTTGAACGGATGTAGCAAAAAAGTTCAACGGTAGTAGCAAAATCCAACTATGGTTGCAGCAAAATCATTGTCGTCGTCGTCGCGAGGTCGCAACACCGCCTTGATGGATGTAGCAAAAAAGTTCACCGGTAGTACCAAATGCAACTACGGTTGCAAGAAAAAGCGTCGCAGTCGTCGCTAGATCGCAGGTCCACCTTGATGGATGAAGCAAAAAAGTTAGTCGGTAGTAGCAAAATATAACTACGGTTGTAGCTTTCTTTGCTGGGCAGAGCCGATTGAAGCTTCCTCCGTCTATGATTGAAGCTTTTTTCAACAGCGTTTGAAGATGTTTAGATGATGGTTGCAATACTTATATACGCGGAGGCCCGACCATGACGGCATGCGACGAGGACGACACGCGAAGGCTGGAATCAGCGATGCCGATGGTCGATGGAGACGGAAACCGACGATTCAGGCGATCGACGAGGGTAGGCACCTGTGATGCGGGCGACAGCGCGCAGAGGCGAGCCGTTGGTGGGCCCGCTCGATCATGCGCCCCACCACGCGAAAGAATCGGGTCGTCAGATTAGAGGTCATACAGATCGCACGCGATCAGCTGAAGGTTCGGCCGGCAATCCGCCCCAAAACGTTTCCATAAATTAATGAAGGGAGTATATAAAACTATAAAAGCTCATGACGAAAATACTTAAGTGCAATGATAATGTACGCAAAACACAAATTTAATTTTGCGTTGAAAAGGGCGAGCGGTTGAGTCGCTGACACGTGGGTAACTCGGGAATATTTATCGACAGGTTCAGTCCGGAATGGGCTCGTGATAGCACTGCTATTTTTTTATTTTTTATTCTAAGCTAGTGATAGCACTACTAGTATACATATATTTGCAGCTGGTGACTCATTCTACTTTGTCGTTTTGCACGTTGGTTGAGACTTTTATATGTCAAGGCAACACCGCACCAGCATAAAATCCCACCATTTTGGCATGTCGCTCGTAAGGTGACCATCACTTGCAACGGCAACCGCATAAACAAATTTCATTTGGTCTTGTTTTCCGTTCTCTTTTGCAAAGTTGGTTCAAGGAGCGGTCCAAGAGGGTAGAGCCGGGCCTACAGTGGTGCCATATATGCGGCCCGTAGAGGATTCATGATTCTGGGGTTCAATAAAATTAGATAGGTCTAATACTGAAAAAACTAGACCGAAGGGCAGTCCTTCGTTGGTCTTGGCCCAAAGCAGCGAGCCAACGACGGCGAGGGCGAGGGCTAGGCTATCAAGGGCCACGCCTGTCGAGGGTGAGTCTGTCTATCAAGGGCGAGGGCGCAAGGCTGCCTCCCCTCGTCCTCCACTCCTCGTCGACTCGCCTGATCGTCTCGACCCTCGAGCCCTCGAGGCGCTTGTGCCCTGTCGCTGTGGGGTGCCATCTGCCCTGCCGCTGTGCGGTGTCATCGGATTTTTTCACTGTTTTGACCTGGGGAGGTAACTTAATCACGGAACGAACTCGTTTGATAACAATTTCACGTTTTGACCCTTTTAAAACGCCATAGACCGTGGCGTTGCAGCTCTACAGAGAAACGCCACTCTATTGTGGCGTTTCTGGCCATGCACAAAACGCATGTCCACTGTAGCGTTTCTGGTCATGAGAAACGCCACGCACTGTGGCGTTGTGGGCCTGAGGTGAAACGTCAGGCACCCTGCGTTTCTTGGCTTTATAATTTGCTAGCCCGACCCCGTCGGCCACCAACCCCCTTTCTCCTCTTCTCTGGTTCGTTTCTTTGATGAAAAAAGAGACTCTCGGCCTCAAGATCCCCCCCTTCGATGTCCCTCCTCCCTCAACCGTTTTGTTGGTTCTTTGGGGCAAATCGAAGAGGCCAATAAGCTCCTCCAATCCCTTCAATTAGTTTTTGCAATGACTTTCTATTTGTGTAGCTTTTTTTGCAATAGGTGTAACATATGTTTTGAAGTAAAATCTATTTTGTGATGGTTAATAGGTGTAGTTTATGGTGGTTCTAGGTGTAGTTTATGGTGGCTGTAGGTATAACCTAGTTGTACTTCATATTATTCGCACTAGATGAATGGCTAGGTTTAGTTCATATTAGTGGCACTAGGTGAATGCCTAGATTTAGTTCATATTAGTGGCACTAGGTGAATGCCTAGATTTAGTTCATATCAGTGATAGTAGGTGAATGCGTAGCTTTTTTGGCACACTAGTTTAATGCCTAGATTTAGTTCACACTAGTTTAATGCCTAAAAGAATTTCGTTCATATTATGTAGGATGTTTCAGCCGGATAAATATCCGGGACTTGATGAGTTCTACGAGCAGAAGCATCGTGCGGTGCTAGTTGAAAGAGGAGAGGTAATTATGATGGTCTTGATGATTATTTTTCTATATTCCATGATTTTCATATTGTGACAAATTATACGTTTGTTGGTTTAGGTTCCTCCAGTACTTAGTTTGAGGGGGCACAACCCGAATGAATCTCTGTTATATGACCCTCGGTATGAGCCTTATTTTAGAAGAATGAATCTTGTTCACTTTGTGCTCAACTTTAAAGGCACACCACCATGGTTGAACGCCACGGCCCTTACCGCCCTTACGGACCGTGGGAGGCCGGAGACGTACTCTTTTCATCTTCCTCTTGGTGAGATGACAATAACTCTGGAGGATATTGGTATGATCACCGGGCTTCCTATCAAGGGCAGGGCTCTTACAGGGAAGGTTAGGTCCAATGGATGGCGACAACGGGTTGCAGCATTGGTTGGTGTTGAACCCGAGCCATGGACTAATGAAGCCAGGAAGGATCCTAGGCCATCCGGTGTGTTGTTCTCTTGGATACAGAGACATTTTCGCAAGTGCCGAAGGGATGCTAGTCCAGTTGTTGTGGAGAGGTTCGCCAGGGCTTACCTCTGGAATCTTTTGACCCAAGTGGTGTTTCTGGATGGCACGGGGGACACAGTCTCATGGATGTTTTTGGATCCTCTTCGTGACTGGGATGTTAAGTGGAGTTGGGGTTCGGCGGCACTAGCCTTCTTGTACCGTCAGGTACGGTTAATATCATGCATTTTCGTTTATTCAATGCTTATATGATGCATTTTCATTGTATTAAATGGGTATATGTTGCATTTTCGTTTTATGAAATTTGTAGTTGGATGGAGCATGTATGAGGAGCAAGCCGACGTCCACTCTTGGAGGTTTTGTTTGGGCCCTACAGGTTTGGATGTGGGAGCGTATGCCTGTTGGTCGTAACCTCAGCCTTCCTCCGGAAGAACCTTGGATGTACCCGTTTGACGGAGATGAGGAGCGGTACCCCACTATCGCACACACATGGGCTAATGTCCAATGGACGAGTATCGTGGCTATGGGGTGGTATAAGGCATACATAAGCGAGCTAGACATGCTGACTTATGAACAGGTAAATGCTTTCGCAAATTGGCTGGAAATTTTTCATGGATCGTCGAGTGACTTGTCGTTATGTAGGTGAATTGGAGGCCGTACACG
This sequence comes from Hordeum vulgare subsp. vulgare, assembly GCF_904849725.1. Taxonomy (NCBI): domain Eukaryota; kingdom Viridiplantae; phylum Streptophyta; class Magnoliopsida; order Poales; family Poaceae; genus Hordeum; species Hordeum vulgare. The sequence goes on along the minus strand of NC_058522.1, from coordinate 345,158,155 downwards.
GTACTTAGGCAGTTCCCTCTGAGCAACATGTGCATTCGCGAACATCATCTTTGGCGTGTGCGGTGCCCCATGATATGCTTCTTTGCGGTGGAGTGGCATCTTCCTCATCGTGTTTCAAAGCAGTTCGGGGTACAACAACGAACCTCGCCGGATTACGTCGAGACAAGTGTGCAGCTACATAAGTGAGTATTTTGTATCACGTGTTTATCCTGTTGATCAATGTCTAACACGAAAAAATGGAACTGATGTAGTACTGAACTATTGTTTTGTACGACAAACCGGCAAACCAATAAGAGTGTCATCAATTGGGAGGAGCACCACATGATTTGGGTGGACATGTGGAATGCTCAGAGACATGCTCGAGTTGAAAATGATCAAACACCCAACACTGACGAGGCGACATATTTAAGGCATTTGGAGTGGATGCCTATAGAGTACAGAGTTATCCATAAGGCAGCTTGGACTCGTTCTGATTGCTTGGACTTACTGCCGAGTGAGGCTGCTGATGCTGCATTCAACAATTCTATTAGGGAGACAGTTGGAGCGCATCTTGACTATGGCCCTCTTCATGACCGAGTGGTACGTTTATTCTTTAAAATATGAACAAGTGTCATTTATTCGTGGGTGGTATGTCACATATGTTTTATCCAGGGCACGAAGCTATGGAGATGTATCAACGATAGTACCGTGGCCCTTGGCCGTGCCCCATCTTCACAAACGGACGGGTTTGTTAGAACTACTCTGCAAGTTAGATGCCTTGTTAACCTTTGTTTTAGTTGTCGTAGCTTTGTTAGCATATTAACATGTCATTATCTTTTCCTTGCGCAGAAGGTCGCCAATCAGTGTCGCACACTAGCGGCTTTACTTTCTTGCCATGGTGTTTCATCCACCGATGTGAGGGCACGTGCACAGTACACGATGGATGTGCAGTCTTTCGCTCGTCCGTCTGCCAGCCGTCCACGGGCCTCTTCCGCCCGTCCGTCTTCGAGTCGAGCACGTGCTTCTTCTAGCCGAGCACATGTTGAGGAGTTTGAAGAAGAAGAGGAGTCAGACAACGAGGCCACGGATCCGGACTTCATCGAGTTTGGGGCTTCGCAGATGGAAGATGCTCCGCAGCCAAGTCAACCCACTCAGGCGACGGAAGAAACACGTCGAGCTAGCTCAAGGAACGTCCGACGTCCTTGCTGGCAGAATACTCCAGAGGGCTATGTCACTAAGGGAAAGGTCGCTACGAAGAGAGGAAGGAAATGAATTATGAACCGTTAGTGTCATGTCATGCTAGTATTGAACTTGTCTTATGGAGTTTTATGTACTTTGAAGTTTGAAGTAAGAACTTGGGTTATGTAGTTTGAAGTTTGAAGTATCAACTTGGCTTATGGAATTTTAAGTACTTTGAAGTTTGAAGTAAGAACTTGGGTTATGAAGTTTGAAGTATCAACTTGTCTTGTCATGCTAACTTGGGTTATGAAGTTTGAAGTATCAACTTGTCATGTCATGGCTACAACGCCCTAAGGGCCGACGTTTCTTGTAGAGGCTGCAACGCCGCCGAAGACATCGAAATTGTGGTACTTGACTAAGGGAACACCACTGAGGCTGGCGTTTCTTGTAGAGGCTGCAACGCCATAATGGCTGGCGTTTCTATGCTGGATGCCAACGCTGCCGAAGACATTGAAATTGTGGTACTGGACTAAGGGAACGCCACTGAGGCTAGCATTTCTTGTAGAGGCTGCAACACCATAATGGCTCGTGTTTCTATGCAGGATGCCAACGCTGCCGAAGACATCGAAATTGTGGTACTGGACTAAGGGAACGCCACAGAGGCTGGCGTTTCTTGTAGAGGCTGCAACACCATAATGGCTCGCGTTTCTATGCAGGATGCCAACGCTGCCGAAGACATCAAAATTGTGGTACTGGACTAAGGGAACGCCCCTGAGGCTGGCGTTGCAGGGACAGGCTGAAACGCCAGTAGGGCTGGCGTTTCACATACATGATTTTGCCCATATTCATACCACATTTAGCACCTTCACACAGACAACATACAGACCACATTTAGCAGATTCTGGTACAAACATCACATATGCAACTAAGAACAAAGAATACACACATCACATAGCCCATATAAAGTACAAACATCACAAAGAGTTCCCATTAAAGTTAATGTTGGGGAACGTCGCATGGGAAACAAAAAATTTCCTACGCGCACGAAGACCTATCATGATGATGTCCATCTACGAGAGGGGATGAGTGATCTACGTACCCTTGTAGATCGTACAACAGAAGCGTTAGTGAACGCGGTTGATGTAGTGGAACGTCCTCACGTCCCTCGATCCGCCCCGCGAACAATCCCGCGATCAGTCCCACGATCTAGTACCGAACGGACGACACCTCCGCGTTCAGCACACGTACAGCTCGACGATGATCTCGGCATTCTTGATCCAGCAAGTCTCAACGGATTTTGATGGTGCCCTATTTAAAGTGAATGCAGCTGTTTCTAATGCATAACCCCAAAACGATAACGGCAAATCAGTAAGAGACATCATAGATCGCACCATCTCTAATAGAGTACGAACAATTCCACATTGTCTTAAGTGAGTACCAAACTCGAAACTCAGATATTCACCCCCACGATCAGACCATAGGAACTTGATCTTCTTGTTACGATGATTTTCCACTTCACTCTGAAATTGCTTGAACTTTTCAAATGTTTCAGACTTGTGCTTCATCAAGTAGACATAACCATATCTACTTAAATCGTCAGTGAAGGTGAGAAAATAACGATATCCGCCGCGTGCCTCCACGCTCATCGGACCACACACATTGGTATGTATGATTTCCAACAAGTCACTTGCACGCTCCATTGTTCCGGAGAACGGAGTCTTAGTCATCTTGCCCATGAGGCACGGTTCTCATGTGTCAAGTGAATCAAAGTCAAGTGACTCCAAAAGTCCAGCAGCATGGAGTTTCTTCATGCGCTTTACACCAATATGACCTAAGCGGCAGTGCCACAAAAATATGGCTCTATCATTGTTTACTCTAACTCTTTTGGTCTCAATGTTATGTACATGCGTATCGCTATCAAGATTCAATATGAACAATCCTCTGACATTCGGTGCATGACCATAAAAGATGTTACTCATAGAAATAGAACAACCATTATTCTCTGACTTAAAAGAGTAACCGTCTCGCAATAAACAAGATCCAGATATAATGTTCATGCTCAACGCAGGCACTAAATAACAATGATTTAAGTTCATCACTAATCCCGACGGTAGCTGAAGTGACACTGTGCCGACGGCGATTGCATCAACCTTGGAACCATTTCCTACGCGCATCGTCACTTCATCTTTCGCCAGCCTTCGTCTATTCCGCAGTTCCTGTTTCGAGTTGCAAATATGAGCAACAGAACCGGTATCGAATACCCAGGAACTACTACGAGAGCCGGTTAAGTACACATCAATAACATGTATATCAAATATACCTGATTTCTCTTGGCCCGCCTTCTTATCTGCCAGATACTTGGGGGCAATTGCGCTTCCAGTGACCCATACCCTTGCAATAGTAACACTCCGTTTCAGGCTTAGGTCCAGCTTTGGGTTTCTTCGGCGGATTGGCAACAGGCTTGCCGCTCTTCTTCGAATTGCCCTTCTTGCCTTTGCCGTTTCTCTTGAAACTAGTGGTCTTATTCACCATCAACACTTGATGCTCTTTACGGAGTTCAGACTCTGCGACTTTCAGCATCGCAAACAACTCGCCGGGAGACTTGTTCATCCCTTGCATGTTGTAGTTCAACACAAAGCCTTTATAGCTTGGCGGCAGTGATTGAAGGATTCTTTCAGTGATAGCCTCTTGCGGGAGTTCAATCCCCAGCTCAGCTAGACGGTTTGAGTACCCAGACATTTTGAGCACATGTTCACTGACAGACGAGTTTTCCTCCATCTTGCAAGCATAGAATTTATCGGAGGTCTCATACCTCTCGATCCGGGCGTTCTTGTGAAAGATAAATTTCAACTCCTGGAACATCTCAAATGCTCCATGACGCTCAAAGCGACGTTGAAGTCCCGGTTCTAAGCCATACAAGACTGCACATTGAACTATTGAGTAGTCCTCCTTACGTGCTAACCAAGCGTTCTTAACATCCTGATCAGCCGTAGCGGGTGGTTCATCTCCTAGCGCAGCATTAAGGACATAATCCTTCTTCCCAGCTTGTAAGATTAGCTTAAGATTACGAGCCCAGTCTACAAAGTTGCTTCCATCATCTTTCAACTTAGCTTTCTCTAGGAACGTATTAAAATTCAGGATGACTGTCGCGTGAGCCATGATCTACAACACAAATATATTCAAAGTGGACTTAGACTATGTTCAAGATAATTAGAGTTTAACTTAATCAAATTATATGCTAAACTCCCACTCAAAAAGTACATCTCTCTAGTCATTTGAGTGGTTCATGATCCACTTACACTATCCCAAGTCCGATCATCACGTGAGTTGAGTATAGTTTCAGTGGTAAGCATCCCTATGCTAATCATATCATCTATATGATTCATGATCGACCTTTCGGTCTCATGTGTTCCGAGGCCATGTCTGCACATGCTAGGCTCGTCAAGCTTAACCCGAGTGTTCCGCGTGCGCAACTGTTTTGCACCCGTTGTATGTGAACGTTGAGTCTATCACACCCGATCATCACGTGGTGTCTCGAAACGACGAACTGTAGCAACGGTGCACAGTCGGGGAGAACACAATTTCGTCTTGAAATTTTAGTGAGAGATCACCTCATAATGCTACCGTCGTTCTAAGAAAAATAAGGTGCATAAAAGGATTAACATCACATGCAATTCATAAGTGACATGATATGGCCATCATCACGTGCTTCTTGATCTCCATCATCAAAGCACCGGCACGATCTTCTTGTCACCGGTGCCACACCATGATCATCCATCAACGTGTTGCCATCGGGGTTGTCGTGCTACTCATGCTATTACTACTAAAGCTACATCCTAGCAAAATAGTAAACGCATCTGCAAGCACAAACGTTATTATAAAGACAACTCTATGGCTCCTGCCGGTTGCCGTACCATCGACGTGCAAGTCGATATTTCTATTACAACATGATCATCTCATACATCCAATATATCACATCACATCGTTGGCCATATCACATCACAATCATACCCTGCAAAAACAAGTTAGACGTCCTCTAATTTTGTTGTTGCATATTTTACGTGGTGACCATGGGTATCTAGTAGGATCGCATCTTACTTACGCAAACACCACAACGGAGATATATGAGTTGCTATTTAACCTCATCCAAGGACCTCCTCGGTCAAATACGATTCAACTAAAGTTGGAGAAACCGACACTTGCCAGTCATCTTTGAGAAAAGGGGGTTACTCGTAACGATGAAACCAGTCTCTCGTAAGCGTACGAGTAATGTCGGTCCAAGCCGCTTCAATCCAACAATACCGCGGAATCAAGAAAAGACTAAGGAGGGCAGCAAAACGCACATCACCGCCCACAAAAACTTTTGTGTTCTACTCGAGAAGACATCTACGCATGAACCTAGCTCATGATGCCACTGTTGGGGAACGTCGCATGGGAAACAAAAATTTTCCTACGCGCACGAAGACCTATCATGGTGATGTCCATCTACGAGAGGGGATGAGTGATCTATGTACCCTTGTAGATCGTAGAGCAGAAGCGTTAGTGAACGCGGTTGAAGTAGTGGAACGTCCTCACGTCCCTCGATCCGCCCCGCGAACAATCCCACGATCAGTCCCACGATCTAGTACCGAACGGACGGCACCTCCGCGTTCAGCACACGTACAGCTCGACGATGATCTCGGCATTCTTGATCCAGCAAGAGAGACGGAGAGGTAGAAGAGTTCTCCGGCAGCGTGACGGCGCTCCGGAGGTTGGTGATGACCTTGTCTCAGCAGGGCTCCGCCCGAGCTCCGCAGAAACGCGATCTAGAGGGAAAACCGTGGAGGTATGTGGTCGGGCTGCCGTGGAAAAGTCGTCTCAAATCAGCCCTAAAACCTCCGTATATATAGGTGGGAGGGAGGGGACCTTGCCTTGGGGCTCAAGGAGCCCCAAGGGGGTCGGCCGAGTCCAAGGGGGAGGACTCTCCCCCCCAAACCGAGTTGGACTTGGTTTGGTGGGAGGGAGTCCCCCTTCCTTCCCACCTCCTCCCTTTTTTTTTCTTTCTCTCTTGATTTTCTTCTCCTTGGCGCATAGAGCCTTTTGGGCTGTCCCACCAGCCCACTAAGGGCTGGTGTGTCACCCCCAAGGCCTATGGGCTTCCCCGGGGTGGGTTGCCCCCCGGTGAACTCCCGGAACCCATTCGTCATTCCCGGTACATTCCCGGTAACTCCGAAAACCTTCCGGTAATCAAATGAGGTCATCCTATATATCAATCTTCGTTTCCGGACCATTCCGGAAACCCTCGTGACGTCCGTGATCTCATCCGGGACTCGGAACAACATTCGGTAACCAACCATATAACTCAAATACGCATAAAACAACGTCGAACCTTAAGTGTGCAGACCCTGCGGGTTCGAGAACTATGTAGACATGACCCGAGAGACTCCTCGGTCAATATCCAATTGCGGGACCTGGATGCCCATATTGGATCCTACATATTCTACGAAGATCTTATCGTTTGAACCTCAGTGCCAAGGATTCATATAATCCCGTATGTCATTCCCTTTGTCCTTCGGTATGTTACTTGCCCGAGATTCGATCGTCAGTATCCGTATACCTATTTCAATCTCGTTTACCGGCAAGTCTCTTTACTCGTTCCGTAATACAAGATCCCGCAACTTACACTAAGTTACATTGCTTGCAAGGCTTGTGTGTGATGTTGTATTATCGAGTGGGCCCCGAGATACCTCTCCGTCACACGGAGTGACAAATCCCAGTCTTGATCCATACTAACTCAACTAACACCTTTGGAGATACCTGTAGAGCACCTTTATAGTCACCCAGTTACGTTGCGACGTTTCATACACACAAAGCATTCCTCCGGTGTCAGTGAGTTATATGATCTCATGGTCATAGGAATAAATACTTGACACGCAGAAAACAGTAGCAACAAAATGACACGATCAACATGCTACGTCTATTAGTTTGGGTCTAGTCCATCACGTGATTCTCCTAATGACGTGATCCAGTTATCAAGCAACAACACCTTGTTCATAATCAGAAGACACTGACTATCTTTGATCAACTGGCTAGCCAACTAGAGGCTTGCTAGGGATGGTGTTTTGTCTATGTATCCACACATGTAAATGAGTCTTCATTCAATACAATTATAGCATGGATAATAAACTATTATCTTGATACAGGAATTATGATAATAACTATATTTATTATTGCCTCTAGGGCATAATTCCAACAGTTCACACATACGTCCAAAGATGGATAATAGGTTATTAAAGTACATAATAGTGGATTTCATAGTCAGATAGCGCGCAAGCGAACAAGGTTCAACACATAGGGTTCAAACATGAAAACGCGCATGCGAATAGAAGCCTCCGGCTCTATTGTGTCGAGTAAGGCCCCTTCCCCTTTTTCTTCTTCCTCTTCATCTTCCCTTTTGCGCATTTTTGAAGCCTCTTCGAGCACCCTCTCCATGAAGAGTTCATTCTCCCGCTCTCTCTTTGCTGCACCCTCTGCCATAGCAATCTTAAATTTAGCTGCCCATTCTTTGTGACGTTGCTCCATCACCTTCTTGTGATGCTCCTTCATCTTTTTCTCATAAGCTCGGTGCTCAAGGAACATTTTGAGGTCCTCCTTCCTCTTTGCTTCATTCTCCTCGTACTGGCGCTCCCTCTCCATCTTCTTTGCTTCGGCTGCGTCCTGCTCTCTCAACTTCTTTGCAGCCCTCTCCATCAACCGCTGCTCCTCACTGGTTGCATCCTTCTCCGCCCGCACTCCATTTTCTCCTTGTTGGGTTGAGACGCCGCCATACCTACATAAAAACATCAAGGCTCAGAGTTAGTACAATAACATACAACGGAGCATGAAAAACAACATGATAGATAAGTCAAATATGTGACAACAAAAAATGTACAACATGACAATAATAATGAAATGTAGTACACTTACGGAAATGGTCCTCGTAGGTAACCGAACATTCCTCTACCACCACCCAAACCTCTACCCATAAAACCTCCACGAGTACTTGAATCACCATGTCTACCACCACCGCCGGATCCTCGGCCCACAGGAAGGCCACCACGTCTACCACCGCCGGATCCTCGTCCCATAGCAAGGCCACCACTTGAACCACCACGTCTACCACCGCCGAATCCTCGTTCCATAGCAAGGCCACCACTTGAACCACCACGTCTACCACCACCGGATCCTCGGCCCATAGCAAGGCCACCACTTGAACCACCACGTCTACCACCGCCAGCACTTGAACCACCTCTGCCCCCCCCCACATCACTAGTAGATGCATTGTTTCTTTTGCAAGTCCTCTAGTTATGTGTCGTTTCATTGCAATCACCGCATTGGTTCCTATCACATGGCTCCATGAAATGTCCACTACCAAACTCTATGGTGCTCATCAGGTCATCCATATCATTCCTGTATCGTTTTGTTCTCCTTCTACCCTTCGGTTGAACCATCATCTCTGGATCCGGCCTAATATTAGGGCCGTGATACTCTGGCCACTGTGATGGGTCAAGAAAAGGGTGGAATCTCAACGCCCATGTTAACTGATGAGTTTGCAAGTTGAACTCATGCAACCTCACAACTACACCATCAGAGAAGGGGCAAATTCCTCATGCGACATGCCGTCATCATGTGCGAGCATGTCGAGTGGTACTTACTAGGCCGCTCACAAGTGCAATGTCGCGTCCGAAGGGAAACCATAAATGAGCGACAACCATATGATTGCCCATCTCTCATTGTACCGCCTGGATCATCCACTTGGTATTTCATTTCAGCGTTATCGAAACAAGTGGCTCGTTGCATGGCTGACTTCTCTTTTTGAAACTCTAGCCACTCGACAACCTTCTTCGGATACATCTCATTGGGAGGCTTATCACACTCACCAATCAACTTGTCAATTTCTTTGGAGTGCCTCAAAAAATACTCATTGAGCTTGTAAAAGGTATATTCAGCTATTGCCGTGACCGGCAACTGACGTGCCCCCTTCAAGACAAAGTTGAAGCACTCAACAAGATTGCTTGTCATGTTGCCATATCTCATGCCTCCTTCGTCACATGCCCGTGACCACTTATGTATCTCATCTATATTCCCTTGTAGGAATTCTTTACCACCTTCATTTGCCTTCTCATATATTTTGTTCAATCGTTTCGTGAACAAATCAACGAAGAAGGCCACACATGCGGAGTTAAGATCCTTCGCCAGATCTTTGTTCTTACAAGCCCTGTAAAAGTTTGCAACGAAGTGCCTCATGCACCATCGATGGTGAAGCCTCGCATGCCCTGGAATGTGAACATCCACGACCTTCAATATGCCTTGGTGCCGATCGGATATGATGCATACCTCCCTATTGGGAGGAATCACCGTGCTTCTCACAAGTCTCATGAACCATTCCCAGTTGTCTTGGTTCTCCACTGACACCAGAGCAAATGCCACAGGCAACACCTGATCATTAGCATCATGTGCCATTGCTATCATTAGTGTGCCCTTGTATTTGCCAGTCAGGAATGTTCCATCTATAGACAAAACCGGACGACAATGCTCAAAAGCTGCAATGCATGGGCCAAACGTCCAAAAGGCACGACGGAACACTCCTTCAATATCTTGGACATAGTGGTACATTCCGGGGTTTCTATAGGCCATCGCGCCCAGCAACCGGGGTAGCATGTTGTACGCCTCTTCCCATCCACCGTACAACATTCTAAAGGCGACTTGTTTGGCCTTCCATGTCTTCCCGTACTTGACCTTATATCCAAATCTCTCGAAAACCCAACTCATCAACAACTTCACTTTAATGGTTGGATCCTCAACTATATGTTTTTGGTATTTATAACCGATGAATTACGAGGTTAACTGACGGTGTGTCTCTGGTGCTTCATCTGTCGGCGGTGTGCATTGGTGAGTTGCAATGCAACTACTTATCTTCCACAAACCATCTTTCATGAGTCTTGCATTGAGTTTCCATTTGCATTTTTCTACCTCGCATTTCACAGTGTATCGCTTGTGGCAGTCCGAGTGCACAACTCTGAAAGGCCTGTAGTGTTTGACGGCATACTCACACAACCACATCTTCAATTCTAGAATGTCCTCGAACATCAAACCTTTATTTAGGTAAGACGTACAAATCGCGTTGGGTGTGCTACTTGGGAACGTTCTAGCCTCAATTGTCTTGCTCATGCCACCGTCGACTAAAACCTTATCTACAAGGCTAACATCACAAAACAAGGGAACTTTGTGATCCCTACCGGTGATTTTTGTATACCACTCCGCTTCTTTCTCAGTGAAGCCATCCTCATCCAACTCATTCACCGGGCCTTCATCATCCGACTCATCCACACAAGCACACTGATAAACAATGTCAGGATCCATGTCATCATGCCTTACTTGAGCCTCTACGTCACCAACAATGTTGTGTTGCCTCTCATACTCTTCGTCGGAGTCATGACCATCATCTTTGATCGGTGCACTACCTCCAAACTCATATTGGGGATACTCATTGACTTGCACTTCTACTTTATGCTCAACAATAGGTGCCACACCATTATACGGGCTCAAATCATCTACTAAGGGTTGGTTCAAGTCAACATGAAGAGGAGCATTGACCATCGTACTAGCATACACTTCGAGTGACTTGTCTATCGAGGATGCACCAGCCTCCTTGTATGCATCCTTGATAGGTGATAACCCACAAGTATAGGTGTCGTGGGTATAAGCCTGACAGTAGATGTGTAGGGTACGAAAAGGATGGGCAAAGTCCCAGCTACGGCGAGGATGTATGAGTTCGGGCCCCTCTGAGGTGGAGGTAATAACCCTACGTCTCAGTGCTCAGGGAGCTTTGTTGTCGAGTGGAATAGGGAATACAATGAGTTGCTAACCCCTTTACCAGTGGGGGAGGGTGGCTTATATAGAGTGCGCTGCCCTCCACAACGGTTCCGGTACAGGGGTGGAGTAGTGGCGATTGAATGTGTACGTTATAGGTAACGTACGCCCTTAATGCTAATAAATGCACCCAGAAACGTACGACCGTTTCCCTCCAGGGGGGTTACGATGTACCGAGTGGTATACAGTCGGTTGAATCGATATGCTCCGAATGCTAGTCGCCGACTGGAGGACCGAGGGTATGTTACCGACTCGACGACAGGGATTCCTTAATTCAGTCGAAGTTGACTAAGGGTCTTGTCCTCTGCGAGGGGTAGTCCTTGGGTAGGACCTACAGGGCACGCCTATGACCCTACCGTAGGACTATAACCCCATCATTAGTCCCCGAATGGATTGGGGTTGGAACAACGAAGCGATGTTTGAAGTTGGATCCGACTGGAATAGACTCGGCTTGGGCGTTGCTTGCCTCAGTCCATTTCGACTTTTCTGATCGACGATCCGAGTGGAAGTACTCGCGAAACAGACTGTCGGGAGCCGAGTGCTTCGATGGCATCTTCTGACGCGACCGATCAACTGACACCGGCGGATTTCCCGGGATCCTCAAATTTCAGTTTCCGTGCGCTCAGCGGGGATGACGCCAGCGCGCTCGGGTAGCGCCTGACGCCTCGATTCTCGCGCCTTCAACCTCTCCACTAATATCGCCGCGGTGGGTCGGGGGGATAAGGTTTCGGAGCCACCTGCGAGTGACCCAGTCGGAACCCTATTTAAATCTCGGTGGCGAGGCTTCTCCGTTACGCTCGCCGAATCCCTTGCTCTCGCCTGCTTCGCCCTTCTCGCCACCTCCAGCGCTCCTATACTCCTCCCTTCTCCTTCCTCCCGATGGCTCGCAGCTGCCGCCGTGACCAAGGGCCAGACCAGCAAGATGGAGGCGAGGAAGAAGAAGGGGAAGACGGCGGCACCTGCTCAGCGGCGGCAGCGGCCGCTGCCGGCGGGATGGATCCAGGGCGACTTCCTCCCCTCCACGGTGACGGAGGGGGATCTGCTGCAGCTGGTGGAGCACGGGATGATCGTGCACAAGTCCTGGAGGCTGCCGACGGAGAACGAGGTCGAGCCAGCGCCTCGGGAGGGGGAGCGCGTCCTGCTGCTCAGCCACGTCCATCGAGGTTTTTCTTTGCCCCCGCATCCTTTCTTCAAGGGCATCATGAATCACTTCGGGGCCCAACTTCACCATTTTCCTCTGAATGCCATCGCCCATCTTTCTGCCTTTATAGTTTTGTGCGAGTGTTTTATCGGCTGCCCTCCCCATTGGGGTTTGTTCAAACACATGTTTTCCGCCAGATCCCAAACCATCAAATGACTTAGTCAGTCGGATGATAAGACGCATCTCCTCCAGCTCTGCAGGGGCTTAGGTTTCCAGAAAAAGAGTCGGAGTAGTTATCCTGCTCTTCAGTTTAGTGAGTCGGCCAGGAACTGGCAGTCGACGTGGTTCTACTGCCAGGATATCGCCTGTCCGAATGTGTCGACTGGGCTGCCTCCTTTTAGTTTAGATTGGCCCGGCCCGCCTAAGCAGCTTGCGCTCTCGAAGGCGGAGAAGAACGACATCCAGCCCTTGGTTGAGGCACTCGTGGACGTCGTCAGGAGGGGGGTCACCGGCATAGACTTGCTGGAGGTCTTCCTTGGTCGGTGGATCCAGCCTCTGCAGGCTCACGACCATGCCATGTGGCATTACACGGGGCCTGAAGACTCCAGTCGGACCAACGTGGTGGGCGTGACTGAGGAGAGGGTGACCTCGTGGGTGCTCCAAATCACGGGCCCCTGCGAGAATCCCAAAGGATCTCGGCGAGTGAAGCCTTACAACGCGGATCATCCTCCACCGAATCAGGTGAGTGACACTTGTCGAGTGCACTGAACTGTCTTAATTCTTGTCGTTTGTCTATATCTCTGTGTGATGTCTGATGTTGCCGACTGAAATTTATGCAGGCGTGGACCAACTGGTTCTCCCCCGTCTCGAATGGGAATCCGACGGAGGAAGAGGAGGAAGGCAGCCAGGAGGGCAGCGTGGAGAGCGCCGAGTACGTCTCCGACAGCGGGGAATCGGAGGAGGAGACCAGCGAGGAGGAGGAAGAAGACAAAGAGCAGGACTCGCCACCTCCGCAACTAGAGCATTGGACCAAGCGCCGACACGAGCCCGCTGTCCCCTCGGTTCCTCCCGCGTCTTCGAGTGCTCCGCCTACTGCTCCGGTGGTCCCGAGTGTTCGAAGCACTAAGAGGACCAGGGATGCCGCCGCTGAGCCTGCGGGTTAGTCTTCTAAGGCGGCCAAGCCGAGTGGGCCTAAGCCTCGGAAGGCTCTGCCGCGAATGAGGGTTGTTGTCCCTGTCACCTCCACGTAAGTGTACCGATCCTCTAATTTCTTCTGATATCCGAGTGAATTCTTGTTCATTGGTCGAACGGATTTCGCTCGATAGAGTTGCTACTTCTGCCACCTCTCTGGCGCGCCAAGAAGATGACCCCATGGACACGGACAACGTCGTCTCGTCCCAGCCAGGTGCGTTGTAGTGACTTCGAGTGTTTTATTCTATCATAGGTTCTGCCTCTTTCTTTTTCCGAGATCTTGCGTCGTTCGGTCTATCAGGGGCGATTTGCGTGGACGAGGGCGATCAGGGGAGAGCTGAACAGGCTGCGGAGCCCGTTCTTGAGGCCACTCCGCCTGTTGCTGCTCTCGCCGCCAACGTGCCGCCGACTGAGGCGCTGCCGCCGACTGAACCGGCGCTGGTGGTTGAGGTGCCGACTGGAGCGGACCTCGGGATGCCTCAGGAGCTTCCGACGATGCCAGGCTCGTGGAATGTCGAGTTCAACATCCAGCATCTCCCGGAGGAGCAGGTGGGAGCGGCCAAGGGAGCCATGGTGCAGGCGGAGCTGATGGCTGGGGAGGCCAAGAGGGCCTACGACTCCGTCGCGTCCTTGTACCAGCGGAGCCTGGAGCTGCGGGATGATATCCGAGTAAGTGGGCTAGTAAGTATTTACTTTTCTCTTGTAACCCACTGGGTGTTTTTGGATAGCATCTGTTGTTCGCAGTGGGTTCACTCTGAGTGAACCCAGTGGGTGTAGTCCCCGAGACTTCTGTCGAGTGCTTGCACCGGCAGTTGTCTTTATACGTATTGTCTTTGCTTTGGCCAGGTCTGTAAATAACATGACCAAGTGCGCGTAGTTGTGGCACTCGGAGTGCACTTACTGTAAGAGTCCCCGAGAGTAATTTGTACTTAGGTCGGGTAGTATTGGCCTCGTAGGCATAGGTGGTAACATGCATCTCAATAGGGCGGGCCTGCTTGAGTTGCATGCCAGTGGGGTCACTCTTAGTGAACCCACTGGGTGTAGTCCCCGAGGCCGCTGTCGACTGCTTGCGTCGGTAGGGGTCTGAAGAACTTAAACTTTCGTTGTTGGATTTTCTGATTGTCCCTTGGTGTTTGCTGGCAGAAAAATTGTGAAATGGGAACAGCCTATGAGACTCTCAGGGCGGAGAAGAATCAGTTAGCTGGTGAGCTTGATGCGGCGCTGCTTGCAATGGCTGGCATGAAGGATGCTCTGGCGGGACGAGATAAGTCATTGGAGCAGGCGCGTGAAGCAAACAAGGTGTTGACTGAGGAAGTGGAAAAGATGGGGAAACAAAGGACTGCGCTGATGGGTCACATGGACGTGCTGAACAAACGGTGCAGAGCACAGGAGAAATACGTCAGCGACTGGGCTCGACAGATGATGATGCATCTGGCTGGTAAGTCTTGCTCTTTCCGAGTGGTTGTGTTATGCGCGTCACACTCGACACTTATTGTCTGCTTGTCCTGTTGTCGCAGAGTTTTGCTTTGACGCTGAAGCTGAAGCGGCTGATGTAGAGCGGTCGATTCTCGAGAACGTTCCACTCGGCGAGGACGCCAATCGGGATCTACTTCGTGCGCACATCCGCGTGGGCAAAGTTGGTCCTTTCATCGGTCGACTGAGAGAAGTCGTCGGCCGAATCGACAAGGAGCTTTGGCCAGAAGATGAGTCGCGGCAGGAGATGGAGAACCTGATGACCCGACTGGAGGAGATTCCGAACCGAGTGCAGTCGTGGAAGAAATCTGCAGCTCGTTGTGGTGCAGATGTTGCTCTATCTCTGGTCCGAGTCCATTGCAAGGAGGTGCGCGAGGAGAAGTTGAAGACGTTGAAGGTGGCCAACACGAAGAAACTTCGATTTGAAGACTTCATGGAAACCTTCCTCGAAAGTGCTACCCGCATCGCCGACGGTATTGATCTGGACACGTTCGTAGAGCCCTCCAGTCCTGGTGTTAATCCAGATGAAGCGTAAAAACACTTTTATCCTCGGTATGCCGAGTGTTGATCTGTAAGAAACTTTGGCCACTGCTGTTCGCCGTCACATTCGTGGTTCGGTGTGGGTAAGCTTGATCCACACTGAACTACTATCTTTGGTTGAACTTTGAATCGAATCTTTTGCTCTTCTGTTGCAATGTTGACTCGAGTTTTTGTTTGGCGTTTCTTGGTGAAGCCAAAGGAAAACATTCGGAACATGTCAGATGTGTTGACATCTGCATGAACCTCATTGAGGGTCCGTGGAATTCCCTAAGTCCCCAAGTGTGACGTTAAGTGCACACCCGGAGAAGGTTAATACTTAGGCGATTCTGGATCGCAGCTAAGTCCCCGAGTGTGACGTTAAGTGCACACTTGGAGAAAGTTAATACTTAGGCGATTCTGGATCGCAGCTAAGCCCCCGAGTGTGACGTTAAGTGCACACTCGGAGAAGGTTAATACTGAGGCGATTCTGGATCGCAGCTAAGCCCCCGAGTGTGACGTTAAGTGCACACTCGGAGAAAGTTAATACTTAGGTGATTCTAGATCGCAGCCAAGCCCCCGAGTGTGACGTTAAGTGCACACTTGGAGAAAGTTAATACTTAGGCGATTCTGGATCGCAGCTAAGTCCCCGAGTGTCACGTTAAGTGCACACTCGGAGAAAGTTAATACTTAGGCGATTCTGGATCGCAGCTAAGCCCCCGAGTGTGACGTTAAGTGCGCACTCGGAGAAAGTTAATACTTAGGCGATTCTGGATCGCAGCTAAGCCCCCGAGTGTGACGTTAAGTGCACACTCGGAGAAAGTTAATACTTAGGCGGTTCTGGATCGCAGCTAAGCCCCCGAGTGTGACGTGAAGTGCACACTCGGAGAAAGTTAATACTTAGGCGCTTTTGGATCGCAGCTAAGCCCCCGAGTGTGACGTGAAGTGCACACTCGGAGAAAGTTAATACTTAGGCGATTCTGGATCGCAGTTAAGCCCCCGAGTGTGACGTGAAGTGCACACTCGGAGAAAGTTAATACTTAGGCGATTCTGGATCGCAGCTAAGCCCCCGGGTGTGACGTGAAGTGCACACTCGGAGAAAGTTAATACTTAGGCGATTCTGGATCGCAGCTAAGCCCCCGAGTGTGACGTGAAGTGCACACTCGGAGAAAGTTAATACTTAGGCGATTCTGGATCGCAGCTAAGTCCCCGAGTGTGACGTTAAGTGCACACTCGGAGAAAGTTAATACTTAGGCGATTCTGGATCGCAGCTAAGCCCCCGAGTGTGACGTGAACTGCACACTCGGAGAAAGTTAATACTTAGGCGATTCTGGATCGCAGCTAAGCCCCCGAGTGTGACGTTAAGTGCACACTCGGAGAAAGTTAATACTTAGGCGATTCTGGATCGCAGCTAAGTTTTTTTTGAGACCGGAGTCTGCGACCGCGGAAGAACTTTGAACCTGCAAAAAACTCAATCTGCTTTATATTATTTCACCAATACTTGTTCTTTACATTGCTTCAGTCGACGGTCACGTGTAGAAGCGCTTCAGGAGATCTCCGTTCCATGCACGCGGCTCGTCTGTCTCCCTCTCAATGTTGTAGAGTCTGTATGCTCCGTTGTTCAGCACCTTGGAGATGATGAAGGGTCCTTCCCAGGCCAGAGCCAACTTGTGAGGTCTTTGCTGATCCACTCGGAGCACCAGGTCGCCTGCTTGGAACGTGCGACTTCTAACGTGGCGTGCATGAAAACGCCGCAGATTTTGTTGATAAATGGTCGAGCGAGTTAGTGCCATCTCGCGCTCCTCCTCCAGGAGATCCACTCCGTCTTGCCTTGCTTGTTCTGCTTCGGCTTCGGAGAAGAGTTCGACTCGTGGTGCATTGTGAAGCAAGTCACTCGGAAGGACCGCTTCTACTCCATAAACGAGGAAGAATGGTGATCGCCCTGTAGATCTGTTCGGGGTTGTGCGAAGTCCCCAAAGCACTGAAGGTAGCTCGGTAACCCAAGCGCCAGTGGCATCTCCTATCTCTCGCAGGAGTCGGGGCTTCAAACCATGCAAAATAAGCCCGTTTGCCCGCTCTGCTTGTCCATTGGACTGAGGATGCGCTACGGAAGCAAAATCCACTCGGATGCCTTGGCTTGTACAGAAACCTTTGAATCTGTCCGAGTCAAAGTTTGTCCCGTTGTCCGTGATTATGCTGTGAGTGTTGGAATTATGCCCTAGAGGCAATAATAAATATAGTTATTATTATAATCCCTGTATCAAGATAATCGTTTATTATCCATGCTATAATTGTATTGAATGAAGACTCATTTACATGTGTGGATACATAGACAAAACACTGTCCCTAGCAAGCCTCTAGTTGGCTAGCCAGTTGATCAAAGATAGTCAGTGTCTTCTGATTATGAACAAGGTGTTGTTGCTTGATAACTGGATCACGTCATTAGGAGAATCACGTGATGGACTAGACCCAAACTAATAGACGTAGCATGTTGATCGTGTCATTTTGTTGCTACTGTTTTCTGCGTGTCAAGTATTTGTTCCTATGACCATGAGATCATATAACTCACTAACACCGGAGGAATACTTTGTGTGTATCAAACGTCGCAACGTAACTGGGTGACTATAAAGATGCTCTACAGGTATCTCCGAAGATGTTCGTTGAGTTAGTATGGATCGAGACTGGGATTTGTCACTCCGTGTTATGGAGAGGTATCTCGGGGCCCACTCGGTAATACAACATCACACACAAGCCTTGCAAGCAATGTGACTTAGTGTAAGTTGCGGGATCTTGTATTACAGAACGAGTAAAGAGACTTGCCGGTAAACGAGATTGAAATAGGTATGCGGATACTGACGATCGAATCTCGGGCAAGTAACATACCGAAGGACAAAGGGAATGACATACGGGATTATATGAATCCTTGGCACTAAGGTTCAAACGATAAGATCTTCGTAGAATATGTAGGATCCAATATGGGCATCCAGGTCCCTCTATTGGATATTGACCGAGAAGTCTCTCGGGTCATGTCTACATAGTTCTCGAACCCGCAGGGTCTGCACACTTAAGGTTCGACGTTGTTTTATGCGTATTTGAGTTCTATGGTTGGTTACCGAATGTTGTTCGGAGTCCCGGATGAGATCACAGACGTCACGAGGGTTTCCGGAATGGTCCGGAAACGAATATTGATATATAGGATGACCTCATTTGATTACCAGAAGGTTTTCGGAGTTACCGGGAATGTACCGGGAATGACGAATGGGTTCCGGGAGTTCACCGGGGGGGGTGGGGTGCAACCCACCCCGGGGAAGCCCATAGGCCTTGGGGGTGGCACACCAGCCCTTTGTGGGCTGGTGGGACAGCCCAAAAGAGCCCTATGCGCCATAGGAAGAAAAATCAAAGAGAAAAGAAAAAAAAGGAGGAGGTGGGAAAAGGGAGAAGGACTCCACTTTCCAAACCAAGTTGGACTCAGTTTGGGGGGGAGACCTTCCCCCCTTGGCTCGGCCGAAACCCTTAGGGGTCCTTGGACCCCAAGGCAGGGCTCCCCCTCTTCCCCCTATATATACGGAGGTTTTAGGGCTGATTTGAGACGACTTTTCCACGGCAGCCCGACCACATACCTCCACGGTTTTTCCTCTAGATCGCGTTTCTGCGGAGCTCGGGCGGAGCCCTGCTGAGACAAGATCATCACCAACCTCCGGAGTGCCGTCACGCTGCCGGAGAACTCTTCTACCTCTCCGTCTCTCTTGCTGGATCAAGAAGGCTGAGATCATCGTCGAGCTGTACGTGTGCTGAACGCGGAGGTGCCGTCCGTTCGGCACTAGATCGTGGGACTGATCGCGGGACGGTTTGCGGGGCGGATCGAGGGACGTGAGGACGTTCCACTACATCAACCGCGTTCACTAACGCTTCTGCTGTACGGTCTACAAGGGTACGTAGATCACACATCCCCTCTCGTAGATGGACATCACCATGATAGGTCTTCGTGCGCGTAGGAAATTTTTTGTTTCCCATGCGACGTTCCCCAACAGTGGCATCATGAGCTAGGTTCATGCGTAGATGTCTTCTCGAGTAGAACACAAAAGTTTTTGTGGGCGGTGATGTGCATTTTTCTGCCCTCCTTAGTCTTTTCTTGATTCCGCGGTATTGTTGGATTGAAGCGGCTTGGACCGACATTACTCGTACGCTTACGAGAGACTGGTTTCATCGCTACGAGTAACTCCGTTGCTCAAAGATGACTAGCAAGTGTCAGTTTCTCCAACTTTAGTTGAATCGGATTTGACCGAGGAGGTCCTTGGATGAGGTTAAATAGCAACTCATATATCTCCGTTGTGGTGTTTGCGTAAGTAAGATGCGATCCTACTAGATACCCATGGTCACCACGTAAAACATGCAACAACAAAATTAGAGGACGTCTAACTTGTTTTTGCAGGGTATGCTTGTGATGTGATATGGCCAATGATGTGATGTGATATATTGGATGTATGAGATGATCATGTTGTAATAGATAATATCGACTTGCACGTCGGTGGTACGGCAACCGGCAGGAGCCATAGGGTTGTCTTTATACTAAAGTTTGTGCTTGCAGATGCGTTTACTATTTTGCTAGGATGTAGCTTTAGTAGTAATAGCATGAGTAGCACGACAACCCCGATGGCGACACGTTGATGGAGATCATTGTGTGGCGCCGGTGACAAGAAGATCGTGCCGGTGCTTTGGTGATGGAGATCAAGGAGCACGTGATGATGGCCATATCATGTCACTTATGAATTGCATGTGATGTTAATCCTTTTATGCACCTTATTTTGCTTAGAAGACGGTAGCATTATGAGGTGATCTCTCACTAAAATTTCAAGACGAAATTGTGTTCTCCCCGACTGTGCACCATTGCTACAGTTCGTCGTTTCGAG
Organism: Hordeum vulgare subsp. vulgare; assembly: GCF_904849725.1. Taxonomy (NCBI): domain Eukaryota; kingdom Viridiplantae; phylum Streptophyta; class Magnoliopsida; order Poales; family Poaceae; genus Hordeum; species Hordeum vulgare. The sequence goes on along the minus strand of NC_058522.1, from coordinate 345,137,875 downwards.
ACACCACGTGATGATCGGGTGTGATAGACTCAACGTTCACATACAACGGGTGCAAAACAGTTGCGCACGCGGAACACTCGGGTTAAGCTTGACGAGCCTAGCATGTGGAGACATGGCCTCGGAACACATGAGACCGAAAGGTCGATCATGAATCATATAGATGATATGATTAGCATAGGGATGCTTACCACTCAAACTATACTCAACTCACGTGATGATCGGACTTGAGCTAGTGTAAGTGGATCATGAACCACTCAAATGACTAGAGAGATGTACTTTTTGAGTGGGAGTTTAGTGAATAATTTTATTAAGTTAAACTCTAATTATCTTGAACATAGTCTAAGTCCACTATGAATATATTTGTGTTGTAGATCATGGCTCACGCGACTGTCACCCTGAATTTTAATACATTCCTAGAGAAAGCTAAGTTGAAAGATGATGGAAGCAACTTTGTGGACTGGGCTCGTAATCTTAAGCTAATCTTACAAGCTGGGAAGAAGGATTATGTCCTTAATGCTGCGCTAGGAGATGAACCACCCGCTACGGCTGATCAGGATGTTAAGAACGCTTGGTTAGCACGTAAGGAGGACTACTCAGTAGTTCAATGTGCAGTCTTGTATGGCTTAGAACCGGGACTTCAACGTCGCTTTGAGCGTCATGGAGCATTTAAGATGTTCCAGGAGTTGAAGTTTATCTTTCAGAAGAACGCCCGGATCGAGAGGTATGAGACCTCCGATAAATTCTATGCTTGCAAGATGGAGGAGAACTCATCTGTCAGTGAACATGTGCTCAAAATGTCTGGGTACTCAAACCGTCTAGCTGAGCTGGGGATTGAACTCCCGCAAGAGGCTATCATTGATAGAATCCTTCAATCACTGCCGCCAAGCTATAAAGGCTTTGTGTTGAACTATAACATGCAAGGGATGAACAAGTCTCCCGGCGAGTTGTTTGCGATGCTGAAAGTCGCAGAGTCTGAACTCCGTAAAGAACATCAAGTGTTGATGGTGAATAAGACCACTACTTTCAAGAGAAACGGCAAAGGCAAGAAGGGTAAATCAAAGTACAGTGGCAAGCCTGTTGCCAATCCAATGAAGAAACCCAAAGCTGGACCTAAGCCTAAAACAGAGTGTTATTATTGCAAGGGTATGGGTCACTGGAAGCGCAATTGCCCCAAGTATCTGGCTGATAAGAAGGCGGCCAAAGAAAAATCAGGTATATTCGATATACATGTTATTGATGTGTACTTAACCGGCTCTCGTAGTAGTGCCTGGGTATTCGATACTGGTTCTGTTGCTCATATTTGCAACTCGAAACGGGAACTGCGGAATAGACGAAGGCTGACGAAAGATGAAGTGACGATGCGCGTCGGAAATGGTTCCAAGGTTGATGCAATCGCCGTCGGCACAGTTTCACTTCAGTTACCATCAGGATTAGTTATGAACTTGAATCATTGTTATTTAGTTCCTGCGTTGAGCATGAACATTATATCTGGATCTTGTTTATTGCGAGACGCTTACTCTTTTGAGTCAGAGAATAATGGTTGTTCTATTTCTATGAGTAACATCTTTTATGGTCATGCACCCAATGTGAGAGGATTGTTCATATTGAATCTTGATAGCGATACACACATACATAACATTGAGACCAAAAGAGTTAGAGTTAACAATGATAGCGCCATATTTTTGTGGCACTGCCGCTTAGGTCATATTGGTGTAAAGCGCATGAAGAAACTCCATGCCGATGGACTTTTGGAGTCACTTGACTTTGATTCACTTGACACGTGCGAACCATGCCTCATGGGCAAGATGACTAAAACTCCGTTCTCCGGAACAATGGAGCATGCAAGTGACTTGTTGGAAATCATACATACCGCTGTGTGTGGTCCGATGAGCGTAGAGGCACGCGGCGGATATCGTTATTTTCTCACCTTCACTGACGATTTGAGTAGATATGGTTATGTCTACTTAATGAAGCACAAGTCTGAAACATTTGAAAAGTTCAAGCAATTTCAGAGTGAAGTTGAAAATCATCGTAACAAGAAGATCAAGTTCCTACGGTCTGATCGTGGGGGTGAATATTTGAGTTTCGAGTTTGGTGCTCACTTAAGACAATGTGGAATTGTTTCACAGTTGACACCGCGTGGAACACCACAACGTAATGGTGTGTCCGAACGTCATAATCGTACTTTATTAGAGATGGTGCGATCTATGATGTCTCTTACCGATTTGCCGTTATCGTTTTGGGGTTATGCATTAGAAACAGCTGCATTCACTTTAAATAGGGCACCATCAAAATCCGTTGAGACGACACCATACGAACTGTGGTATGGCAAAAGGCCAAAGTTGTCGTTTCTTAAAGTTTGGGGATGTGATGCTTATGTCAAAAAGCTTCAGCCTGAAAAGCTGGAACCCAAAGCGGAAAAGTGCATCTCATAGGTTACCCAAAAGAGACAGTTGGGTACACCTTCTATCTCAAATCCGAGGGCAAAGTGTTTGTTGCTAAAAACGGAGCTTTTCTCGAGAAGGAGTTTCTCTCAAGAGAATTGAGTGGGAGGAAGATAGAACTTGACGAGGTTGTCGAACCTCTCATCCCTCTGGATGGTGGCGCAGGGCAAGGGGAAACCTCTGTCGCTGCGACGCCGGTTGAGGAGGAAGTTAATGATGATGATCATGAAACTCCGGTTCAAGTTTCTATCGAACCATGCAGGTCGACGAGACCACGTGCTGCTCCAGAGTGGTACGGTAATCCCGTCTTGTCAATCATGTTGTTGGACAAAAATGAACCTGCAAATTATGAAGAAGCAATGGTGGGCCCAGATTCCAACAAATGGCTAGAAGCCATGAAGTCCGAGATAGGATCCATGTATGAGAACAAAGTGTGGACTTTGGAAGTACTACCTGAGGGCCGCAAGGTTATTCAGAACAAATGGATCTTTAAGAGGAAGACGAACGCTGACGGCAATGTAACCGTTTATAAAGCTCGACTTGTGGCAAAAGGTTTTTCACAAGTTCAAGGAGTTGACTACGACGAGACATTCTCACCCGTAGCGATGCTTAAGTCCGTTAGAATCATGTTAGAAATAGCTGCATTTCTCGATTATGAAATCTGGCAGATGGATGTCAAAACGGCGTTCCTTAACGGTTTCCTTAAGGAAGAATTGTATATGATGCAACCCGAAGGTTTTGTCGATCCTAAGAATGCTAACAAGGTGTGCAATCTCCAGCGATCCATTTATGGACTGGTGCAAGCATCTCGGAGTTGGAACAAACGCTTTGATGAGGTGATCAAAGCATTTGGATTTATACAAGTGGTTGGAGAATCTTGTATTTACAAGAAAGTGAGTGGGAGCTCTGTGGCGTTTCTAATATTATATGTGGATGACATATTACTGATTGGAAACAACGTAGAGTTTTTGGAGAGCATAAAGGATTACTTGAATAAAAGTTTCTCTATGAAGGACCTAGGAGAAGCTGCTTACATTCTAGGCATTAAGATCTATAGGGATAGATCAAAACGCCTGATAGGACTTTCACAAAGCACATACCTTGATAAAGTTTTGAAGAGGATCAAAATGGAACAGGCCAAGAAAGGGTTCTTGCCAGTTTTACAAGGTACGAGATTGAGTAAGATTCAGTGCTCAGCAACTGATGAGGATAGAGAGCATATGCGCTCCGTCCCCTATGCTTCAGCCATAGGTTCTATCATGTATGCAATGCTGTGCACTAGACCGAACGTTAGCCTGGCCATAAGTATGGCGGGTAGGTTCCAGAGTAATCCAGGAGTGGATCACTGGACAACGGTCAAGAATATCCTGAAGTACTTGAAAAGGACTAAGGAGATGTTTCTCGTGTATGGAGGTGACGAAGAGCTCACCGTAAAAGGTTACGTCGATGCAAGCTTTGACACAGATCCGGACGACTCTAAGTCGCAAACCGGATACGTATTTATTCTTAATGGGGGTGCGGTAAGCTGGTGCAGTTCCAAGCAAAGCGTCGTAGCAGATTCTACATGTGAAGCGGAGTACATGGTGCCTCGGAGGCAGCTAAGGAGGGTGTCTGGATGAAGCAATTCATGACGGATCTTGGAGTGGTGCCAAGCGCACTAAATCCAATAACCTTGTTCTGTGACAACACGGGTGCCATTGCCTTAGCAAAGGAATAACGGTTTCACAAGAAGTCCAGACACTTCAAACGATGCTTCAACCTCATCCGCGACTACGTCGAAGGAGAGGACGTAAATATATGCAAAGTGCAGAAGGATCTGAATGTAGCAGACCCGCTGACTAAACCTCTTCCACGGCCAAAGCATGATCAACACGAGAACTGTATGGGTGTTAGATTTATTACAATGTAATTCACATGATGATGTGAGGGCTAGATTATTGACTGAAGTGCAAGTGGGAGACTGTTGGAATTATGCCCTAGAGGCAATAATAAATATAGTTATTATTATAATTCCTGTATCAAGATAATCGTTTATTATCCATGCTATAATTGTATTGAATGAAGACTCATTTACATGTGTGGATACATAGACAAAACACTATCCCTAGCAAGCCTCTAGTCGGCTAGCCAGTTGATCAAAGATTAGTCAGTGTCTTCTGATTATGAACAAGGTGTTGTTGCTTGATAACTAGATCACATCATTAGGAGAATCACGTGATGGACTAGACCCAAACTAATAGACGTAGCATGTTGATCGTGTCATTTTGTTGCTACTGTTTTCTGCGTGTCAAGTATTTGTTCCTATGACCATGAGATCATATAACTCACTAACACCGGAGGAATACTTTGTGTGTATCAAACATCGCAACATAACTGGGTGACTATAAAGATGCTCTACAGGTATCTCCGAAGGTGTTCGTTGAGTTAGTATGGATCGAGACTAGGATTTGTCACTCCGTGTGACGGAGAGGTATCTCGGGGCCCACTCGGTAATACAACATCACACACAAGCCTTGCAAGCAATGTGACTTAGTATAAGTTGCGGGATCTTGTATTACGGAACGAGTAAAGAGACTTGCCGGTAAACGAGATTGAAATAGGTATGCGGATACTGACGATCGAATCTCGGGCAAGTAACATACCGAAGGACAAAGGGAATGACATACGGGATTATATGAATCCTTGGCACTGAGGTTCAAATGATAAGATCTTCGTAGAATATGTAGGATCCAATATGGGCATCCAGGTCCCGCTATTGGATATTGACCGAGAAGTCTCTCGGGTCATGTCTACATAGTTCTCGAACCCGCAGGGTCTGCACACTTAAGGTTCGACGTTGTTTTATGCGTATTTGAGTTATATGGTTGGTTACCGAATGTTGTTCGGAGTCCCGGATGAGATCACAGACGTCACGTGGGTTTCCAGAATGGTCCGGAAACGAAGATTGATATATAGGATGACCTCATTTGATTACCGGAAGGTTTTCGGAGTTACCGGGAATGTACCGGGAATGACGAATGGGTTCCGGGAGATCACCAGGGGGGGGGGGCAACCCACCCCGGGGAAGCCCATAGTCTTTGGGGGTGGCACACCAGCCCTTAGTGGGCTGGTGGGACAGCCCAAAAGAGCCCTATGCGCCATAGGAAGAAAAATCAAAGAGAAAAGAAAAAAAGGAGGAGGTGGGAAAAGGGGGAAGGACTCCACCTTCCAAACCAAGTTGGACTCGGTTTGGGGGGGGGGAGACCTTCCCCCCTTGGCTCGGCCGAAACCCTTAGGGGTCCTTGGACCCCAAGGCAAGGCTCCCCCTCTTCCCCCTATATATACGGAGGTTTTAGGGCTGATTTGAGACGACTTTTCCACGGCATCCCAACCACATACCTCCACTGTTTTTCCTCTAGATCGCGTTTCTGCGGAGCTCGGGCGGAGCCCTGCTGAGACAAGATCATCACCAACGTCCGGAGAACCGTCACGCTGCCGGAGAACTCTTCTACCTCTCTGCCTCTCTTGCTGGATTAAGAAGGCCGAGATCATCGTCGAGCTGTACCTGTGCTGAACGCGGAGGTGCCGTCCGTTCGGCACTAGATCGTGGGACTGATCGCGGGACGGTTCGCGGGGCTGATCGAGGGACGTGAGGACGTTCCACTACATCAACCGCGTTCACTAACGCTTCTGCTGTACGGTCTACAAGGTTACGTAGATCACACATCCTCTCTCATAGATGGACATCACCATGATAGGTCTTCGTGCGCGTAGGAAAATTTTTGTTTCCCATGCGACGTTCCCCAATAGTGAGGTACACCGAATCTGAAGATGATGTCCCTGACAAACTTGATGGATATTGAGGTGTCGAGCTTCTTGATGGGCTTCGCTTAGATCCATTTCGTGAACTTGTCGACTGCCACCAACAAATGTGTGTATCCACCTTGGCCTGTCTTGAATGGGCCGACTGTATCTAATCCCCACACTGCAAACGGCCACACAAGAGGGATCGTCTTCAACGCAGACGTCGGCTTGTGGGACTTGTTGGAGTAGAACTGGCAGCCCTCACATCGGTCAACCATATCTTTAGCCATCTCGTTAGCCTGCAGCCAGAACAAACCAGCCCTGAATGCCTTGGCGACGATTGCTCTCGAAGAAGCATGATGACCGCAGGTCCCCGAGTGAATATCCTCCAGAATCAGCTGCCCCTCCTCTGGGGAGATGCATCGTTGAAGAACGCCTGAGATACTTTCTTTGTACAATTGGCCATCAATGACAGTGAATGACTTCGACCTGCAGACTATCTGCGTGGCCTGGACTTCGTCTTCTGGTAGTTCCTGCCTCAGAATATATGCAACGATCGACACAGTCCAATCGGGGATGACGGCAAGAATCTCCACGACCAGATCAACCACAGCAGGAACATCGACTTCAGTCGGATCCGTAGAACTCTTTGGTTGTACCGGCTCCTCTGTGAAAGGATCTTCTTTGACTGAGGGGAGGTGGAGGTGCTCGAGGCAGACGTCACTCGGGACTGGTCTCCGAGTGGATCCGAGTTTTGCTAACTCATCAGCTGCTTGGTTCTTCAGTCTTGGAACATGGTGAAGTTCTAGACCTTCAAACTTCTTCTCAAGCTTCCTCACTGCATTGCAGTATGTAGTCATGGTGGGGTTTCTGACGTCCCACTCTTTCATCACTTGATTGACCACCAAATCCAAATCGCCGTAGACCATCAGGCGACGGAAGCCGAGTGAGATGGCCATACGCAACCCGTAGAGGAGAGCTTCATACTCTGCCTCGTTGTTGGAGGAATCGAAGTGTATCTGTAGCACGTACTTGAGCTTGTCTCCCTTTGGTGATATGATCACAACGCCAGCGCCGGAGCCATTCAACATCTTGGACCCATCGAAGAACATTGTCCAATGGGCCGAGCAGATGTGGGTCGGTTGCTGTTTTGCTACCCATTATGCTATGAAGTCAGCGAGAGCTTGAGACTTAATAGCTTTCTTGGCCTCGAACTTGATATCGCAGTACAACATCTCCATCGCCCACTTCGCCACTCGGCCTGACGCATCTCGATTGTGGAGAATTTCCGACAATGGAGCATCAGAAACGACAGACACCAAGTGGTCTTGGAAATAATGGGGCACCTTCTTCGCAGTCATGTAAATCCCGTAGATAAGTTTTTGATAGTGGGGATACCTTTGCTTGGAAGGAGTCAGGACTTCGGAGATGTAGTACACTGGCCGCTGAACTTTGTATGCTTTGCCTTCTTCTTCTCGTTCGACTGTAAGAACAGTACCGACGACTTGATTTGTAGCCGCGATATACAGAAGAAGGGGCTCTTTACTGAGCGGAGCAGTAAGAACCGGCTGGGTGGAAAGTAGGACTTTGAGGTCGTCGAATGCGACTTGGGCTTCATCTGTCCACTCGAAAGTATCTGATTTCTTCATGAGTCGGTACAGAGGAAGTGCTTTTTCACCGAGTTGACTGATGAACCTGCTCAAAGCCGCTAGGCAACCTGTGAGCCGTTGAACATCGTGTATTCTGACCGGCCTCTCCATTCGGAAGATGGTCCCGATCTTTTCAGGGTTGACATCGATCCTCGTTCGGAAACGAAGAAACTGAGTAACTTTCCGCTGGGAACGCCGAATGAACATTTGGTGGCGTTGAGCTTGATATCGTACCTACGAAGGTTGGCGAATGTTTCTGCCAAGTCAGTCAGCAGGTCGGAACCTTTGCGTGACTTGACTATGATATCATCCATATACGCCTCCACATTTCGACCGATCTGATCGAGGAGACATTTTTGGATCATGCGCATAAAGGTAGCTCGTGCATTCTTCAGACCGAACGACATAGTGATGTAGCAGAAGCACCCGAATGGGGTGATGAAGGCTGTCTTTAACTCATCGGGACCATACAGACGGATCTGATGATAGCCCGAGTAGGCATCAAGAAATGACAGACGCTCGCAACCCGCAGTCGAATCGACAATTTGATCTATGCGGGGGAGCGGAAAATGGTCTTTCGGGCAGACCTTATTGAGATGCTTGAAGTCGATGCACATTAGGAGCGACTTGTCCTTCTTGGGCACCATGACAACATTGGCGAGCCACTTGGAGTGGTGAACCTCGCGAATGAAGTTGGCTGCCAGCAGCTTGGCCACCTCTTCCCCGATTGCCTTCCTCTTGTGCGCGGCGGACCGGCGCAGGCGCTCTCGGACAGGCCGAACCGTGGAATCCACGTGCAGTCGGTGCTCAGCCAACTCCCTGGGTACACCTGGCATGTCCGAGGGTTTCCATGCGAAGATGTCCCAGTTCTCACGGAGGAATTGGGTGAGCTGGGCTTCCTATTTAGGATCGAGGGTGGTGGAGATGTTCGTCGGGGCAGCAGTGGCGTCCGTCGGGTGGATGCTGACCTTCTTCGTCTCTCCCGCCGACTGAAATGCAGACTCTGAAGCTGGCTTCTTCGAGCGCATCAGGTCGGCGGGGTCGACTGTTTTCTTGTACTCGTCCAGCTCGAGGACGGCCATCTGCTGGTCGGCGATTCTTGATCCCTGCTGCAGACACTGTTCAGCCCGCTGCCGATTGCCTGTGATGGTGATCACACCCTTCGGGCCTGGCATCTTCAGCTTCAGGTATACGTAACATGGACGGGCCATGAAGTGCGCATACGCTGGGCGACCCAGAATTGCGTGATAAGCGCTCTGGAAGTCAACCACTTCGAACGTCAGCTTTTCCTTGCGGAAGTTCTTGTCGGAGCCGAAAACGACGTCCAACGCGATCTGGCCGAGTGATTTGGCCTTCCGTCTAGGGACGACTCCGTGGAACTGCATGCTGCTCTCGCTGAGTTTGGACATCGGGATGCCCATCCCCTTGAGGGTGTCGGCGTACATGATGTTCAAGCCGCTGCCGCCATCCATGAGGACTTTGAGCAGTCGGACTCCTTCTACCACCGGGTCAACGACCAGGGCCTGTCCCCCCGGGGTGGGTACATGTGCCGGATGATCCGACTGGTCGAAGGTGATCGCAGTCTGAGACCATTTGAGGAACTTGGGGTTGGTAGGGGTGGCCATGTTCACCTCTCTCTTCACCAGCTTCAGTCGGCTCTTGCTGTCGACGTCAACAAAGATCATCAGGGTTGCATGGACTTGGGGGAACGGATCCTCCTTATCCTCCTCATCCTGTTCATGGTCCTTCTCACTCGGTTGTCGTTCGCTGAACTCCTGGATCAGGAGGCGACACTGTCGAGTGGTATGCTTCGCATATATGGGGTCGCCTTCTTCATCCATCTTCGTATGAACCGGACATGGCTGGTCCAGGATGGGGTTATTGAACTGCTTCTTCTTGGGGGTGAACTGAGCCTTCCCTTTGCCCTTGAACTTGGCATTGGTTACGGCTGCAGCTTCTGCTTGCGGAGCGGTCGGAGCTTTCTGCTTCTGCTTCCGAGTGTTGCCCCCATCGCCATCAGTGACTGTTTTGTGCTTGCCGCTTCGGATGCGGTCCTCTTCTTCACCATTTGCATAGCGTGTTGCTATCTCCATCATCTTGCTCATGGAGATGTCGCCTGTTCGGCCGAACTTCAGGTACAGATCCCTGTACCGCATGCCTGCTTTGAAGGCGCAGACTGCTTGATGCTCGGTGGCGTTCTCCACCGTGTGATAGAGAGTTGTCCAGCGCTGGATGAAGTCACGCAGGGGCTCATTCTGCTTCTGGACGCAGTGCTGGAGCTCCACAAGGCCAGCAGGGCGTTTGCACGTCCCTTCGAAGGTCCTGATGAACACTCGGGCCAGATCTGCCCAACTGTAGATGCTTGAGGGGGCCAACTGGTTCAGCCACGCTCGCGCCGAGCCGTCGAGCATCAGAGGGAGGTGCTTCATGGCGACATGGTCGTCCCCTCCTCCGATCTGGACTGCCACTCGGGAGTCATCCAACCACGTTTATGGCTTGGACTCTCCTGTGAACTTGCTAATTCCCGTCGCCAATCGGAAGTTGGGAGGGATGTCAGCCGAACGGATGGCTCGACTGAAACACTTGGGACCAGAAACGGTGGCCCTGCTTCCACTCGGACGGTCGATATCGCGACCATCGCGGTGGGCCCGACCCTTGTTGACCCTCCGCTGCGCGATATGCCCTATTGCGTCGGGCCTTGGGTCGTAAGTGTCACCGACTGAACGCCGATCATCATGATGTCGGGGCCCGTAGGGCCCACCCCGCGGAGGGGTGTTTGAACGGCGGCGATCTTCGTGATTTATGGAACGGCTGCCTCCTCTGTGCCGCTGATGGGAACCTGGGCTGTGAACCGACCGATGCATATTCGCATGAACAGAACTATTATAGATCCTGTTGTGCGACTGGGAGACCGCCGAATTCTGCTGCTGCGCCATGTGCAACAGGGCTCGGATCTGCTCGATCCCTCTACCAGCCTCTGAATGAGTCGGCTGGAGGGAATCGGCTATCTTGGCAGCTGCAGCCAAGTTGAGGAGGGGTGTGCGGAACAGCTCCACGTTGCTCCGCCGAGTGTGCCGACTAGGAGAACGGCGAGGTGGACGACGCGCGCCGGACGCTTCGCCGATCTCGTGCTCGTTCCGGCCAGCCTGACGGGGATCTTCATGGGAATTGGCCATGTGTACTTCTGCTGCAGGCCCGTGACCCGCGTACTCGGAAGGAAACTCAGTCGGAACCGAGCCCGAGCGCTGGGACAACGGGGCAACCACAACTGACTCTAGAACCGCCACTTGTGAAGTTGCGTTCTGGCGCGCCTGGGCGTGTTGCACCCAACGCTGGAGCCGCGGACGGCGGGACCGCTTGACGCGGCGCGTGAGGCGGTGTAGGTCGACACCGGAGCCGACTGCTGAAGAAGAAGAATGCCGCGGGCGCCGGCACGGAAGTGCGTAGCCCCGCGACGGGGAAGCGCCTCGACGTCGAGGGGCGCATCCCGAAGCCATGCCGAATCATCGACGATGAAGGAGAGAGCGCCGAAGAAGATCTGGTGACCCATGCTCGAATCTCCACCGGACGACATGACGAAAGGAAGTAGTCGCAAACTCGCCGGAAGTCGCTTAGACGCCTGCCCCAAGGTGGGCGCCAACTGTCGTGGGTATAAGCCTGACAATAGATGTGTAGGGTACGAAAAGGATGGGCAGAGTCCCAGCTACGGCGAGGATATATGAGTTCGGGCCCCTCTACGGTGGAGGTAATAACCATACGTCTCAGCGCTCAGGGAGCTTTGTTGTCGAGTGGAATAGGGAATACAATGAGTTGCTAACCCCTTTACCAGTGGGGGAGGGTGGCTTATATACAGTGCGCTGCCCTCCACAACGGTTCCGGTACAGGGGTGGAGTAGTGGCGGTTGAATGTGTACGTTACAGGTAACGTACGCCCTTAATGCTAATAAGTGCACCCGGAAACGTACGACCGTTTCCCTCTAGGGGGGTTACGATGTACCGAGTGGTATACAGTCGGTTGACTCGATATGCTCCGAATGCTAGTCGCCGACTGGAGGACCGAGGGTATGTTACCGACTGGACGACAGGGATTCCTTAATTCAGTCGGAGTTGACTAAGGGTCTTGTCCTCTGCGAGGGGTAGTCCTTGGGTAGGACCTACAGGGCAGGCCTATGACCCTACCCTAGGACTATAACCCCATGAATAAGGGATCAATTGTAGCCTTTCTCGATAAGTAAGAGTGTCAAACCCAACTAGGAGCTAAAGGTAGGACAAATATTCCCTCAAGTTCTATCGGCCACCAATACAACTCTACGCACACTTTACATTCGCTTTACCTAAAACAAGTATGAAACTAGAAGTACTTTGTAGGAGTGATAGGATAGACTTGCAAGAAAGTAATGAACAAGAAAATAAAACTAGGGGCTGGTTAGAAAAAGAAACAAATACGAGTGTCTAACGAGTGTGGAAAAGTGGTGGTAGGAGTTGCGGAATTGTCGCTAAGCAATTGACTACGATTACTAGATGGATAGCAAGTTTTATGTGGGAGAGGCCTCTGCTAGAATGTCATCCCTTACTTCGAATTCTATGCACTTATGATTGGAACTATTAGCAAGCATCCACAACTACTAACATTCATTAAGGTAAAACCCAACCATAGCAATAAGATATATTGGTCCCCCTTCAATCCCATATGCATCAATTTCTATGCTAGGTTTGAAGCTTCTGTCACTCTAGCCTGCCAATACATAATCCTATCAACATACAACTTACCCTATGGTGTGATCCACGCGCGCTACCATATGATGGGCGCCAAAGGACAGCAACATAACCACAAGCAAATTAAACCAACCATAGCAATTCATCAATCACCGATAGGACAACGATAATCTACTCAGACATCATAGGATAGCAACACATCATTGGATAATAATATGTAGCATAAAGCACCATGTTCAAGTAGAGGGTACAACAGGTTGTGGGAGAGTGAACCGCTGAATATAGATGGGGGAAGATGATGAAGATGTTGGTGAAGATGACGGAGGTGTTGGTGTAGATCGTCGTCACACGATGATGTCCCGGACGGCGTTCTGGCGCCGCCGGGAGAGAGGGGGAGAGAGCCCCCTCCTTTTTTTTCTTCCTTGACCTCCTCCCTAGATGGGAGAAGGGTTTCCCCTCTGGTCCATGGTCTCCATGGCGGTGGAGGGGCGAGAGCCCCTCCGAGATTGGATCTCTCTCTCTTTGTCCTTCTGGTTTCTGCGCTCCCAGATTCTGCGTTTCACCGTTTCTTAAATTCTCGGAGATCCGTAACTTCAATTGGGCTGAATATTTAACACGATTTTCTTCCAGATATTATCTTTTTTTCGGCGACAGAAGGGCTACAACCTCCTTAAGGAGTGTCCACAAGCCTGCCATCCGCCGCCGTACCTCCTGGTGGCGGCTACAGGGCTTGTGGGCCCTCCGTGCATCGCCTCACGTTGATTCTTCTTCCTAAAATCATAAATATTCCAAAACAACTCCCCGTAAGTTTTTATTATGTTTGGACTTCGTTTGGTATGGATATTCTGCGAAACAAAAAACATGCAACAAACAAGAACTGGCACTGGGCACTGGATCAAAATGTTAGTCCCAAAAATAGTATAAAAAGTTGCCAAAAGTATACGAAAGTTGTAGAATATTGGCATGAAAAAATCAAAAATTATAGATAAGACGAAGACGTATCAATAGGCATTATCTAATGAGGATGCAATAGCCTATAGCATGTCAACACCTTATCCTTCAAAGATAAAGGAAAGACCTTCTTCTTGATCTCATCCTCGGGCACACCTGCAAGCTTAAATAAACCACAAACTTCATCTACATAGATAAGATGCAAGTCTGGATGTGATGTTCCATCTCGTGTAAAAGGATTAGCGAGCAGTTTCTCAAGCATACCCGAAGGAAATTCAAAGCAAATATTTTCGATAGGTGCAACAGGTTGAGGAGCAACTCTTTGTGCTTCCGTTCGAGGTGAAGATACCCCGAACAAGCCCCTCAAAGGATTAGTATCCATAGTGGCAGGTGACAATAAATTTCAGCACACTATATGAATGTTTCCTTACCAAGTTCCACTTACCAGAGGCGCTTCACTCCCCGGCAACGGCGCCAGAAAAGAGTCTTGATGACCCACAAGTATAGGGGATCAATCGTAGTCCTTTCAATAAGTAAGAGTGTCGAACCCAACGAGGAGCAGAAGGATCTGACAAGTGGTTTTCAGCAAGGAAAAATCTGCACGCACTGAAATTGTCGGTAACAAGTGATTGTCCGGTGAGATGATTCAAAGCGAGCAACAAGTAACAAAAGTAGCAACGATGCAGCAAAGTGGCCCAATCCCTTTTGTAGCAAGGGACAAGCCTGGACAAAGTCTTATAGGAGGAAAAACGCTCCCGAGGACACACGGGAATTTCTGTCATGCTAGTTTCATCATGTTCATATGATTCACGTTCGTTACTTTGATAGTTTGATATGTGGGTGGACCAGCGCTTGGGTACTGCCCTTACTTGGACAAGCATCCCACTTATGATTAACCCCTCTCGCAAGCATCTGCAACTACGAAAGAAGAATTAAGACAAAGTCTAACCATAGCATTAAACTAGTGGATCCAAATCAGCCCCTTACGAAGTAACACATAAACTAGGGTTTAAGCTTCTGTCACTCTAGCAACCCATCATCTACTTACTACTTCCCAATGCCTTCCTCTAGGCCCAAATAATGGTGAAGTGTTATGTAGTCGATGTTCACATAACACCACGAGAGGAAAAACAACATACAACATATCAAAATACCAAACGAATACCAAATTCACATGACTACTATTAGCATGACTTATCCCATGTCCTCAGGAACAAAAATAACTACTCACAAAGCATAATAATATTCATGATCAGAGAGCTAATGAGTAGCATCAAGGATCTGAACATAAACTCTTCCACCAAGTAATCCAACTAGCATCACCTACAAGGAGTAATCAAAACTACTAGGAACCTTACAAGTACCAATCGGAGTCGCGAGACGGAGAATGGTTACAAGTGATGAACTAGGGTATAGGCTATTGCATCCTCATTAGACAAGTCACTTTATCCGGATGCAAATTGGACCTGATAGGCATTGTCTTCATTCGACACTTGTGTGCCGACCCAACATCATATCTTCCTAATAATTCTACTTGGTCACTTGGATCAACCCACTTCAATCTTATTCGAGTTTCTGCCGCAACCTCTTCATAAGTAGGACTATCAAGAAATGTCAACACTTCCTCATATTTGTCAACAATATCAACATTCATGAATGCCTCTTGGTCAACATAATGAATATTCACAATCTTGTCCATCTAAAAAAGGGGACAAAATTACCAATTCTAAGTATAACAAAACAACTAACAAAACATTACCCTAACCATTGTGCATCCAAATTAGGCATTAACACAAACCCCAACCCTTGTCCATCCAAATTAGGCATAACACAAAACCTAACACTAACCCTAACCCTGGTCCAACCAAATTAGGAATAACCCTAACCCTAACACTAAATCTTATCAATAATAATAAACCAACCAATACAATACAACATAAATGGAACACCTAGTGAAAAAAAGCTACACAAATAGAAAGTCGTTGCAAAAACTAATTGGAAGGGTTGGAGGAGCTTACCGGCCTCTTTGATTTGCCCCAAAGAACCAACTAAAAGGTTGAGGGAGGAGGGAGATCGAAGGGGGGGATCTTGAGGACAAGGGAGAGATTTTTCGTCAAAGGAAGAACAAGAAAAGAGGAGAAATGGCGGTTGGTAGGCGAGGGGGTTGGGGTGGCAGAATATAAAGCCAAGAAACGCCATGGTACCTGGCGTTTCACCTTAGGCCATAAACGCCACATTACACTGGCGTTTCATAGAAGGGCTGCAACGCCACAATAGAGTGGTGTTTCTCTATAGGGCTGCAACGCCATTGTCTATGGCGTTTCAAGAAAAGGGTCAAAACGTGAAATTGTTTTCAAACGAGTTCATCCCGTGATTAAGTTACCCCCCTCGGGTCAAAACAGTGAAAAAACCCGGTGCCATCTGGCTTGGTGTCGGGCAGGTTGCTGCTCATGCGCTCCATCTGCCATGTGCGATGTTGCAATTACCCTCAACCGATTGTCTCTACCCATCGCTCCATATTAGGACTCTAAGTGCTTACTGATTAGCATTAGCACCTGATTAGCACATTCTTTTTTATTAACTTTGGGTCTTACTTTTAATTTGTAATTTTGTAATTAATTTTTGACAGGGATCGTTACTTCGTTAGAGATTGATTTTTACCTAGTTGTCATCCTCATCGGATAGGATCCAAAACTAGATGAGTTAGACGGTTCGTCTAATTACTGAACATTGACGCATGATCTTAAATTGACATATGCGACTATATAAGTTCAAGTTTATTTAATTCATCTTCCTTATCTTATTTTTTAGTAATGCAGATTTGAATAATCATGGAAAAACATCAGTAACCGCGAGTTGAATCTTCCTTAAGAATGATGATGTTCAGACGAATACCAACCGCGAGTTGAATAGGTATGACTTTTTTATATGTCCACTTGTTATGCAAGACATTACATTACATAAATTATAATTTTTTCTGCGACATGTATATACATTATAGTTGCTCGTTAGTTTTTCATAGATAGGGCCCCAATTTTCAGTTTGGCACTACGATAGTTAATTGGCATTTTTCAAATGATCAATCATTCTTATCTATTTTTTAGAGAAAAATATATTGTTTCCTTTGAAATTTGTTTGGTCCTCTCAATAGAGCACACAGGGAATAACCAACATGGGTTCAGCATTTTGGAGCCTCAGCAAAGAGGGATTTACAAGTACAAGGGACCTGAACTTTTTTGAAGTTTGTGAACTCTTTTCCAAATTTTGGAAACATTTTTTTGAATTCACTTTTTCTTTTGCTATCTTTTTCCTTTTTTTTAATTTTTTTGTATTTTCATAAATGTCAACGGTTGACAAGTCAAGTGATCAACCGCGACTTGGACAACGCGATCGAGCAAACCATTGTAAACATGACACTTGTCTTATTTTTTGGGCTGGCGTATGAACAGGGCGCGTGAGCGAGGAGAAGCTCAAGAGCCCCTTAAGACAACATGTAGGAACTCCCAGCATTAAGGGAGGCTTAGTCGATGTGTTGAGTCATATAAGATTTCAAGGCCGGTCTTGGGCATGGCGACGAGTGTGGCGGCCTAGAGTCCAACCCGAGCATGGGCCCATACTTCGTGCATAGTACACAAAAGAAACACACTCAACCCATTAAAGGAGGGGCAATAAAGCAAGTCACGAAGAGCTTACGAGGGCATCTTGAAAACGGACCTTCAAACATCCGTATATGTTTGAATCGTGGTGCATGAACCAGTTTTGCCATCCAACAAGGTCATTCTGATATATTTGCAAACCCGAAGCTTTGTAGTTGTCCACACATCCGAATGCCCAACCAAAAGGAACCATGTAGTTCCTCTGTGTCCTCTCTCTCTCCTCCAACCCACACGAGTGGCACGACACACACACAACACATGAGGAAATTTTGGGGATATTTTTGGATGGATCCCTCCCCTATGCTTTTGGGATTATGCCCTAACCAGCGCTTCATATGATACCAATGAGCAGGCGCTCGCGTGACACTAAGGGCCAGTTTTTTTCAGCTATGTTGTGGAAATAAGCTGAAAATAAGCTGTTGCGGAAATAAGCTCGAGATAATAAGCTAGTCAGTTATTTTCAATGCATGTTTTCTCAGATTATATGTGGTACGATCAGCGAAAAGTTTGTAATGCCCTTCGATTATATTGTTTGTTCGGATTAAATGCTATTGCACTATTATTTATTATTTCATTGCCCATATGAATATAAATTCGACTTTGAAACACCACAACATGTCATAATCGAACATAAAGGAGGATCATTGTCTGGCATAATAAAAACATGTATAGGGGATCAATCGTAGTCCTTTTGATAAGTAAGAGTGTCAAACCCAACGAGGAGCAGAAGGATCTGACAAGTGGTTTTCACCAAGGAAAAATCTGCACGCACTGAAATTGTCGGTAACAAGTGATTGTGTGGTGAGATGATTCGTAGCGAGCAACATGTAACAAAAGTAGCAACGGTGCAGCAAAGTGGCCCAATCCCTTTTGTAGAAAGGGACAAGCCTGGACAAAGTCTTATAGGAGGAAAAACGCTCCCGAGGACACACGGGGAATTTCTGTCATGCTAGTTTCATCATGTTCATATGATCTCGTTTGTTACTTTGATAGTTTGATATGTGGGTGGACCAACGCTTGGGTACTGCCCTTACTTGGACAAGCATCCCACTTATGATTAACCCCTCTCGCAAGCATCTGCAACTACGAAAGAAGAATTAAGACAAAGTCTAACCATAGCATTAACCCAGTTTCCGGGAGGGAAGTTTCCCCGGCCGGATCGTCCTGCCGGAGCTCTAGATTGGTTCGGCTCAAGTTCCACCTCGTGGCGGCGGCGAAACCACGAAAAAGCTCCTCCTTGCTTTTTTCCTAGACGAAACCCTCCATATAGCAAAAGAGGGGGGGGCAGTGGGCCAGTGGGCTGCCCACAAGCCCCCATGGCGCGGCCTGGGGGGGTGGCCGCGCCGTGCAGGCTTGTGGGCACCCCCTGGTGCCCCCTGGCACTTCTTCGGCCCAACATTTTTGATAAACTGGGGAAAAAATCCCCATTGATTTTCACGGTGTTTGGAGTTGCGCAGAATAGGTATCTCAACTTTGCTCCACTTTCAGGCCAGAATTCCAGTTGCCGGTATTCTCCCTCTTCATGTAAACCTTGCAAAATAAGAGAGAAAAGGCATAAGAATTGTACCGTGAAGTGAAATAACAGCCAAAGAAGTGATAAATATCAACATGAAAACATGATGCAAAATGGACGTATCAACTCCCCCAAGCTTGGACCACGCTTGTTCTCAAGCGAAAGCCTAGCTCAATAAATATGTCCACATGTTTAGGGAGAGAGGTGTCGACAAAACAAGATATGAACATGCATGCATCATGATCAAGATCAGAACAGCAATACCAACATATAATCTCTCATGCTAAAGTGATAATTCCTTCACAAAGTAAAGCATGGATCAAGAACCTTACCGAGAAGTAACAGCCGATAGCCTTTAGTCACTGACGCAATTGCAATTTATCACAACATCAGAAAGAGTCAAATAAGAGCCTGTAAAGCAAATCCACATACTCGATCATTCTTTCGTTCTCTACAATTTCTACAACTCACGTGGTACTCATGAGATCAAAGTTTTAGCTGGACATAGAGAAAGATAGGGGCTTAAAGTTTTGCCTCCCAACTTCTTACCTCAAGGGTAATGTCAACAATAATAATTCATGAATACTCACCTGCAAGTTGACATATGAATATAGATCTTTCCCAAGCATGTGACGATAGCCAAGACAAAGGCAAAATAAGGAATTGGTGAAGATCACCATGACTCTTTCAAGGGTAAAAAGTAAAGGTACAAGACATGCCCTTCGCAGAGGGAAGCATAGGTTGTCATGCACTTTTGAGGTTTGTATGCGTGTCCTCTTAGTGCGGAGGAACGTCACTTTATATTGCCTCCTGTGATAAAGAACTTTATTATGCAGTCTGTCGCTTTTATGTCTTCCTCATCACAGGTTCGTATAAAGCTTATTTTCCACACACTAATAGATCATACATATTAGAGAGCAATTTTTATTGCTTGCACCGATGACAACTTAGTTGAGGGATCTTATTCAGTCCATAGGTAGGTATGGTGGACACTCATGGCAAAATAGGTTTGAAGGTTTATGGATGCACATGTAGTATCTCTACTTAGTGCGGGAGTTTTGGCCAATATGAGGTGGAAGCAATCGTCACATGCTAAGGGATCTCTAATCATATAACATTGTTCAGAGCCAAGCAAACACAATTCATTATGTTGTCTTCCTTGTCCAACATCTACTTCTAGGCATGTAATAGTTTAGTGAGTGTTCACAATCATAGATGGTGTCAGAGATGATATATTTATATGTGAACCTCTCCTTCTTTATCACTTCCTATTAATTTCAACAATGACCAAGGTCTACGTTTGCCTACCCTCAACAAGTTTCAATCCTCATTCTTTTTATATGTGAAGCCATCACTTGTCATAAGATCATTACATGATATTTCATGCTTTTGTTCTATTCTCACTCTTTTGATCATGGCAAGAGGCAAAGCCCTTCAACTAATACACTCTTTATTATATGGCTCACACATGGGGGGTGACACAAAGCGAAACACAAGACTAAAACACTAAGACTTTTAAACTACTAGAGAAAGAGAAAACCAAAAAGGAAAACTAAAACAAAGGTAAAGGCAAAAGATGTGATGGTGATACGATACCGGGGCAACTCCCCCAAGCTTGGCAAAAGCCAAGGGGATTGCCCATACCAATGCTCAGTTGTCTTCCTTTGGTGATGATGGTGGAGTTGTTGCAACATGAGTTTGATCCTCCGTCTTCCAAGGCATAGGTGCTCCACCATGGGAAGATGAAGGAGTCTCCGGAATCCTCAAATCTGCAGCCAACCTTATTGATTTAAATCTATACTCATACTCACAGTTTTGGTTCTACAGGTCATAGATCTGGCTGTGGAGTTGAGCAACCCTGTCATAGAGCCTGGAGAGGTGCCTCCCAATGTCATTGGTATCAATCCTGTGCTTGTTGGTGAACTCCGTGATCATCATGTGGTTGGTGTTGAGTCCACGCTCCACCATCCCTTGGCACTTGAAGACTTGTTGCTCCATTGCTTCGAGCCTCGTCTCCACTCTTCCGATCTTCTTAGGCCCCTCAAAATCACGGATGTGCAACATCCCCTCACGCATCTCTATAGATTGAGGGTGTTGTAGCACTTTCGTGAGGTAGGGATTGATGACCTTCTCGAAGATCTTATCCTTTGGAGCTTTTGGGGAAGTCATAGCGATCTAGATCTGCAACAGAAATAGGCTCGAAACAAAAAACAGAGGAAATCTGCGTGATGGAGGGGTCAGACCAAACGGAAGTATATATAATGATTTTTTCGAGACCAGAAGGAGTACCCTGCACGAAAACGAGTCCGGGAGGCGCACGAGGTGGCCACAAGCCCTCACGACGCGGCTAGGGGGTGGGCCCGTGTCGTGCAGGCTTGTCGCCTCCTCGCGCACTTTCCGGACTACTTCCATTTTTTGTATTTTTCAAATATTCCAAAACGGAGAAAATTTCCTATTGGGAAAATTTTGGACTCTGTTTTCTTACCAAATCACATACCTCTTCGTTTTCGGAGTCTGAAACGGGCTGATAAATGTCCCTTAGGTATTCTTCCGGAGTTATGGTATTGATAATATTGCTTTCAACATTTATGGGAGTACCTGAGATATAATGCTTGATTCTCTGCCCATTTACCACTCTCGGACAATTACCTTCCGTGTTGTTGATCTTGATAGCACCACAACGATATACTTCCTCAACAACATAGGGACCTTCCCATTTAGAGAGAAGCTTGCCTGCAAAGAATTTTAAACGAGAGTTATATAGCAAGACATAATCACCTACATTGAACTCACGCTTTTGTATCCTCTTATCATGCCACCTCTTAACCTTCTCTTTGAACAGCTTGGCATTCTCATATGCCTGAGTTCTCCACTCATCAAGCGAGCTAATGTCAAATAACCTCTTCTCACCGGCAAGTTTGAAATCAAAGTTGAGCTCTTTGATTGCCCAATAAGCTTTATGCTCTAACTCAAGAGGAAAGTGACATGCTTTCCCATACACCATTTTGTACGGAGACATTCCCATGGGATTCTTATAGGCAGTTCTATAAGCCCACAATGCATCATCGAGCTTCTTAGACCAATTCTTTCTAGACCTGTTGACTGTCTTTTGCAGAATCAGTTTAATCTCTCTATTGCTTAGCTCCACTTGACCACTGGAGTGAGGGTGGTAGGGAGACGCAATTCTATGGTTGACATTGTACTTAGCAAGCGTTTTACGGAAAGCACCATGAATGAAGTGTGAACCACCCTCGGTCATTAGATATCTAGGGACTCCAAATCTAGGGAAGATAACTTCTTTCAGCATCTCGATAGAGGTGTTGTGATAAGCACTACTAGTGGGGATAGCTTCTACCCACTTAGTGACGTAATCAACAGCAACTAAGATGTGAGTATACCCATTGGATTTTGGAAAAGGTCCCATATAATCAAAGCCCCAGACATCAAATGGTTCAATGACAAGTGAATAGTTCATAGGCATTTCCTGACGTTTGCTAATATTACCTATTCTCTGACATTCGTCACAAGACAAGACAAACTTACGGTCATCCTTGAAGAGAGTGGGTCAATAGAAACCTGATTGCAATACCTTGTGTGCAGTTCTATCTCCCGCATGGTGTCCTCCGTAGGCCTCAGAGTGACACTTCTGTAGGATCTGTCCCTGTTCATGTTCAGGTACACAACGTCTAATAACACCATCTACACCTTCCTTATAAAGGTGAGGATCATCCCAAAAGTAATGTCTCAAGTCAAAGAAGAATTTCTTGTTTTGCTGGTACGTGAAACTAGGTGGTATGTATTTGGCAACGATATAGTTTGCATAATCAGCATACCACGGTGCACTACGTGAAGCATTGATGACATTCAGTTGCTCATCGGGAAAGCTATCATCAATAGGTTGTGGGTCATCAAGAACGTTCTCCAACCTAGACAAGTTATCTGCTATTGGGTTATCAGCACCCTTTGTGTCGACAACGTGCAAATCAAACTCTTGTGGCAAGAGAACCCATCTGATAAGTCTAGGTTTAGCGTCTTTCCTCTCCATGAGGTACTTAATAGCAGCATGATCAGTGTGAATAGTGACTTTGGAATCAACTATGTAAGACCTGAACCTTTCACATGCAAACACGACTGCTAAAAACTCCTTCTCCGTAGTAGCATAGTTTCTCTGGGCACTGTCTAGAGTTTTACTAGCGTAGCGAATAACATTCAACATCTTATCGACTCTTTGCCCTAGAACAACACCAAGAGCATAATTGCTAGCATCACACATGATTTCAAAAGGTAAGTTCGAATCAGGTGGTTGAACAATAGGTGCAGTTATCAAAGCCCTCTTAAGTATTTCGAAGGCTTCCTCACAATCATCGTCAAAGACAAAAGGAATATCCTTTTGCAAGAGATTGGTAAGAGGCATAGAAATCTTAGAGAAGTCTTTGATGAACCTTCTATAGAAACCAACATGACCAAGGAAACTTCTTATCCCTTTGATATCTGTGGGGTATGGAATTTTCTCGATTGCATCAACCTTAGCCTTATCGACTTCAATACCTCTTTCAGAAATTTTATGCCCTAAGACGATGCCTTCATTAACCATAAAATGTCACTTCTCCCAATTCAAGACAAGATTGGTATCTTTACATCTCTGCAAGACTCGATCAAGGTTGCTGAGGCAATCATCAAAGGAAGACCCGTAAACGGAGAAGTCATCCATGAAAACCTCAACAATCTTTTCACAAAAGTCAGCGAATATAGCCATCATACATCTTTGAAAGGTGGCAGGTGCATTACATAAGCCAAAAGGCATACGTCTATAAGCAAAGGTACCGAAAGGGAAGGTGAAAGTGGTTTTCTCCTGATCAAATTGTGCAACTCGTATTTGGGAGAAACCAGAATAACCATCTAGAAAGCAGAAGTGTGAGTGTTTGGACAGTCTTTCTAGCATTTGGTCGATAAAAGGCAAAGGGTAATGATCTTTCCTAGTGGTCGATAAAAGGCAAAGGGCAGGTAAAAATTGATCACCATCCTATAGCCAGTAATAATGCTCTGTGGGATCAATTCATCCTTATCATTAGGGACAACGGTAATGCCTCCATTCTTAGGGACGCAATGCACCGGACTCACCCAATCGCTGTGAGCAACAGGATAAATGATACTTGCTTCCAGGAGCTTTAGTATTTCTTTTCTCACTACTTCTTTCATCTCAGGATTTAATCTCCTTTGATGATCAGCAAATGGTTTGAAGTGAGGATCACTTTTAATCTTGTGCTGGCATAGGGCAGGACTAATGCCCTTAAGACCATCAAGAGTATATCCAATAGCAGCATGGTGCTTCCTCAGAGTTTTTAGTAACTTCTTTTCTTCATGCTCCGAGAGGCTAGCACTAATAATAACAGGATATATCTCTTTTTCATCAAGATAGTCATACTTAAGAGTATCAGGCAACTGTTTAAGCCCGAACACAGGATCACCCTTTGGTGGGGGTGGATCCCCAAGCAGTTCAACAGGCAAGTTATTCTTAAGGATATGATATTATTCTAAGAAAACTCTATCTATCTCATCCCTTTCATCCATATGCAAATCATTTTCATGCTCAAGCAAGTATTGCTCTAGGGGATCAGTAGGAGGCACGACAATAGAGGCTAAGGAAATAGTTTCATCCCTACTAGGCAACTCCTTTTCATGAGGTTGTCTACCAAACTTAGAGAAATTGAACTCATGTGACACTCCTTCAAAGCCAACAGTGACAGTTTGCTTCTCACAATCAATATGAGCATTGACAGTATTGAGAAAAGGTCTACCAAATATGATGGGACAAAAGCTATATTGTGCAGTAGCAAGAACGAGGAAATCAACAGGATACTTCGTTTTACCACACAAGACTTCAACATCCCTAACAATTCCCACACGGCAGATAGTATCTCTATTGGTAAGCTGAATAGTGACATCAATAGGCTCTATCTCAACAGGTGCAATCTCATCTTTTATTTCATCATATAAGGATTGAGGTATTGCACTAACACTAGCACCCACGTCACATAAGCCATGATAACAATGATCTCCTATCTTAACAGAAACCACAAGCATGCCTACAACAGGCCTATGTTTGTCTCTAGCATGAGGTTTAGCAATTCTAGCAGCATCTTGACAGAAGTGAATATTATGTTCCTCAACATCATCGGACAGAAGATCTTTGATAATAGCAATGCTAGGTTCAACTCTAATTTTCACAGGGGGTGTAGGTGTTCTAATGTAGCCTCTACGCATCATAGTTGAAGCTTTAGAATGATCCTTTATCCTAACAGGGAAAGGTGGTTTCTCAATGTAAGCACTGGGAACAACATGATCATTATAGGCAATGATTTCTCTTCAACCGGAGTGGGTTTAACTACATTGACTTCTAAAGGAGGATGATATTTAAACCACTTCTCTTTTGGGGAGATCAATATGAGCAGCAAAGGATTCACACAATGAAGCTACTATCTCAGAGTCAAGTCCATACTTAGCGCTAAAATCACTAAAGGTATTTGTCTCAACAAAGGATTTAACGCAATCAAACGTGAAATTCATACCTGACTCCTTACCTTCTTCAAGCTCCCAATCTTCAGAGTTACGTTTAATTCTCTCCAAAAAAATTCCATTTGAAGTCAATAGCTCTCTTCATAAAAGAACAGGTACAAGAAGTGTCAAGCATGGTGCGATCATCATGAGAAAGCCGAGCATAGAAGTTCTGAATGATAATTTCTCTCGAGAACTCATGATTGGGGCATGAATATAGCATTGATTTAAGCCTCCCCCAAGCTTGAGCGATGCTTTCTGTGTCACGAGGCCACAAATTATAAATATAATTGCGAACACGATGTACTAAATGCATAGGATAAAACTTTTGATGAAATTCAAATTTCAACCGATTGTTGTCCCATGATCCAGTATCATCACATAGCCTATACCATGTCAATGCCTTATCCTTCAAAGATAAAGGAAAGACCTTCTTCTTGATCTCATCCTAGGGCACACCTGCAAGCTTAAATAAACCACAAACTTCATCTACATAGATAAGATGCAAGTCTGGATGTGATGTTCCATCTCGTGTAAAAGGATTAGCGAGCAGTTTCTCAAGCATACCCGAAGGAAATTCAAAGCAAATATTTTTAGTAGGTGCAGCGGGTTGAGGAGCAACTCTTTGTGCTTCCGTTCGAGGTGAAGATACCCTGAACAAGCCCCTCAAAGGATTAGTATCCATAGTGACAAGTGACAATAAATTTCAGCACACTATATGAATGTTTCCTTACCAAGTTCCACTTACCAGAGGCGCTTCACTCCCCGGAAACGGCGCCAGAAAAGAGTCTTGATGACCCAGAAGTATAGGGGATCAATCATAGTCCTTTCGATAAGTAAGAGTGTCGAACCCACCGAGGAGCAGAAGGATCTGACAAGTGGTTTACAGCAAGGAAAAATCCGCAGGCACTGAAATTGTCGGTAACAAGTGATTGTGTGGTGACATGATTCGTAGCGAGCAACAAGTAGAAAAAGTAGCAACGGTGCAGCAAAGTGGCCCAATCCATTTTGTAGCAAAGGGACAAGCCTGGACAAAGTCTTATAGGAGGAAAAACGCTCCCGAGGACACACGGGAATTTCTGTCATGCTAGTTTCATCATGTTCATATGATTCGCGTTCGTTACTTTGATAGTTTGATATGTGGGTGGACCAGCGCTTGGGTACTTCCCTTACTTGGACAAGCATCCCACTTATTATTAACCCCTCTCGCAAGCATCCACAACTACGAAAGAAGAATTAAGATAAAGTCTAACCATATCATTAAACTAGTGGATCCAAATCAGCCCCTTACGAAGTAACGCATAAACTAGGGTTTAAGCTTCTGTCACTCTAGCAACCCATCATCTACTTACTACTTCCCAATGCCTTCCTCTAGGCCCAAATAATGGTGAAGTGTTATGTAGTCGACGTTCACATAACGCCACTAGAGGAAAAACAACACACAACATATCAAAATATCGAACAAATACCAAATTCACATGACTACTATTAGCATGACTTATCCGATGTCCCGAGGAACAAAAATTACTACTCACAAAGCATAATCATATTCATGATCAGAGAGGTAATGAGTAGCATCAAGGATCTGAACATAAACTCTTCCACGAAGTAATCCAACTAGCATCAACTACAAGGAGTAATCAACACTACTAGCAACCTTACAAGTACCAATCGGAGTCGCGAGACGAAGATTGGTTACAAGTGATGAACTAGGGTTTGGAGATGAGATGGTGCTGATGACGATGTTGATGGTGACGAGTCCCCTCTGACGAGAGGAGTGTTGGTGATGACGATGGCTGCGATTTCCCCCTCCGGGAGGGAAGTTTCCCCGGCAGGATCGTCCTGCCGGAGCTCTAGATTGGTTCTGCTCAAGTTCCGCCTCGTGGCAGCGGTGAAACCACGAAAAAGCTCCTCCTTGATTTTTTCCTGGACGAAACCGTCCATATAGCAAAAGAGGGGCCCAGTCGGCCAGTGGGCTGCCCACAAGCCTCCATGGTGGCCGCGTTGTGCAGGCATGTGGGCACCCCTTGGTGCCCCTCTGGCACTTCTTCGGCCCAGTATTTTTGATAAATTGGGAAAAAATCCACGTTGATTTTCACGGTGTTTGGAGTTGCGGAGAATAGGTATCTCAACTTTGCTCCACTTTCAGGCCAGAATTCCAGTTGTCGGTATTCTCCCTCTTCATGTAAACCTTGCAAAATAAGAGAAAAAAGGCATAAGAATTGTACCTTGAAGTGAAATAACAGCCAAAGAAGCGACAAATATCAACATGAAAACATGATGCAAAATGGAAGTATCAGTGAACTAGTCACGCATCATCGGAGAGGTCATGGTGTTGATGAAGAAGCCCTCCGTGTCCGAATCCCCCCTCCTGCAGCGCACCAGAACGTGCCCCAGATGGGATCTTGCGGGGAAGAAGCTTGCGGCGGCGGAAAACTACTTTCGATGATCTCCTGATTTTTTTGGGATTTTTAGGGAATATATAGGCGCAACCCCTAGGGCAAAGGGCGTCCAGTGGGCCCTCAAGCGTCTGGGCCGCGGCCTCCCCCCTGGCCGCGGGGTGAGGGCTTGTGTGGCCCCTGGGGCCCTCCTGCCTTGGCTCCCAAGTCTCCTGATCTTCTTCCGTTACGGAAAAATTCTTTACGGGGATTTTATTCCGTTTGGACTCCGTTTCAAAATCTCCTTGAAAGGGGTCAAAAACATGGAAAAAACAAGAACTGGCACTTGGCACTGAGTTAATAAGTTAGTCCCAAAAAATATATAAAAGGCATGCAAAACATCCAAAGTCTGACAAGATAATAGCATGAAACCGTCAAAAATTATAGATACGTTGGAGACGTATCAAGCATCCCCAAGCTTAACTCCTGCTCGTCCTCGAGTAGGGAAGTGATAAAGAATAAATTTTTGATGTGGAATGCTACCTAGCATAGTTGTCCTTTGGAACTTCTTTCACATGACACGAATGTTCAAATCCATAAGATTCAAAACAATAATTCGCTATTGACATGAAAACAATAATACTTCAAGCAAACTAGCAAAGTAATCATGAACTTTCAAAATAACAAGGCCAAGGGAAGTTATCCCTACAAAATCATATAGTCTGGCTATGCTCCATCATCCTCACACAACTAATGTAAATCATGCACAACCCTGGTATTGGCCAAGTAATTGTTTTCGCACTCTTAATTTCTCAAACTTTTTATAACTATCACGCAATACATGAGCGTGAGCCATGGATATAGCACTATAAGTGGAATAGAGTGTGGTGGTGGTTGTGAGACAAAAAGGAGGAGATGGTCACATTGACTCGGCGTATCAAAAGGCTATGGAGATGCCCATTAATAGATGTCAATGTGAATGAGTAGGGATTGCCATACAAGAGATGCACTAGAGCTAGAAGTATGTGAAAGCTCAAAAGGAAAACTAGTGGGTGTGCATCCAACTTGCTTGCTCACGAAGACCTATGGCAATTTTGAGGAAGCCCATCATTGGAATATACAAGCCAAGTTATATAATGAAGATTCCCACTAGCATATGGTAGTGACAAAGCAAGAAGCTCTCAATCATGAAGAACATGGTGCTATTATGGAGCAAAAGTGTGGAAAAGATAGTAGCATTGTCCCTTTTCTCTTTTTCTCTCTTTGTTTTTATTTGGGCTCTTAGGCCTCTTTTTTTCTTTTTTCTTTTTACTTTTATTTTTGGGCTCTTCGGCCTCTTTTTTTTATTTCCTCACATGGGACAATGCTCCAATAGTGATGATCATAACAATTTTATTTACTCCCAGCTCAAAATGATGATGACTCTATAGGAAATGCCTCCGGCAGTGTACCGGCATGTGCAACGATCTAGCATGGCGTATGACGTTGAAACATCTCGCTAGCTATCTTACGATCATGCAATGACAATATGAGAGTGACGACACAAGTCATGAGACGGAACGGTGGGAGTTGCATGACAATATATCTCGGAATGGCTATGAAAATGCCATAGTAGGTAGGTATGGTGGCTGTTTTGAGGAAGGCATATGCTGGGTTTGTGCACCGGCGAGAATTACGCGACACTAGAGAGGCTAGCAATGGTGGAAGGTGAAAGTGAATCTATACCATGGACTCACATTAGTCATGAAGAACTCACATACTTGTTGCGAAAGTTTTTATTAGTAATCGAAACAAAGTGCTAAACGCATACTCCGAGGGGAAGGGTTGGTAGGTGTTAACCATCGACCGATCCCGACCTCAACACAAAGGATGAAAATCAATAGATCAATTATGCTCCGACTTCCTAACATAGCAGTTCACCATACGTGCATGGTATGGGAATCACTAACTACAACACAAGTATTTCTAGATTCACAACACCCTAGTAACATAGTTCTTAATATTACCAAATCCACGTCTCAAAACTAATTGAGAGGAATCAAAACTTCTCTTTCTACTCAATGCACATGAAGATGGAGGTTTTTGCATCCTCTTTGGGTACCTATCACATTTGGGACTACTTTCATATCATAAGACAACTACCAAATCACGCACCGCCGTGCTCTAAAAGATATAAGTGAAGCACTAAGAGCAAAAGTATCTAGCTCAAAGGATATAAGTGAAGCACTATGAGCAAAAGTATCTAGCTCAAAAGATATAAGTGAAGCACTATGAGCATTCTAGCAAAATCACGATGAGTGCATGTCTCTCTCTCTCAAAAAGGTGTGCAGCAAGGATGATTGTGACACAACAAAAAGAAAAGACTCCTAAGACACAAGACGCTCCAAGCAAAACACATATCATGTGGTGAATAAAAATATAGCTCCAAGTAGTGTTACCGATGGATTGAAGACGAAAGAGGGGATGCCTTCCCGGGGCATCCCCAAGCTTAGGCTTTTTGGTGTCCTTGAATTTGGCCTGGGATGCCTTGGGCATCCCCAAGCTTGAGCTCTTTCCACTCCTTATCTCTTTGTCCATGAGAACATCACCCAAAACTTGAAAACTTCACAACACAAAACTTAAATAGAAACTCGTGATAACATTAGCACAAGAAAACAAACCTTGAATTCTATCTATATTGGTGTTGGGATACTGTATTCTCACTTTTCCATGGCTAGTACCCCCCGATACTAACCATAGTTTCATCAAAACAAGCAACCAACTCAACAAAAACAGAATCTGTCAAAAACAGACCAGTTTGCAGCAATATATATACTTCATATACTTCTGGTACCTCAAAAAATCTGAACAATTACGACTGCCTGGGAAAAAGGCATATCAACCAGCAGAAAAAAGAATCAACTCAAAATCTATTTCTGAATAAAAATGAAAAATCATCTCGTGAGCGAAAAGTTTCTGTCTTTTTCCAGCAGGATAAAACAACCATTACCAAGACTAGTCATAAAGGTTTTGCTTGGCTCAAACACAAAAAGAAACACAAAAAACACAACCACAACATAATTCTGATGGTGTAGACACAACAAAATAGAAAAAAAAAGATAAATTCATTGGGTTGCCTCCCAACAAGCGCTATTGTTTAACGCCCCTAGCTAGGCAAACAAGCGATAGAATCACGTATCATCGTATTTGGTCCTCAACCCATAAGTGGCCCTCATCATGGATTCATAAGGCAATCTTATTTTATTTCTAGGAAAGTGTTCCATGCCCTTCCTTAAAGGAAATCGAAATCTAATATTCCCTTCCTTCATATCAATGATAGCACCGATAGTCCTTAGGAAAGGTCTACCAAGAATAATAGGGCATGTAGGATTGCAATCAATGTCAAGCACAATGAAATCCACGGGTACATAGTTCCTATTTGCAATAATAAGAACATCATTGATCCTTCCCATGGGTTTCTTGACAGTAGAATCAACCAGATGGAAATTAAGAGAACACTCTTCAATCTCATTAAAACCCAGAACATCACATAAAGACTTTGGAATCGCAAAAACACTAGCACCCAAATCACACAAAGCATTGCACTCATAGTTTTTGATTTTGATTTTGATGGTAGGTTCCCACTCATCATGAATCTTTCTAGGGATAGAGACTTCCAATTCAAGTTTCTCTTTAAGAGATTTTATCAGAGCTTCGACGGTATGATAGGTAAAGACCTTGTTTTGGCTATAAGTGTGTGGAGAGTTTAACATAGATTGCATCAAATAAATGCATTCAATCAAGGAGCAACTATCATAATTGAATTCCTTGAAATCCACAGTAGTAATTTCATTACTACTTAAAGTTTTAACATCTTCTACTCCACTTTCAATTCTTTTAGCATCAAGATAGATGGACTCCGAATCATTGGGGCACTTTTCAACCAAAGTGGATTCATATCGAGCCCCATAATCATTCGGTTTGACACAAGAAAACAAAGATTCAATGGGAGTCACACCAAGCACTTTAAGATCTCTGTGATTCGCATCACGAGAACACGCCTTTTTAAGCCATTCATGTCTAGCACGAATTTGGGCGGTTTTTTCTTGGCTCTCAATCATGGAAACACGCATAGATTTCAAAGTTTCATCCATGTTGATTTTGGGAGGAGCACATCTAACTTTCAAAGCATCAACATCACTAGACATTCTATCAACGCTCTTAGTCAAATCGTCAATTTTGAGTAGTTTTTCCTCTATGGACGCATTGAACTTTTTTTGTGAGTTGATGAACTGTTTGATATTACTCTCTAGATCAGAGGGTAATCTATTGTAATTTCCATGAGTATTGTTGTAGGAGTTGCCAAAGTTGTTAGAGGAGTTACTAGGAGAAGGCCTAGGAACATAGTTTCCTCTAAAAGCATTGTTGTTGCCAAAGTTGTTCCTACCAACAAAATTAACGTCAAAGCTAGCGTTGCTACTCTCAATCAAAGAAGACAAGGGCATATCATTAGGATCTAAAGGAGCACTTCTACTAGCAACCAAATTCATTAACTCGTCCATCTTAGCACTCAACGAGTTAATTTCTTCTATAATGTGTACCTTCTTACTAGTAGGTGACCTTTCAGTGTGCCACTGAGAGTAGTTTGTCATGATATTGTCTAGGAGTTTTGTGGCTTCCCCTAACGTGATTTCCATGAACGTTCCACCTGAGGCGGAGTCCAAGATATTTCTAGAAGCAAAATTCAAGCCAGCGTAAAAGATTTGTATAATCATCCAAAGACTCAAGCCATGAGCGGGACAATTTCTAATCATTAATTTCGTTCTCTCCCAAGATTGTGCAACATGTTCATGATCATGTTGCTTGAAATTCATGATATCATTACGGAGAGAGATAATCTTAGCCGGCGGAAAATACTTGGATATATAAGCATCTTTGCACTTATCCCAAGAATCGGTATTATTTTTGGGGAAAGAAGAAAACTAAGTTTTTGCGCGATCTCGCAACGAGAAAGGAAAAAAGCTTCAATTTAATCACGTCATTATCCACATCTCTCTTCTTTTGCATATCACAAAGCTCAATGAACGTATTGAGATGGGATGCAGCATCTTCACTAGGAAGGCCGGAGAATTTCTCTTCCATAACAAGATTCAGCAAAGCGGCATTGATTTCGTATGACTTCGCACTAGTGGCGAGAGCAATCAGAGTACTAATAAAATCATTATTATTAGTATTCGAGAAGTCACAAAGTTTGGTGTTTTCATTCATGGTGACTTCGGCAAGCAAGCAAGCACACAAGCAAACAAAGAGCAAGCGAGGAAAAAGGGCGAACGAAAAGGCGAATGAAAAAGGCAAACGAAAAATGCAAATTCTGAAGTGGGGGAGAGGAAAACGAGAGGCAACTGGCAAACAAAGTAAATGCAAGAGATGAGTTTGCGACACCTACTTGGATGAGTTCTTGACTTGATATTCCTCCACGGCAATGGCGCCAGAAATTCTTCTGCTACGGCAACAGACAACAGCGCCAGAAATTGACACGTTGACGGAGACGTGGCTTGCATTGGTTTTTCCCTTGAAGAGGAAAGGGTGATGCAGGACAGGAGCAGTAAGTAGTTCCCTCAGTTTGAGAACCAAGGTATCGATCCAGAAGGAGGGTCTCATCAAGTCCAGAGTACCTTCGCAAACACAAACAAGCTTGCACCCAACGCTTCAAAGGGGTTGTCAAGCCCTTCAAGATTGTTTGCAAAGTGAGATCTGAAGGCGGAAAGTGCAACGAAGTAAAAAGTATAAGGCTGAAAATATGGTGTGGAGTAGACCTGGGGGCCATAGTGTTCACTAGAGGCTTCTCTCAAAATAGCAAATATCACGGTGGGTGAACAAATTACTATCGAGCAATTGATAGAACCACACAAAGTCATGATGATATCTAAGGCAATGATCATACATATAGGCATCACGTCCGAGACAAGTAGACCGATACTTTCTGCATCTACTACTATTACTCCACACATCGACCGCTGTCCAGCATGCATCTAGTGTATTGAGTTCATGACGAACAGAGTAAGCAAGATGACATGATGTAGAGGGATAATCTCAAACCAATGAAGAAAACCCCATATTTTTACCCTTGATGGCAACAACACGATGCGTGCCTCGCTACCCCTTCTGTCACTGGGTGAGGTCACCGCACGGTATGAACCCAAAGCCAAGCACTTCTCCCATTGCAAGAATCATAGATCTAGTTGGCCAAACAAAACCCACAACTCGAAGAGAATTACAAGGATATGAAATCATGCATAAGAGAGATCAGAAGAAACTCAAATAAGATTCATAGATAATCTGATCATAAATCCACAATTCATCGGATCTCTACAAACACATCGCAAAAGAAGATTACATCAGATAGATCTCCATGAAGATCATGGAGAACTTTGTATTGAAGATCCGTAGGTCTATGGTGAACTACTCACGCATCATCGGAGAGGTCATGGTGTTGATGAAGAAGCCCTCTATGTACGAATCCCCCTCCGGTAGGGCACCAGAACGTGCCCCAGAGGGGATCTTGCGGAGACAGAAGCTTGCGGCGGCGGAAAAGTACTTTCGATGATCTCCTAATTTTGTTGGGATTTTTAGGGAATATATAGGCACAACCCCTAGGGCAAAGGGCGTTCAGGGGGCCCACAAGCCTGTGGGCACAGCCTCCCCCTGGCCGCGGGGTGAGGGCTTGTGGGGCCCCGTGCCTTGGCTCTCAAGTCTCTTGATCTTCTTCCGTTACAGAAAAATTCTTTTCAGGGATTTTATTCCGTTTGGACTCTGTTTCAAAATCTCCTTTGAAAGGGGTCAAAAACATGGAAAAAACAAGAACTTGCACTTGGCACTAAGTTAATAAGTTAGCCCCAAAAAATATATAAAAGGCATGCAAAACATCCAAAGTTTGACAAGATAATAGCATGAAACCATCAAAAATTATAGATACGTTGGAGACGTATCAATGGGCCGGGCTGGTCCACGAGCTCGCGGGGAGCGAGAGGTCCCGCCCGCGGGGAGGGAGGGGGTGTCGGCGGATTGGGTAGCCCACGGTGAGGGAGGGGACCGGGCCGAGGGAGTGGCGGCGGGGCTACAATGGCGGCAGGGCGGCGGCGCGAGTGAACCCTAGAGTAGAGAGGAGAGAGACGGGAGGAAACGGGTGTTGGAAATATGCCCTAGAGGCTATAATAAAATAGTTATTAATATATTTTTTGTTTCAAGATAATCGTTTATTATCCATGCTATAATTGTATTGAATGGAAACATAGATGCATGTGTGGATACGTAGACAAAACACAATCCCTAGTAAGCCTCTAATTGACTAGCTCGTTGATCAAAGATGGTTAAGATTTCCTAGCCATAGACAAGTGTTGTCACTTAATAACGGGATCACATCATTAGGAGAATGATGTGATGGACAAGACCCAAACTATAAATGTAGCGTGTGACCGTGTTATTTTGTTGCTATTGTTTTCTGCATGTCAAGTATACATTCCTATGACCATGAGCTCATGTAACTCACTGAAACCGGAGGAATGCCTTGTTTGTATCAAACGTCGCAACAATATTGGGTGACTATAAAGGTGCTCTACAGGTATCTCCGAAGGTGTCAGTTGAGTTAGCATGGACCAAGACTGGGATTTGTCACTCCGTGTGACGGAGAGGTATCTCGGGGCCCACTCGGTAATACAACATCACAAACAAGCCTTGCAAGCAATGTGACTAAAGAGTTAGCCACGTGATCTTGTATTACGGAGCGAGTAAAGAGACTTGCCGGTAACGAGATTGAAATAGGTTTGGGGATACCACGATCGAATCTTGGGCAAGTAACATATTGAAGGACAAAGGGAATGACATAAGTGATTAAATGAATCCTTGACATAGAGGTTCAATTGATAAGATGTCCGTAGAATATGTTGGATCCAATATGGGCATCCAGGTCTCTCTATTCGATATTGACCGGAGAGTGTCTCGTACGGTCTGCACACTTAAGGTTCGGTGATGTTTTGGTATAGATGAATTATTGATGTTGGTAACCGAAGGTTGTTTGGAGTCCCAGATGAGATACCGTACATCACGAGAGTTTCTGAAATGGTCCGTAGATGAAGATTCATATATTTGAATTATCCATTTGGCTTCCGGAAGATTTTCGGGCATTACTGGTAAAGTACCGAGAATGACGAATGGGTTCCGGAGTTCCACCGGGGGGCACTCACCCGGGAGAAGACCAAAAGGGGCCCAAGGGTGGCGCCCTCTGGTGGCCAGCTCAAGAGGGCCTAGGTCGGCCGAAGTGTAAGAAAAGGCAAGGAGAGTGGCAATCCGAATTGGGGAAGGAAGGACTCCACCTTCCAAGTGGAATTGGAGGAGGACTCCTCCCTCCTCCCTCTTGCGCCAGCCAAAACCCTAGGGTTTCCCTATGGGCCTCCCTCTCCCTCCCTCCAATATATAGTGGAGGGGAGAGAGGCTTTTGGCACTCAAGCCAAAGTGCATCCCTCCTCCCCTCACAACTTCGACACCCCGTAACTAGATTAGTCTGGCACGTAGAAGCCCTGCTGGAGTAAGCTCCACCAGCATCACCATCACGCCGTCGCGCTGCCGGAGAATTCAGCTACCTCTTCGTCCCTCTTGTTGGATAAAGAAGGCGGAGATCTTCACCAAGTTTTACGTGTGCTGAACGCGGAGGTGTTGTCCGTTTGGTACTAGATCAGGACGGAGTTTGTTGGACGGATCATGATCGGATCGCGAAGACGTTCGACTACATCAACCGTGTTTATTAACGCTTCCCGCTTAGCGGTCTACAAGGGTATGTGGATCTGATCTCCCCCTCTCGTAGATGATCATCACCATGATAGGTCTTTCGTGTGCGTAGGAATTTTTTTGTTTCCCATGCAACGTTCTCCAACAGTGGCATCATGAGCTAGGTTCATGCGTAGATGATATCTCGAGTAGAACACAAAAGAGTTGGTGGGCATTGATGTTCAATTTGCTACCCTCCTTAGTCTTTTCTTGATTCAGCGACATTGTTGGATTGAAGCGGCCCGGACCAACATTACTCGTACGCTTACGAGAGACCAGTTTCATCGACTAACATGCAACTTGTTGCATAAATATGACTGGCGGGTGTCTGTTTCTTCAACTTTAGTTGAATCAGATTTGACCAAGGCGGTCCTTGGATAAGGTTAAATAGCAATTTGCCTATCACTGTTGTGGCTTTGCGTAAGTAAGACGCGATCATACTTTATACCCATAGCAGCCATGTAAAATTTGCAACAACAAATTAGAGGACGTTGATACGTCCCAAACGTATCTATAATTTCTGCTTGTTCCATGATATTTTGGGTGACATTGTTATATGTTTAGCTACACTTTTATATCATTTTACACATATTTGGACTAACCTACTAACCCAATGCACCCAGTGCCAGTTTCCGTCTGCTGATGTCTGTTTTGCACGGGCTTTTACCCAATTTTTCGAAGACCAAAAAATTCTAGGAAAAATTATAAAAAATAGGAGAAACAGAAGCTTCCAAATCACCGAAGATGGGCCATAGGGGGGCACAGGCCGTACAGGTGACCTGCTGGCGCGGCCAGGCCTTAGGCCGCACCAGGAGGCCGCATGGGTGGGGCCCACCTCCTCTGGTGCCCTCATTTGGCCTATATTTAGTCCTTCGAGAGGAAACCCTTTGACAACTTTCAGAGTCGCGAATTTCTCCATCGTTCCGCTGCCACAGTACTTCCGGGATCAAGAGCGCTAGGAGAACTCTTCCCGACACCTTGCTGGAGGGAGGATTGACCTCCGGTAGATTCTCCACCGCCATGGACGCTTCCGGGACGTGACGTGAGTAGTCTTCCTTGGACCATGAGTCCATGAACAGTAGCTATGTGATGTCTTCTCTCCAATCTTGTGCTTCAATGGTTAGTCCTTGTGAGTTGCCCTACATGATCAAGGCATCTATGTAATTCTCTTGCTATTGCTAAACCCTAAACCCTGATTCTCAGGATTCCCGATCTTTTTCTATTTCGGAAAAAATCTTTTTGGTAGTTTCGTTCCGTTTGGACTCCTTTAAAATCCTCCTCTGAAAGGGGTCGAAAACATGGGAAAAAACAGGAACTGGCACTTGGCACTGAGTTAATAAGTTAGTCCCAAAAAATATATAAAAGGCATACAAAACATCCAAAGTTTGACAAGATAATAGCACGAAACCATAAAAAATTATAGATACGTTGGAGACGTATCAAGCATCCCCAAGCTTAACTCTTGCTCGTCCTCGAGTAGGGAAGTGATAAAGAATGAATTTTTTGATGTGGAATGCTACCTAGCATAGTTTTCCTTTGCAACTTCTTTCATGTGACATGAGTGTTCAGATCCGTAAGATTCAAAACAATAGTTTGCTATTGACATGAAAACAATAATAATTCAAGCAAACTAGCAAGGTAATCATGAACTTTCAAAATAACAAGGCCAAAGAAAGTTATCCCTACAAAATCATATAGTCTCGCTATGCTCCATCATCCTCACACAACTAATGTAAATCATGCACATCCCCGGTATTGGCCAAGTAATTGTTTTCGCACTCTTACTTTCTCAAACTTTTTATAACTATCACGCAATACATGAGCGTGAGCCATGGATATAGCACTATAGGTGGAATAGAGCGTGGTGGTGGTTGTGAGACAAAAAGGAGGAGATGGCCGCACTGACTCGGCATATCAAAGGGCTATGGAGATGCCCATTAATAGATATCAATGTGAATGAGTAGGGATTGCCATATAAAGGATGCACTAGAGCTATAAGTATGTGAAAGCTCAAAAGGAGAACTAGTGGGTGTGCATCCAACTTGCTTGCTCACGAAGACATAGGGCAATTTTGAGGAAGCCCATCATTGGAATATACAAGCCAAGTTATATAATGAAGATTCCCACTAGCATATGATGGTGACGAAACGAGAGGCTCTCAATGATGAAGAACATGGTGCTATTATGAAGCACAAGTGTGGAAAAAGATAGTAGCATTGTCCCTTCTCTCTTTTTCTCTCTCTTATTTTGTTTGGGCTCTTTGGGCCTCTCTTTTTTCTCTTTTTTCTCTTTTTTGGGCTCTTTGGCCTCTTTTATTTTTATTTCCTCACATGGGACAATGCTCTAATAATGATGATCATCACACTTTTATTTACTCACAACTCAAAGCTTAGAATGATGATGACTCTATAGGAAATGCCTCTGACAGTGTACCGGGATGTGCAACGATCTAACTTGGCGTATGACGTTGAAACATCTCGCTAGCTATCTTACGATCATGCAATGGCAATATGAGAGTGATGGCACAAGTCATGAGACAACGATGGGAGTTGCATGGCAATATATCTCGGAATGGCTATGAAAATGCCATAGTAGGTATGTATGGTGGCTGTTTTGAGGAAGGCATATGGTGGGTTTGTGCACCGGCGATAATTGCCCGGCACTAGAGAGGCTAGCAATGGTGGAAGGTGAAAGTGCATCTATACCATGGACTCACATTAGTCATGAAGAACTCACATACTTGTTGCGAAAGTTTTTATTAGTAATCGAAACAAAGTGCTAAACGCATACTCCGAGGGGAAGGATTGGTAGGTGTTAACCACCGCGCGATCCCGACCTCAACACAAAGGATGACAATCAATAAATCACTTATGCTCCGACTACCTAACATAGCGCTTCACCATACGTGCATGCTACGGGAATCACTAACTTCAACACAAGTATTTCTAGATTCACAACATCCTACTAACATAACTCTTAGTATTACCAGATCCACGTCTCAAAACTAGTTGAGAGGAATCAAAACTTCTCTTTCTACTCAATGCACATGAAGATGGAGGTTTTTGTATCCTCTTTGGGTACCTATCACCTTTGGGACTACTTTCATAGCATAAGCCAACTACCAAGTCACGCACCGCCGTGCTCTAAAAGATCTAAGTGAAGCACATAGAGCAAAAAGCTCAAAAGATATAAGTGAAGCACAATGAGCATTCTAGCAAAATCACGATGAGTGTATGTCTCTATATGAAGGCGTGCAGAAAGGATGATTGTGACACAACAAAAAGAAAATACTCCTACGATACAAGACGATCCAAGCAAAACACATATCATGTGGTGAATAAAAATATAGCTCCAAGTAATGTTATCGATGGATTGAAGACGAAAGAGGAGATGCCTTCCCGAGGCATCCCCAAGCTTAGGCTTTTTGTTGTCCTTCAATTTGGCTTGGGATGCCTTGGGCACCCCCAAGCTTGAGCTCTTTCCACTCGTTATCTCTTTGTCCATGAGGACATCACCCAAAACTTGAAAACTTCACAACACAAAACATAAACAGAAACTCGTGATAACATTAGCACAAGAAAACAAACTACCACCTCTTTAGGAACTGTAGCAATCTTCATTTCTATTTATATTGGTGTTGGACTACTATATTCTCACTTTTCCATGGCTAGTACCCCCCCCCCCCGATACTAGCCATAGTTTCATAAAAACAAGCAACCAACTCAACAAAAACAGAATCTGTCAAAAACATACCAGTCTGTAGCAATCTGTATACTTCTCGTATCTCAAAAATTCTGAACAATTATGACTGCCTAGGCAAAAGGCATATCAACCAGGAGCAAAAAGAATCAACTCAAAATCTCTTTCTGAATAAAAATGAAAAATCATCTCGTGAGCGAAAAGTTTCTGTCTTTTTCCACCAGGATCAAACAACCATCACCAATACTAGTCATAAAGGTTTTACTTGGCTCAAACACAAAAAGAAACACAAAAGACACAATCATAAGAGAATTATGATGGTGTGGACGCAAAAAAACAGAAAGAAAAAGAAATAAATTCATTGGGTTGCCTCCCAACAAGCGCTATTGTTTAACACCCTTAGCTAGGCATAAGGCGATAGAATCACGTATCGTCGTCTTTGGTGCTCAAACCATAAGTAAGGGAACACTCTTCAATCTCATTAAAACCCAGAACATCACATAAAGACTTTGGAATCGTGGAAACACTGGCACCCAAATCACACAAAGCATTGCATTCATAGTTTTTGATTTTGATTTTGATAGTAGGTTCCCACTCATCATGAAGCTTTCTAGGGATAGATACTTCCAATTCAAGTTTCTCTTCAAGAGATTTTATCATAGCTTCGACGATATGATCGGTAAAGGCCTTGTTTTGGCTACAAGCATGTGGATAGTTTAGCATGGATTGCATCAAGGAAGTGCATTCAATCAAGGAGCAACTATCATAATTGAATTCCTTGAAATCCAAAGTAGTATTTTCATTACTACTCAAAGTTTTAATATATTCTACTCCACTTTCAATGCTTTTAGCACCAAGATAGATGGATTCCAAATCATTGGGGCATTTTTCAACCAAAGTGGAATCATATCCAGCCCCATCATCATTGGGTTTGACAAAAGAAAACAAAGATTCAATGGGAGTCACACCAAGCACTTTAAGATCTTCGTGATTCTTATCACGAGAACACGCCCT
The DNA here is from genome assembly GCF_904849725.1 of Hordeum vulgare subsp. vulgare. Lineage (NCBI taxonomy): Eukaryota > Viridiplantae > Streptophyta > Magnoliopsida > Poales > Poaceae > Hordeum > Hordeum vulgare. The sequence goes on along the minus strand of NC_058522.1, from coordinate 345,096,716 downwards.
TTTAAGCCATTCATGTCTAGCACGAATTTGGAAGGTTCTTTCTTTGCTCTCAATCATGGAAACACGCATAGCTTTAAAAGTTTCATCCATATTGATCTTGGGAGGAGCACATCTAACTTTCAAAGCATGAATATCACTAGACATTCTATCAACGCTCTTAGCCAAATCGTCAATTTTGAGTAGTATTTCCTCTATGGACGCATTGAAGATTTTTTGCGAGTTGATAAACTCTTTGATATTACTCTCTAGATCAGAGGGTAATCTATTGTAATTTCCATGAGTATTGTTGTCGGAGTTGCCAAAGTTATTAGAGGAGTTACTAGGGAAAGGCCTAGGAACATACTTTCATCTAAAAGCATTGTTGTTGCCGAAATTATTTCTACCAACAAAATTAACGTCCAAGCTAGCGTTGCTACTCTCAATCAAGGAAGACAAGGGCATATCATTAGGATCTAAAGGAGCACTTCTACTAGCAACCAAATTCATTAACTCGTCCATCTTAGCACTCAACTTGTTAATTTCTTCTATAGCGTGTACTTTATTACTAGTAGGTGACCTTTCAGTGTGCCACTGAGAGTAGTTCGTCATGATATTGTCTAGGAGTTTCGTGGCTTCTCCTAACGTGATTTCCATGAACGTTCCACCGAAGGAGGAGTCCAAGATATTTCTAGAAGCGAAATTCAAGCCAGCGTAGAAGATTTGTATAATCATCCAAAGACTCAAGCCATGAGCGGGACAATTTCTAATCATCAATTTCATTCTCTCCCAAGATTGTGCAATGTGTTCATGATCAAGTTGCTTAAAATTCATGATATCATTATGGAGAGAGATAATCTTAGCCGGCGGAAAATACTTGGATTTATAAGCATCTTTGCACTTATCCCAAGAATCGATACTATTTTTGGGCAAAGACGAAAACGAAGTTTTTGCTCGATCTCACAACGAGAAAGGAAAAAGCTTAAACTTAATCACATCATTATCCACATCTTTCTTCTTTTGCATATCGCAAAGCTCTATGAAGGTATTAAGATGGGATGCGGCATCTTCACTAGGAAGGCCGGAAAATTGCTCTTTCATAACAAGATTCAGCAAAGCGACATTGATTTCGTATGACTCCGCACTAGTGGCGGGAGCAATCGGAGTACTAATAAAATCATTATTATTAGTATTCGACAAGTCACAAAGTTTGGTGTTTTCAGTCATGGTGACTTCAGCAAGCAAGCAAGCACACAAGCGAACAAAGAGCAAGCGAGAGAAAAGGGCGAACGAAAAAGGCAAATTGGTGAAGTGGGGGAGAGGAAAACGAGAGGCAACTGGCAAACAAAGTAAATGCAAGAGATGAGTTTGCGACACTTACTTGGATGAGTTCTTGACTTGATCCTCCCCGGCAACGGCGCCAGAAATCCTCCCCGGCAATGGCGCCAGAAATCCTTCTGCTACGTCGACACAAACCTTCTGTCGTCTCTTGAGCTTGCGTTGGTTTTGCCTTGAAGAGGAAAGGGTGATGCAACACAGGAGCAGTAAGTATTTTCCTCAGTTTGAGAACCAAGTTATCAATCCAGTAGGTGAATCTCGTCAAGTCTAGAGTACCTGCACAAACACAAAGAGCTTGCACCCAACGCTATACAGGGGTTGTCAATCCCTTCAAGATTGATTGCAAAGTGAGATCTGAAGGCGGAAAGTGAAACGAAGAAAAAGTGTAAGGCTGAAAATATGGTGTGGAGTAGACCCGGGTGCCATAGTGTTCACTAGAGGTTTCTCTCAAAATAGCAAATATTATGGTGGGTGAACAAATTACTGTCGAGCAATTGATAGAACCGCGCAAAGTCATGACGATATTTAAGGCAATGATCATACATATAGGCATCACGTCCGAGACAAGTAGACCGATACTTTCTGCATCTAGTACTATTACTCCACACATCGACCGCTATCCAACATGCATCTAGTGTATTGAGTTCATGACGAACAGAGTAACGCCTTAAGCAAGATGACATGATGTAGAGGGATAAACTCAAACCAATGATGAAAATCCCATATTTTTACCCTTGATGGCAACAACACGATGCGTGTCTCGCTACCCCTTCTGTCACTGGGTGAGGTCATCGCACGGTATGAACCCAAAACCAAGCACTTCTCCCATTGCAAGAATCATAGATCTAGTTGGCCAAACAAAACCCACAACTCGAAGAGAATTACAAGGATATGAAATAATGCATAAGAGAGATCGGAAGAAACTCAAATAAGATTCATAGATAATCTGATCATAAATCCACAATTCATCGGATCTCGACAAACACACCGCAAAAGAAGACTACATCGGATAGATCTCCATGAAGATCATGGAGAACTTTGTATTCAAGATCCAAGAGAGAGAAGAAGCCATCTAGCTACTAGCTATGGACCCGTAGGTCTATGGTGAACTACTCACGCATCATCGAAGAGGTCATGGTGTTGATGAAGAAGCCCTCCGTATCCAAATCCCCCCTCCGGCAGGGCACCAGAACGTGCCCCAGATGGGACCTTGCGGAGTCAAAAGCTTGCGGCGGTGGAAAAGTACTTTTGATGATCTCCTGATTTTTTCTGGGATTTTAGGGAATTTATAGGGGAAAGACCTAGGGAAGAGGAGGCCCTGGGAGGCGCGGCCCCCCTGGCCGCGGCTAGGGGGCTTGTGGGGTCCCTGGTGGCCCCTGTCCTGATTCTTAGGCTTCCCGGTCTTTTTCTGTTTCAGAAAAAATCTTTTTGGCAGTTTCGTTCCGTTTGGACTCTGTTTAAAATCCTCCTCTGAAAGGGGTCAAAAACATGAAAAAAACAGTAATTGGCACTTGGCACTGAGTTAATAAGTTAGTCCCAAAAAATATATAAAAGGCATACAAAACATCCAAAGTTTGACTAGATAATAGCATGCAACCATCAAAAATTATAGATACGTTGGAGACGTATCAGAGGGTAGTGGGCAACTGGGGCGGTGGGCGGCCGGGGCGGTGGACGACCGGGCCGGTGGTGGTGGAGGGCGAGCTCGGCGGCATGGGGAGGAGTGGAGAGCGAGCTCCGGAGGCGCGGAGAGGAGGGGCACGAGGAGGAGGGGAGGGCGAGCTCCAGAGGCGCGGGGGGGGGGGGGGGGGGGGAGAGGCACATGAAGGAGGTGAGGGCGAGCTCCGGCCATGGGCGGCGTGGGCAGGCCAGGGGCGTCGCGACGGCGGGGGTGGGGGCGTCGGGGGGGTGCAGTGGCGCCTCAAGGGTAGGGGCGTCGGGGGGCCGGAGCTGGGTGGGTGGCCGGGCCGGGGTGGTGGGCTGGAGCGGCTCCGGTGGTGCGACGGTGGCGCTGGGGTGGGCAGGGCGCGCGGGAGAGAGAGGGGGCAGGGGGCGCGCGCGAGAGAGAGGGGTGGGCTGAGTGCCTTTAGGGGAGCGGGGGTGGGGGCTGAGTGTCGTTAGGGTGGCGCCCCCTTTGTCGTCTGCAAAGGCTGGGAGGCAGATGATAAAGGGGTGGGTGGGGTGGGCTGGGCTTTGGCCATTAGGATGGCGCCCCCTTTGTTGTTTGCCTCCCCTTTGACATCCGCCTTTGGTGCCTTTGCTGTCTGCTGGTAGACGGTAAAGGCCAGGCTGATGACAAACAACACCTTTGCCATCAACCATCTATTTGCCGTCAGCTTTGTGCCAGCTGATGGCAAACAACACATTTGCCATGTGTCAGCGGATGACAAAGGCATGGCAGATGGCAAATTTTTGGATTCTAGTAGTGGATGCTCCTTCTAGATTACTGACTCTGCGACTTTCATCATCGCAAACAGCTCGGCAGTGACTTATTCATCCCTTGCATGTTATAGTTCAACACAAAGCCTTTGCAGCTTGGTGGCAGTGACTGAAGAACTCTGTCAGTGATAGCCTCCGGCGGGAGAGCAATTCCCAGCTCAGCTAGATGGTTAGAGTACCCAGACATTCTGAGCACATGTTCACTGACAGACCCGTTCTCCTCCATTTTGCAAGCATAGAACTTATCGGAGGTCTCATACCTCTCGATCCGAGCATTCTTCTCAAAGATAAACTTCAACTCCTAGAACATCTCATATGCTCCATGATGTTCAAAACGTCTTTGAAGTCCCGGTTCTAAGCCATACAAAACTGCACATTGAACTAACGAGTGGTCATCCTTGCGCGTCTGCCAAGCGTTCATAACTTCAGGCAACGCAGGTTGGGGTGGTTCATCACCTAGCGGTTCATCAAGGACATATGACTTTTGGGCAGCCTCAAGGCTAAGCCTTATATTACGGGCCCAGTCAACAAAGTTGATTCCATCATCTTTCAACTTAGCTTTCTCTAGGAACGCATTAAAATTTAGGATTGCTACTGTGCGAGCCATTGATCTACAACATTAAATTTTGCAAAGATTACTTGGACTATGTTCAAGACAATTGAGTTCATCTAATCATATTACTAATAAACTCCCACTCAAATTGACATCCCTCTAGTCATTCGAGTGTAGCATGATCCAAATTCACTATCTCAAGTCCGATCATCACGTGAGTTGAGTACAATTTCAATGGTGAACATCTCCATGTTGATCATATCAACTATATGGTTCATGCTCGACCTTTTGGTCTCTTGTGTTCCGAGGCCATGTCTATAAATGCTAGGCTCGTCAAGTTTAACCCGAGTGTTCCGCGTGTGCAACTGCTTTGCACCCGCTATATGTGAACATTGAGTCTATCACACCCGATCAACACGTGGTGTCTCGAAACGACGAACTGTCACAACGGTGCACAGTCGGGGAGAACACAAATTTATCTTGAAATTTTAGTGAGGGATCACCTTATAATGCTACCATCATCCTACAAAAATAAGGTGCATAAAAAGGATTAACATCACATGCAAATTATAAATGACATGATATGGTCATGAACGTGTGCTTCTTGATCTCCATCACCAAAGCACCAGCATGATCTCCATCATCACCGGCGCCACACCATGATCTCCATCATTGTGCTGCTATCGAGGTTGTCGCGCTAACTATGTTGTTACTACTAAAGCTACTACTGGCGATAAAGAAAAGCATCACTAAGCGTAAAAATAATGAAAGAGAACCCTATGGCCCTGTCGGTTGTCATAGCATCGACGTGCAAGTCGATATTTAACTATTAAAACATGATCATCTCATACATCCAATATATCATATCATGTCTTTGGCCATAACACATCACATGCATACCCTGCAAAAACAAGTTAGATGTCTGATGACGAGAGGATGTATATACTTCTCGCTCCTTGTTGGTTACCCCAAGTGGAAGGTTGAGATGTAGTGAGCAGCAAGTTTTCCCTCACACGGAAACTGTAAGGTTTATCGAACCAGTAGGACCCCTAGGATCAACAAGTAGGTGTCTCCCACCCTGGCGCTAGCAGAAGACGTGGACCTGCACACACAACAAATAACTTTGCTCCCAACGAGTACACAGAGGTTGTCAATCTCTCCGGCCTTGTAGTTTGCAAAGGATCAAAACACAAGCGGGAATAGTAATAGTGATTGCAACGGAAAAGTAATTGAAAGCGGTAAATGATGGAGGTGTAAAGAATGATGGTGATATGGACCGGAGTCACATGATGTTCACTAGTGATGTCTCTCTCCCAAAAGACGATAAACAACTATGCTTGGGTAAACAAATCACAGTTGGGCAATTGACGGAATTATGAACACATCGCAATGCTAATTATGCTACTTGATAGTTAGAGGTTCAATAGTAATGGGAAGTACGCAAAGACAAGTAGACCGTTTATTCATCAGCATCTACTTACTAATCATCCACCTTGAGATATCTATCCAGAACATCTCACTGGTATTAAGTTGCGAGTCCCACCCAAAGTGTAAACTCAAAGCAACGGACAACTACATTAACGAACTATGAGTAAGGTAAACAATCCTTGCAACTGTGGTCACAAGCACCGTTGTTTTCTCCCTGGTGGCAACAACACATCCCCTAGTCTCATATTTTTGTCACTCAAGCTAGACATCAAGGGGCATGAACCCACAATCATGCATAACGCTCCCTCTTGGAGTTATAACCACTACTCGGCCAAAGCAATAAATAGCAACGGAGAACATCCATGAATCACTAAGGAACATAATATAAAAGGATAATCAAATATATAACTCATAACAATTTGAACATAATCTCATAATCCATCGGAATCCTGAAAACCCTAAACCCTAAACCCTAAACCCTAACCCCTAAACCCTAAACCCTAAACCCTAAACCCTAAACCCTAAACCCTAAACCCTAAAAACCCTAAACCCTAAACTCTAAACCCTAGGGGGCCACCAGGGACCCCACAAGCCCCCTAGCCGCAGCCAGGGGGGCCCACGCCTCCTAGGCTTGTGGGCTCCCTCGGCCTCCTCTGCCCTAGGTCTTTCGCCTATAAATTCCCTAAAATCCCAGAAAAAATTTGGAGATCATCGAAAGTACTTTTCCGCCGCTGCAAGCTTCTGTCTCCGCAAGATCCCATCTAGGGCACGTTCTGGTGCCCTGTCGGAGGGGGATTCGGATACGGAGGGCTTCCTCATCAACACCATGACCTCTCCGATGATGCGTGAGTAGTTCAACATAGACCTACGGTTCCATAGCTAGTAGCTAGATGGCTTCTTCTCTCTCTTGGATCTTCAATACAAAGTTCTCCATGATCTTCATCGAGATCTATCCGATGTAATCTTCTTTTGCGGTGTGTTTGTCGAGATCTGATGAATTGTGGATTTATGATCAGATTATCTATGAATCTTATTTGAGTTTCTTCTAATCTCTCTTATGGATGATTTCATATCCTTGTAATTATCTTCGAGTTGTGGGTTTTGTTTGGCCAACTAGATCTATGATTCTTGCAATGGGAGAAGTGCTTCGTTTTGGGTTCATACCGTGCGGTGACCTCACCCAGTGACAGAAGGGGTAGGGAGGCACGCATCGTATTGTTGCCATCAAGGGTAAAAAGATGGGGTTTTCATCATTGGTTTGAATTTATCCCTCTACATCATGTCATCTTGCTTAAGGCGTTACTCTGTTCGTCATGAACTCAATACACTAGATGCATGCTGGATAGCGGTCGACGTGTGGAGTAATAGTAGTAGATGCAGAAAGTATCGGTTTACTTGTATCAGATGTGATGCCTATATGTATGATCATTGCCTTAGATATCGTCATGACTTTGGCGGTTCTATCAATTGCTCGACAGTAATTTGTTCACCCACCATAATATTTGCTATTTTGAGAGAAGCCTCTAGTGAACACTATGGCCCCCGGGTCTACTCCACGCCATATTTTCAGCCTTACACTTTTTCTTTGTTTCACTTTCCGCCTTCAGATCTCACTTTGCAATCAATCTTGAAGGGATTGACAACCCCTTTATAGCGTTGGGTGCAAGCACTTTGTGTTTGTGCAGGTACTCTGAACTTGACGAGATTCTCCTACTGGATTGATACCTTGGTTCTCAAACTGAGGGAAATACTTACTCCTCCTGTGCTGCATCACCCTTTCCTCTTCAAGGGAAAACCAACGCAAGCTCAAGAAACGACAGAAGGTTTCTGTCGACGTAGCACCCTCCTCTCAGGCTCAAGCTAGCTGAGTTTGTTTTATGTTATTTGATTAGATTTAGTTAGTTGATTTAGTTATTTGATTTAGTGGTAGTTTAGTTAGTTGATTTAGTTAAATAGTAGATTTAGTCCTAGGTTTAGTTAATTAGTGCTAGGTTATTTGTTATTTGTTAATTTAGAGGTAGATTCTGTTTTGTTAATTAGTGGTAGATTCTATTTTAGTTAATGATTGGTAGATTTTGTTTTTGTTATTTTTTTTCTGTTTAGTCCTATATTGGTTTAGCGATAGGTTTAGTGCTAGGTTTAGTTACATAGCCATAATTGAAATAAGTAGAAAAAAGATGAAGAGTAAAAGAAGAATAAGTAGATAAGGGAAGAAGAATAAGAAGAGGAGGAGGAGGAGGAGGAGAAAAAGAAGAAGAAGAAAAAGAGGAGAGAGGAGAAGAATAACGAAGAGGAAAAAGGAAAAGAAGGAAGAAGAAGAAGAAGAGGAAGAAGAAGAAGAGGAAAAAGGAAAAGAAGGAAGAAGAAGAAGAAGAAGAAGAAGAAGAAGAAGAAGAAGAAGAAGAAGAAGAAGAAGAGAAGAAGAAGAAGAAGAAGAAGAAGAAGAAGAAGAAGAAGAAGAAAAGGAAGGAAGGAAGGAAGGAAGGAAGGAAGGAAGAAGAAGAAGAAGAAGAAGAAGAAAAGGAAGAAGAGGAAAAATAGAAGATGATGAAGAAGAAAATGACACCCTCACACCCCGACACGATGCCCCGAAACCCCGACACGATGCCCCGACACGACATCCTGACGACACCCCGGCAGAAAACTCCGCGCAGCTGTTAATACGCCGCCCCCGACGCCACTGACCCCCAACCCCCGACCCCGACACCTCTTTGGCCTCTTGTTGACCGAAAAGGCCCCCGACCCCCAACGCCACTGACCCTCGACCCACAACGACACTGACCCCCAACCACTGATGCAATTAACCCCCGACCCCCGACGCCACCCACACCCGACACCACCGACCCTCGACGACACTGAATCCCGACGTACCTAACCCCCGACCCCCGTCACCTCTTTTGCCTCATGTTGAACGAGAAGGTGCTTTTCGGCCTTCCCGAGGCCGACGGGGTCATAGTTTTGTAAATTATGAGTTAGGTCACATATTTTCCGATTATGTTATAAAAACATCATATTTGTGTTGATCGAGTGAATTTCAATGTGCAGTTGTTCGACGACATCCCCGTGCGTTGGACGAGCTCCGCCCCTGAGTTTGTTGGTGAGCACAAATGACTTCTCCTCCTACCCCCTTAATTTGCTCTGTTCTGGTCGTCGTGCCGATGAAACTTGCTAGCTATAGGTTTCTTCAATCATCAGTATGCGTCTCCTGTTCGAAAGGGCGGCATCTATAAATATGCATGTCTTTGCATATTTATAACCGCCATCCTTTCGAATTGTCCAACGTTATCCATGGACAGCCCGAGTATGTGTAGATTGGGTTCGTTTTCCTATATGCTCTGCTCCGGATCCGATGCAGAATTTTGTCGGTGCCTCCATGTTGTTCTCTGGGTGCACATCCTCTCTGCTTATTGCCAAGACATGTATCGGGAGAACATCAAAGAGGTGCTGCCGAAATTCTGCGTCGGATCTGGGGCAGAGCATGGGAAAACGAACCCAATCTACATATACTCGGGTGGGATTAGGACCTATCTTTACCTATTAGCGTGTAGGTTGCATGGACGTAATAAAACTGACAAACTTGATTAGCGGATGAATATAGATGATGAATTATATATATATTTCTTGTGTGCCCATAGGTAGCTAGGCAAGATGAGTGATCGTGCTTGGATGTACACTGGTCACCCTAGTCAGGAAGACATGACGAATGAATGGTTAACAAAAACCAGGGGGTTTGTGAGAGCCGCATTTGCAAATGGCCAGCAGAAACATGGTGCCCCTGTCCCAACTGCGACAACTGGAAAAAGCAGACATAGTTTGAAATGGGTAAACACCTGCAGAAGTGGGGTTTTACACCTAATTATAGGTGTGGACTTTTCATGGTGAGTCTGACCAACGTGCCAGAGCTGAGGTGATTCGTCGTCGCACCGACGAGCATGGTACCGGGATCGAAGACATGGTGCAAGACTTTGATGATGCTCGGGATTCGGATGATGAGATGGACGAATCTGCAAACACCTTCTATGAAATGTTGGAGTCTTCAAAACGTCCGCCCCACGAGCACACTGAGCTTTGTCAGTTGGATGCCATCGCGCAAGTAATGGCTCTGAAGGCTCAATTAAACCTAGGCAGAGAATGCTACGACGCGATGATGACGATATTTGGACACTTTGTACCCAAATGCGATGTACTGCCTGCAAACCTGTACCAGTCAGAGAAAATCCTCCGTGTAGTTAAGATGCCCTATGAGAAGATACATGGCTGTGAGAATGGATGTGCCTTATTTAGGCTTGAGTATGCGGCCTTGAACTATTGCCCCATTAGCATTTCTTCTAGGTATATTGTGGTAGACAACGGTATTGATGAGAAGATTCAGACCAAAATCCCCATTAATGATCTTTGGTATCTGCCTATCGTACCAAGACTTTGTCTTTTCATGGTCGAGGAGACGGCCAGACAGATGACATGGCACAAATTGGGAAAAAGAACCGAACTAGATGCGGATGGGAACAAGATGTTGGTACACACTTCAGATGCTTTTGCATGGAAGCACTTCGATGCATTACATAAGGATAAATCGGCAGATCCAAGGCATCCTCGAGTTGCCATCAGCACGGATGGGTTCAATGTGTATTATATGACGGCAACACAATACAGTTGTTGGCCTGTATTTGTCATTCCACTCAATCTCCCCCCCCCCCCCCCCGGAGAGATTATGAAAAGAAAGAACATTTTCCTGACGTTGATAATTCCAGGGCCCAATTATTTGGGGAAGAATATGAATGTGTACATGCAGCCGCTTAAGGATGAATTGCAATAAGCCTGGAATAATGGGATCAAGACATACGACGCCGCTACCAAAAAAACTTCAAAATGCATGTGTTGGACATGTACTCGACGCATGACTATCCGGCGTATGCACTATTCATTGGTTGGTGTGTGCATGGAAGGTTCCCATGCACCACATGCAAGGCAGCTCTTTAGTTCCGTTGGCTGTAGGCGGGTGGCAAACTTTCTTGCTTCGACATGCATAGACAGTCCCTGGATCCTGACCATAAGTTCACAAAAGACAAGAAGAATTTCATGAAAGGTAGAGTTGTCAAAAACACTGCACAACTGTGTTGACAGGCCAATAGACCCTTGATCAATTAAACGCTCTCGAGCCTGATCCTTTGCGTCCAGGGTATTTGAAAGGGTATAATACGGAACATGCCTGGACTCACAAGTCATGCTTATGGGATCTGCCTTACTTCAAAGACCACATTTGCCCACAAAACATCGACGTGATGCACACTGAAAAGACTATTGTGGAGGCCATTTTTGGTACATTGTTCGGCATAGAGGGGAAGTCAAAGGATAACCTAAGGCTAGAATCGACCAGGAAGCTCTATGTGATAGAACGTTACAAAACTTGCGACAACAGTAAGGAAAGCAAAGTGTAGCGAAGCCAAAGGCATGGTTTAATCTTGAAAGGCCAGCTATGAGGGAAATGCTATTGTGGGTGAAAATGCGGTTGATGTTCCCCGATGGGTATGCTGCGAATCTGGAGAGGGGAGCGAGTCTTGAGAAATTAAAATATTTGGTCTCAAGAGTCATGATTGGCACATATGGATTGAGCAGGTAATGCAGGTGATGTTGCGTGGCTTTATCCCTAAGGATGAATGGCTAGTAATGGCGGGGCTGAGCTATTTCTTCTGTTCTCTTTGTGCGAAAAAACTATCACCTGGCGTTCTAGATGAAATGGAAGAGTTGGCGGCGGAGTTGATCTCCAAATTAGGAAGGATCTTTCCACCGGGCTTCTTTAATCCAATGCATCATTTGATTTTGCATCTCCCAACCGAGGTAGGATTGGGGGGGGGGGGCGTTCAAAATCGATGGTGCTTCTCAACTGAGAGGATGCAGAAGACGCTTCGAGCTAAATGTAAAAATAAACGTAGAATTGAAGAATCAATGGCCGAGGCATTCATTACTGAGGAGGCGGCAAACTTCGTGACAACACACTACGAAGCCAAAAATCATCATTTGCATAACCCGAAGCTTCGGTACAATGATGGTGATCCTAAAAAGGTCGATCCTACCTCAGCCTATTCAAAGGGAAGCTCACACCAGCCGGTGCTACAAAAGGGAAATCGTTGGATGTCGAAGAATGGCGGACCATTTCATTGTTTATCTTCAACAACCTAACAGAAGTGTGACCGTACATCGAGTAAGTTCTCGGTAAATTATTGTTCCATAACTTCTAATTCCTCTGAACTGCTCTTATTCCTGGATATTTGATATAGTCGATACGTCGCCGAATTCTTGGATGGAGCGGTCATCGAAAAGGATTCCGTCGAAGAGTATGAGCTTGTGGCAAAGCATGAAGGCGACTATCCCGGTTTCATCTCTTGGTTCAAACAAAGGGTAATTAATTACCATTAATGGGCCACTTGATTTCTTGGTCTAATTTGTTGCTAATGCATCCATTCTTTCGTATTATACTTGTAGGCTGATGTAGAGTCTATGACGCCGAGTTGAGACAAGTCCCTAATGTTTTTGACTATAAGGTCCGTACATTTGACAAATACAACATCAACGGGTATCACTTTTGTACCTTTGGCAAAGAGCTATCTATGCCTGACCTAAAGACTACAAATTGTTCAGTCTCTGCTATCGGCGAAGGAGGTACCGAGTATTATGGAAGAGTTGAAGCAATTTATGAACTTCTATTCTATGGTGAAAACTCACCGACCGTCGTAGTCTTCAAATATTATTAGTTTGAGCCGAGGGAGACTAGAAGGACTCATGAACATATAGGACTAGTCGAAATCAATCAAAACACCCACTTAGATGTTCCTGATGTCTATATTATGGCTCAATAGGCGACACAAGTTTTCTATCTACCGTGGGCCTACCAAACTGATCCAAATCTGAAAGGTTGGGATGTCGTTTATGAAGTGCCGCCATGATTTAGACCACCTACCCTCAATGAAGAGGATTACGAACCTCACATTAACCAGACACATATGAAGGAGAATTCTTCCAAGAAACACATATGTCCAAGAAACGTTTCAAGAACTGCTCTACTTCACCCCAGAACATTGAAGTAGACATCGACAGTGAATCTGTCTTAACCCCTGAGCCCGAACAGGAAGAGCCGGAAGAAGAAGAACATGTTACTGCTGCGGATGACCTGTCACTTGTTGACCGATTACATAATGGTGGCCTTCCACATGTTCTTCCTGATAGTGATGATGATGATGCATTTATTGATGGTAGTGATGATCATGATGCATTTATTGACCCCGAAGCATATATAGACGAGCAAGATTATTATTAGTTCATGTCAGGTATTCAACTATTACTATATATACATATATAAATTTTTAGTTCATGTTAGGTATTCAATTTTTATTAGTCATGTTGGTATTTATGATGATGATACACTTAAATTATATACATTTTATTACTCATGTTGGTATTTATGTTGTACTAATTTCATTTACTCTTTGTCATGGGAGGTGTTGAAAGATGGTGGGAAAGGGTCGAAAGCACTCCACGGCTCCTTCTTCGTCAACGGGTGGTGGGATGGGTACATTCATTCCTGCCTTGCCTCTTCGGAGAGCGTTGCTCTCTACTCTGCATGGAGTTGCCACTTATTCAACTCTCGCGGCCCCCGTGAGAGGAGGTCAACCCCCCATGAAGCCGAGAGCTACTAAAGGTACACGTGGCCGCGGGAGAGGTAGGGTGGCGGCCACGCCTTCCTCACCGCCACCCCAAGCTGATTCACCTGAGCACAGGACTGCTAGGGTGGATTCGTGTGAGGTGGAGGCTACACAGTCTCCGCTTCACGAGCCTCAGGTCGACGAGCCTTCGAACCACGAGACTCATGTCCCAGAGGCTTCATTCCAGGAGACTCTGGAGCAAAGCAGGGATGAGGGTACGTCCCAAGAGACCAAGTGGGATACCTGACCTGATCTGGGTCAGCCTGAGCCAAGTGGCCATGCTGATAGCGACGAGGAGATGGGTGAGGGGGCCACCGTCTACCAGCATGGTTGTACGGGGCTCCAGCTCGTGCCGACGACCCACGAGCAGAGGTGGTCGATTAAGCCACATGGGGACAAGTAAGTGAATTTACTCTTATTTAACCTTTTGCCTTCACGTTTTTTCAAATATCTAATGTTTTGGCTTTAATTTGTCATACTGCATGGGTTGGATTGTTGCCAAGGGTGTCTGCAAGCCTAACAGCATCCTTGGTGTGCTTTGCTGGCAAAACTTCCCGGGTTTGTTACGTTGCCCAGTCGGGGTCGAGAGGTAGGAATGACCTGGGAGCACTACTTGGGTGCCCTGGCCCTGCCGGAGGTGGAGATCGGCGGTGTTTTGTGCCACACGAGGGCCGACATGGTGATCAGACAGTTGTGGGTAATTTCTCCTTCACACAATTAAAAATCAACAATAGCTAGTTATTGTACTAATCGGTGTTGTCTCATTTGCAGACTATCTACAAGTGTGAGGAGGGATATGAGGAGGACGCGGCAAAGGTTATCGAAACCAAATGTCGTCGCCTACTTCCAAAAAATTTGGCACAAGGCTCGGGTGCAGGCTATTCGAGACTACTATGCCTCGCGGCGTATTAGGAAGGAAAAGGAGAAGTGCCGCGATTCTAAGATGGAGAAGGAGCATTACATGAAGATAATTACATATTATTAAGGCCTTGTAATTAGTTTCCTTGATTTGATTCTTACGCGTAGCGCTCAAATTTCTCTTTATTAACTTAGGTGCCCCCAAGATGGTGTGTGGATAATATGGATTGTTGGGAGGCTTTGGTGGATCAGTGGTGCTCAGAAAAGTGGGAGGCCAGCCACAACAGCGCCAAGGAGAGGCGTGGCAAAATGGTTGGTGTGCCACACCATCAAGGGAGCGTCAACTTAATCCAATTTGGTGAGAACTGGGTATGTGGTTTTCTTCATGACTCATGCAATTCATTCTTAATGCTAGCTTGAGCCCTTTACTAATACATTTTTCCTCTCTCTCTCATTTAGGCGCGTCACAATAAGACGGAGGTGCTACAGATGTATGACCTCTATGTGATGGCCCATACTGCCTCGTACAAGAAGGTCAAGGCATTCTCTGAGTCTGACCTCGAGCATCCTGAAAACTTCACCAACATCTCCCTCCACCACAAGCTCATGAAATACAGAGATCACGGGAAGGCAAGGAAAGGGGAGGACTTTAACCCGAGCCAGGCGCCGATTGATCCAGAGCTGGTGATGATAGCTGGCAACTGGAGGCCCCATGGCTCGATCGCCAATGGAGACGGCCTTATACGTTGTCCTAGCACTCTCCTGCAGATAAAGGCACACCAAACGAGCTCTTATCCTGAGATAACACCTCGTCCACGGCAAGTCGAGCTCGCCATCGAGGTTAGTTTATTGGACTCAACTATTGATACGTCTCCGTCATATCTACTTTTCCAAACTCTTTTGCCCTTGTTTTGGACTCTAATTTGCATGATTTGAATGGAACTAACCTGGACTGACGCTGTTTTCAGTAGAATTGCCATGGTGATGTTTTTGTGCAGAAATAAAAGTTCTCAGAATGTCCTGAAAATTTACGGAGATTCTTGTGGAATAAAAGAAAAATACCTGCACAAAGATCCACCGGAGGGGGCGTGCCAGTGGGCCACAAGCCCACAGGTCGCGGCCACACCCTATGGTCGCGCCGTGCAGGCTTGTTGGGCCCACGTGGCACCACCGCCCCCAAACTCAGCTATATATCTTCCGTTTCGCCTGGAAAAAAATAAGAGAGAAGGTTTCATCGCGTTTTGCGATACGAAGGCGCCGCCACATCCTGTTCTTCATCTGGAGGGCAGATCTGGAGTCCGTTTCGGGCTCCGGAGAGGGGAAACCGTCGCCATCGTCACCATCAACCTTTCTCCATCGACAATTCCATGATGCTCTTAATCATTCGTGAGTAATCTCATCGTGGGCTTGCTGGACGGTGATGAGTTGGATGAGATCTATCATGTAATCGAGTTAGTTCTTGACGGGGATTGGTCCCTAGTATCCACTATGTTCTATATTGATGTTGCTACTACTTGGATATGCTTAATGCTTGTCACTAGGGCCCGAGTGCCATGATTTCAGATCTGAACCTATTATGTTGTCGCCAATATATGTGTGTTTTAGATCCTATCTTGCAAGTTGTAGTCACCTACTATGTGTTATGACCCGGCAACCTCGGAGTGACAATAGCCAGAATCACTCCCGGAGATGACCATAGTATGAGGAGTTCATGTATTCACCACGTGTTAATGCGTTGGTCCGGTTCTTTATTAAAAGGAGAACCTTAATATCCCGTAGTTTCCATTAGGACCCCGCTGCCACTGGAGGGATCGAGAATAGATGTCATGCAAGTTCTTTTCCCTAAGCACGTATGACTACATACGGAATACATGCCTACATTAGATTGTTGAACGGGAGCTAGTCGCATATTTCTCCATGTTATAACGGTTACATGATGAATCACATCCGTCATACTCCACCATCACCGATCCACTACCTACGAGTCTTTTACTACTGGTCCTCGCTACGTTACTTTGTCTAGGCTTGTCCCTTGCTACAAAAGGGATTGGGCCACTTTGCTGCTGCTGCTACTGCTGTTCCTTGCTACTTCGCTGCTACTTGTTGCAAGACTTTTCTGGAGCCGTAGCCGGGGAAGCATTCTTCTTAAGAATAATCCCCCGTCAATGTGCTGGCGCCATTGATACAACAGTTAGGAATAGTCTGCCGTCAACATATCGTTTCTGGCACCGTTGCTATCATACTACTTTGCTACTGATACTTTGCTTGCAGACACTAATCTTTCAGGTGTGGTTAAATCTGACACATTCAGCTGCTAATACTTGAGAATATTATTTCGCTTCCCGTCGTGCAAACCAACAAATTTGGGTTGGATACTCTACCCTCGAAAACTGCTGCGATCCCATACGCTTGTGGGACATCAAGGCTTTTTCTGGCGCTAATGTCGGGGAAGCACAGCTATATTCTCCGAGTCACTTGGGATTGATGTCTGTTGATCACTATGAGGAATCCGAAAGATCCAAGAACTAAAATCCTGCCTTCCACTACGAGGAGAGGTAAGGAACTGCCATCTAGCTCTGCACTTGATTCACCTTCAGTTTTGAGTAAGTTTGAGGCATCGCCTCCTGCTAGAAATCTTGATATGTTTTCTGTGCTTGATGATGCTACTTCTGCTGTCTATGATGCTATGCTTGATACTATGCCTGATGATGCCATGCTTGATACTATGCCTGCTATGCCTGATACTGCTTTGCCACTCGGTGCATTCCTTGATGCACACATTGCTAGAGTTGCTGCTAGATGTGATGATACTTCTGAAACTGCTGATACTATTGAAGTAGAACCTGCTACTATGCCTGAATTGCCTGTTATGCCTGATACGCGCTATGTTATGGAGGGAGAGATAGTTGAGGATTTTCTTGCGTGTAAGGATAGCTATGATGTTGAGAAACTTCTGCGCAAGTGGAAAGAAAAATCTCTGAACGCTAGGATGAAATACGACCCGAAGTTTGCTACTTCGCCTATCTTTGTGACCGATAAGGATTATGAATTCTCTGTCGACCCTGAGTTAATCACTCTAGTCGAATTTGATCCTTTTCACGGTTACGAGTCTGAGACGGTTGTAGCCCATCATACCAAACTGCATGATATAGCCACCCTATTCACTAGTGAGGAAAAGATCTGCCACTACTATATGCTTAAGCTGTTTCCTTTCTCGCTAAAGGATGATGCTAAGACCTGGTTCACTTCTCTTGCTCCTGGTTTGTGCATAGCCCCCAGGTTATGGTCCACTTCTTCTCTGAAAAATATTTCCCTGCCCATAAGAAGCAAGTTGCCTTGTAGGAAATATACAACTATGCTCAAGCTGAGGAAGAGAGTCTCCCACAAACTTGGGGGAGGCTCATCCAGCTACTGAATGCTTTGCCTGATCACCCTCTTGAGAAGAATGAAATACTTGATATCTTCTATAACGGACTTACCGATGCTTCTAAAGACCACCTAGATAGTTATGCCGGTAGTGTTTTTAGGGAACGAACTGTAGAACAAGCTGAGATTCTACTGAATAACATCTTGTGCAATGAGAATGCTTGGACTATTCCGGAACCACCTCCTAAGCCAACTCTGAAGAAAAGAGGTATTCTATTCCTCAGTCCTGAAGATATGCAAGAAGCCAAGAAATCTATGCGAGAGAAAGGCATTAAATCTGAAGATGTCAAAAATCTACCACCTATCGAAGAGATCCATGGTCTCGATAACCCGATACAGGTAGTAGAAGTAAATTCTCTGCGTAGGTTTGATGAGAGTGATATTCCTTTTCATAAACCTGCTAGCTTATGCATGGATGAATTTGATAACTTCGTTGCCAAACAACAAAGTTTCAATGATTATGTTAGCAGACAATTGGAAAAGAATGCTTGTATGCTTAGTTATTTAAGTGCTTGTGTGGACAGAAACGTCAATGATCTTAAACTTCTGAGTAAACATGCTTCTATGGTTACTACCCAGGTAGAACAAGTACTTAAAGCTCAAAATGACTTGCTCAATGAGTTGAATGATAATTCTGTTAGAGTTGTCACTAGAGGCGGTAGAATGACCCAGGAACCTCTGTATCATGAGGGTCATCCGAAGAGAATTGAACAAGATTCTCAAGGAGTTAGCACTGATGCACCTAGTCATCCTAGAAAGAAGAAGAAAGATGATAGGAACCTGCACGCCAGCAACCCTGTTGCTACTACACCTGAGAGTCCAAACGATGCCTCTATCTCTGATGCGGAAACACAATCTGGTGATGAACTTGAGCCTAATGATAATATAGATAGTGATGTTCATGAAGATGCTCAACCTAGCAATGAAAAGGATGTGGAGGTTGAACCTAGTGTTGATCTTGACAACCCACAGCCTAAGAATAGAAGATACGATAAGAATGACTTCACTGCTAGGAAGCACAGTAAAGAAAGGGAGCCATGGGTTCAGAAACCTATACCCTTTCCTCCCAAACCATCCAAGAAAAAGGATGATGAGGATTTTGAGCGCTTCGTTGAAATGATCAGACCTGTCTTTCTGCAGATGCGTTTGACAGATATGCTCAAAATGTCTCCGTATGCTAAGTACATGAAAGATATTGTGACTAATAAGAGGAGGATACCTGAGATTGAGATTTCCACCATGCTTGCCAACTACACTTTCAAGGGTGGAACTACGAAGAAACTAGGTGATCCCGGTGTGCCCACTATACCTTGCTCCATTAAAGGCAACTACGTTAGAACTGCGTTGTGTGACCTTGGAGCCGGTGTTAATGTTATGCCTCTCTCTCTTTATCGTAGACTTGAACTGGATAAGTTGACACCAACTGAAATCTCTCTGCAAATGGCCGACAAATCAACTGCTTTCCCTATCGGCATTTGCGAGGATGTGCCTGTTGTGGTTGCTAACACCACTAGCTTAACAGACTTTGTTATCTTGGATATTCCTGAGGACGATGCCATGCCTGTCATCCTCGAAAGACCCTTTTTAAAGACCGCAGGGGCTGTTATAGATTGAAACAAAGGCAATGTCACTTTCCATGTCAACGGTAATGAGCATACGGTGCACTTTCCGAAGAAACAATATCGAGTACATTGCATCAATGCTATCGAAAAAACTTCATCGATTCTTATTGGGAGATTTGAATGCCCTATTCCTCGTGTCAAGATGAAGTATGACTTGCTTGTTGGGAAGATACACATCCCCATTGAGGTGACCTAGTGACTATTCCAAAATTCTCCATCTTCTTTTGCGATTCGAGAAAGTTTTGTCGAGGGGATTTGATCAACCTCATTGACGGATTTCTTTCGATGACCATGAGATGGATGAATCGAGGAGTCACAAACCTCTGTTCCAAGCTTTTACTTTAGGTTGCTTAGAAGAAAAATGATAGGTTTAGTTTAGCTTTCCCTGTTTCCTGTCTTAGCGTTCGGTGGAAAAGTACCCCGAAAATCAAAGTTCTTCGAACGCTGTGAAAATCAAGTATGATTTTTTCTGGATTTTTTGAAAAATATTGGGACAAAGAGTCTGTCTGGGGGCCACACCAGTGGGCCACAAGCCCTAGGGGCGCGGGCACCCCCCTGGCCGCGCCACCCAGGCTTGTGGGGCCCACAGGCACCCCCTCCACTCATTCTTGCCCTCATCTGGTTCTCCTACCTCGAGAAAAAATCGTTTCGCAGCTCAAACCCGTGTTATTGCTCCTCTTGTTGGGATTTTCGATCTCTTTGCTCAAATCACCGTTCTCCGAACTATTTGGGGAAATTACTCCTTGGTAAGTGACTCCTGCATTGGTCCAATTAGTTTTTGCTCTAGTGCCTTATACTCCACGTATTTTTGCTGCCTTGGTGACCATGATCTTGAGCTTTGCATGCTGATTCTAGCTGGTCCCAAGTAGTTTTGATGTGTAATATGGTCTCTAGGCACTTGTTGGAGTAGTTGCTACGAGTTTCGTTGAGCCTTATTCACTTTTCCTTAGAATCACTAAAAATTTCAGAAATTTTCAGAGATAGAAAAGGGAAAAGATGAGGAGGTTCTTAAGAGGCTCGTCAAGCTGTGACCCCAAGGATGATGGGAGTGAGAAGAAGCCCAAGTATTTGGTCCCTCGAGTCGCAGAAGTTCGAGCATGCGAGTGGCCAAGCGACGTGTTCTTACGCGCCGCTGGAATTTATGAGGACTTTTATCACTTGGTGGAGAACGCAGGCCTTACCGCCTTCGTTGAAGATAAGTGTCCGCAATACCTCCTACTCACTAATATCTTCGTACAAAGCTTTAACTTCTATCCGAGGAAGAATCCTCCTATGGTTGAGTTCAAACTTTATGATATCCCCCAGCGCATGTCACTCCAGGATTTTTGCAATGTTTGCCAATTGCCTTACGTTGGGGATATTCATGAACCTCGTCCACGGGACTTGGAAGCTTTAATCGGTACTATTGTTGTAGGAGAGGAGAGAGGAGTGTCTTGTGGTAGAGCTGCTAGCATTCATTTTCCCGTGCTTCTCTACTTCTCATTATTTGTGGGAAAATGTTTGATTGGCTGTGGTAAAGTTGGGTCACTTAGTTCCCCAGATCTTGCGGTCTTGCGCGAAGCCCTTTATAATGATAAAACTTATAGCTTGGGCACTATAGTAGCTCAACGGTTGAACATGAACCATTCTAAAGGCATTGTCTATGGAGGTATCTATGCTACTCGTCTTGCTAGACACTTTGAGATACCTATTAGACTGGACGAGGAAGAAGAGATTCTTCTTCCGGAGAGATATCTAGATTACGATAGCATGGTTCGCCATGACTTTCTTGATAGAGATGTAGAAGGATGATTTATAACCTGGTATTTAGGAAGGGTGCTCGTGAGACTATTACTTTGCCTGCTCCTTCTTTGTTCAATCTTCATGCACGCAGGTACACTATTATGCCCTCGGACATCTATGCATATTGGGGCTTGGCCCAACCACAGGTGCCCGTGCCCGACCCACCAGTCGAGTACCAGACGCCAGTTTATCAGTGGGAGCTAGAGGAGCTCACACAACAGTGGCATCGTCTGTCTACTCCGGAGTACCCCGGAGCTAGTTATTTCCCTCCTTGGGAGTAGACCAAGTTAGGCCAAAAGCCTAAGCTTGGGGGAGTACGTGTTCTCACCGACTTTACATTCTTGCTTATGCTTTCACGTTGTTCGTCGGTGTTCACACTTTGCCACTGTATCATCCATGCTAGTTTATTTTCTTTTTCTCGTTTTCCTTTCGTGTGTTTGTCTAGTTTGAGAAAAACCAAAAAGAATTTATTTTTCTTCTTTTGCTTGTTGGGAGCTTTCCCGTGTATATAGTTTTCTTTTTCTTTGGGTCAAGGTAGAAGATATTGGTTACACTGTTTAGTGGCTCTTGCATGCATACCTGTTTAGCTTTCAAAGAGCCATATTACTTTGTCTTCTCCGTTGTATTTGCCTGCAGATTCCAGCGTAGTCTAATGTACGAGCGCTCTTATTATTGTTCACATCGTTCGGTCGTGCAAGTGAAAGGCAATAATGACGATATATGATAAAGTGATTGAGCCTGGAAAAGCTGGTATGAACTCGATCTATTTTGTTTTTGTAAATACGACTAGCTCACTCTTCCTGATTCAGCTTTGTTGTGAGAGAAACATGTTTGCAATGACAACTTAGAGATCATAGTTGCTTATGCCATGCTTACTTAGCTAGGAGCTTATAATGGTGTGTCTTGGTTGCCAACATGAATGTTGAGATGACTATGATGTAGTATGATAGGATGGTATCCTCCTTTGAATGTTTCAAGTGGATTGACTTGGCGCATGTTCACGCATGTAGTTGAAACAAAATCAACATAGCCTCTATGATGTTCATGATCATGGTGATTTATGTCCTACTCATTCTTGCACTCAATGTTAGTTAATCTCAATGCATTTTGATGACTGTTGTCGCTCTCTAGTTGGTCGTTTCCCAGTCTTTTACTAGCCTTCACTTGTACTAAGCGGGAATACTGCTTGTGCATCCACCTCCCATAAACCCAAAGTTGTGCCATATGAGTCCACCATACCTACCTATGTGCGGTATCTACCTGCCGTTCCAAGTAAATTTGCATGTGCCATTCTCTAAATCTTCAAGAAATAATCTGTTTTGCATGCCCGAACCGGTCATGTGGTGATAGGGGGCTATCGGTATCTTCCATGCTAGGTGTGTTATCCTCGATATGTGTTTATTCACTATCATTCACGAGAAAGGGGCCGGTAATTGGAATTCCCAGTTCCATGCTCAAATCGAAAAGATAATTGCAAACAAAACTCCCCCAGGATTGATGTTGGTATGGACGGTAGTGTGGTTGACTGGTGGTGGGGGAGTCAAAACTTTACTCTTCTGTTTGGGAACTGCTTATAGCATGTGTAGCATGGAAGATGTTGAGAACTCTTAGTCATTGCGTTGACAATGAAAGCATGCCACCCAAACTTATTATCTTTGTTTTCAAAAGATTGAGCTCTGGCACCTCTGCAAATCAATGCTTCCCTCTGCGAAGGGCCTGTCTATTTATGTTCCTGTTGAGTCATCCTCCTCTTACAAAATCACCAATTAGAGAGCACCTCTGTCATTCTTATGCTTTGCTTTTAACTGTGTTGAGTATGACTATGACTGGATCTTCATTGACATGAATTACAATGTTTAGTCAGCCCTTGTTCTTTGAAGGTACTGTGCATTTATGTTTTGCGGTCTCAGAATGAGCTAGCGAGATACCATCTATTCGTACTGCTTCATGTTGTTTTGATTGAAGTGTTGACATTTGAGGCTTATTATTATTTGCCCGCTAGTTGATTATGCCATTGATATGAGTTTACCGTGAGACCTAGATGTGATTTGCTTATGTGGTTTGCTTGTGATGTTGCTGAAATTCTGGTTATGAGTTAGACATGGTTGCAACAACAAGATCAAACAGAGTTCGCCAAAATTTTTCTTTTGTCTCTCTGAGTTTGTCAACTGAGTTGCTTGAGGACAAGCAAGGCTTTAAGCTTGGGGAGTTGATACGTCTCCGTCGTATCTACTTTTCCGAACTCTTTTGCCCTTGTTTTGGACTCTAATTTGCATGATTTGAATGGAACTAACCCGGAGTAACACTGTTTTCATAGTCACAAATAAAAGTTCTCGGAATGTCCTGAAAATTTACGGAGATTTTTTCTGGAATAAAAAAAAATACCTGCGCAAAGATCCACCGGAGGGGGCGTGCTAGTGGGCCACAAGCCCACAAGCCGCGACCACCCCCTATGGCCAAGCCGTGAGGCTTGTGGGGCCCACGTGGCACCACCACCCCCAAACTCAGCTCTATATCTTCAGTTTCGCTTAGAAAAAAATAAGAGAGAAGGTTTCATCGCGTTTTGCGATACAGAGGCGCCGCCACATCCTGTTCTTCATCTGGAGGGCAAATCTGGAGTCCGTTTCAGACTTCGGAGAGGGGAAATCGTCGCCATCGTCATCATCAACCTTTCTCCATCGACAATTCCATGATGCTCTTCATCGTTCGTGAGTAATATCATCGTAGGCTTGCTGGACGGTGATGAGTTGGATGAGATCTATCATGTAATCGAGTTAGTTCTTGACGGGGATTGATCCCTAGTATCCACTATGTTCTAGATTGATGTTGCTACTACTTGGCTATGCTTAATGCTTGTCACTAGGGCCCGAGTGACATGATTTCAGATCTGAACCTATTATGTTGTCGCTAATATATGTATGTTTTAGATCCTATCTTGCAAGTTGTAGTCACCTACTATGTGTTATGACCCGGCAACCCCGGAGTGACAATAGCCGGAACCACTCCCGGAGATGACCATAGTATGAGGAGTTCATGTATTCACCGCGTGTTAATGCGTTGGTCCAGTTCTTTATTAAAAGGAGAACCTTAATATCCTGTAGTTTCCATTAGGACCCCGCTGCCACGGGACGGATGGACAATAGATGTCATGCAAGTTCTTTTCCCTAAGCACGTATGACTACATACGGAATACATGCCTACATTAGATTGATGAACGAGAGCTAGTCACATATCTCTCTGTGTTATAGCTGTTACATGATGAATCACATCCGTCATACTCAACCATCACCGATCCACTGCCTACGAGTCTTTTACTACTGGTCCTCGCTACGTTACTTTGGACAAGCCTTGCTACAAAAGGGATTGGGCCACTTTGTTGTTGCTGCTACTATTGTTCCTTGCTAATTCGCTGCTACTTGTTGCAAGACTTTTCTGGAGCCGTAGCCGGGGAAGCATTTTTCTTAAGAATAATCCCCCGTCAACGTGTTGGCGCCATTGATACAATAGTTAGGAATAGTCTGCCGTCAATAGATCGTTTCTGGCACCGTTGCTATCATACTACTTTGCGACTGATACTTTGCTTGCAGACACTAATCTTTCAGGTGTGGTTGAATCTATCACATTCAACTGCTAATACTTGAGAATATTCTTTTGCTTCCCTTCGTGCGAACCAACAAATTTGGGTTGATTACTCTACCCTCAAAAACTGCTGTGATCCCATACGCTTGTGGGACATCAACTATCTTTCCGCATTACGTTGTGTGTGTGAACCAATATGATTAGAGTGCTAACAATGAGTTGTGTTGCAGGCTGCTATTCTAAAAGTGAGAGAGGTAATGCAGGTGCTTTTTGCGGAGAAGGATAAGGAGATGAAGGAGCTGGAGGAGAGGACGGTTGCGTTGGTGGAGGCGGAGAGGGCACGGAATGATGCGTCTAACAGGGCCATGTACGAGCTCTTCGTGGTAAGTTTCTTCTTCATATTTGTCAAATCTTGCATTTGAATGTTCATTTCATTAATAACTAAAAAAGTTTGACTTGTCGAAACCAAATGTACGGTCTATGTGCGAGAAGACCGGCCACGTCCCTCCGGCGATGCTAGTCATTAACATGGCGGGGACGGTGAGTTTCATTTCAATGAGTGATCTTTTGAGTGTCATCCGACACAATGCAAACAATGCTTGGTGCTGAATATCTCCCGAAACGCATCGCACGACCCTTCTACAGTGGAGCCTTCTCCAAGTGAAACAAGTCAGAGCCATCGTGCTTCACCGTCGTGATGACGAAAATGGTATGTTTTTCTAGTGTTTTGCTTAACAACCGCATAATGATGTTTACTTACGTTACCTTAGCTCCAAAATGACACATTTTACCCAAGTTAGCTCTAAAATGACCTATACTTAGCTTAGTTTCCTCCTAAACGACATAATTAGCTTAGTTAGCTCCAAAATGGCTTAATAAGCATAGTTAGCTCTTAAATGACCTATTTTTACCTAAGTAGGTCTAAAATGACATATAGTTAGCTTAGTTTCCTCCTAGATGACGTAGTAAGGTTAATTAGCTCCGAAATGGCCTATTTAATAAAAAATGACCTATACTTAGCTAAGTTCTCTTCTAAATGACATAATTAGTTTATGTATCTCCAAGATGACCTATTTTACCTAACTTAGCTATTAAACGGCCTATAATTAGCTTAATTACCTCCAAAATGGCATAATAAGCATAGTTAGCTACTAAATGACCTATTTTTACCTAAGTAGCTCCAAAATGACATATACTTAGCTTAGTTTCCTCCTAGATGATGTAGTAAGCTTAATTAGCTCTGAAATGGCCTATTTAATAAAAAATGACCTATACTTAGCAAAGTTCTCTCCTAATGACATAATAAGCTTATGTAGCTCCAAGATGACATATTTTACCTAACTTAGCTATTGAATGGACTATAATTAACTTAGTTAGCTCCAAAATGGCTTAATAAGCATAGTTAGCTCCTAAATGACCTATTTTTACCTAAGTAGGTCTAAAATGACATATAGTTAGCTTAGTTTCCCCCTAGATGACGTAGTAAGCTTAATTAGCTCCGAAATGGCCTATTTAATAAAAATGACCTATACTTAGCTAAGTTTTCTTCTAAATGACATAATAAGCTTATGTAGCTCCAAGATGATCTATTTTACCTAACTTAGCTATTAAATGGCCTATAATTAGCTTAGTTAGCTCCAAAATAGCATAAGAAGCATAGTTAGCTCCTAAATGACCTATTTTTACCTAAGTAGCTCCAAAATGGTATATACTTAGCTTAGTTTCCTCCTAGATGACGTAGTAAGCTTAATTGGCTCTGAAATGGCCTATTTAATAAAAAAATGACCTATACTTAGCTAAGTTCTCTCCTAAATGACAAAATAAGCTTATGTAGCTCCAAGATGACCTGTTTTACCTAACTTGGCTTTTAAATGGACTATAATTAGCTTAGTTAGCTCCAAAATGCCTTAATAAGCATAGTTAGCTCCTAAATTACCTATTTTTACCTAAGTAGCTCCAAAATGACATATATTTAGCTTAGTTTCCTCCTAGATGATGTAGTAAGCTAAATTAGCTCCGAAATGGCCTATTTAATCAAAAATGACCTATACTTAGCTAAGTTCTCTCGTAAATGATATAATATGGTTACGTAGGTACAAAATGACCTATTTTACCTAACTTATAGCTATTAAATGGCCTGTAATTAGCTTAGTTAGCTCCAAAATGGCATAATAAGCATAATTAGCTCCTAAATGACCTATTTTTACCTAAGTAGCCCCAAAATAACATATACTTAGCTTAGTTTCCTCCTAAATGATGAAGTAAGCAAAATTAGCTCCAAAATGACCTATACTTCTCTTCTTCATCTAGTCTTCTTCTTCTAACTTTCTTATTTCCCATTTTGCAGATTACATTGTCTTCACGAAAGTTTGGATTGATGGAGTGCTTGGGTTACTTGTATTTTTTGTATAATATGTATGGATGAAACTATTGTAATATATGGATATGAAACTTTGTATGTATGGATGAAACTAGTGTAATATATGGTTTGGTACGGATGAAACTTGCATAATATGTATGTATGTATGGACGAAACTTATTTTAATATGGTTATCAGTATGGCAATAACATTACTTCTGTAATATATATATATATATATATATATATATATATATATATATATATATATCCGTGATTCTTGTGAAAGTTGTTGGATATAATGAAAAATAAAATAAACAAGGGCATTTTGGAGCCTTTGTCGTCCGCCAACACACGACAAAGGTGTTGCAGCACACGGTAAAGGCTCTATAGGCCTAGGCTGGAGCAGACTGGATGCCACCTTTGTCGTCCGCCCACACAGATGGCAGACAGCAAAGGGGGCCCACGGCAGACGGCAAAGGGGGCCCAGGGCAGACGGCAAAGGGGCGGTGGGCCCAGTAGACGACAAAGGCTGCCATTAACATTTGACGGCGCTGTCCCACGGATCTTCCGTCCATGTTCTTTGCCGTGTGCCCCCCCCCCCACGGCAAAGTTTCTTTGCCGTCCGTAGGCCTAAGGAAGACCGCAAAGAACCCCTTTACCGGATTTTTCTTTGCCGTATGCAGATGGACGGCAAAGGCCTTTGCCGTTCGGGGTGCTCCCCTTTGCCGTCTGCCATGGCAGACGGCGAAGTCTCTGATTCCTGTAATGTTCAAGTGTTGATGGTTAATAAGACCACTAGTTTCAAGAAAAACGGCAAGGGGAAGAAGGGTAACTCCAAGAAGAGTGGCAAAGTTGTTGCCCCTCCGATGAAGAAACCCAAGTCTGGACCCAAGCCGGAAACTGAGTGCTACCATTGCAAGGGGATTGGTCATTGGAAGCGGAACTGCCCCAAGTATTTGGTCAATAAGAAGGCAGCCAACGCAAAACAAGGTATATTTGATATACATGTTATTGATGTGTACCTCACCAGCTCTCGTAGTAGTACCTAAGTATTTGATACCGGTTCCGTTGCTCACATTTGCAACTCGAAACAGGAACTACGGAATAAACGAAGGTTGGCGAAGGATGAAGTGACGATGCACGTGGGAAATGGTTCCAAGGTTGATGTGATCGTCGTCGGCACGATTTCACTTAGTTACCATCGGGATTAGTGATGAACTGAAATAATTGTTATTTAGTGCCTGCGTTGAGCATAAACATTATATTTGGATCTTGTTTACTGCAAGATGGTTACTCATTTAAGTCAGAGAATAATGGTTTTTCTATTTATATGAGTAATATCATTTATGGTCATGCACCCAATGTGAGGGGTTTGTTCATACTGAATCTCGATAGTGATGACACTCATGTCCATAACATTGAGACCAAAAGATGTAGAGTTAATAAGGATAGCGCCACTTTCTTGTGGCATTGCCGCTTAGGTCATATTGGTGTAAAACGCATGACGAAACTCCATGCTGATGGACTTTTGAAGTCACTTGATTTTGAATCACTTGACACATGTGAACCATGTCTTATGGGCAAGATGACTAAGACTCCGTTCTCCGGAGCAATGGAGCATGCAAGTGAATTGTTGGAGATCATGCATACTGATGTGTGCGGACCGATAAGCATAGAGGCGCACTATGGATATCGTTATTTTCTCACCTTCACTCATGATTTAAGTAGGTATGGTTATATTTACTTGATGAAGCACAAGTCTAAAACGTTTGAAAAGTTCAAGCAATTTCAGAGTGAAGTTGAAAATCATCGTAACAAGAAGATCAAATTCCTCCGATCTGATCGAGGAGCTGAGTATCTGAGTTACGAGTTTGGTGCTCACTTGATACAATATGGAATTGTTTCACGGTTGACACCGCCTGGAACACCACAGCGCAATGTTGTGTCCAAACGTCGTAATCGTACTTTATTATATATGGTGCGTTCTATGATGTCTCTTACCAATTTGCCGTTATTATTTTGGGGCTATGCATTGGAGACAGCTGCATTCACTTTAAATAGGGCACCATCAAAATCCGTTGAGACGACACCATATGAGATATGGTATGGCAAGAAGCCAAAGTTGTCGTTTCTTAAAGTTTGTGGATGTGATGCTTATGTCAAAAAGCTTCAGCTTGGAAAGCTGGAACCCAAAGAGGAAAAGTGCATCTTCATAGGTTACCCAAAAGAGACAGTTATGTATACCTTCTATCTTAGATCTGAGGGCAAAGTGTTTGTCGCTAAGAACGAAGCTTTTCTTGAGAAAGAGCTTCTCTCAAAAGAATTGAGTGGGAGGAAGATAGAACTTGATGAGGTTGTAGAACCTCTACTTCAACAAGATGGTGGCGCGGGGCAGAAAGAAATTTTTGTCGAGGCAACACCAGTTGAAGAGGAAGCTAATGATGGTGATCATGAAGCTTCGGATCAAGTTGTTATCGAACCTCGTAGGTCGACAAGGGCACATACTGCTCCTGAGTGGTACGAGAATCATGTGTTATCTATCATATTGTTAGACAACAATGAGCCTGCGAATGGTGGGCCCAGATTCCAACAGATGGCTAGAAGCCATGAAATATGAGATAGGATCTATGTATGAAAACAAAGTATGGACTTTGGAAGTATTACCTAAAGGCCGAAAGGCTATTCATAACAAATGGATCTTTAAGAAGAAGACGGATGCGGACGGTAATGTGACCGTTTATAAAGCTCGACTTGTGGCAAAGGATTTCTCACAAGTTCAAGGAGTTGACTACGATGAGACATTCTCACCCATAGCGATGCTTAAGTCCGTCCGAATCATGTTAGCAATAGCTGCATTTTTTGATTATGAAATCTGGCAGATGGATGTCAAAACAGCGTTCCTTAACATGCTTTTTATCAAACAGTTGTATATGATGCAACCCAAAGGTTTTGTCGATCCAGAGAATGCTAACAAAGCATGCAAGCTCCATCGATCCATTTATGGACTGGTGCAAGCATCTCCGAGTTGGAATCGGCGTTTTGATGAGGTGATAAAAGCGTTCGAGTTTATACAAGTTTTTGGAGAAGCTTGTATTTACAGGAAAGTGAGTGGGAGCTCTATAGCGTTTCTAATATTATTGTGGATGACATATTGCTGATTGGAAACAATATAGAATTTTTGGGAAACACGAAGGATTACTTGAATAAGAGTTTTCCAATGAAGGACCTCGGAGAAGCTGCTTACATATTAGGCATCAAGATCTATAGAGATAGATCAAAGCGCTTAATAGGGCTTTCACAAAGCACATAGCTTGAAAAGTTTTGAAGAAGTTCAAAATGGAACAATCCAAGAAGGGGTTCTTGCCTGTGTTACAAGGTATAAAGTTGAGTAAGACTCAATGCCCAGTAACTGCAGAAGATAGAGAAACGATGAGTGTCGTCCCCTATGCTTCAGCCATAGGGTCTATCAGGTATGCAATGTTGTGCACAAGACCGGATGTTAGCCTTACCATAAGTATGGCAGACACGTTTCAAAGTGATACAGGAGTGGAGCACGGGACAACGGTCAAGAATATTCTGAAGTACCTGAAAAGGACTAAGGAAATGTTTCTCGTTTATGGAGGTGACGAAGAGCTCGTCGTAAGCGTTACGTTGACGCAAGCTTCGACATTGATCTGGATGACTGTAACTCACAAAACGGATACGTGCTTATTCTTAATGGGGGTGCGGTAAGCTGGTGCAGTTCCAAGCAAAGCATCTAGCTGATTCTACATGTGAAGTGGAGTACATAGTTGCCTCAGAGGCGTCTAAGGAGGGTGTCTGGATGAAGCAGTTCATGACATATCTTGGACTTGTGCCGAGTGCACTGGATCCAATAAATCTATTCTATGACAACACTTGTGCAATTGCTCTAGCCAAGGAACCAAGGTTTCACAAGAGGACCAGACACATAAAACGATGCTTCAATGCCATCCGCGAGTATATCAAGGAGGAGCACATAAATATTTGCAAAGTGCACACGGATCTGAATGTGGCACACCCGCTGACTAAGCCTCTTCCACGAGCTAAACATGACCAACAATAGAACTGTATGGGTGTTAAATTTGTTACATTGTAAATCACATACAGATGTGATACTAGATTATTGACTCTACTGCAAGTGGGAGACTGTTGGAAATATGCCCTAGAGGCAATAATAAAATAGTTATTATTATATTCCCTGTTTCAAGATAATCGTTTATTATCCATGCTATAATTGTATTGAATGGAAACATAGATACATGTGTGGATACGTACACAAAACACTATCCCTAGTAAGCCTCTAGTTGACTACCTCGTTGATCAAAGACGGTTAATGATGGGGTCATAGTCCTAGGGTAGGGTCATAGGCCTGCCATGTAGGTCCTACCCAAGGACTACCCCTCACAAAGGGCAAGGCCCTTAGTCAGTCCCGACTGAATTAAGGAGTCCCCATCATCCAGTCGGTAACAGGTCCTCAACCATCCAGTCGGAGACTAGCATTCGGAGGATACGAAGCTAACCGACTGGCTACACTCGGTACATCGTAACCTCTCTGGAGGGAAACGGCCGTACGTTTCCGGGTGCATTTATTGGCATTTAGAGCATACGTTACCTGTAACATACGCATTCAAACCCCACTACTCCACCCCTGTGCACCGGACCGTTGTGAAGGGCAGCGCACTCTATATAAGCCGCCCTTCCCCACTGGTGCAGGGGTTAGCAAATCATTGTATTCCATATTCCACTCGACAACAAGCTCCGAGAGCACTGAGACGTAGGGCTGTTACCTCCACCGCAGAGGGGCCTGAACTCATACAACCTCGCCGTAGCTAGGACTCTGCCCATCTCATTCGTACCCTACACATCTACTGTCAGGCTTATACCCACGACAGTTGGCGCCCACCGTGGGGCAGGCGTCTAAGCGACTTCCGGCGAGTTTGCGACTACTTCCTTTCGTCATGTCATCCGGTGGAGGTTCGAGCATGGGTCACCAGATCTTCTTCGGCGCTCTCTCCTTCATCGTCGACGATTCGGCGTGGCTTCGGGATGCGCCCCTCGACGTTGAGGCGCTTCCCCGTCGCGGGGCTACGCACTTCCGTGCCGGCGCCCGCGGCATTCTTCTTCTCCAGCAGTCGGCTCCGGTGACGACCTACACCGCCGTCACGCGCCGCGTCAAGCGGTCCCACCGTCCGTGGCTACAGCGTTGGGTGCAACACGCCCAGGCACGCCAGAACGCATCTTCACAAGTGGCGGTTCTTGAGTCCGTTGTGGTTGCCCCGCCGTCCCAGCACTCGGACTCGGTTCCGACTGAGTTTCCTTCCGAGTATGCGGGTCGCAGGCCCGCAGCAGAAGTACACATGGCCAATTCCCATGATGATCCCCGTCAAGCTGGCCGAAACGAGCGCGAGGTCGGTGAAGCATCCGGTGCACGCCGTCCACCTCGCCGTTGTGCTAGTCCGCACACTCGGTGGAGCAACGTGGAGCTGTTCCGCACACCCCTCCTCAAGTTGGTTGCAGCTGCCAAGATAGCCGATTCCCTCGAGCCGACTGATTCAGTGGCTGGTAGAGGGATCGAGCAGATCCGAGCCCTGTTGCACACGGCACAGCAGCAGAATTCGGCGGTCTCCCAGTCGCACAACAGGATCTATAATAGTTCTGTTCATGCGAATACGCATCGGTCGGTTCACAGCCCAGGTTCCCATCAGCGGCACACGGGAGGCAGCCGTTCCATGATTCATGAAGATCGCCGCCGTTCACGCACCCCTCCGCGGGGTGGGCCCTACGGGCCCCGACATCATGATGATCGGCATTCAGTCGGTGAAACTTACGACCCAAGGCCCGACGGAAGAGGGCATATCGCCCAGCGGAGGGTCGACAGGGGTCGGGCCCATCGCGATGGTCGCGATATCGACCGTCCGAGTGGAAGCAGGGCCACCGTTTCTGGTCCCGAGTGTTTCAGTCGAGCCATCCGTTCGGCTGACATCCCTCCCAACTTCCGATTGGCGGCGGGAATTAACAAGTTCACAGGAGAGTCCAAGCCAGAAACGTGGTTGGATGACTACCGAGTGGCAGTCCAGATCGGAGGAGGGGACGACCATGTCGCCATGAAGCACCTCCCTCTGATGCTCGACGGCTCAGCGCGAGCGTGGCTGAACCAGTTGGCCCCCTCAAGCATCTACAGTTGGGCAGATCTGGCCCGAGTGTTCATCAGGACCTTCAAAGGGACGTGCAAGCACCCTGCTGGCCTTGTAGAGCTCCAGCACTGCGTCCAGAAGCAGAATGAGCCCCTGCGTGACTTCATCCAGCGCTGGACAACTCTCTATCACACGGTGGAGAACGTCACCGAGCATCAAGCAGTCTGCGCCTTCAAGGCAGGTGTGCGGTACAGGGATCTGTGCCTAAAGTTCGGCCGAACAGGCGACATCTCCATGAGCAAGATGATGGAGATAGCAACACGCTATGCAAATGGTGAAGAAGAGGACCGCATCCGAAGCGGCAAGCACAAAACAGTCGCTGATGGCGATGGGGGCAACACTCAGAAGCAGAAGCAGAAAGCTCCGACTGCACCGCAAGCAGAAGCTGCAGCCGTAACCAATGCCAAGTTCAAGGGCAAAGGGAAGGCTCAGTTCACCCCCAAGAAGAAGCAGTTCAATAATCCCATCCTGGACCAGCCATGCCCGGTTCATACGAAGATGGATGAAGAAGGCAACCCCATATATGCGAAGCATACCACTCGACAGTGTCGCCTCCTGATCCAGGGGTTCAGCGAAGGGCAACCGAGTGAGAAGGACCATGAACAGGATGAGGAGGATAAGGAGGATCCGTTCCCCCAAGTCCATGCAACCCTGATGATCTTTGCTGACGTCGAGAGCAAGAGCCGACTGAAGCTGGTGAAGAGAGAGGTGAACATGGCCACCCCTACCAACCCCAAGTTCCTCAAATGGTCTCAGACTGCGATCACCTTCGATTAGTCGGATCATCCGGCACATGTACGCACCCCGGGGAGACAGGCCCTGGTCGTCGACCCGGTGGTAGAAGGAGTCCGACTGCGCAAAGTCCTCATGGATGGTGGCAGCGGCTTGAACATCATGTACGCCGACACCCTCAAGGGGATGGGCATCCCGATGTCCAAACTCAGCGAGAGCAACATGCAATTCCACGGAGTCGTCCTTGGACGGAAGGCCAAATCACTCGGCCAGATCGCGTTGGACGTCGTTTTCGGCTCCGGCAAGAACTTCCGCAAGGAAAAGCTGACGTTCGAAGTGGTTGACTTCCAGAGCGCTTATCACGCAATTCTGGGTCGCCCAGCGTATGCGCACTTCATGGCCCGTCCATGTTACGTATACCTGAAGCTGAAGATGCCAGGCCCGAAGGGTGTGATCACCATCACAGGCAATCGGCAGCGGGCTGAAGAGTGTCTACAGCAGGGATCAAGAATCGCCGACCAGCAGATGGCCGTCCTCGAGCTGGACGAGTACAAGAAAACAGTCGACCCCGCCGACCTGATGCGCTCGAAGAAGCCAGCTTCAGAGTGTGCATTTCAGTCGGCGGTAGAGACGAAGAAGGTCAGCATCCACCCGACGGACGCCACTGCTGCCCCGACGAACATTTCCACCACCCTCGATCCTAAATAGGAAGCCGAGCTCACCCAATTCCTCCGTGAGAACTGGGACATCTTCGCATGGAAACCCTCTGACATGCCAGGTGTACCTAGGGAGTTGGCTGAGCACCGACTGCACGTGGATTCCACGGCTCGGCCTGTCCGAGAGCGCCTACGCCGGTCCGCCGCGCACAAGAGGAAGGCAATCGGGGAAGAGGTGGCCAAGCTGCTGGCAGCCAACTTCATTCGCGAGGTTCACCACTCCGAGTGGCTCGCCAATGTTGTCATGGTGCCCAAGAAGGACAAGTCACTCCGAATGTGCATCGACTTCAAGCATCTCAATAAGGTCTGCCCGAAAGACCATTTTCCGCTCCCCCGCATAGATCAAATTGTCGATTCGACTGCGGGTTGCGAGCGTCTGTCATTTCTTGATGCCTACTCGGGCTATCATCAGATCCGTCTGTATGGTCCCGATGAGTTAAAGACAGCCTTCATCACCCCATTCGGGTGCTTCTGCTACATCACTATGTCGTTCGGTCTGAAGAATGCATGAGCTACCTTTATGCGCATGATCCAAAAATGTCTCCTCGATCAGATCGGTTGGAATGTGGAGGCGTATATGGATGATATCGTAGTCAAGTCACGCAAATGTTCCGACCTGCTGACTGACTTGGCAGAAACATTCGCCAACATTCGTAGGTACGATATCAAGATCAACCCCGCCAAATGTTCATTCGGCGTTCCCAGCGGAAAGTTACTCGGTTTCTTCGTTTCCGAACGAGGGATCGATGTCAACCCCGAAAAGATCGGGACCATCATCCGAATGGAGAGGCCGGTCAGAATACACGATGTTCAACGGCTCACAGGTTGCCTAGCGGCTTCAAGCAGGTTCATCAGTCGACTCAGCGAAAAAGCACTTCCTCTGTACCGACTCATGAAGAAATCAGATACTTTCGAGTGGACAGATGAAGCCCAAGTCGCATTCGACGACCTCAAAGTCCTACTTTCCACCCAGCCGGTTCTTACTACTCCGCTCAGTAAAGAGCCCCTTCTTCGCTATATCGCGGCTACAAATCAAGTCGTCAGTACTGTTCTTACAGTCGAACAAGAAGAAGAAGGCAAAGCATACAAAGTTCAGCGGCCAGTGTACTACATCTCCGAAGTCCTGACTCCTTCCAAGTAGAGGTATCCCCACTATCAAAAACTTATCTACGGGATTTACACGACTGCTAAGAAGGTGGCCCATTATTTTCAAGACCACTCGGTGTCTGTCGTTTCTGATGCTCCATTGTCGGAAATTCTCCACAATCGGGATGCGTCAGGCTGAGTGACGAAGTGGGTGATGGAGATGTTGTACTGCGATATCAAGTTCGAGGCCAAGAAAGCTATTAAGTCACAAGCTCTGGCTGACTTCATAACAGAATGGGTAGAACAACAGCAACCGACCCACATCTGCTCGGCCCATTGGACAATGTTCTTCGACGGGTCCAAGATGTTGAATGGCTTCGGCGCTGGCGTTGTGATCATATCACCAAAGGGCGACAAGCTCAAGTACGTGCTACAGATACACTTCGATTCCTCCAACAACGAGGCAGAGTATGAAGCTCTCCTCTATGGGTTGCGTATGGCCATGTCACTCGGCGTCCGTCGCCTGATGGTCTACGGCGATTCGGATTTGGTGGTCAATCAAGTGATGAAAGAGTGGGACGTCAGAAACCCCACCATGACTACATACTGCAATGCAGTGAGGAAGCTTGAGAAGAAGTTCGAAGGTCTAGAACTTCACCATGTTCCAAGACTGAAGAACCAAGCAGCTGATGAGTTAGCAAAACTCAGATCCACTCGGAGACCAGTCCCGAGTGACGTCTGCCTCGAGCACCTCCACCTCGCCTTAGTCAAAGAAGATCCTTTCACAGAGGAGCCGGTACAACCAAAAAGTTCTACGGATCCGACTGAAGTCGATGTACCTGCTGTGGTTGATCTGGTCATGGAGATTCTTGCCGTCATCCCCGATTGGACTGTGCCGATCGTTGCATATATTCTGAGGCAGGAACTACCACAAGACGAAGTCCAGGCCAGGCAGATAGTCCGCAGGTCGAAGTCATTCACTGTCATTGATGGCCAATTGTATAAAGACAGTATCTCAGGCGTTCTTCAACGATGCATCTCCCCAGAGGAGGGGCAGCTGATTCTGGAGGATATTCACTCGGGGACCTACGGTCATCATGCTTCTTCAAGAGAAATCGTCGCCAAGGCATTCAGGGCTGGTTTCTTCTGGCTGCAGGCTAACGAGATGGCTAAAGATATGGTTGACCGATGTGAGGGCTGCTAGTTCTACTCCAACAAGTCCCACAAGCCGACGTCTGCGTTGAAGACGATCCCTCTTGTGTGGCCATTTGCAGTGTGGGGATTAGATACAGTCGGCCCATTCAAGACAGGCCAAGGTGGATACACACATCTGTTAGTGGCATCGACAAGTTCACGAAATGGATCGAAGCGAAGCCCATCAAGAAGCTCGACGCCTCGACAGCCGTCAAGTTTATCAGGGACATCATCTTCAGATTCGGTGTACCTCACAGCATAATCACGGACAATGGGACAAACTTTGACTCGGACAGATTCAAAGGTTTCTGTACAAGCCAAGGCATCCAAGTGGATTTTGCTTCCGTAGCGCATCCTCAGTCCAATGGACAAGCAGAGCAGGCAAACAGACTTATTTTGCAAGGTTTGAAGCCCCGACTCCTGCGAGAGATAGGACATGCCGCTGGCGCTTGGGTTACCGAGCTATCTTCAGTGCTTTGGGGACTTCGCACAACCCCGAACAGATCTACAGGGCGATCACCGTTCTTCCTCGTTTATGGAGCAGAAGCGGTTCTTCCGAGTGACTTGCTTCACAATGCGCCACGAGTCAAACTCTTCTCCGAAGCTGAAGCAGAACAAGCAAGGCAAGACGGAGTGGATCTTCTGGAGAAGGAGCGCGAGATGGCACTAACTCGCTCAACCATTTATCAACAAAATCTGCGGCGTTTCCATGCACGCCACGTTAGAAGTCGCACGTTCCAAGCAGGCGACCTGGTGCTCCGAGTGGATCAGCAAAGACCTCACAAGCTGGCTCCGGCCTGGGAAGGACCCTTCATCATCTCCAAGGTGCTGAACAACAGAGCATACAGACTCTACAACATCGAGAGGGAGACAGACGAGCCGCGTGCATGGAACGGAGATCTCCTGAAGCGCTTCTACGCGTGACCGTCGACTGAAGCAATGTAAAGAACAACTATTGGCGAAATAATACAAAGCAGATTGAGTTTTTTGCAGGTTCAAAGTTCTTCCGCGGTCATAGACTCCGGTCTCAAAAAAAAGAGCTTAACTGCGATCCAGAATCGCCTAAGTATCAACTTTCTCCGAGTGTGCACTTCACGTCACACTCGGGGGGCTTAGCCGCGATCCAGCATCGCCTAAGTATTAACCTTCTCCGAGTGTGCGCTACACGTCACACTCGGGGGCTTAGCTGCGATTCAGAATCGCCTAAGTATTAACCTTATCCGAGTGTGCCCTACACGTCACACTCCGGAAGCTTAGCTGCGATCCAGAATCGCCTAAGTATTAACCTTCTCCGAGTGTGCGCTACACGTCACACTCGGGGGCTTAGCCGCGATCCAGAATCGCCTAAGTATTAACCTTCTCTGAGTGTGCGCTACACGTCACACTCGGGGGCTTAGCCGCGATCCAGAATCGCCTAAGTATTCACCTTCTCCGAGTGTGCCCTACACGTCACACTCGGGAAGCTTAGCTGCGATCCAGAATCGCCTAAGTATTAACCTTCTCCGAGTGTGCGCTACACGTCACACTCGGGGGCTTAGCTGCGATCCAGAATCGCCTAAGTATTAACCTTCTCCGAGTGTGCGCTACACGTCACACTCGGGGGCTTAGCCGCGATCCAGAAGCGCCTAAGTTTTAACCTTCTCCGAGTGTGCCCTACACGTCACACTCGGGAAGCTTAGCTGTGATCCAGAATCGCCTAATTTTTAACCTTATCCGAGTGTGCACTTCACGTCACACTCGGAAGCTTAGCTGCGATCAAGAATCGCCTAAGTATTAACCTTCTCCGAGTGTGCGCTACACATCACACTCGGGGACTTAGGGAATTCCACGGACCCTCAATGAGGCTCACGCAGATGTCAAAACAACTGACATGTTCCGAATGTTTGCCTTTGGCTTCACCAAGAAACGCCAAACAAAAACTCGAAACAACATTGCAACAGAAGAGCAAAAATTCGATTCAAAGCTCTAGCAAAGATAGTTCACTCGGTGCGGATCAAGCTTACCCGCACCGATCTAAGAATGTGACGGCAAACAGCAGTGGCCAAAGTACCTTACAGATAAACACTCAGCATACCGAGGATAAAGTTTTCTTATGCGTCAGCTGGGTCGGCGCCAGGACTGGAGGGCTCCACGAAGGTGTCCAAGTCGATTCCGTCGGCGATGCGGGTAGCACTCTCAAGGAACGTCTCCATGAAGTCTTCGAATCGAAGTTTCTTCGTGTTGGCGACCTTCAGTGTCTTCAGCTTCTCCTCACGCACCTCCTTGCAATGGACTCGGACCAAGGACAGAGCAACATCTGCACCGCAACGAGCTGTAGATTTCTTCCACGACTGCACTCGGTTGGGAATCTCCTCCAGTCGGGTCATCAGGTTCTCCATCTCCTGCTGCGACCATCTTCTGGCCAAAGCTCCTTGTCGATTCGGCCGACGACTTCTCTCAGTCAACCGATGAAAGGACCCACTTTGCCTACGCGGATATGCGCCCGGAGCAGATCCCGATTGGCGTCCTCGCCGAGTGGCACGTTGTCGCGAATGGACCACTCCACGTCCGCTGCTTCAGCTTCAGCATCAACGCAAAAATCTGCAACAAAAGGGCAAGCATACAATAAACGCCGAGTGTCACGCACACAGTACAAGCACTCGGCAAAACATAAGACTTACCAGCCAGACGCGTCATCATCTGCCCAGCCCAGTCGCTGACATACTTCTCCTGAGTTGTGCATCGTTTATTCAGGACGACCATCTGATTCGTGAGAGCAGTCCTCTGTTTCTTCATTTTTTCCACTTCCTCAGTCAACACCTTGTTCGCTTCACGCGCCTCCTCCAAGGACTTCTCTCGTCCCTCCAGAGCATCCTTCATGCCGGCCATTGCGAGCATAGCCGCGTCAAGCTCACCAGCGAACTGGTTCCTCTCCGCTTTGAGAGCCTCGTAAGCCGTCCCCATTTCATAAGTTTTCTGCCAGCAAGCACCAAGAGACAATCAGAAAGTTCAACAGTTAAAAGTATAAGTTCTTCAGACCCCTGCCGACGCAAGCACTCGACAGCGGTCTCGGGGACTACACCCAGTGGGTTCACTGAGAGTGACCCCACTGGCATGCAGCTCAAGCAGGCCTGCCCTATTGAGATGCATGTTATCACCTACGCCTACGAGGCCAATACTACTCGACCTGAGTACAAATTACTCTCGGGGACTCTTACAGTAAGTGCACTCCGAGTGCCACAACTACGCGCACTCGGTCATGTTATTTACAGACCTGACCGAAGCAAAGACAATATGTATAAAGACAACTGCCGGTGCAAGCACTCGACAGAAGTCTCGGGGACTACACCCACTGGGTTCACTCAGAGTGAACCCATTGCGAACAACAGATGCTATCCAAAAACACCCAGTGGGTTACAAGAGAAAAGTAAATACTTACTAGCCCACTTACTCGGATATCATCCCGCAGTTCCAGGCTCCGCTGGTACAAGGACGCGACGGAGTTGTAGGCCCTCTTGGCCTCCCCAGCCATCAGCTCCGCCTGCACCATGGCTCCCTTGGCCGCTCCCACCTGCTCCTCCGGGAGACGCCGGATGTTGAACTCGGCATTCGACGAGCCTGGCATCGTCGGAAGCTCCTGAGGCATCCCGAGGTCCGCTCCAGTCGGCACCTCAACCACCAACACTGGTTCAGTCTGTGGCGGCGCCTCAGTCGGCAGCACGTCGGCGGCGAGAGCGGCAGCAGGAGGAGCAGCCTCAAGAACAGGCTCCACAGCTGGGTTGACTCTCCTCTGGTCCCCCTCGTCTAGCCAAATCGCCCCTGACGGGCCGAATGACACGAGGTCTTAGAAAAAGAAAGAGGCAGAACCTATGATAGAATAAAACACTCGGAGTCACTACAACGCACCTGGCTGGGACGAGACGACGTTGTCCATGTCCATGGGGTCATCTTCTTGGCGCGCCGGAGAGGTGGCAGAAGTAGCGACTCTGTCGAGTAAAATCCATTCGACCAATGAACAAGAATTCACTCGGATATGAGAAGAAATTAGAGGATCGGTACACTTACGTGGAGGTGACGGGGACAGCAACCCTCATCCGCGGCAGAGCCTTCCGAGGTTTGGACCCACTCGGTTTGGCTACCTTGGAAGACTGACCCGCAGGCTCAGCGGCAGCATCCCTGGCCCTTTTGGTGCTCCGAGCACTCGGGACCACCGGGGCAGTAGGCGGAGCACTCGAAGATGCTGGAGGGGCCGAGGGAACGGCAGGCTCGTGTCGGCGCTTGGTCCGATGCTCTGTTTGCGGAGGCAGAGAGTCCTGCTCTTCATCTTCCTCCTCTTCCTCGCTGGTCTCTTCCTCCGACCCCCCGCTGTCGGAGACATATTCAGCGCTCTCCACGCTGCCCTCCTGGCTGCCTTCTTCCTCCTCGGTCGGGTTCCCGTTCGAGACGGGAGAAAACCAGTTGGTCCACTCCTGCATAAAATTCAGTCGGCGACATCAGACATCACACAGAGATATAGACAAACGACAAGAATTAAGACAGTTCAGTGCACTCGACAAGTGTCACTCACCTGATTCGGTGGAGGATGATCCGCGTTGTAAGGCTTCACTCGCCGAGATCCTTTGGGACTCTCGCAGGGGCCCGTGATTTGGAGCACCCACGAGGTCACCCTCTCCTCAGTCACGCCCACCACGTTGGTCCGAGTGGAGTCTTCGGGCCCCGTGTAATGCCACATGGCATGGTCGCGAGCCTGCAGAGGCTGGATCCACCGACCAAGGAAGACCTCTAGCAAGTCTATGCCGGTGACCCCCCTCCTGACGACGTCCACGAGTGCCTCAACCAAGGGCTGAATGTCGATCTTCTCCGCCTTTGAGAGCGCGAGCTGCTTAGGCGGAGTGGGCCGATCTAAACTAAAAGGAGGCAACCCAGTCGACGCATTCGGACAGGCGATATCCTGGCAGTAGAAGCACGTCGACTGCCAGTTCCTGACCGACGCACTTAACTGAAGAGCAGGATAACTACTCCGACTCTTTTTCTGAAAACCTAAGCCCCTGCAGAGCTGGAGGAGATGCGTCTTATCATCCGACTGGCTAAGTCGTTTGATGCTTTGGGATCTGGCGGAAAAGATTAGTTTGAACAAACCCCAATGGGGAGGGCAGCCGATGAAACACTCGCACAAAACTATAAAGGCAGAAAGATGGGCGATGGCATTCGGAGGAAAATGGTGAAGTTGGGCCCCGAAGTGATTCATGATGCCCTTGAAGAAAGGATGCGGGGGCAAAGAAAAACCTCGGTGGACGTGGCTGAGCAGCAGGACGCGCTCCCCCTCTCGAGGCGCTGACTCGACCTCGTCCTCTGCCGGCAGCCTTCAGGACTTATGCACGATCATTCCGTGCTCCATCAGCTGCAGCAGATCCCCCTCCGTCACCGTGGAGGGGAGGAAGTCGCCCTGAATCCACCCCGCCGGCAGCGGCCGCTGCCGCCGCTGAGCAGGCGCCGCCGCTTTGCCCTTCTTCTTCCTCGCCTCCATCTTGCTGGTCTGACCCTTGGTCATGGAGGCGACAGCGAACCCTCGGGAGGAAGGAGAAGGAAGGAGTGTAGGAGCGCTGGAGGCGGCGAGGAAGACGGAGCAGGCGAGAGCGAAGGATCCGGCGAGCGTAACGAAGAAGCCTCGCCGCCGAGATTTAAATAGGGTTCCGACTGGGTCACTGGCGGGTGGCCCCGAAACCTTATCCGCCCGACCGGTCGCGGCGATATCAGTGGAGGAGTTGAAGGCGCGAGAATCGAGGCGTCAGGCGCTACTCGAGTGCGCCGGCGTCATCCCCGCTGGACGTGCGGAAACCGAAATTTGAAGATCCCGGAAAATCCGCCGCTGTCAGTTGACCGGTCGCGTCAAAAGATGCTGCAGAAGCACTCGGCTTCCGACAGTCTGTTTCGCGAGTACTTCCACTCGGATCGTTAGTTAGAAAAGATAAAATGGATCGAGGCAGGCAACGCCCAAGCCAAATCTGTTCCAGTCGGATCCAAACTTCAAGCACCGCTTCGTCGTTTCAACCCCAATCCATTCGGGGACTAATGATGGGGTCATAGTCCTAGGGTAGGGTCATA
This sequence comes from Hordeum vulgare subsp. vulgare, assembly GCF_904849725.1. NCBI lineage: Eukaryota > Viridiplantae > Streptophyta > Magnoliopsida > Poales > Poaceae > Hordeum > Hordeum vulgare. The sequence goes on along the minus strand of NC_058522.1, from coordinate 345,053,627 downwards.
GGCCTGCCATGTAGGTCCTACCCAAGGACTACCCCTCACAAAGGGCAAGGCCCTTAGTCAGTCCCGACTGAATTAAGGAGTCCCCATCATCCAGTCGGTAACAGGTCCTCAACCATCCAGTCGGAGACTAGCATTCGGAGGATACCAAGCTAACCGACTGGCTACACTCGGTACATCGTAACCTCTCTAGAGGGAAACGGCCGTACGTTTCCGGGTGCATTTATTGGCATTTAGAGCATACGTTACCTGTAACGTACGCACTCAAACCCCACTACTCCACCCCTGTGCACCGGACCGTTGTGAAGGGCAGTGCACTCTATATAAGCCGTCCTTCCCCACTGGTGCAGGGGTTAGCAAATCATTGTATTCCATATTCCACTCGACAACAAGCTCCGAGAGCACTGAGACGTAGGGCTGTTACCTCCACCGCAGAGGGGCCTGAACTCATACAACCTCGCCGTAGCTAGGACTCTGCCCATCTCATTCGTACCCTACACATCTACTGTCAGGCTTATACCCACGACAGTTAAGGTTTCCTAGCCATAGACAAGTGTTGTCACTTGATAACAGGATTACATCATTATGAGAATGATGTGATGGACAAGACCCAAACTATAAACGCATCATGTGATCGTGTTATTTTGTTGCTATTGTTTTCTGCATGTTAAGTATACATTCCTATGACCATGAGATCACGTAACTCACTGACACTTGAGGAATGCCTTGTGTGTATCAAACGTAGCAACGTTACTAGGTGACTATAAAGGTGATCTACAGGTATCTCTTAAGGTGTTTGTTGAGTTAGCATGGATCAAGACTGGGATTTGTCACTCCATGTGACGGAGAGGTAATAAAACATCACAAACAAGCCTTGCAAGCAATGTGACTAAAGATTTAGCCATGGGATCTTGTATTACGGAATGAGTAAAGAGACTTGCCGGTAACGAGATTGAAATAGGTATGGGGATACCGACGATCGAATCTCGGGCAAATAACATACCGAAGGACAAAGGGAATGATATAAGGGATTAAATGAATCCTTGACATAGAGGTTCAACCGATAAGATCTTCGTAAAATATGTAGGATCCAATATGGGCATCCAGGTCCCGCTATTGGATATTGACCGGAGAGTGTCTCGGTCATGTCTACATAGTTCTTGAACCTGCAGGGTCTGCGTACTTAAGGTTCGGTGATGTTTCGTTATAGATGAATAATTGATGTTGGTAACCGAAGGTTATTCAGAGCCCGGATGAGATACCGGACATCACGAGGGTTTCCGGAATGGTCCGGAGACGAAGATTGATATACAGGAAGTATCCATTTGGCTTCCGGAAGGTTTTCGGGCATTACCGGTAAAGTACTCGGAATGACGAATGGGTTCCGGAGTTATACCGAGGGGGGGCACTCACCCGGGAGAAGACCGAAAGTGGCACAAGGGTGGCGCACCAGCCCGTAGTGGTCTGGTGGCCATCCCAAGAGGTCCTAGGTCGGCCGAAGTGGAAGAAAAGGCAAGGAGAGGGGCAATCCGAATTGGGGAAGGAAGAACTCCTCCTTCCAAGTGGAATTGGAGCAGGAGGACTCCCTCCTCCCTCTTGCGCCGTTCGAAAACCTAGGGTTTCCCTAGGGCGCCGCCCCCTCCCTCCCTCCTATATATAGTGGAGGGAAGAGAAGCTTTTGGCACTCAAGCCAAAGTGCAGCCCTCCTCCCCTCCACAACTTCGACACCCCGTAGCTAGATTAGTCCGGCACGGCGAAGCTCTGCCAGAGTAAGCTCCACCACCATCACCGTCACGCCGTCGCGTTGCCGAAGAATTCAGCTACCTCTTCGTCCCTCTTGCTGGATCAAGAAGGCGGAGATCTTCACCAAGCTGTACGTGTGCTGAACGCGAAGGTGTCGTCCGTTCGGTACTAGACCGGGACGGAGTTTGTGGGACGGATCGTTATCGGATCGCGAAGACGTTCGACTACATCAACCGCGTTTCTTAACGCTTCCCGCTTAGTTATCTACAAAGGTTTGTGGATCCGATCTCCTCTCTCGTAGATGATCATCATCATGATAGGTCTTTCGTGTGCGTAGGAATTTTTTTATTTCCCATGCAACTTTCTCCAACTTTCTCTCGTAGATGATCATCATCAGCGACCCCGTTTTTTCATGGTGAACCATTCGATGGCAATTTGGGCATAATAACATACAACAACATGACCATTTCGTTACACTCTTTCGATTCACTTGCAGGAAGTCGGTGCTACCCAGCTTTTTTCATTACACATGACGAGGAGGTGGAAATAAGCTAAGGTAGCTTTTCTCAAACGAATTCTTTTCAGCTTCTGACTTATTTTAGCAATAAACTATAAAATGCTAAAAAAGAACTGACTCTAAGGTGAGCCGCAGCCCAAATAGCACACAGCTCGGTCGCTCGTAGGCTGGCTGGTTCGATCTCCTTTCTTTTTAACAATGGCTCTATCATTTAGTTGCACAATGCACGGGGCAGTAAAAAGACCAACAACTATTGCTTAAAAAATAGGCTTTTGGTTTACTATAGATTCAAAAAATGTTCGCACGTTCTGAAACAGTGCACAACTTTGAAAAAAAAATGGTCGTGAACATAAAACAAATCGTGAATTTGAAACAAAAAATCATGAATACAAAAAAGTTTGTGAAAACAATGTTCATGAATTCAAAATTAACTTATGAATTATAAAAATGTGTCAGCATTTGAATAAGTTTATGAATTTGAAAAGGTTGGTGGATTTTGAAAAAAAAGGAAATTTGGGAAAAGAAAGTTTCGCACATTTGTAATATGTTCACGGATTTGAAAAGGTTCATGAATTTGAAAAAAAAATGAAAAGCTCATGAATTTTGAAAATGTGCATGACCCCAATTTTTTTCTGGAATTTGAAAAAAAATCATGAATTTAAAAAATTTCATCATCATCTTCCTCTTTCTCTTCAGCTACATGCTCCTCATCTGAAGCTGAATCCTTAAGCTACATGATCCTCCTCTTCTGAATTAAACTAGGCATAATTAACATTACCTGAGTGTTAATTGGCTACTCTGTGTGAATTGGTTCCTTTGTCTGGACTGGCCGCAAAGTGTCTACAGTCTTCTGCACACTCTCTTGAGTTAAAAGCATGCAATGCTCATATGTTGGAGGAGACACTGGCCTTAGTAGCATCAAGTTGGCACCTTCTTGTGTCCCAAGAACATATGGTGATCCAGTATATTCATGATATGTTTTGTGCACAACACATGAATCAGTGACAACAAACACAACAGGTGGTTCCACCTCTTTTATTGTTTCAGCATCATCTTTAACATTTATGTTATTCGAGCCTTCCTTATTAGAAGGGAGAGAGGGATCGGTGGAATAGTTGTTGTATTGCTTGAGCCTCATGGGGATATATATATAGGAGTACAATGACCAACTTGGAGTACAAGGCAAGGTAGGACAAATCCTAGTCTATCTCATATATCCTAACTAGTCAATATACTCAACATCCCCCCGCAGTCACAACCGTAGCGACGCAGATGGTGAGACTGAAGAAGAATCCGAAGATAAACCGACGGTCATCCCCCCCCCCCCCAGTCGTATCGGTCGATGCATCGCGGAAGTTGCGGCTGGAGTGAAAACCGACGAGGTTGCTCAAGCAAGGCGGTAGCCCTTTGTGCGTTTGTCGAGATAGCCGAGAGCGTAGGGTGGTGTAGCCGTGGTTGAGGTAGCCGTGCGAAGAATATCGTGGTCGATGTCGAGTCGTGGTAGCCAGTGTCGAGGAAGTCGCCTGGAGCCGCGGGCGCAAGGAGGCGTCGAGTTAGTCATGGGCGCAGTGGTGTCGAAGAAGTGGTGTGTCGGGAAGAAGACGAAGTTGATGACCCATCGCGTCGGGTTTGCCAAGCCTAGGGACACGTCGTGGACAAAGGCATGCATGAGTGTTGCCAGCACCGTGCATGCGTAGACAGACGAAGTCGATGTTGGTGATGCATCACTCCAGGCTTGCCAGGCCTGGGAAGACACCGGGGACGAAGCCACGCATCGGTGTTGCCAGCACCGGGCATGCGTAGACGGGGACCTGCACACAACTTGTACTCCATGTCGAGGAGGCTAGCAGAGAAGGACCCAACGATGTCGTTGACCTGCAACAATGCCAAAGGAGAGCGGCGATGGTGGCCTGATGGCGGCGGCGACAGCTTGTTAGGAGCGGGGCAGCGATGCTCGAAATAGGTGAGCAAGAGCCCGACAGCATGACGAAGACCGACGCGGACGATGGCGTTCCCGCGCCGAAGGAGACGGCACAGCGCATACCACAAGAAGTCGACGCACACGGACGGCGGATTGGACCGCGTGCCGCGGCGCAACGACCCAAAGGGGCGACGAAGCGATAGCGCGCGGGTCGGGGCGACGACGGGAAGACCTCGGGGTGGCGGCATAGACCGCGTGCCGCGACGCTACGTCCCGAAGGGGCGATGCAGCGGCGCTCTCGGGCGGGGGTGGAGACCGCATGCCGCCGCACTACAGCCTGAAAGGGTGGTGTAGCAGTGGCTCGCGGGTCGGGGCAACCGCGGGGAGAACCACTGGGCGATGGCGCTGTGGCCCGACGGGGCAACGTAGCGGTAGTCTGTTGCTCGATCGATGGAGGGGCAAACTATACTCAAGGACAACCTTCATAGGAACCGCGGAGGCGCATGCAACCGACTGATCAGGCCAGTCGCACGGCGTGGATGGAGTCGATCGCGACGGGCGGGTGATCAATCCGATCGCACGCGAGGTCAGGGGCGCTGCTCGGTGATGATGACGATTTCGTGGATGATGAAGCGGGGGTGGTCGAGCAGACCAAGGCGACGGCGGACGGCGTGGAACGGCAAGCCAGAGGAGGCCGACAATGGGCCGAGGAGCCCGAGGTAGCCGGCAGGCCCGGCGCAGCGGCGAGCCCGGCAACCGAAGAGACCAAGGCAGCCGGGAGGCCCGGCAGTCGACGAGGAGGCCGGCAACCGGCAGGCCTAAGGCAGCCGACGATCCCGAGGCGGCCGGCGAGTGGAGACAAATACGGAAGGTGGGTGATGCAGGCGTCCTGTTCAGCGCGGGGCGGCGACGGCGGCGTAAAGCAACGGGTGGGCAGATGCACGGACGACGGCCAGGACGGGCCGCCGCGTCCCACAAGGCCACCGGGTCGAAGTAGAGGCCGGCTGGTCGCGCCTATGTCGGAGTAGAGGCGCGTAGGTGTCGACGGCGGCGGCGAGCGACGCAACCCGATTTTAGATCGAAAAACCAAAAAGGAAGAACGCTGATCAAGAGACCGACAAAAGAGACAAAATCCGGATCAAGAGATCGGAAAAAAGACTCTCTAGGGCAGTCGGTCAACAAGACTTGCGGATGAACCCTAGGTACTTGCGACGCGGCCCCCGGCGGCGGTCATGGAGGCCGACCGCCCCGGGGACGATGCGTGGGGCAGAAGCAGTGGGTGACTGCTAGGTCTAAGAACTTGCGGCAGATACCTTGTTAGAAGGGAGAGAGGGATTGTGGAATAGTTATTGTTATGCTTGGACCTCATGGACACATATATAGGAGTACAATGATCAACTTGAAGTACAAGACAAGGTAGGACAAATCCTAATCTATCTCATATTTTCTAACTAGCCAATATATTCAACATTCTTTAATCCCTCATTTCTTTTCTTAGATGGCGGTAAAAGAATATTAACTGCTCCATCTTGCCCTTCCTAGTTGTCAAATAAAACATTTGCGTGCATTCAAACTTCCTAATCATCTCATCAACTGAACAATTGTTCCCCAAGACAACCAATCCTTGTAACCCTACCCCCTTCCTCTTTCGTATAGCGCAGACTATGAGATAATCCATAGCCATTTCTCATCATTATTGACATCAAGGTACAATAAGTGATATCTCTTTGGTCCATCTTGGTGTTTATGTACTTTTTTTCCTTCAAACTGGATATATGATAAAAAAAATCTTCAGGCCTAAAGCACACCAAAATTGATGTATTTAGTATTTCCTCTGTTATAGTTTAGAAGAAACGGTTAAATTTACGTGCATTTTTATAATAGACAAGGTTTAGAACGCATTGTGTTTACTCCTATCAGCTAATTAGTACTCTGTTGTACTACTTCTATACGCATGTGTAGTGTGATTATTATTTTTTAACCCATCTCACAATCAATCAATAATCACCTAGATCTAAAGAATTTCCAAACACGCCTTCTAAACTGTGACGAGGGAGTAGCAGAAATATGAGCAAATTTACCGACATTGCATTCAAATACACAAGCACAAACACCAGCGGTGCATTTCAGTGCTATAGCACAATTAAAGATTTCTAGGAGTGCACTCAAATAACCCTAAATTAACAATTGATTCTCATAAACTGCAAATAGTTGATTTTGTGGACAGTTTCTCATAATTGGATGCTACAGAATCGGCGGCTAAAAAGAGCTTGTCATATCTATTCGTGTTCTCACTTTGTTACACTGCAATATAAATTACCTTGTTGTGAGGGAAGAAAAATGACCTTGCTATGGAAATCGTTCCACCTTCATGGGCATATAATATTTCTTCAGAGATAAGTGCACTTGTTATTTAACTTATATTTTCTTTCATACTACAAAATTAATAAAATACATCATTTTGTGTTGAGTTGGTCAACTTTTTTTTCTAATTAAAGGATTGCGTGCTTTTGTTTGGCCAACACGGTTCTATCGTGATGTTTTAATTTTGTATTCCTAAATAGAGAAATTGTAAGGCTAAGACAAGAGAATGTACCCATTAAACTAGATTAACTACCTTAGGTTATTTCTAACTGATTTTCTAAAAATAGCGGAGTATTCGATGGAGTAAAATCTTATTAAACTATATTTACTCAATTAAGATTTGGCCGGACCTTGCCTGTCCCCTGTATATAACTAAGCCTAGGCATTCCTTGGGCTGGGCCGGGTTTTGGTCCGGGCTTGTAAAAGCCCAACTAGCAAAGTCTAGGCCCGAGTCCTTCCCGGTCTGAGCAAAAAACTAAAAAGTAGGCCCGGGACCGGGCTGAAGGGGCTAAAAAGAGTTGTTTCAGGCCGGGTCGGGTCGGACCTCCGTGTAAACTACCTAATTTTCCAAGCCTGAGCCCGGCCCGAAGTACACGCCAGGCCGGAAATTAGAGCCCGAGCCTGACCCGGCCCGACCTGGGTTTTCGGGCTGGGTCGTCGTGCCTGACTGCCCATGCCCAGGTTTATATATAACAGAGTAAAAAAGCATTTGCATTTCATTTTCGGCCACCGAAACACATTTATTTGCTTATTCATTTCATTCAACAGCACTTTGATACAATGGAGTACATAAGTCATTAATTCTTCACTAGGAGAGCAAGACCAAAGAAACTAAGAACCACAATTAGACACTTTACAACATATCCAACTTTCAGAACTATTCCCACTAGTTAAATTAATATCTTCTCTATATCTTCACTGTTGATCTACGGATTCTCGAGCTTGCACTTCTTCTTGGATTCCAAAGAAGTAGACGTTGCTTCCCCTCTAGTCTTATCTCTAGCCTCTATTCTTTCAACGAGTGCATGAGTATCTATCAAATATCAATAGATCAATGTATTTATATTTTATTACAAAACCTTGCATCCATCCTACACACAAACATAAGCAAACAATGAGCTATCGAAATTGCGCCGAATCCGGTGAGGCAACTAAATCAGAAGAAGCGCATATCCCATCATCTTTGCACTTGAAGAACACCTATCTGGGATGTTCTCACATGGTAGAGACTCGGTGACCACTAGCCGCATGCAGTCGTCACACTTTATGACTGGCAACAGTGAGCCGATGAGCCGTTGGGCCAGCGTCGAGCCCAGGCGACGGGCAGGCGTGTCTTTACCGGCGGACCGCCGACGGGAGAGATTTGAGTGGCTAGAAGCGGATCCAATACCTCCATGCGACGCGAAGGCATTATCAGGGTCGTGCGGTCCAGTTTCCGGCCAATCCATGGTAAGGCGCAGTCACCGGCGGTTAGAAGCGCCAAATCTGGTGGCGGCGGCGGCAACAGATCCACCGGTTTTGCGTCAGCGACGGGATGAGGAAACAAAAATCCAAGTGACCAAGGACTGCGATGAAGACTGCAAAGTGTCCCCGGCATGCGGGTGCCTGCAGGCAATGGGAGGGACGGCGCCGGCGCAGATGCAGCACGGGAGTGGAGCGGGGGAGGCAGAGGGGGAATGGAGAATTTTTGTTCAACCGTCGAGTGATGGAATAAACATAGGAAGGCGGGACGCGGCTGAGGATAATCTATCCTCCTCTAGTGCCGTTGGGGATCGGCTTGGTGTCGGTTAGAGGAGTAAAATCAAATTTTTATTCCTCTAACCGGTTATAGAAGATCGGTTAGAAATGTTTCAGTGAGTATAAGAGTTCCAAGGGCCACGGGACTCCATTTCATGAGACAAATGCATCCCAAAGAAATGAAAAGACAATGTTGCTAAGCGCACCAATGGCGCACAACAAAGGAGGAAATAATTGATTAACGTGATCCTATAAAAAATGACAAAGAAAAACAACGACGGCAAGGCACACCTTTGAATATACTCCATCCGTTTCTAAATATAGAACTTTTTGGAACAAAATGAATGAATGTAGTACATTCTAAAATACGCTTATATATATATATATATATATATATATATATATATATATATATATATATATATAAAGTCTATTCATCACCCAGGGTGCAGAATAAGTTATTCTTCATCGGAGGTAATTTTACGATCGCTTCATAAATAAATTACATTTGGAATGTAAATAATTACATTTATAATGATTGACATAAAAAAAGCAAAAATATAGGTCATAAGACCAGAAAAATGCATTTTATGTATAATTTACACTATGTTTTTGTTTTTATAATTTTATATGACATAAATTATTTTTTATGGTGACTATATGTTTTTAAGGTCTTTTTTACGTATGAAATAAGATAAAATTTATGAAACATAAAATTATGGTGCATTGATATAAAAATAGAGGGGATGAAGAATAATTATTCCTCATCCAGGGTGACGAATAGTCAATCCATATGTATATATATAGAGAGAGACAAAAGCGAAGATATAAAGTTACGCTGGAGCGACTGCAATCAGTGTTGCACGTTATGTGTTGGGATCTGGTCTCTTCTCTTTCCTTTTTTTCATTTTTTATATATTCGGTGGTTAATTGTTGTTTACAAGAAAGTTCAAGAAATACAAAGCCTCTTTGGTAATTTACATCATCCAAAATTCAAGAAATAGAAACCTTATCTACAAGAAAGTTCGGATCTCGGTGCAAACAAAGTGTTCAGATAGCGACCACCCTAGCTAGTGTTAATAGCAAATCCATGCTTTCTCTCTTTATATATATAAGGATTGACTATTCGTCATCACCCCCCCCCCTCCTTTATTTTCTTATCGATGCATCGTAATTCTATGCTTCAAATTTTTTTCTTATTTCATACATAAAAAAAGATCATAAAAAAATATAATCATCATAAAAAATATTTATGTCACATAAAATTATGAACATAAAAACATAATGTAAAATATACATGAAATGTGATTTTATTTTGGTCTTATGACCTATATTTTTAATTTTTTACATCAAATTTTACGTAATGAACTAATATTAATGTAACTATATATATAATCTATTGTGAATTCTTTAAAATGTCTTATATTTATGAATGGAGGGAGTGGTAGATTTTCTGAAACTTTTATTTGTTGAGAACAAACCCACCCAAATCTGGGTGGCATTGCTGCCTTAATCGTGCTCTCATATTTGGCTCGCGTGCATATGTACGATGAGCACCTAACATCAGGTTCCAACTGTAAAAGCAATTTGCATCATGCTTTCCATCGATTCCAAGATTCAGATTTGACCAGGTTAATGCTAGTCGTGTGTATCATTTTTATGTCAGATAATATGTTATACAAACTAGTACAAATGCCCATGCGTTGCACCGGGTTAGAAAAAAAATACATAACCTACTTGTTTTGTCATTATGCGGCATTAATTTTAATAAATATCAATTATAATGTTAAACGTAAGACATTTATTTTTGGACGGAAGGAATTTTTTTTTAAGTTTTAAAATGTAATGTAATGCTTACATAAAAATTGATTACTTTTTTAATAATAGTTATCATTTTTATTAAGTTGTAATAATGTTTTGTTTTTTGATGGGTAATAGCATTTTTGTGTACAACATATTTTTCATAAAAAATTGAACAATATATATTATTTTTTTGCACAACTTGCTTCTTGTGCACCATTTTTATATGCAAACTTACATGGCAATTTTTGTCTATCACGTGAGCTCATACCTGAGACAGTTGAACCACATAGCTTCCAATTCAAAGTGAGTCTACGTACAATTGTTGTTAAAAAAACTATGAATCCTCAGCTCTAAAATACATCGTACTGCATAATCACAATTAAGTGTAGGCCTACATTTACCTTCTCTTTCTGTGCGGCAGCTACAACCTTCCCGCCCTCTTTCTGTTGCTTCTTCTCTTCTCATTGTATCACTTCTTCTCGTTTATCCTGAACTGGGACTTGCCTGGCTCCACTAACATGGGAGGATAGAAAGCAGGTAGGGCTGTTGGGTAACGTTGCATGGGAAACAAAAAAATTCCTACGCATACGAAGACATATCATGGTGATGTTCATCTACGAGAGGGAGATCGGATCCACATACCCTTGTAGATCGCTAAGCGGGAAGCGTTAAGAAACGCGGTTGATGTAGTGGTACAGCTTCGTGATTCAAATCACCATCGTCCCACGATCCGTCTCGATCTAGCACCGAACGGACGACACCTTCCGCGCTCAGCACATGTACATCTCGATGACGATCTCTGCCTTCTTGATCCAGCAAGAGAGATGAGGAAGTAGATGAGTTCTCCGGCAGCGTGACGGCACGCTGGTGATGGTGATGATCTATTCCTGTAGGGCTCCGCCCGAGCTCCGCAGAAATCCGATCTAGAGGAAGAACTACGAGGTATAGGTTTGAGTTGCAGGTGGCAAAATTGTGTCTAAAATACCCTAAAACCTCTAGTATATATAGGAGAAGGGGAGGGGCTAGCCTTGGGGCTCAAGGGAGCCCCTAGGGCGCCAACCAAGGAGAAGAGGAGGACTCCAACTCCAATTCGGTTTGGGAAGGAGGAGGACTCCTCTTCCTTCCCACCTCCCCCTTCCTTTTTTCTCTTTTGTTTTTTCTTCCTAGTGCCATAGACCACTTGGGCTGGCCTCACCAGCCCACTAAGGGCTGGTGCTCCACCCTCATGACCCACAAGTATAGGGGATCAATCGTAGTCCTTTCGATAAGTAAGAGTGTCGAACCCAACGAGGAGCAGAAGGCGCTGATAAACGGTTTTTAGCAAGGTAATAACTGCAAGCACTAAAAGTAGCGGTAACAAGCGATGGTGTAATGAGGTGAAACGTAGCAGGTGAAAAGCAACAAGTAACAAGAGTACCAACGGTGCAGCAAAGTGGCCCAATCCATTTTGTAGCGAGGGACAAGCCTGAATAAAGTCTTATAAGAGGAAAAACGCTCCTCAGGACACACGGGAATTTCTGTCATGCTAGTTTCATCATGTTCATATGATTCGCGTTCGTTACTTTGATAGTTTGATATGTGGGTGGACCGGCGCTTGGGTACTGCCCTTACTTGGACAAGCATCCCACTTATGATTAACCCCTCTCTCAAGCATCGGCAACTACGAAAGAAGAATTAAGACAACGTCTAACCATAGCATTAAACTAGTGGATCCAAATCAGCCCCTTACGAAGCAACGCATAGACTGGGGTTTAAGCTTCTGTCACTCTAGGAACCCATCATCTACTTACTACTCCCCAATGCCTTCCTCTAGGCCCAAATATGGTGAAGTGTTATGTAGTCGACGTTCACATAACACCACTAGAGGAAAAACAACATACAACATATCAAAATACCGAACGAATACCAAATTCACATGACTATTATTAGCATTAGCATGACTTATCCCGTGTCCTCAGGAACAAAAGTAACTACTCACAAAGCATAATCATAATCATGATCAGAGGGTTAATGAGTAGCATAAAGGATCTGAACATAAACTCTTCCACCAAGTAATCCAACTAGCATCAACTACAAAGAGTAATCAACACTACTAGCAACCTTACAAGTACCAATCAGAGTCGTGAGATGGAGATTGGTTACAAGAGATGAACTAGGGTTTGGAGAGGAGATGATGCTGATGAAGATGTTGATGGAGATGACTCCCCTCAGACGAGAGGAGTGTTGGTGATGACAATGGCGACAATTTCCCCCTCCGGGAGGGAAGTTTCCGTGGCAGGATCGTCCTGGCGGAGCTCTAGATTGGTTCTGCTCAAGTTCCGCCTCGTGGCGGCGGAGAATCCACGAAAAAGCTCCGCCCTGATTTTTTTCCGGACGAAACCCTTCATATAGCAGAAGAGGGGGGCCAGTGGACCACCAGGGTGCCCACAAGCCCTGTTGCCGCGGCCAGGGGGGCAGGTCGCGGCCACCAGGCTTGTGGGCCCCTGGCAGCTCCCCTCTCGCACTTCTTTCGCCTAGAATTTTTATATATTCCCAAAAAATTCCACGTTGATTTTCAGGGCATTTGGAGTTGCACGGAATAGAGGACTCAAACTTGCTCCTTTTCCAGTCCAGAATTCTAGCTGCCCGTATTCTTCCTCTTCAAATAAACCTTGCAAAATAAGAGAGAAAAGGCATAAGTATGGTACCACAAAGTATAATAACAGTCCATAAAGCGATAAATATCAACATGAAAGCATGATGCAAAATGGACGTATCACACCCCTGGGCCACCAGGCTCACTCCCGGGTGGGTGGGTCCCTCCCGATGAAGATCCGGAACCCATTCGTCACTCCCGGTACACTGTCGGTAATGCCCGAAATCTTTTCTGAGACCAAATGAAACAATCCTATATATCAATCTTCGTTTCCGGACCATTCCGGAAACCCTCGTGACGTCTGTGATCTCATCCGGGACTCCAAACAACCTTCGATCACCAACGCCTATAACTCAACTATACCGAAACGTCACCGAACCTTAAGTATGCACAACCTGCGGGTTCGAGAACTATGCAGACATGACCTCAGACACTCTCCGGTCAATAAACAACAACGGGACCTCAATGTCTATATTGGCTCCCACATATTCTACGAAGATCTCTATCGGATGAACCTCTATGTCAAGGATTCATATAATCCCGTATATTATTCCCTTTGTCCTTCGGTATGTTACTTGCCCGAGATTCGATCGTCGATATCTCTATACCTAGTTCAATCTCGTTACCGGTGTCGTGGATATAAGCCTAACACTAGATGTGTAGGGTACGAAAGTAGAGGGCAGAGTCCTAGCTACGGCAAGGTTGTATGAGTTCAGGCCCCTGTGCGGTGGAGGTAACAGCCCTGCGTCTCAGTGCTCTTGGAGCTTGGTGTCGAGTGGAATATGAATGTTATAAAATGCGAACCCTTTTGCCAGAGGGGAGGGGTGGCTTATATAGAGTGCGCTGCCCCTCATAAGTGTCCAGTCTTCAAGGGTGCAAGAAATGAGATTGAATGCATATGTTACACGTAACGTATGCCATAAATGACATTAACTACAACAGTATAATGTCTGACCGTTAGCCTCTCTGGAGTGGCTTGTAGCATTGTATGTCGACTCGCTTCTGGTCTCTACCGAGTGGAATCCAGTCGTTGAGCATTAGGTAATCTTCCGAGTGGTTCTTTGTCAAGTGGATCAGAGATTGTCTTAATCCAGTCGGTAAGTATCTTGTGATCCTTATGCTAATAATGAGGTGCCCTTGGGTAGGAATTATAGGTCAGGCCTATGACCCTACTACCCTAGGGCTATAACCCCGTCATTAGCCCCCGAATGGATCGAGGTTAGAGTGGCGAAGGTTGATGCGTCCATTTTGCATCATGTTTTCATGTTGGTATTTATCGCTTCTTTGGTTGTTATTTCACTTCACGGTACAATTCTTATGCCTTTTCTCTCTTATTTTGCAAGGTTTACATGAAGAGGGAGAATACCGACAATTGGAATTCTGACCTGAAAGTGGAGCAAAGTTGAGATACCTATTCTGCGCAACTCCAAACGCCGTGAAAATCAACAGGGATTGTTTTCCCGATTTATCAAAAATATTGGGCCGAAGAAGTGCCAGAGGGGCACCAGGGGGTGCCTACAAGCCTGCACGGCGCGGCCACCCCCCAGGCCGCGCCATGGGGGCTTGTGGGTAGCCCACTGGCCCACTGGCCCCCTCTTTTGCTATATGGAGGGTTTCATCCAGGAAAAATCAAGGAGGAGCTTTTTCGTGGATTCGCCGCCGCCACGAGGCGAAACGTGAGCAGAACCAATCTAGAGCTCTGGTAGGACGATCCTGCCGGGGAAACTTCCCTCCCGGAGGGGGAAATCGTCGCCATCGTCATCACCAACACTCCTCTCATCGGATGGGACTCATCATCATCAACATCTTCATCAGCACCTTCTCATCTCCATCTCGCGACTCCGATTGGTACTTGTAAGGTTGCTAGTAGTGTTGATTACTCTTTGTAGTTGATGCTAGTTGGATTACTTGGTGGAATAGTTTATGTTCAGATCCTTGATGCTACTCATTACCTCTCTGGTCATGAATATGATTATGCTTTGTGAGTAGTTACTTTTGTTCCTGAGGACATGAGATAAGTCATGCTAATAGTAGTCATGTCAATTTGGTATTCGTTCGGTATTTTGATATGGTGTATGTTGTTTTTCCTCTAGTGGTGTTATGTGAACGTCGACTACATAACACTTCACCATTATTTGGGCCTAGAGGAAGGCATTGGGAAGTAGTAAGTAGATGATGGGTTGCTAGAGTGGCAGAAGCTTAAACCCTAGTTTATGCGTTACTTCGTAATTGGCTGATTTGGATCCACTAGTTTAATGCTATGGTTAGAGTTTGTCTTAATTCTTCTTTCGTAGTTGCGGATGCTTGCGAGAGGGGTTAATCATAAGTGGGATGCTTGTACAAGTAAGGGCAGTACCCAAGTGCCGGTCCACCCACATATCAAACTATCAAAGTAACGAGCGTGAATCATATGAACATGATGAAACTAGCATGACAGGAATTCCCGTGTGTCCTCGGGAGCGTTTTTCCTCCTATAAGACTTTGTCCAGGCTTGTGCCTTGCTACAAAAGGGATTGGGCCACTTTTCTGCACCGTTGCTACTTTTGTTACTTGTTGCTTGCTATGAATCATCTCACCACACAATCACTTGTTACCGATAATTTCAGTGCTTGCAGATATTTCCTTGCTGAAAACCACTTGTCAGATCCTTCTGCTCCTCGTTGGGTCCTACACTCTTACTTATCGAAAGGACTATGATTGATCCCCTATACTTGTGGGTCATCAAGACTCTTTTCTGACGCCGTTGCCGGGGAGTGAAGCGCCTCTAGTAAGTGGAACTTGGTAAGGAAACATTCATATAGTGTGCTGAAATTTATTGTCACTTGTCACTATGGATACTAATCCTTTGAGGGGATTGTTCGGGGTATCTTCACCTCGAACGGAAGCACAAAGAGTTGCTCCTCAACCTGCTGCACCTACTGAAAAATATTTGCTTTTAATTTCCTTCGGGTATGCTTGAGAAACTGCTGGCTAATCCTTTTACAGGAGATGGAACATAACATCCAGACTTGCATCTTATCTATGTAGATGAAGTTTGTGGTTTATTTAAGCTTGCAGATGTGCCCGAGGATGAGATCAAGAAGAAGGTCATTCCTTTATCTTTGTAGGATAAGGCGTTGACATGGTATAGGCTATGTGATGATACTGGATCATGGGACTACAATCGGTTGAAATTGGAATTTCATCAAAAGTTTTATCCTATGCATTTAGTACATCGTGATCGGAATTATATTTATAATTTTTGGCCTCGTGACATAGAAAGCATCGCTCAAGCTTGGGGGAGGCTTAAATCAATGCTATATTCGTGCCCCAATCATGAGCTCTCGAGAGAAATTATCATTCAGAACTTCTATGCTCGGCTTTCTCATGATGATCGCACCGTGCTTGACACTTCTTGTACCAGTTCTTTTAAGAAGAGAGATATTGACTTCAAATGGAATTTATTGGAGAGAATTAAACGCAACTCTAAAGATTGGGAGCTTGAAGAAGGTAAGGAGTCAGGTATGAATTTTACGTTTGATTGCGTTAAATCCTTTGTTGAGACAAATACCTTTATTGATTTTAGCGCTAAGTATGGACTTGACTCTGAGATAGTAGCTTCATTGTGTGAATCCTTTGCTGCTCATATTGATCTCCCCAAATAGAAGTGGTTTGATAATCATCCTCCTTTAGAAGTCAATGTAGTTAAACCCACTCCAGTTGAAGAGAAAGTCATTGCCTATAATGATCATGTTGTTCCCAGTGCTTACATTGTGAAACCACCTTTCCCTGTTAGGATAAAGGATCAACTATGATACGTAGAGGCTACATTAGAACACCTACACCACCTGAGCAAATTAGAGTTGAACCTAGCATTGCTATTATCAAAGATCTTCTGTCTGAAGAAGTTGAGGGACATAATATTCACTTCTGTGAAGATGGTGCTAGAGTTGCTAAACCTCACGCTAGAGACAAACATAGGCCTGTTGTTGGCATGCCTGTGGTTTCTATTAAGATAGGAGATCATTGTTATCATGGTTTATGTGACATGGGTGCTAGTGTTAGTGCAATACCTCAATCCTTATATGATGAAATCAAAGATGAGATTGCACCTGTTGAGATAGAATCTATAGATGTCACTATTCAGCTTGCCAATAGAGATACTATCTGCCCTGTGGGAATTGTTAGAGATGTTGAAGTCTTGTGTGGTAAAACGAAGTATCCTGCTGATTTCCTCGTTCTTGCTACTGCACAAGATAGCTTTTATCCCATCATATTTGGTAGACCCTTTCTCAATACTGTCAATGCTCATATTGATTGTGAGAAGCAAACTGTCACTGTTGGCTTTGAAGGCGTGTCACATGAGTTCAATTTCTCCAAGTTTGGTAGACAAGCTCATGAAAAGGAGTTGCCTAGTAGGGATGAAACTATGCCACTACGGAAAAGGAATTTTTAGCAGTCGTGTTTGCATGTGAAAAGTTCAGGTCTTACATAGTTGATTCCAAAGTTACTATTCACACTGATCATGCTACTATTAAGTACCTCATGGAGAAGAAGGACGCTAAACCTAGACTTATTAGATGGGTTCTCTTGCTACAAGAATTTGATTTGCACGTTGTCGACAGAAAGGGTGCTGATAACCCAGTAGCAGATAACTTGTCTAGGTTGGAGAACGTTCTTGCTGACCCACAACCTATTGATGATAGCTTTCCCGATGAGCAATTGAATGCCATCAATGCTTCACGTAGTGCACCGTGGTATGCTGATTATGCAAACTATATCCTTGCCAAATACATACCACCTAGTTTCACATACCAACAAAAGAAGAAATTCTTCTTTGACTTGAGACATTACTTCTGGGATGATCCTCACCTTTATAAGGAAGGAGTAGATGGTGTTATTCGACGTTGTGTACCTGAACATGAACAGGGACAGATCCTACAGAAGTGTCACTCCGAGGCCTACGGAGGATACCATGCGGGAGATAGAACTGCACACAAGGTATTGCAATCAGGCTTCTATTGGCCCACTCTCTTCAAGGATGCCCGTAAGTTTGTCTTGTCTTGTGACGAATGTCAAAGAATAGGTAATGTTAGCAAACGTCAGGAAAGGCCTATGAACTATTCACTTGTCATTGAACCATTTGATGTTTGGGGCTTTGATTATATGGGACCTTTTCCAAAATCCAACGGGTATACGCATATCTTAGTTGTTATTGATTACGTCACTAAGTGGGTAGAAGCTATCCCCACTGGTAGTGCTTATCACAACACCTCTATCAAGATGCTGAAAGAAGTTATCTTCCCTAGATTTGGAGTCCCTAGATATCTAATGACCGACGGTGGTTCACACTTCATTCATGGTGCTTTCCGTAAAACGCTCGCTAAGTACGATGTCGACAATAGAATTGCGTCTCCCTATCACCCTCAGTCCATTGGTCAAGTAGAGCTAAGTAATAGAGAGATTAAACTAATTCTGCAAAAGACTGTCAATAGGTCTAGAAAGAATTGGTCTAAGAAGCTCGACGATGCAGTGTGGGCTTATAGAACTTCCTATAAGAATCTCATGGGCATGTCTCCGTACAAAATGGCGTATGGTAAAGCATGTCACTTACCTCTTGAGTTAGAGCATAAAGCTTATTGGGCAATCAAAGAGCTCAACTTTGATTTCAAACTTGCCGGTGAGAAGAGGTTATTTGACATTAGCTCGCTTGATGAATGGAGAACTCAGGCATATGAGAATGCCAAGTTGTTCAAAGAGAAGGTTAAGAGGTAGCATGATAAGAGGATACAAAAGCGTGAGTTCAATGTAGGTGATTATGTCTTGCTATATAACTCTCGTTTAAGATTCTTTGCAGGCAAGCTTC
Organism: Hordeum vulgare subsp. vulgare; assembly: GCF_904849725.1. Classification (NCBI taxonomy): domain Eukaryota; kingdom Viridiplantae; phylum Streptophyta; class Magnoliopsida; order Poales; family Poaceae; genus Hordeum; species Hordeum vulgare. Next base: position 345,035,065 of record NC_058522.1, on the reverse strand, counting down.
TCTCTAGATGGGAAGGTCCCTATGTTGTTGAGGAAGTATATCGTTCCGGTGCTATCAAGATCAACAACACGGAAGGCAATTGTCTGAGAGTGGTAAATGGGTAGAGAATCAAGCATTATATCTGAGGTACTCCCATAAACGTTGAAAGCAATATCATCAATACCATAACTCTGGAAAAATACCTAAGGGGCATTTATCAGCCTGTTTCAGACTCCGGAAACGAAGAGGTATGTGATTCGGTAAGAAAACAAAGTCCAAAACTTTCCCAATAGGAAATTTTCACCGTTTTGGAATATTTGAAAAAATACAAAAATTGGAAGTAGTCCGGAAAGTGCGCGAGGAGGCGACAAGCCTGCACTGCGCGGGCCCACCCCCTGGCCGTGTCGTGAGGGCTTGTGGCCACCTCGTGCGCCTCCCGGACTCTGTTTTCATGCAGGGTACTCCTTCTAGTCTGGAAAAAATCATTATATATACTTCCGTTTGGTCTGACCCCTGCATCACGCAGATTTTCTCTGTTTTTCGTTTCAAGCCTGTTTTCTGCTGCAGATCTAGGTCGAGATGCCGTCCGAGGAATCTGTGGGGGAGAACAACCTCCGTCGAATATATGGAGAAGTTCATGCTGATCTGAAAAGGATGGAGGTCATGGAGGCTAAGGAGAGGCTACCTAAAGAAATCAAGGGCAAGGCTAAGGAGAAGGAGAAGGCTTGGGACGAAGTGCAATCTGTGCTCAACAAGGAAGAAGGTGAAGAAGTGGATTTCCTCCAACCCTACCTCCACCTACTGTCTCCATCTTTGATTGAACTCTTGAGGTTTTGTGAAACAACAACTGCTCGCAATACTTGTCTCACTCGTGAAGTTATTTTGCTGGAGAAACATATCACAGATCTCCAAAGTATAATTCGAAGACTGATGGCACTCTTGGAATCAAAGGTTGCAGCAACTTCATCACCATCACCACCAAAGGAAGAGAACTGAGCATTGGTATGGGCAATCCCCTTAGCTTTTTCCAAGCTTGGGGGAGTTGCCCCGGTATAGTATCACCATCACATCTTTTGCCTTTACCTTTGTTTTAGTTTTCCTTTTCAGATTTCTTCTTCTCTAGTAGTTTAAAAGTCTTAGTGTTTTAGTCTTGAGTTTTGCCTTGTGTCACCCCCGATGTATTCTTGCTCGTGAGCCATATAATAAAGAGTGTCTTAGTTGAAGGACAAGGAAGACAACATAATGAATTGTGTTTGCTTGGCTCTGAACAATGTTATATGATTAGAGATCCCTTAGCATGTGACGATTGCTTCCACCTCATATTAGCCAAAACCTCCCGCACGAAGTAGAGATACTACTTGTGCACCCATAAACCTTCAAACCAGTTTTGCCATGAGTGTCCACCATACCTACCTATGGATTGAATAAGATCCCTCAAGTAAGTTGTCATCGGTGCAAGAAATAAAAATTGGTCTCTAATATGTATGTTCTATTAGTGTGTGGAAAATAAGCTTTATACGAACCTGTAATGAGCAAGACATAAAAGCGACAGACTGCATAATAAAGTTCTTTATCACACGAGGCAATATAAAGTGGCGTTCCTCCTCACTAAGAGGACACGCATCCAAACCTCAAAAGCGCATGACAACCTCTGCTTCCCTCTGCGAAGGGCCTATCTTGTACCTTTACTTTTTACCCTTGAGAGAGTCATGGTGATCTTCACCAATTCCTTATTTTGCCTTTGTCTTGGCTACCGTCACATGCTTGGGAAAGATCTATATTCATATGTCAACTTGGAGGTGAGTATTCATGAATTATTATTGTTGACATTACCCTTGAGGTAAGCAGTTGGGAGGCAAAACTTTAAGCCCCTATCTTTCTGAGTGTCCAGCTGAAACTTTGATCTCATGAGTACCAAGTGAGTTGTAGCAATTGTAGAGAACGAAAGAATGATTGAGTATGTGGATTTTCTTTGCAAGCTCTTATTTGACTCTTTCTGATGTTGTGATAAATTGCAATTGCTTCAATGACTAAAGGCTATCAGTTGTTACTTCTCGGTAAGGTTCTTGATCCATGCTTTACTTTGTGAAGGAATTATCACTTTAGCATTAGAGATTATATGTTGGTATTGTTGTTCTGATCTTGATCATGATGCATGCATGTTCGTATCTTGTTTTGCCGACACCTCTCTCCGTAAACACGTGGACATATTTATTGAGCTGGGCTTTTGCTTGAGGACAAGCGAGGTCTAACCTTGGGGGAGTCGATACGTCCATTTTGCATCATGTTTTCATGTTGGTATTTATCGCTTCTTTGGCTGTTATTTAACTTCACGGTACAATTCTTATGCCTTTTCTCTCTTATTTTGCAAGGTTTACATGAAGAGGGAGAATACCGACAACTGGAATTCTGTCCTGAAAGTGGAGCAAAGTTGAGATACCTATTCTGCGCAACTCCAAATGCCGTGAAAATCAATGGGGATTTTTTTCCCAATTTATCAAAAATACTGGACCGAAGAAGTGCCAGAGGGGCACCAGGGGGTGCCCACAAGCCTGCACGGTGCGGCCACCCCCCAGGCCGCGCCATGGGGGCTTGTGGGCAGCCCACTTGCCCACTGGCCCCCCGCTTTTGCTATATGGAGGGTTCCGTTGAGGAAAAAAATCAAGGAGGAGCTTTTTCGTGGATTAGCCACTGCCATGAGGCGGAACTTGAGCAGAATCAATCTAGAGCTCCGGCAGGACGATCCTGCCGGGGAAACTTCCCTCCCGGAGGGGGAAATCGTCGCCATCGTCATCACCAACACTCCTCTCATTGGAGGGGACTCATCATAATCAACATCTTCATCAGCACCATCTCAGCTCCAAACCCTAGTTCATCACTTGTAACCAATCTCCGTCTTGCGACTCCGATTGGTACTTGTGAGGTTGCTAGTAGTGTTGATTACTCTTTGTAGTTGATGCTAGTTGGATTACTTGGTGGAAGAGTTTATGTTCAGATCCTTGATGCTACTCATTACCTCTCTGGTCATGAATATGATTATGCTTTGTGAGTAGTTACTTTTGTTCCTGAGGTCATGGGATAAGTCATGCTAATAGTAGTCATGTGAATTTGGTATTCGTTCGGTATTTTGATATGGTGTATGTTGTTTTTCCTCTAGTGGTGTTATGTGAACATCGACTACATAACACTTCACCATATTTGGGCCTAGAGGAAGGCATTGGGAAGTAGTAAGTAGATGATGGGTTGCTAGAGTGACAGAAGCTTAAACCCTAGTTTATGCGTTACTTCGTAAGGGGCTGATTTGGATCCACTAGTTTAATGCTATGGTTAGACTTTGTCTTAATTCTTCTTTGGTAGTTGCGGATGCTTGCGAGAGGTGTTAATCATAAGTGGGATGCTTGTCCAAGTAAGGGCAGTACCCAAGCGTCGGTCCACCCACATATCAAACTATCAAAGTAACGAACGTGAATCATATGAACATGATGAAACTAGCATGACAGAAATTCCCGTGTGTCCTCGGGAGCGTTTTTCCTCCTATAAGACTTTGTCCAGGCTTGTCCCTTTCTACAAAAGGGATTGGGCCACTTTGCTACACCGTTGCTACTTTTGTTACTTGTTGCTTGCTACGAATCATCTCACCACACAATCACTTGTTACCAATAATTTCAGTGCTTGCAGATATTTCCTTGCTGAAAACCACTTGTCAGATCCTTCTGCTCCTCGTTGGGTTCGACACTCTTACTTATCAAAAGGACTATGATTGATCCCATATACTTGTGGGTCATCAAAGGTGCAGCTGCAAATCCTCATATCACAGACTGCATTTGAACGTTCTTCAAGGTTTCGTCGAATGGGATGTCGATTGCAATCTTCGTCAGCTGTCTTGATCAATTCTGCTTCGCGCAAAATATCCAAATGGATTCGAAGATCCCAGTGAGTAAACGTAACGGTGCGTCTGACAAGATCTTATGATGTGACCAATCGCTCTGTTAGTTCAGGAGTTTCTGGGATTTGAAAATTTCGGTTGCCGTGCGTTACACGGTGGTGACGTCATCGCCATCAAGTGGATCCCGTCGCCTCGATTCTTGCACCTCAATATCCGCCACGTATCTTGCGGTGGCTCGTGCAGGGATAGGCCGAGGGTCCACTTGCCAGAGACACAGTCGACTGGATATAAAAGTCTTCGGCGTTAGGGTTCGAAACCGCATCGTCTTCTTCCTCTCCTCTGTTCTTACTTCTCTTGAGCCACCAGCGCACACAGAAGCGTCCAATCTTGTCGCCGCCGCTATGACGAAAGGACAGACCGGCAAGCTAGAGAAGGCAAAGAAAAAGGGCGTCGCCAAGTCGAAGAAATAAGCCCTGCCGCCGGGCTGGATCCAAGGGGATTTCCTCCCTTCCACTGTGCGGAAGGAGGATCTCCTTGAACTCGTCGAGCATGGGATGCTGATGGAGATATCTTGGCATCTTCTTGGAGATGAGGTTGAGCCCGAGCCGCGAGAGGGGGAGCGGGTCCTCCTCCTGACTCATGTAGAAAGAGGTTTCTCTCTGCCACCCCCATCCTTTTATTCGGGGTTTTCTGAACTTTTTTGGGGCGCAGCTGCATCACTTTCCGCCGAATGCTTTTGCCCATCTTTCCTGTTTTATCACCATGTGTGAATGTTTCCTGGGGTGTCCTCCTCACCGGGTACTCTTCAAATCCATCTTCACCGTACAATCTCAGTCGGTGAAGAAATTCAATCCAACTGATGACAAGACTAATGTCATCCAGCTGTGTGGAGGTCTAGGGCTTCAGAAAAGAGCCGAAAGTAGCTACCCTGTAATGACCTTTCCCAAGTCGGTTCGCAATTGGCAATCAACTTGGTTCTATTGTAATGATGTAGCTTGCCCGAACATGTCTAGTGGACTCCCTCCTTTTCTTCTAGAGCGACCGAGTGCCCCGAGGACGTTAGTGTTGACGAAGGAGGAGAAAACTTTGGTTGATCCCCTGGTCAAAGCACTGATTGGTCTGGTCCGCAACGGAGTGACCAGAATGGATCTATTAGAGACCTTCCTAGGCACACGCATCCAGCCTCTCCAGGCTTGAGATCACACCATGTGGCACTACACCGGTCGTGAAGACTCCACTCGGTCTCATCCTGAAGAGGTGAGGGAAGACACAGTAGCCAAGTGGATCCGAGGGATAGTGGGTCCTTGTGACAACCCTATGGGGGCAAAAAGGGTCCTGCCCTTCTCAGCTGACAATCCGCCGACAAACAAGGTTAGTTCACTCTGTTGAACATTGTTGTGTTTGAACCGAGTGCTTGTAATTTCCTTGTCGAGTGAATTTGTGGATTGTATCTTGTAGGAGTGGCCGAACCTTCATTCCCCGGTCCCAAATGGCAACTCACTCGACCTTGATGAGGGGAGCATGGAGGACAGTGCAGACAACGAGGAATATGCTGAAGACAGCGAAAAAACTGAAGAAGACGAGTCGGAGGAAGTGAAGAAGAAGACTCATCTCCATCTCGTCACGAACCTCGGTCCAAGCTGCGTCATGATCCCGCGGACACCTCGAGCAAATCTTTGGCGCCGAGTGGCAGGAGTGCCAAACGTACCAGGGATCGTCTGGTGAACCAGTGGAGCAACCTGCAAAGGTTCCCAAGCCCAGTGGACCCAAGCCTCGGAAGGCTCTGCCTAGGATGAAGATCGCCGTGCGAGTTGCTTCTGCATAAGTTCTTGACCTAGTTCTCTTATCTGAGTAAAAAAAATCAATTGGTGATGACCGACCGAAACTGTATCGACAGGGTCGCTACCTCTGTGACATCACCACTTCGAGGGGGCGAAGACCCCATGGAGGTTGACATCGCAAATGCCACCACTTCTCAACTAGGTATTGTTGGTTTACCACTCCATATTACTCTTCCATGTATATGCTTTCTTGTTTGTAATCTCTGGTGTTTTTGTCTGCTAGATGCGCCTGCTGCAAGGGAGGTCATTCAGCTGGACGACGACGATCAAAGGCCACCAGCTGCTGCGATGGAACCTGTTGTGTCCGAGGTGCCCGTGGCAGAAGCAGTTGTAACAAATGCTTCGCCTGTTAGTTCACTCGTTGTCACTACGACTCCGACTGGATTGCAGCCGAGTGTTCTAGTTGTTTCTGCTGCTGCCCCAGGATTGGTATCACCCGCGACCGTGTACACGACGCGACATGTCCCTGAAGACCAAACTGGTGCCGCCAAGGAGGCTATGATCCAGGCAGGGCTGATGACACAACAAGTAAGGACAGCCTATGATGCCATCGTGTCGGTGTACAACCACAACGTGGCGCTTAAAGATAACGTCCGAGTAAGTTCGATCGTAAGTTTGTATTCTGACTCACACCCAGTGGGTGGTTTGTAGAAGTATCTTCGTTTTGTTTGTGTTTCTAGTGGGGTCACTCTGACTAAACCCACTGGGTGTAGTCCCCGAGACCGCTGTCGAGTGCTTGCACTGGTAGGGGTCTTAATCGGTAGAGACTTTTTCTTTGCTGCTGATCAAAATCAACCAGGGCTGATTTTGTTGATTTCTGAATCCAATGGTGGCACGCTAAGTGCACCCACTGGGTGTAGTCCCCGAGACTATTATCAATTCTGTAAGGAATGATAATAGTCTGAAGTTTCGTTTCGAATGTATAATCCTTTTGGTTGGTCAGGACAGACCTGATCGAGTGGTAAGCCAGTGGGGTCACTCTGAGTGAACCCACTGGGTGTAGTCCCCGAGACCACGTCAAGTGCTTGCACTGGCAGGGGTCTGGTCGGATGAAATTACTATCACTCGGAAGTGATGTTAGTAGGACTATATTCACTCAGAGGTGCTATATATGTCGACTGATGTTTATCTTCTGACTCTTTCAGAAAGCTTGTGAAGTGGGTTCTGCGTACGCTACCTTAGCTGCAGAAAAGACTGAACTGGTGGCGAACCTAGAGAAGGTCACAAATGAAGTATCTGCTCTGAAGAAAACACTGGAGGAGAAAGACAAAACGCTAGAAGAGGCTCAGGCAACCAGTAAGAGTTTGCTGGTGGAGGTTGAAAAAATGCAGAGTGAGCGACAGAAGTGGATGAACCAGCTGGTGTGGGGGCGGACGTAGCTTTGTCACTCGTCAGGGTCCATTGCAAGGAGACTCGGGAGGAGAAGCTGAAGGCGTTGCAGGTTGCGAACATGAAGAAGCTTCATTTTGAAGACTTCATGGAGACCTTCATTGAAGCCGCAACCTGTATCGCTCACGTCATCGACCTCGACTCCTTTGTGGAGCCATCCAGTCCAGGTGAGTCGTAAGGAAATCGATCACTTGTGAGAAAAAACAATTATTTGCCTCGGTATGCCGAGTGGATTTTGTAAACTCTTAAAACTTCGTCCGGGTCGTGACTCGAGTGCTTTTGTCCAGTGCGGATAATCTTGATTTGCGTTGGGTATTATTCATCGACTGAATTTTGAGTCTATCGTTGTCGAATGAACTTTTTCTTTTGGGGATGCTCTTGGGCATACTCAAAGTCTTCCCACCTAAGAGAAGCTGGATTCGCAGTTGTGTAGGGATTTGGGCGGGATTCCGACACTAAGGCAAATCTGGTTCGCACCTAAGTCTCTGAGTGAGATGGTAGCTCTTCACTCGGAGAAGATTTTTAACTTAGGCGAATCTGGTTCGCGGCTAAGCCTTCGAGTGAGAGGGTAGCTCTTCACTTGGAGAAGTTTTTTAACTTAGGCAAATCTGGTTCATAGCTAAGCCCCCGAGTGAGAGGGTAGCTCTTCACTCGGAGAAGTTTTTAAACTTAGGCGAATCTGGTTCACAGCTAAGCTCCCGAGTGAGAGGGTAGCTCTTCACTCGGAGAAGTTTTTAAACTTAGGCGAATCTGGTTCGCAGCTAAGCCCTCCAGTGAGAGGGTAGCTCTTCACTCGGAGAAGTTTTTAAGGCGAATATGGTTCGCAGCTAAGCCCCTGAGTGAGAGGGTAGCTCTTCACTCGAAAAAGTTTTTAAACTTAGGCGAATCTGGTTTGCAGCTAAGCCCCCGAGTGTGAGGGTAGCTCTTCACTCGGAGAAGTTTTTTAACTTAGGCGAATCTGGTTCGTGGCTAAGCCCCCGAGTGAGAGGGTAGCTCTTCACTCGGAGAAGTTTTTTAACTTAGGCGAATCCGGTTCGCGGCTAAGCCCCCGAGTGAGAGGGTAGCTCTTCACTCGGAGAAGTTTACTAACTTAGGCGAATCTGGTTCGCGGCTAAGCCCCCGAGTGGGAGGGTAGCTCTTCACTCGGAGAAGTTTTTAAACTTAGGCGAATCTGGTTCACAGCTAAGCCCTCGAGTGAGAGGGTAGCTCCTCACTCGGAGAAGTTTTTAACTTAGTCGAATCTGGTTCGCAGCTAAGCCCCCGAGTGAGAGGGTAGCTCTTCACTCGGAGAAATCCGCTAAACCGGAGTCGACAGATATATTGTGGTAATCAAAACCTCTCGCAAGTAAATTGCTTTATGGAATCTTGTTCGTTACGTCAAAATAGTCCTAAATCACGCATAAAAACGCTTGAGTAAGTCTCCGTTCCATGCTCGCGGCTCATCGATCCTCTTCTCCAAATTGTGGAGTATGTATGCTCCGTTGTTCAGCACCTTGGAGATGATGTAGGGTCGTTCCCAGGCGGGTGCCAGCTTGTATGGTCTCTGCTGGTGCACTCGGAGCACCAAATCGCCTGATTGGAATGTTTGACTCCTGACGTGTCTGGAATGGAACCGTCGCAAGTATTGCTGGTAGATCGTTGACCGAATCAACGCCATCTCGCGCTCCTCCTCCAAAAGATCAATTCCATCCTGGCGGGCTTGTTCAGCTTTGGCTTCTGAGAAGAGCTCAACTCTGGGGGAATTGTGAAGCAGATCACTCGGGAGGACAACTTCTGCACCATACACAAGGAAGAATGGAGATCGTCCAGTCGACCTCTTCGGGGTCGTCCTGAGTCCCCAGAGCACAGAAGGTAACTCGATGACCCAAGCACCTGCAGCATGTCCAATCTCTCTCAAGAGGCGAGGTTTTAACCCCTGAATTATGAGCCCATTCGCTCGTTCTGCTTGGCCATTTGTTTGGGGGTGAGCCACGGATGCGTAATCCACTTGGGTTCCTTGGCTGGAGCAGAAACTCCTCAATTCGTCCGAGTCGAAGTTTGATCCATTGTCTGTGATGATGTTGTGTGGGACTCCAAATCTGACAGTGATTTCTCTCATGAATTTGATTGGAATGCGAGCATCTGGCTTCTTCGTTCGCTTGGCTTCTATCCACTTAGTGAATTTGTCGACTGCAACAGCAAATGAGTAAACTCATCCGCCTTGCCCTGTACGAAAGGGTCCAACCATGTCCAAGCCCCATACAGCAAAAGGCCATATGAGGGAGATTGTCTTCAGAGCAAATGATGGCTTATGTGATTTGTTGGAGTAGAATTGGCATCCTTCACATCGGTCCACCACCTCTTTAGCCATTTCACCTGCACGTGGCCAGAAGAATCCAGCTTGGAATGCCTTAGCTACGATGGCCCTGGAGGATGCATGATGACCATAGGTTCCCAAGTGAATTTCCTCCAAAATCAGTCGGCCTTCCTCAATGGAAATGCACCGTTGAGCTACGCCAGACACACTTTCCTTATATAGCTGATCTCCCATGACTATGAAAGCTTTGGATCTGCGAACAATCTGTCTGGCCTCATCTTCGTCTTCGAGCAGTTCTTGCCTCAGGATATATGCAATATATGACACTGCCCAATCGGGCGTGACTACTCGAATCTCCATGATTAGGTCGACAACTGTCGGGATTTCAACTTCAGTCGGATCAACTGCACTTGTAGGATGAGGAGGTTCTTCAGTGAATGGATCTTCTCGGACTGAGGGAATGTGTACGTGCTCCAAACAGACATCACTGGGTACAATTTTCCGAGTGGATCTGATTTTTGCCAACTCATCAGCAGCTTGATTCTTCAATCGGGGAACGTGATGAAGTTCCAAACCTTCAAACCTTTTCTCAAGTTTTGTGAGTGCATTGCAGTATCCAGTCATTGCAGGATTTCTCACATCCCACTCTTTCATTACTTGATTAACCACTAAATCCGAGTCACCGTATACCATTAAGCGACGGACGCTGAGTGAAATGGCCATACGCAACCCATAAAGGAGAGCTTCATACTCTACTTCATTGTTAGAGGAATCAAAGTGGATCTGCAATACATAATTGAGCTTGTCGCCTTTTGGGGATATAAGAACTACACCTGCACCAGAACCACTCAGCATCTTCGAGCCCTCAAAGAACATAGTCCAATGTGCCGAGTGTGTAGGGGCTGGTTACCGTTGTTCCACCCATTCAGCCATGAAATCAGCGAGAGCCTGAGATTTGATGGCTTTCTTGGCTTCAAACTTTATGTCACAATATAATAGCTCCATTGCCCATTTCACCACTCGTCCTGTTGCATCCCGATTGTGAAGGGTTTCAGACATTGGGGAATCACTGACCACATACACCGAGTGATCTTGAAAATAATGAGCTACCTTCTTCGCAGTCATATAAATCCCATAAAGTAACTTTTGATAGTGGGGATATCTTTGCTTGGAAGGAGTCGATACCTCAAAAACATAATATATTGGGCGCTGGATCTTGTAAGCCTTGCCTTCCTCCTCTCGCTCGACTCTCGGGACTATGCTAACAACTTGATTTGTAGCCGCCATGTATAAGAGGAGTGGCTCTTTGCTGTACGGAGCAGCAAGAACCGGCTGGGTGGATAGCAGATTCTTCAACTCGATGAATGCAGCTTCTGCTTCGGGAGTCCACTCGAAGGTATCTAACTTCTTCATGAGTCGGTATAATGGTAAGGCTTTCTCTTCGAGTCGGGATATGAATCTGCTTAATGCTGCCAAACATCTTGTAAGCTTCTGGACGTCGTGCACTCGCACAGGGCTTTTCATTCGGACGATTGCCTTGATCTTTTCGGGGTTAAACTCGAGTTCTCGTTCGGAAACGAGAAAACCGAGTAACTTGCCGATGGGGACTCCGAATGTGCACTTGGCTGGGATGAGCTTGATATCGTACGTTCGAAGGTTGGCGAATGTTTCAGCCATGTCAGTCAGCAAGTCGGAACCTTTGCGTGACTTCACTAGATATCGTCCATGTATGCCTCCACGTTCCGACTGATCTGGTCGAGGAGGCATTTCTGAATCATGCGCATAAAAGTGGCTGCTGCATTTTTTAGACCGAATGGCATAGTGATGTAGCAGAAGCACCCAAAAGGGGTGATGAAGGCTGTTTTATTTTCATCTGGGCCATACAGACGGATCTGGTGGTACCCAGAGTAAGCATCTAAAAAAGACAATCGCTCACATCCTGTAGTCGAGTCGATGATCTGATCTATGCGGGGGGAGTGGGAAGTGGTATTTCAAACAGACCCGATTGATATGCTTGAAGTCGATGCACATTCGGAGTGACTTGTCCTTCTTAGGCACCATGACAACATTCACGAGCCACTCGGAGTGGTAAACCTCGCGAATGAACTTGGCCTCTAGGAGCTTAGCCACCTCCTCGCCGATTGCTTTCCATTTCTGCGTGGCGGACCGACGCAGATGTTCCTTGACAGGTTGAGCTTTGGGGTCGACCCTCACTCGGTGCTCAGCCAGTTCCCTAGGTACACCAGGCATGTCAGCGGGCTTCCATGCAAAGATGTCCCAATTCTCACGGAGGACTGGATGAGCTCGGCTTCCTATTTAGGGTCAAGAATTGTTGAGATGTTGGTCGGGGCAGCTGTAGGATCCGTCGGGTGGATGCTGACCTTCTTGATTTCGCGTGCGGACTGGAATGCTGACTTGGAAGTTGGCTTCTTTGCACGCATCAGCTCGGCAGGATCTGTTGTCTGCCGGTACTCATCGAGCTCTGCCATTGCCATCTGCTGGTCGGTGATCTTGGAGCCCTGCTGCAAACATTCTTCAGCTCTCTGCCGCACACCAGTGATGGTGATGACTCCCTTCGGCCCTGGCATCTTCATCTTCAAATAAATGTAACATGGTCGGGCCATGAAACGTACATATGTTGGTCGCCCAAGTATGGCGTGGTAGGCACTCTGGAAGTCCACCACCTCGAATGTGATTTTCTCCTTGCGGAAGTTCTTATCGGAGCCGAAGACGACATCCAACGCGATCTGACCGAGTGAATCAGCCTTCTTCCCTGGGATCACTTCGTGAAACTGCATATTGCAGTCGCTGAGCTTGGACATCGGAATGCCCATCCCTTTGAGAGTGTCGGCGTAGATGATGTTCAAGCCGCTCCCTCCATCCATCAACACCTTGCGGAGTCGAACTCCTTCTACAACCGGGTTGACAACAAGAGCCTGACATCCTGGAGTGGGGACATGTGGCGGGTGACCGACTGGTCAAAGGTGATGGCAATCTGCGACCACTTGAGATACTTCGGGGTGGAAGGAGCCGCCATGTTGACCTCCCGGTTCACCACCTTCATCGACTCTTGCTTTCGACATCAGTGAAGATCATCAGAGTGGCATGGACCTTCGGGAAGTGGTCTTCTTGCTCTTCATCCTCTTTCGCTTGGTCTTTCTCACTCGACTGATCCTCTCCAAACCTCTGGATCAACAATTTGCACTGTCGAGTGGTATGTTTAGGCACGATGGTGTTGCCTTCTTCATCTATCTTCGTGTGAATCGCACACGGCTGATCAAGGACATCTGGTCCCGAATGCTTCTTGAATTTCTTTGGGGGAATTGGCCCTTGCCTTTTCCCTTGAACTTTCCCGCTCCCAGAGCGGTTGCTTCTACCGGAGGAGTGCGCTCCACCTTCTGCTTCTGCTTTCGGTTGGCATCTCCGTCGACTGCTTTGCCTTTGCTGCTACGGAGGCGGTCTTCTTCTTCTCCATTGGCATAGTGGGTTGCTATCTCCATCATTTTGCTCATAGACATATCTCCAGTCCGACCGAACTTCAAGTACAACTCGCGGTACCTGACACCTGCCTTAAAAACGCAAACTTCTTGATGCTCGGTGACGTTCTCCACAGTGTGGTGAAGAGTGGTCCAGCGCTGGATGTAATCGCGCAAAGACTCACTCGGCTTCTGGATATGTTGTTGTAGCTCTGAGAGACCAGCAGGGCGCTTGCAGGTGCCCTCGAAGGTCTTGATGAACGCTCTGGCCAAATCTGCCCAGCAGTATATGCTTGATGGAGCCAGTTGATTCAGCCAGGCACGGGCCGAACCATCCAGCATCAGGGGTAAGTGCTTCATTGCAACGTTTTCGTTGCTGCCGCCGATCTGAACTGCCACTCGGTAATCATGTAGCCACATCTCTGGCTTGGACTCTCCACTGAACTTGCTTAATCCGGCCACCAACCTGAAGTTGGGGGAATATCATCGGAGCGGATTGCTCGACTGAAACACTCGGGCCCAGAGATGACAGAGCCACTTCCACTCAGACGATCGTCGTCGTATCCGTCACGATGGGCTCGGCCTCTATCAACTCTCTTCTGAGTGAGATAGTCTCTTGCATCACGCCTCTAGTCGCGGTCGTCGCCCACCGACCGCCTTTCGTCGTTGCACCGGGGCACATACAACCCACTCCGTGGAGGAGAGCGCGAGCAATGGCGATCTTCACGATTGGACCGGGGGGAGTGGATTCCACCCCTCATCTCTGTATCGATCTTCTCGGTGATCTCCTCCTCTGCGACGCTGAGTAGAACCCGGGCTGTAAACCGACCGAACTGTTTCTGCTCGGATGGAATTGATGTGCAGTCTGTTGTGAGACTGAGAGACAGCGAAATTATGTTGTTGCGCTGCCTGCAACAGGGCACGAATATGCTGCACTCCTCTATCCGCTGATGAATTTGACGGCTGGATGGAGTCTGCAATCCTTGCGGCCGTAGCCAAGTTGAGGATAGGCGTGCGGAATACCTCGATGTTGTCGACCTGATGAGAACGTCGACCAGATGCTGGGGGCACGGATGATGATGCGCACCCGAAGCCTCTTCGGTTTCCCGCTTGTCCCGATTGGTCCTTGGAGGGCTCTCGTGTGAGCCGGCCATGAAAACCTCCGCTGCAGGGCTGCGGTTCTCACACTCGGAAGGAGGGCCAGACGGATCTGACACCGAGTGAGATGCAACACACGGAGGTGTAGCAGGTTCGATTGCTGCCACCTGCGACGAAGATGCTTGACGCGCGAGTGCCTGACGCACCCAACGCTGGAGCCGTGAGCGACCGGATCGCTTGTTGCGACATGTGATGGGTAGCACAGTCTACGTCGGAGTCGACGGTTGGCGAAGAAGGACTCCGCAAGAACTGGCGCGGAAGAAGGTCGCCCCGCGGACTGGAAGCGCCTCGACATCGAGAGGCGCATCCTAGAGCCATGCTGACTTGTCGGCGAAGAAGACGAGTGTGCCGAACACAATCTCGTGGCCAAGGCACAAATCACCGCGGGAAGACATGGTGAAGAGGAAAAAAATGCAAACTTGCCAGAAGTCGCCTAGACGTTGTTGGAAATATGCCCTAGAGGCAATGATAAATATTTATTATTATATTTCCTGTTTCAAGATAATCGTTTATTATCCATGCTATAATCGTATTGAATGAAAACATAGATACATGTGTGGATACATAGACAAAACAATGTCCCTACCAAGCCTCTAGTTGGCTAGCTAGTTGATCAAGGATAGTCAAGGTTTTCTGACTATGTGCAAGTGTTGTCTCTTGATAACTGGATCACATCATTAGGAGAATCATGTGATGGACTAGGCCCAAACTATCAACATAGCATATTGATCGTGTCATTTTATTGCTATTGTTTTCTGTGTGTCAAGTATTTATTCCTATGACCATGAGATCATATAACTTACTGGCACCGGAGGAATACCGTGTGTGTATCAAACGTCGCAACGTAACTGGGTGACTATAAAGGTGCTCTACAGGTATCTCCGAAGGTGTCCGTTGAGTTAGTATGGATCAAGACTGGGATTTGTCACTCCGTGTGACGGAGAGGTATCTCTGGACCCACTCGGTAATACAACATCACACACAAGCCTTGCAAGCAATGTGACTAAGTGTAAGTCATGAGATCTTGTATTACGGAATGAGTAAAGAGACTTGCGAGTAACGAGATTGAAATAGGTATGCGGATACCGACGATCGAATCTCGGGCAAGTAACATACCGAAGGACAAAGGAAATGACATACGAGATTATATGAATACTTGGCACTGAGGTTCAACCATAAGATCTTCGGAGAATATGTAGGATCCAATATGGGCATCCAGGTCCTGCTATTGTATATTGACCGAGGAGTGTCTCGGGTCATGTCTACATAGTTCTCGAACCCGCAGGGTCTGCACACTTAAGGTTCGATGATGTTTTAGTATAGCCGAGTTATATGTGTGGTTACCGAATGTTGTTCGGAGTCCCGGATGAGATCACGGACCTCAAGAAGATTGATATATAGGATGGTTTCATTTGGTCACCGGAAAGTTTCGGGCATTTCCGGTAGTGTACCGGATGTGACGAATGGGTTCCGGGTGTTTACCGGGAGGGGCCCACCCACCCAGGAGTGAGCCCATGGCCTTAGGGTGGCGCACCAAGTCCTTAGTGGGATGGTGGAGTCAGCCCAAGAGGGATATGGCGCCATAATCAAAATACCAAAGGAAAGAATAAAAAAAGGAAAGAGGGAGGTGGGAAGGAAGAGGAGGACTCCTCCTTCCCAAACCGAATTGGAGGAGTCCTCCTCCACCCCTTCGTCCGGCGCACCCTTGGGGACCTTGTGCCCCTAGGCTAGCCCCTCCCCTCCTCCTATATATATTGGTGGTTTGGGGCTTTTTGAGACACAACTTTGCCACGTGCAACTCCAGCCTATTCCACATAGTTTTACCTCTAGATCAGATTTCTGTGGAGCTCGGGCGGAGCCCTGCAGGAGTAGATCATCACCACCACTAGAGCATCGTCACACTGCCGGATAACTCATCTACTTCTCTGTCTTGCTTGCTGGATCAAGAAGGCCGAGATTTTCATGGAGCTGTACGTGTGCTGAACGCGGAGGTGTCGTCCGTTCGGCGCTAGATCGGAACGGATCGTGGGACGGCGGTGATTTGAATCACGAAGCTGTACCAGTACATCAACCGTTTTTTCTTAACGCTTCCCGCTTAGCGATCTACAACGGTACGTAGATCAACTCTCCCCTCATAGATGGACATCACCATGATAGGTCTTCGTGTGCGTAGGAAAATTTTTGTTTCCCATGCAACGTTCCCTAATAGTGGCATCATGATCTAGGTTCATGCGTAGATGTTATCTCGAGTAGAACACAAAAGGTTTTGTCGATGTTGATGTTTGATTTGCTGCCCTCCTTAGTCTTTTCTCGATTCGGCAGTATTGTTGGATTGAAGCGGCCCGGACCGACATAACTCGTACACTTACTAGAGACTGGTTTCATCGACTGACATGCAACCTCGTTGCATAAAGATGACTAGCGGGTGTCGGTTTCTTCAACTTTAGTTGAATTGGTTTTGACCGAGGCGGTCCTTGGAGAAAGGTTGAATAGCAATTTGCACATCTCCGTTGTGGTTTTTGCGTAAGTAAGATGCGATCATAATAGATACCTATAGCAGCCACGTAAAATATGCAACAACAAATTAGAGGACCTCTAACTTCTTTTTGCAGGGTATGCTTGTGATATGATATGGCCAATGACGTGATGTGATATATTGGATGTATGAGATGATCATGTTGTAATAGTTAATATCCACTTGCACGTTGATGCTACGGCAACCGGAAGGAGCCATAGGGTTGTTTTTAAACTAACGTTTGTGTTTACAGATGCGTTTACTATATTGCTAGGTCGTAGCTTTGGTAGTAATAGCATAGATAGCACGACAACCTCGATGGCGACACGTTGATGGAGATCATGATGATGGAGATAATGGTGTGGCGCCGGTGACAAGAAGATCATGTCGGTGCTTAAGTGATGGAGATCGAGAAGGACAAGATGATGGCCATATCATGTCACTTATGAATTGCATGTGATGTTAATCCTTTTATGCACCTTATTTTGCTTAGAACAACGGTAGAATTATAAGGAGATCTCTCACTAAAATTTCAAGATGAAATTGTGTTCTCCCCGACTCTGCACTGTTGCGAATGTTCGTCGTTTCGAGACACCACGTGATGATCGGGTGTGATAGACTCAACGTTCACATACAACGGGTGCAAAACAGTTGCACACGCGAAACACTCGGGTTAAACTTGACGAGCCTAGCATGTGCACACATGGACTCAGAACACATGAGACCAAAAGGTCGAGCGTGAATCATATAGTTGATATGATTAGCATAGAGATGCTTACCACTGAAACTATTCTCAACCCACGTGATGGTCGGACTTGAGTTAGTGAATTTGGATCATGTACCACTCAAATGACTAGAGAGATGTACTTTTTGAGTGGGAGTTTATTAGTAATACGATTAGTTGAACTCTAATTATCTTAAACATAGTCTAAGTCCACTTTGCAATATTTTTGTTGTAGTTCAATGGCTCACGCAACAGTCATCCTGAATTTTAATATGTTCCTAGAGAAAGCTAAGTTGAAAGACGATGGAAGCAACTTTGTATATTGGGCTCGTAATCTTAAGTTGCTCCTGCAAGGTGGGAAGAAGGATTATGTCCTTAATGTTTTGCTTGGAGATGAACCACCCACTACGGCTGACCAAGATGTTAAGAACGCCTGGTTAACACGTAAGGAGGACTACTCAGTAGTTCAATGCGCAGTCTTGTATGGCTTAGAGTCGGGACTTCAACGTTGCTTTGAGCGTCATGGAGCATATGATATGTTCCAGGAGTTGAAGTTTATCTTTCAAAAGAACGCCCGGATTGAGAGGTATGAGACCTCCAATAAATTCTATGCTTGCAAGATGGAGGAGAATTCGTCTATCAGTGAACATGTGCTCAAAATGTCTGGGTACTCAAACCGTCTAGCTGAGCTAGGGATTGAAATCCCGCAAGAAGCTATCACTGACAGAATTCTTCAATCACTGCCACCAAGCTATAAGAGCTTTGTGTTGAACTATAACATGCAAGGGATGAACAAGTCACCCGGCGAGTTATTCGCGATGTTGAAACTCGCAGAGTCAGAACTCCGGAAAGAGCATCAAGTGTTGATGGTCAATAAGACCACTGGTTTCAACAGAAATGACAAAGGCAAGAAGAGTAACTCCAAGAAGAGCGGCAAGCCTGTTGCCAATCCGACGAAGAAACGCAAGGCTGGACCTAAGCCTGAAACAGAGTGTTATTATTGCAAGGGACTGGGTCACTGGAAGCGCAACTGCCCCAAGTATTTGGCTGATAAGAAGGCGGCCAAGGAAAAATCAGGTATATTCGATATACATGTTATTGATGTGTACTTAACCAACTCTCGTAGTAGTGCCTGGGTATTCGATACCGGTTCTGTTACTCATATTTGCAACTCGAAGCAGGAACTGCGGAATAAACGAAGGTTGGCGAAGGATGAAGTGACGATGCATGTGGGAAATGGTTCCAAGGTTGATGCAATCGCCGTCGGCATAGTTTCACTTCAGTTACCATCAGGATTAGTTATGAACTTAAATAATTGTTAATTAGTGCATGCGTTAAGCATGAACATTATATCTGGATCTTGTTTATTGCGAGATGGTTACTCATTTAAGTGAGAGAATAATGGTTGTTCTATTTCTATGAGTAATATCTTTTATGGTCATGCACCCAATGTGAGAGGATTGTTCATATTGAATCTTGATAGCGATCATACACATATACATAACATTGAGACCAAAAGATGTAGAGTTAACAATGATAGCGCCATGTTTTTGTGGCACTGCCGCTTAGGTCATGTTGGTGTGAAGCGCATGAAGAAACTCCATTCTGATGGACTTTTGGAGTCACTTGACTTTGAATCACTTGACACGTGCGAACCATACCTCATTGGCAAGATGACTAAGACTCCGTTCTCCGGAACAATGGAGCGTGCAAGTGACTTGTTGGAAATCATACATACCGATGTGTGCGGTCCGATGAGTGTGGAGGCGCGCGGCAGATATCGTTATTTTCTCACCTTCACTGGCGATTTGAGTAGGTATGGATATATCTACTTGATGAAGCACAACTCTGAGACGTTTGAGAAGTTCAAGCGATTTCAGAGTGAAGTTGTTGGTGTTTACTCACAACATAAGCCATGGGTAGGCTAAAGATGGTGGGAACCAAAGTGGAACCGGAGGGCGCTGGGAACGAGGATGGTACAAGCATGGAACGCACAATGTACCCAGGTTCACGGCTCTTCGTAGAGATAACACCCCTAATCCTGGCGGAGTGTATGATGTATCAAAGGGACTACAATGTGCTCCTGGAGCTGTATTGCGGAGGAGGAAGAAGGAGTTGTCGGCTCGCGTCTGCTTCTCCTATATGGTGTGTGTGTGTATGAAGTTGACCGACCCTCTGAATGGAGGGGGCGGGGGGTTTTATAGACGAACCCACCGACCTACAATATGGATAAAAGTACAAGAGTGGGACCCATCTGGCAGCCTCGTTGGCTGGCCAGGGGGCCCACGGGGGTCTTGTTTTGTCGCTGGAGGGGCCCGCCGACTGCGAGGTCCCGTCTGGCTGTGGGACCCGTTGGCTATCCAGTAAGGATCTCGCGTAAGGTTGATGCAGGACACGTGTGGTACATCCGGCGTCGTCCAGCGAGATTTTTCATGGGCAGATAGTACGGGCGTCTCCACTGTTCCCACGCCGAGTGCAGTAATGGAGTGGGAGTTTGACGGAGCGACACTATGGAGGGTGATGGATCGGAGCTGGAGGAGGTCAGCGGCGTGGCTGCCGATGCTGTACCTGCCGTGTACCCCGATCCAGTATATTTGCTGAAGCGTAGCCACCTTTAACCATAGGGTCTCGTCATGACCTACGGTCTCATGTGACTTGAGCTCCCGAGCCGGCTAGTTGCTTGACTAGCCAGCCTGGGCACGGCTGCCTCGCCTCTAGCCGACCGGCTTGGCCTAGACGGCCATAGGGAGGTAGCCGTCTCGCCTCATGCCGGCAGGTGCTTCCTGGCCGGCCAGAGAGTATGTTGTTTCGTCCCTAGCCGGTAGGTGCTTCCTAGCCGGCCAGGGGGATTTGAGCTTTGTAGAATGATTCTTGTTGTTCCTTCTTGGTTGAAGGCAAAGGAGTAGGCTCGATGAGCCTACCCCGGGGTTATATCCCCGACAGTAGTCCCCGAAGCTGGGGAGGCCCGCTGCCTTGAAGCGGGTGGCCTCACCGGCTTGAGTTGTTTGTTGTTGAAGTCCTGTCGCCGCTTGCGGCAGGAGACCCCGGCTCGGAAGCCGGCTGGCTTCCAAGCAACGCCTCGGCTTCGTCGTAGGTTACGCAAATTGTGCCACGTGCCAGGCCCGGCCTGATGTGATGATGGATTGTTTAGATGACGGGAGTGGGCCTGAGCCCTTGGTCCTGCCACGACGCCCCCTCGGCCCCCGCGCGGAGGATCCTCTGCGGATTTACTCCGCGACGGTTGGGTTTCGGGAGTTGTCATGCCTCCGTAACAATCGGAGATGATGGGACTCGTGCACACTGGATCCCCTCCCCACGATCCATCGTCGGGTTTTAATGGGGTGCGGGGGTACCGAGGAGGCCATTCCCCCCTTATCACCCCGCACTTGCACTCCCTCCTTCCCTGAGCCCAGAGAAAGAGAGAGTCTCGCCTTCTTCTTCATCTTCGCCATCGCGCAGACCGTCGCCGCCTCCCCTTCGAGCTCTCACCGCTCGCCGCCATGTCGAGCAGCTCTTCCAAGAAGGACTAGCACAACGGTGTCTGGCTCAGCAGTGACATCTGCGCTAACCACATCGACGCGCTCCGCCACCGTTGAATGCTGCCTCCGGCCTCCCTCGTGGTCGTGCGGATTCCCGGAGCCGAGACCGCCCCGACGCCGCAGGAGGGAGAAGTAGTCGTGTTCGATGAACACTTCTACAAAGGTTTCGGGCTCCCGGCGAGCACCTTCTTCACCAACTTCCTCACATTCTTCGGCTTGCAGCCGCACCATCTGGCGCCAAACGCCATTCTTCAGCTCGCCTCGTTCGTCGTCCTGTGCGAGGGCTTTCTGGGGATTGAGCCTCGCCTCGACCTCTAGCAGAGCCTATTCTTCTTCAAGCAACAGTCCATTAAGATGGACAAGGCCGAGATGGAGAAGCTCGATGGCCCTCGCCCGATGACCCCATGCGGTGCGGCACTGGTGCATCATCGGACGAAGTGCGGCTTCCCCCAGATGTCGCTCCAGGACTCCATCAAGCAGTGGTAGAGGGGCTTTTTCTATGTGAAGAATGTCAGCCCCTCCCACGACGCCATCAACATGCCCCTCTTCACCATCGAGCCTTCGAAGGCGAAGAAGAACTGGCAAGCCAAGTACCCGATGCCGATTGCTGAGGTAGCGTAGATAGGTGTCTACCTCGAAAGCCTGAAGACTCACGGCCTCCTGAGCCACGACCTGCTCACCACCATGATGACCCACTGGATCCTGCCTCTGCAGAGACTGCCTCATCTGATATGCCAGATGAGCGGCTGGAGCGATCCGTGTCGGCTCTCCACCAAAAACTTCCATGCCGGCGTGGTGGCGAAGAACGTGAACCAGATCTCCTCTGCCAACATGAATGAAGGTGGAGATTGGGAATGGGGGATGGTCCCTTACGACAGAGCCCATCCTTCCCCAATGGTGAGTGTCTTCATGGATCTTGTATTTCTTTGTCTTTTGAAACTGTTGTTTCCTCTCTTGAGCCGGCTGCAAACTCTATTGCATCAGTTGTTTGAGAACCTGCAAGGGCTCAGCCCGCCGGCTCCTGACGTAGAGACGTCAGACCCCTTGGAAATTGAGGACGAGGGGATGATTGAGCCACGGGACGCCGTCTCGGAGGAGGCGCTGGAGTCGAAGGGCTCCGAGCTCTCTGGTGAGCACCTGAGGCCTTCCCTTGTTGACTGGACGGACGATGATGAGACGCCGCCTTCTTCATACGATGCAGCCTTCGGGGAAGATGCCAAGGACGTGGAGGAAGTCACGAGCCCTCTGATACGTCCACTTTGCATCATGTTTTCATGTTAATATTTATCGCTTCTTTGGCTGTTATTTCACTTCACCGTACTATTATTATGCCTTTTCTCTCTTATTTTGCAAGGTTTACATGAAGAGGGAGAATGCCGGCAACTGGAATTCTGGCCTGAAAGTGGAGCAAAGTTGAGATACCTATTCTGCGCAACTCCAAACGTCGTGAAAATCAAAGGAGATTTTTTTCCCCAATTTATAAAAAATACTGGGCCGGAGAAGTGCCAGAGGGGCTCCAGGGGTGCCCACAAGCCTGCACGGCGCGGCCACCCCCCCAGGCCGCGCCATGGGGGCTTGTGGGCAGCCCACTGGCCCACTGGCCCCCCTCTTTTTCTATATGGAGGGTTTCGTCCAGGAAAAAAATCAGGGAGGAGCTTTTTCGTGGTTTCGCCGCCGCCACGAGGCGGAACTTGAGCAGAACCAATCTAGAGCTCCGGCAGGACGATCCTGCGGGGGAAACTTCCCTCCCGGAGGGGGGAAATCGTCGCCATCGTTATCACCAACACTCCTCTCATCAGAGGGGACTCGTCAGCATCAACATCTTCATCAGCACCATCTCATCTCCAAACCCTAGTTCATCACTTGTAACCAATCTCCGTCTCGCGACTCCGATTGGTACTTGTAAGGTTGCTAGTAGTGTTGATTACTCTTTGTAGTTGATGCTAGTTCGATTACTTGGTGGAAGAGTTTATGTTCAGATCCTTGATGCTACTCATTACCTCTCTGATCATGAATATGATTATGCTTTGTGAGTAGTTACTTTTGTTCCTGAGGACATGGGATAAGTCATGCTAATAGTAGTCATGTGAATTTGGCATTTGTTCGGTATTTTGATGTGTTGTATGTTGTTTTTCCTCTAGTGGTGTTATGTGAACGTCGACTACATAACACTTCACAATTATTTGGGCCTAGAGGAAGGCATTGGGAAGTAGTAAGTAGATGATGGGTTGCTAGAGTGACAGAAGCTTAAACCATAGTTTATGCGTTGCTTCGTAAGGGGCTGATTTGGATCCACTAGTTAAATGCTATGGTTAGACTTTGTCTTAATTCTTCTTTCATAGTTGCGGATGCTTGCGAGAGGGGTTAATCATAAGTGGGATGCTTGTCCAAGTAAGGGCAGTACCCAAGCACCGGTTCTCCCACATATCAAACTATCAAAGTAACGAACGCGAATCATATGAACGTGATGAAACTAGCATGACAGAAATTCCCGTGTGTCCTCGGGAGCGTTTTTCCTCCTATAAGACTTTGTCCAGGCTTGTCCCTTGCTACAAAAGGGATTGGGCCTCTTTTCTGCATCGTTGATACTTTTGTTACTTGTTGCTTGCTGCGAATCATCTCACCACACAATCACTTGTTACCGACAATTTCAGTGCCTGCAGATTTGTCCTTGCTGAACACCAGTTGTCAGATCCTTCCGCTCCTCGTTGGGTTCGACACTCTTACTTATCGAAAGGACTACGATTGATCCCCTATACTTGTGGGTCATCAAGACTCTTTTCTGGCGCCGTTGCCGGGGATTGAAGCGCCTCTGGTAAGTGGAACTTGGTAAGGAAACATTCATATAGTGTGTTGAAATTTGTTGTCACTTGTCACTATGGATACTAATCCTTTGAGGGGCTTGTTTGGGGTATCTTCACCTCGAACGGAAGCACAAATAGTTGCTCCTCAACCTGCTGCACCTACTGAAAATATCTTTGAATTTCCTTCGGGTATGCTTGTGAAACTGTTGGCTAATCCTTTTACACGAGATGGAACATCACATCCAGGCTTGCATCTAATCTATGTAGATGAAGTTTGTGGTTTATTTAAGCTTGCAGGTGTGCCCGAGGATGAGGTCAAGAAGAAGGTATTTCCTTTATCTTTGAAGGATAAGGCGTTGACATGGTATAGGCTATGTGATGATACTGGATCATGGGACTACAATCGGTTGAAATTGGAATTTCATCAAAAGTTTTATCCTATGCATTTAGTACATCGTGATCGAAATTATATTTACAATTTTTGGCCTCGTGACAGAGAAAGCATCGCTCAAGATTGGGGGAGGCTTAAATCAATGCTATATTCATGCCCCAATCATGAGCTCTCGAGAGAAATTATCATTCAGAACTTCTATGCTCGGCTTTCTCATGATGATCGCACCATGCTTGACACTTCTTGTGTCGGTTTTTTTATGAAGAGAGATATTGACTTCAAATGGAATTTATTGGAGAGAATAAACGCAACTCTGAAGATTGGGAGCTTGAAAAAGGTAAGGAGTCAGGTATCAATTTCACGTTTGATTGCGTTAAATCCCTTGTTGAGACTAATATCTTTAGTGATTTTAGCGCTAAGTATGGGCTTAACTCTGAGATAGTAGCTTCCTTGTGTGAATCCTTTGATGCTCATATTGATCTCCACAAAGAGAAGTGGTTTAAATATCATCCTCCTTTAGAAGTAAATGTAGTTAAACCCATGCCAGTTGAAGATAAAGTCATTGCCTATAATGATCCTGTTGTTCCTAGTGCTTACATTGAGAAACCACCTTTCTCTGTTAGGATAAAGGATCATTCTAAAGCTTCAACTGTGATACGTAGAGGCTATATTAGAACACCTACACCCCCTGAGCAAATTAGAGTTGAACCTAGCATTTCTATTATCAAAGATCTTCTGTCTGAAGAAGTTGAGGGACATAATATTCACTTCTGCGAAGATGCTGCTAGAATTGCTTAACTTCACGCTAGAGACAAACATAGGCCTGTTGTTGGCATGCTTGTGGTTTCTGTTAAGATATGAGATCATTGTTATCATGGCTTATGTGACGTGGGTGCTAGTGTTAGTGCAATACCTCAATCCTTATATGATGAAATCAAAGATGAGATTGCACCTGTTGAGATAGAGCCCATTGATGTCACTAATCAGCTTGCCAATAGAGATACTATCTGCCCAGTGGGAATTGTTTGGGATGTTGACGTCTTGTGTGGTAAACAAAGTATCCTACTGATTTCCTCGTTCTTGCTACTGCACAAGATAGCTTTTGTCCCATCATATTTGGCAGACCTTTTCTCAATACTGTCAATGCTCATATTGATTGTGAGAAGCAAACTGTCACTATTGGCTTTGAAGGTATGTCACATGAGTTCAATTTCTCTAAGTTTGGTAGACGACCTCATGAAAAGGAGTTGCCTAGTAGGGATGAAACTATTGCCTTAGCCTCTATTGTCATGCCTCCTACTGATCCCTTAGAGCAGTACTTGCTTGAGCATGAAAATGATATGCATATGGATGAAAGGGATGAGATAGATAGAATTGTCTTAGAACAATATCATATCCTTAAGAATAATCTGCCTATTGAACTGCTTGGGGATCCACCCCGACCAAAGGGTGATCCTGTGTTCGAGCTTAAACAGTTGCCTGATACTCTTAAGTATGCATATCTTGATGAAAAAGAGATATATCCTGTTATTATTAGTGTTAGCCTCTCGGAGCATGAAGAAAAGAAGTTACAAAAAACTCGGAGGAAGCACCGTGCTGCTATTGGATATACTCTTGATGATCTTAAGGGCATTAGTCCTACCCTATGCCAGCACAAGATTAAAACCGATCCTGATTTCAAACCAGTTGCTGATCATCAAAGGAGATTAAATCCTAAGATGAAAGAAGTAGTGAGAAAAGAAATACTAAAGCTCCTAGAAGCAGGTATCATCTATCCTGTTGCTCATAGCGATTGGGTGAGGCCGGTGCATTGCGATCCTAAGAAGGGAGGCATTACCGTTGTCCCTAATGATAAGGAAAAATTGATCCCACAGAGGATTATCACTGGCTATAGGATGGTGATCGATTTTAGGAAACTGAATAAAGCCACTAGGAAGGATCATTATCCTTTGCCTTTTATCGACCAAATGCTAGAAAGACTGTCTAAACACACACACTTCTGCTTTCTAGACGGTTATTCTGGTTTCTCCCAAATACCAGTTGCACAATCTGATCAGGAGAAAACCACTTTAACCTGCCCTTTCGGTACCTTTGCTTATAGACGTATGCCTTTTGGCTTATGTAATGCACCTGCAACCTTTCAAAGATGTATGATGGCTATATTCTCTGACTTTTGTGAAAAGATTGTCGAGGTTTTCATGGATGACTTCTCCGTTTACGGGTCTTCCTTTGATGATTGCCTCAGCAACCTTGATCGAGTCTTACAGAGATGTAAAGACACCAATCTTGTCTTGAATTGGGAGAAGTGCCACTTTATGGTTAACGAAGGCATCGTCTTAGGACATAAAATTTCTGAAAGAGGTATTGAAGTCGATAAGGCCAAGGTTGATGCAATCGAGAAAATGCCATACCCCACAGATATAAAAGGTCTAAGAAGTGTCCTTGGTCATGCTAGTTTCTATAGAAGGTTCATTAAAGACTTCTCTAAGATTTCTAGGCCTCTTACCGATCTCTTACAAAAGGATATTCCTTTTGTCTTTGACGATGATTGTGAGGAAGCCTTCGAAATACTTAAGAGGTCTTTGATAACTGCACCTGTTGTTCAACCACCTGATTGGAACTTACCTTTTGAGTACATGTGTGATGGTAGTGATTACGCTGTTGGTGTTGTTCTAGGGCAAAGAGTTGATAAGAAGTTGAATGTTATTCACTACGCTAGTAAAACTCTAGACAGTGCCCAGAGAAACTATGCCACTACGGAGAAGGAATTTTTAGCAGTCGTGTTTGCATGTGAAAAGTTCAGGTCTTACATAGTTGATTCCAAAGTCACTATTCACACTGATCATGCTGCTATTAAGTACCTCATGGAGAACAAAGACGCTAAACCTAGACTTATCAGATGGGTTCTCTTGCTACAAGAAATTGATTTGCACGTTGTCGACACAAAGGGTGCTGATAACCCCGTAGCAGATAACTTGTCTAGGTTGGAGAACGTTCTTGATGACCCCACAACCTATTGATGATAGCTTTCCTGATGAGGAATTGAATGTCATCAATGCTTCACGTAGTGCACCGTGGTATGTTGATTATGCAAACTATATTGTTGCCAAATACATACCACCTAGTTTCACGTACCAGCAAAAGAAGAAATTCTTCTTTGACTTGAGACATTACTTGTGGGATGACCCACACCTTTATAAGGAAGGAGTAGATGGTGTTATTAGATGTTGTGTACCTGAACATGAACAAGGACAGATCCTACAGAAGTGTCACTCCAAGGCCTACGGAGGACACCATGCGGGAGATAGAACTGCACACAAGGTATTGCAATCAGGTTTCTATTGGCCCACTCTCTTCAAGGATGCCCGTAAGTTTGTCTTGTCTTGTGAGGAATGTCAAAGAATAGGTAATATTAGCAAACGATAGGAAATTCCTATGAATTATTCACTTGTCATTGAACCATTTGACGTCTAGCGCTTTGATTATATGGGACATTTTCCAAAATCCAATGGGTATACTCATATCCTAGTTGCTGTTGATTACGTCACCAAGTGGGTACAAGTTATCCCCACTAATAGTGTTGATCACAACACCACTATCAAGATGCTGAAAGAAGTTATCTTCCCTAGATTTGGAGTCCCTAGATATCTAATGACCGAAGGTGGTTCACACTTCATTCATGGTGCTTTCCATAAAATTCTTGCTAAGTACGATGTCAACCATAGAATTGCGTCTCCCTATCACCCTCAGTCCAGTGGTCAAGTAGAGCTAAGCAACAGAGAGATTAAACTGATTCTGCAAAAGACTGTCAACAGGTCTAGAAAGAATTGGTCTAAGAAGCTCGATGATGCACTGACGGCTTATAGAACTGCCTATAAGAATCCCATGGGCATGTCTCCGTACAAAATGGTGTATGGGAAAGCATGTCACTTACCTCTTGAGCTAGAGCATAAAGCTTATTGGGCAATCAAAGAGCTCAACTTTGATTTCAAACTTGCCGGTGAGAAGAGGTTATTTGATATTAGCTCGCTTGATGAGTGGAGAACTCAGGCATATGAGAATGCCAAGCTGTTCAAAGAGAATGTTAAGAGGTGGCATGATAAGAGGATACAAAAGCGTGAGTTCAATGTAGGTGATTATGTCTTGCTATATAACTCTCGTTTAAGATTCTTTGCAGGCAAGCTTCTCTCTAAATGGGAAGGTCCCTATGTTGTTGAGGAAGTATATCGTTCCGGTGCTATCAAGATCAACAACACATAAGGTAATTGTCCGAGAGTGGTAAATGGGCAGAGAATCAAGCATTATATCTCAGGCACTCCCATTAATGTTGAAAGCAATATCATCAATACCATAACTCCGGAAGAATACCTAAGGGACATTTATCAGCCTGTTTCAGACTCCGGAAACGAAGAGGTATGTGATTCGGTAAGAAAACAGAGTCCAAAACTTTCCCAATAAGAAATTTTCTCCATTTTGGAATTTTTGAAAAAATACAAAAATTGGAAGTAGTCCGGAAAGTGCGTGAGGAGGCGACAAGCCTGCACGGCGTGGGCCCACCCCCTGGCCGCGCCGTGAGGACTTGTGGCCACCTCGTGCGCCTCCCGGACTCCGTTTTCATGCAGGGTACTCCTTCTGGTCTGGAAAAAATCATTATATATACTTCCGTTTGGTCTGACCCCTGCATCACGTAGATTTCCTCTGTTTTTCGTTTCGAGCCTGGTTCTGTTGCAGATCTAGATCGCCATGACTTCCCCAAAAGCTCCAAAGGACAAGATCTTCGAGAAGGTCATCAATCCCTACCTCACGGAAGTGCTGCAACACCCTTAATCTATCGAGATGCGTGAGGGGATGTTGCACATCCGTGATGTTGAGGGGCCTAAGAAGACCGGAAGCATGGAGACGAGGCTCAAAGCAATGGAGCAACAAGTCTTCAAGTGCTAGGGGATGGTGGAGCGTGGACTCAACGCCAACCACATGATGATCATGGAGTTCACCAACAAGCACATGATTGATGCCAATGACATTGGGAAGCACCTCTCCAGGCTCTTGGACAGGGTTGATCAACTCCAGAACCAGATCTATGACTTGCAGAACCAAAACTGTGAGTATGAGTATAGATTTAAATCAATAAGGTTGGCTGCAGATTTGAGGATTCCGGAGACTCGTTCATCTTTCCATGGTGGAGCACCTATGCCTTGGAAGACGGAGGATCAAACTCATGTTGCAACAACTCCACCATCACCACCAAAGGAAGACAACTGAGCATTGGTATGGGCAATCCCCTTGGCTTTCGCCAAGCTTGGGGGAGTTGCCTCGGTATCGTATCACCATCACATCTTTTGCCTTTACCTTTGTTTTAGTTTTCCTTTTCAGTTTTCTTTTTCTCTAGTAGTTTAAAAGTCTTAGTGTTTTAGTTTCGAGTTTTGCTTTGTGTCACCCCCGATGTATTCTTGCTCGTGAGCCATATAATAAAGAGTGTCTTAGTTGAAGGACTTTGCCTCTTTCCATGATCAAAAGAGTGAGAATAGAACAAAAGCATGAACGATCATGTAATGATCTTATGGGAAGTGATAGCTTCACATATAAAAAGGATGAAGATTGAAACTTGTTGAGGGTAGGCAAACGTAGACCTTGGTCATGGTGGCAATTAATAGGAAGTGATAAGGAAGGAGAGGTTCACATATAAATATATCATCTCTCACACCATCTATGATTGTGAACACTCACTAAACTATTGCATGCCTAGAAGTAGATGTTGGACAAGGAAGACAACATAATGAATTGTGTTTGCTTGGCTCCGAACAATGTTATATGATTAGAGATCCCTTAGCATGTGACGATTGCTTCCACCTCATATTAGCCAAAACTCCCGCACCAAGTAGAGATACTACTTGTGCATCCATAAACCTTCAAACCAGTTTTGCCATGAGTGTCCATCATACCTACCTATGGATTGAATGAGATCCCTCAAGTAAGTTGTCATCGGCGCAAGCAATAAAAATTGCTCTCTAATATGTATGATCTATTAGTGTGTGGAAAATAAGCTTTATACGAACCTGTGATGAGGAATACATAAAAGCGACAGACAGCATAATAAAGTTCTTTATCACAGGAGGCAATATAAAGTGACGTTCCTCCGCACTAAGAGGACACGCATCCAAACCTCAAAAGCGCATGACAACCTCTGCTTCCCTCTGCGAAGGGCCTATCTTGTACCTTTACTTTTTGCCCCTGAAAGAGTCATGGTGATCTTCACCAATTCCTTATTTCGCCTTTGTCTTGGCTACCGTCACATGCTTGGGAAAGATCTATATTTATACGTCAACTTGGAGGTAAGTATTCATGAATTATTATTGTTAACATTACCCTTGAGGTAAGCAGTTGGGAGGCAAAACTATAAGCCCCTATCTTTCTCTGTGTCCAGCTGAAACTTTGATCTCATGAGTACCACGTGAGTTGTAGCAATTGTAGAGAACGAAAGAATGATTGAGTATGTGGATTTGCTTTACAAGCTCTTATTTGACTCTTTCTGATGTTGTGATAAATTGCAATTGCTTCAATGACTAAAGGCTATCGGTTGTTATTTCTCGGTAAGGTTCTCGATCCATCCTTTACTTTGTGAAGGAATTATCACTTTAGCATGAGAGATTATATGTTGGTATTTCTATTCTGGTCATGATCATGATGCATGCATGTCTGTATCTTGTTTTGTCGACAACTCTCTCCCTAAACATGTGGACATATTTATGGAGCTAGGCTTTCGCTTGAGGACAAGCGAGGTCTAAGCTTGGGGGAGTTGATACGTCCATTTTGCATCATGTTTTCATGTTGATATTTATCGCTTCTTTGGCTGTTATTTCACTTCACGGTACTATTCTTATGCCTTTTCTCTCTTATTTTGCAAGGTTTACATGAAGAGGGAGAATGCCGACAACTGAAATTATGGCCTGAAAGTGGAGCAAAGTTGAGATACCTATTCTGCGCAACTCCAAACGCCGTGAAAAACAACGGGGATTTTTTTCCCAATTTATAAAAAAAATACTGGGCCGAAGAAGTGCCAGAGGGGCACTAGGGGGTGCCCACAAGCCTGCACGGCGCGGCCACCCCCCTAGGTCGCGCCATGGGAGCTTGTGGGTAGCCCACTGGCCCCCCTCTTTTGCTATATGGAGGGTTTCGTCCACGAAAAAATCAGGGCGGAGCTTTTTCGTGGTTTCGCCGCCGCCACGAGGCGGAACTTGAGCAGAACCAATCTAGAGCTCCGGCAGGACGATCCTGCCGGGGAAACTTCCCTCCCGGAGGGGGAAATCATCGCCATCGTCATCACCAACACTCCTCTCATCAGAGGGGACTCTTCACCATCAACATCTTCATCAGCACCATCTCATCTCCAAACCCTAGTTCATCACTTGTAACCAATCTCCGTCTCGCGACTCCGATTGGTACTTGTAAGGTTGCTAGTAGTGTTGATTACTCTTTGTAGTTGATGCTAGTTGGATTACTTGGTGGAAGAGTTTATGTTCAGATCCTTGATGCTACTCATTACCTCTCTGATCATGAATATGATTATGCTTTGTGAGTAGTTACTTTTGTGCCTGAGGACATGGGATAAGTCATACTAATAGTAGTCATGTGAATTTGACATTCGTTCGGTATTTTGATGTGTTGTATGTTGTTTTCCCTCTAGTGGTGTTATGTGAACATCGACTACATAACACTTCACCATTATTTGGGCCTAGAGGAAGGCATTGGGAAGTAGTATGTAGATGATGGGTTGCTAGAGTGACAGAAGCTTAAACCCTAGTTTATGCGTTACTTCATAAGGGGATGATTTGGATCCACTAGTTTAATGCTATGGTTAGACTTTGTCTTAATTCTTCTTTCGTAGTTGTGGATGCTTGCGAGAGGGGTTAATCATAAGTGGGATGCTTGTCCAAGTAAGGGCAGTACCCAAGCACAGGTCCACCCACATATCAAACTATCAAAGTAACGAACGCGAATCATATGAACGTGATGAAACTAGCATGACAAAAATTCTCGTGTGTCCTCGGGGGCATTTTTCCTCCTATAAGACTTTTTCCAGGCTTGTCCCTTGCTACAAAAGGGATTGGGCCACTTTGCTGCATCGTTGCTACTTTTGTTACTTGTTGCTTGCTGCGAATCATCTCACCAGACAATCAATTGTTACCGACAATTTCAGTGCGTGTAGATTTTTCCTTGCTGAAAACCACTTGTCAGATCCTTCTGCTCCTCGTTGGGTTCGACACTCTTACTTATCGAAAGGACTACGATTGATCCCCTATACTTGTGGGTCATCACCCTCCCCTGACACGAGGCCGCCGCCACGCTGGCGAGACGGCTGGGAACAAGGGCAAGGGTGCCACAACCTCCAAGCCGGCCCCCAAACAGGACCTCCAGCCGGAGGACGAGCAGGCGGCGCCAACAAGCGTCGAGCCAGCGCCAGCAGGAAGCAGGTTCCCGTCGTGGCGGGGTAAGAGTCCTTCATTGTCTCTTTTTGTTTTGTCATGCGAGGATAGGTTCCTCAAATTGTGCCTGGCAGGGAGGCAGAAGACGTGGAGGAATAAACCGCCTCCGCCGCCAAGTGAGCCGGTTGGGCAGCTGCCGATGCTGCCCAGAAGGCTCTGGAGGACGAATCCGCCCTTCACTAGGAAATGGCGGCGAAGAATATGGCCGCGGGCCAATCTTAGCCCGGCCGGGCTGAGAAGCCTGAGGAGAAGCATTCGAAGGCTAGACATGACCCCTTCAAGCGAACTCGCGTGGAGGAGCCAGCTAACGAGGCGGCTCCGAGGCGCCCCGAGGGAACCGAGGCGGCCAAGCCTCCCGAGCCGGCCGTCTCCACACCTGCAGACCTCGAGGTGATCCCCGACACACCGGAGGCCGACGTAGGCGACGCGCCAGAGATAAACCTAGAGGCGACGGAGGTGACCATATATGCGTCGGAGGCGGCCGATCCACCTCTAGCTGCAGAGACGGAGCCGGTTGGAACGTCCACAGAGCCGACCACCAACTAGCCACTTGGAGCCGGCGCCATCATCGTGACCAACCGTGGCCCAGCTGCTCCAGGAGTCGACTCTAGCACGGGGATACGGATCATGAAGACTTGACGCGTGGCCAACGCCGAGCGCCTAATGATGACCCCAGGCGCCGAGCTCGGCGGTGTCCCGGAACTGGTGGCGATGTTTACAAGTAGCCGGGACAAGGTGAAGCAAGCGGCCCGGGTGGCCCACAGCGATCTGGAGCGCCTGGAGGAACGCGCCAGGGTGAGTCCTTCATCTTTTGCGTCTTCATTGCCTTGGTTTTGGTTTTTTCTGCTCTTGAATCAGTGGGAGCGCGCCAGCGCACCCACTGGGTGTAGCCCCCGAGAATCGGGCTGGCCAAGCATTGCCCGGGCCGAATCTCCTTGTGCTATGCTTTGTCTTTGCTCTTTTAGTGGGGGTGCGCTAGCGCACCCACTGGGTGTAGCCCCCGAGAATCGGGCCGGCTATGAATTAGCGGGGCTGAATCTTACTTCTTGCTTCTTTTGTTTTGCTCGTAGGAGCTTCATGACACCCAAGTGTAGGAGTACAACACATTGCGGGCCCAGATCCAGGCGGCTGATGGCCAAGTTGCTGATATTCAGGGCCTGCTGGGTGCTGCCATCTCGGAGTGCGATGCCTTGCGCGAGGCAGACCAGCGGCTCCAACAGCAGTTGAGTCTTCTCCAGACGGAGAAGAAGGATTGCGAGGCGGCCCTTCAGGCCGAACTGGGGCAACTGCGCACCACCCTTGAGGAGAAAGACTCCTCCTATGATGCCGACACGGAGCGTCTCAAGACGGATCATCTCGAGGAGATGAAGCTCAAGGACGTTGCCCTGAAGGAGAAGGAGGAGGCCCTGATCCAAAAGCAGGTGCAGCTGGCCAAGGCGATGGAAACGGCCGCGGCCCTCCAGGAAGAGCTCTCCCGTGCAGCTCAAGTGAGCACGGTGCGGGAGCGCAAGGCCCTGGAGGAGGCCCGTGAGACCGACATCCATTTCAACCGTAAGCCTTTCTTTCATTTTGTTTTGAACTTTTTCTTCTTTGTTGCTCTCCCCTCTTATTCTTCTTCGCACCCCTTCCCCTGCCCCAGGAATCTTCCCTAAGTCACGGGAAGTGGCTGAAACGGCTGTTGAGACCAGCCGCGAGGAGTGTCACGCTGCTGGTGAGGAGGTGGATGCCGACACCGGCTGGACTGTGGAGGAGATTGTCGTGGGCATCAGAGCCCGCCTGCTTGTCCTCGCTGAATCCATGAAGCGGCTCCAATGTGTCGGCGCATCAATGATAAAGCCTCTGTGGCCCGAAGCCATGGAGCCGGCGTCGATGAGCCGGCTGTCTCGCTGGCTTGCTGTTGTTGGCAATCGTCTTGACGCCTGGCGCGCCTCAGCCGCGCTTGTTGGTGCCTACATGGCGCTGCGCTTGGCCAAGTCCTGGTATCAGAACCTGGACTTGGGCAAGCTCGTCGCACAGTGCGGCGGCTCGGAGGGGGAGCTGCAGGCCGTGTAGGAGCAGTTGTGGATGCGGGCCAGCGACATCGCCTCTTATGCAGCCTGGTATGAGCTCAACTTGGAGAGCGATGAAGATGGAAACATGATCACTATGGATTTGTTCCATCTTCAGCCGTATGATGCCGATGGCAGCTCCGACGAGGCGGCCCTTGAGGAGGAGGTTGCCGACTCCAGCAGCGAGGCTTATGCCGACTCGGCCAGGGATGGAGCCGAAAGCTCTCGTGGTGGAGACGGCGCAACCGCCTCGGGAGTAGTCGGTGATGGTGAAGCCACCACTTCAGGAGCTTCAGCCGGGGCAACAGACGAGGCCGTCACCCCTTAGCTGGTCCTTTTGTTTTTTTCATTGACTTCTGCAATGTATCGTCAGTCCAACAGTTCCACCCACTGGGGGTGTTTATTGTAATGAACTTCGGCCGTGGGACAAATGCTTTTGAATGTATATATTCTACATTAAATTCGTGAACACCATGCTTGCTGCCTTGTATTTTTCATCTTTTGATTCATGTTTGACTTCTTTTTCTCCAACTCCTTTATTCCCTCTAGCATCCACCTCGCTAGCCCGACAGCCGGGAGCCGGTCTATGACTAGGTTGAGGCTTGTGCCTTTGAGAATACTGGACTTAGATTTTTCGAAGCCATCAAGACTTAAAGACTCAAACACAAGCCAACAGAGGCTGACTAGAATAATAAGATCGAAATATGATCAAACCAACTCGAGCCGGCAACCCTTTTTGTAGTTGAACTTTTCATGCGACCAGCCTTACCTCGCACCGCCTCACTAGCCGGACAATCGGGAGCTGGTCTGTAGCTGTTATGAGACGGCCAGGATTCGACCCGGCGTACACTATATGCTCTTCTACAACTAAGGAAATCGTTCGGGCCGGCTAGCGAGCCCCCGGTCCCATTAGAGCCGGACCAAGGGACTCACAAAATGAGTGAAGACTATAGTTATGAATCCAAAAGAGGCGTGTCCCAAGCCTCGGCTTGAAACACCCATTGCATTCATTTGGAAATCCCGAAGAGGGAGAAATATACATATGTACATGCCCTTTCCATTTTTCTTACTTGCATTTAGCAATAGAACGGGCGAAGCAATGCCACATTCCATGGATGCTCCGTCTCCTGGCCGGAGTCGTCTCTCTTGCGCTTCCTTGGCTTCTGGGCGTCAATCAGTTAGTATGCATTCTTATGCAACGCCCGACTGGTGATGAATGGCCCCTCCCATGGGGACGAGAGCTTGTGCTGGTCGGCTGTTCGTTGGATTCTTCTGTGCACCAAGTCCCCCTCCCTGAAGGAGAGAGGCTTGATCTTCTTGTTGTGGTAGTATCTCAGCTTCTGCTGATAAATAGTCGTCCGGCTCAAGGCTAGGTCCCATGCCTCCTCGAGCAGATCAACGCCGTCTTCTCTTGCCTCCTTCGCTTATGTCTCTGTGTATAAGGTGACCCGAGGCGAGTCGAACTCGACATCCGTGGGGATGATTGCCTCGGACCCGTATACCAGAAAGAATGGGGTGAAGCCGGTTGACCGGTTCGGCGTGGTGCGGAGGCTCCACAACACTGCCGGCAGCTCTTCAATACAGCAGTCGGTTGATACGACGAGTGGCGCCACCAAACTTGG
Organism: Hordeum vulgare subsp. vulgare; assembly: GCF_904849725.1. Classification (NCBI taxonomy): domain Eukaryota; kingdom Viridiplantae; phylum Streptophyta; class Magnoliopsida; order Poales; family Poaceae; genus Hordeum; species Hordeum vulgare. The sequence continues at coordinate 344,998,914 of NC_058522.1, read as the reverse complement.
CTTGATGCCGGCCAGGATCAGGCCGTTATCCCTCTCCACCTAGCCATTGGATTGCGGGTGCGCCATTGACGCCAAGTCGAGACGGATGCCTTCCTTGGAGCAGTAGAGTGCCAAAGCACCCTTGGCTAAGTTGGTGCCGTCATCGGTGATGATGCTGTGGGGGATGCCATAGTGGACAACAATGTCCTTGATGAACCTCGCAACCATGGGGCCGTCAAACTTCTTGCAGGGCCTAGCCTCGATCCACTTGGTAAATTTATCGATGGCTACCAAGAGATGCGTCATGCCGCCTCGAGCAGTCTTGAATGGCCCCACCATGTCCAACCCCCCAGCGGCGAATGGCCATGACAAGGGGATGGTTTTGAGGACTGAAGGTGGCATGTGGCTCTGTGTGCCAAAGCGTTGGCAGCCTTCACATTTGTTGACCATGTCCACGGCCTCCTCGAGGGCCGTGGGCCAGTAGGATCCGTGGCGGAACGCCTTGGACACCAGGGTTCTAGAGGCGGCATGCTGCCCACACTCCCCGTGGTGAATGTCTCTGAGGATCTCCTGCCCCTTTTCTGGTTCGACGCAGCGCTGGAACACGCCAGTTACGCTACGCCAAACGAGCTCGCGATTGATGATGGCGTAGGCTGCAGATCTGCGCTGAATCTGCCTTGCCTCCACCTCATCTTGAGGAAGCTCGCCGCGAAGGAGGAAGGCCGAGATGGGTTGAGCCCACGACGGAGCCGACACAAGGGTTGGCTATGTATCGACCTGAGTGTCACGGGCTTCTGTAGCCCCGCGCTTGATGAAGCAGTTGCAGGCTCGAGACTCTCTGCCTCTGATGCCGTTGTGGCAGCCGGCTCGCCGTCTACCTCCATGACGTCCACCCACTAGGTGTCGAGACGACAGGATTCGAGGCTTGGCGAAGCCGGATTTGTTGTTGTAGCCAGCAGAGCAGTCGTAGCTGGCGAAGCAATTGTAGCCGGCATAACAATTGGAGTCGGCAGAGCCAATGTAGCCAGCACAGGAGCTGTAGCCGGCATAGCCGACGTGGCTCATGGTGCTTGTACTGAGGGATCAGACGGCACAAAAATTGACGTCGACTCCGAAGACGGCTTGTGCAGCTATTCGAGGGAGACGCCGGCTAGAATTCTTGTCTTGTAGAGCCGATCTTGGCCAATGTATCATCCGCCTCGTTGTCCGCCCTAGGAACATGGTGAAACTCACAACCCTTGAAAGGGCCATTGAGCTGCTGGATAAGGAAGCGATAGCTTGCCATGTTGGCGTCCCTCGCGTCCCATTCTCCAGAGACTTGCTGCACCACGAGATCCGAGTCGCCGAAGCAAAGGAGCCGACAGATGCCAATCTCCTTGGCAAGCCGGAGGCCATGAGCGAGCGCTTCGTACTCGGCGACGTTGTTGGAAGCGGCGAAGTGAATCTGCAGAGCATACTTGAGCTGGTCTCCTTTCGGAGACGTCAAGACGATGCCGGCTCCCAGACCAGTTCTCATCTTTGAGCCGTCGAAGTGCATCCACCAATGAGTGGAGTCTGGAGGCGGCGGCTCAAATTGGGTTTCAGCCCAATCGACAAGGAAGTCGGCCACCACCTGAGATTTGATGGCAGTGCGCGGCTCGTAGCGGATGTCGTGGTCGGCCATGGAGATGGACCACTGGGCAATCCGGCCAGTCTCATCATGGTTGCCCATGATTTCTGAAAGTGGAGCAGTGCTCACCACAATGATGGCATGCTCTTGGAAGTATTGCTTCAATGTCTTTGCGGCAAGGTAAACACCATAACACATTTTCTGGTAGTGGGGTAGTTTTGCTTGGAGGTGGACAAGACCTCGCTGAGGTAATAGATAGGGCGTTGCACTAACAGTACCTTGCCCTCCTCTTTGCACTCTACTACCAACACTACACTAACCACGCGAGTGGTCGCTGCAATGTATATGAGAATGGGTTCCCTTTCAGCCGATGCTGCCAAGATTGGCAGGCTTGAGATGACCCGCTTGAGGTCGTGGAAGGCTTCGTCTGCCTGGTCGCTCCACTTGAACTTGGTTGTTTTCTTCATGATCTCATAGAGTGGAAGCGCCTTCTCGCCGAGCCGGCTGACGAACCGGCTAAGGGACGCCAGGCAGCCGGCGAACTTCTCGACGTCAAGGATTCGAGCAGGCTTCACCATCCGCTCGATGGTGCCGATCTTCTCAAGGTTCGCTTCGATGCCACGAGCGGACACGAAGAACCCCAAGAGCTTGCCGCCTGGAACCCCGAAGATGCACTTCTCCGGGTTGAGCCGGATCATGTACTCGCGTAGGTTGGCAAACGTCTCCCGCAAGTCATCAAGGAGATTGAAGTGTTGCTTGGTCTTGACGACCATGTCATCCACATAGACGTGGATGTTTCTGCCAATCTGTGGCAGGAGGCACTACTGCATGCAGCGTTGGAATGTCGCACCAGCGTTCTTCGGACCGAACGTCATGGTGGTGTAACAGTAGGCCCCGAATGGCGTGATGGAGGTCTTCACGAGATCAGCTGGATCCAGCTTGATTTGATGATAGCCTGAATAAGCATCCAAAAACGACAACAGTTCACAGCCAGTTGTGGATTCGATCACTTGATCTATCCTGGGCAAAGCGAAAGGGTCTTTCAGGCATGCCTTATTCAGGCTTGTGTAGTCGATACACATTCGCCATGTGTTGTTCTTCTTCAGCACTAGGACTGGATTGGCCAACCAGTCCGGGTGGAAAACCTCCATGATGAAGCTGGCTACAAGGAGTCGGGCAATCTCTTCTCCAATTGTGCGCCGCTTCCCCTCGGCAAAGCGACGCAAAGGTTGTTTCACCGGCTTTGCATCTGGTCGCACGTGAAGTTTGTGATCGGTGTACTTCCTCGGAACCCCTGGCATGTCTTTGGGAGACCATGCAAAGTTGTCCCGATTCTCAAGGAGGAATTCTACGAGCTCGCTTTCCTATTTGGGGCTCAGGTTAGCCCCGATGGTGATGCATTGCTTGGGGTTCGTAGGGTCGAGTGACACCTGCTTGGTTTCTTTGGCCGTCTTGAATGATCCTTCGCCGACCGACTGGGATGGAGGAGTAGGGATCGCCGGCTCCTCGATAGCCTGATCCACGAGCCGGTCGATCTTCCTTTTCTCCTCAGCAATCACCATGGCGTCGGCCAGACGGCTGCTGTCCTGTGCACACTCGAGCGACTTCTTGTAGTCGCCAGCGATGGTGATGATGCCCTTCAGACCCGGCATCTTCATCTTGAGGTAGGCGTAGTGGGGGATGGCCATGAATTTGAACAGAGCCGGCCAGCCCAGCAACGTGTGATACGGGCTGCTGAGATCCACCACCTCGAACCATATGGACTCACGGCGGAAGTGAGCCTTGTCGCCAAAAAGGACGTGCAGCTGGATTTTGCCGATCGGCGAGCAGGACCGTCCTGGCACGATGCCGTGGAAGACAGTGCTGGTCGGTTGGAGGTCCTTCTCCTTGAGCCCAAGCTTGAGCAGGGTGTCGAGGTAGAGGATGTTGATGTTGCTGCCGCCGTCGACCAACACCAGGGAGAACCGGCAGGTGAGCCTCTGGGAGGCGAAAGTGGAGTCGAGGACGAGCGCGTATGAGCCAGGATTTGGCATCACCGCAGGATGGTCAACTCGGCTCCATGTGATGGGCTTTTCAGACCAATGCATGTACTGGGGAACCGGGGGGGCCGTGGCGTTCACCTCGCACCGGCGTTGGCGCTGGTTGTGCTTGTCGTCACCCTCGCTGGTGAAGACAATGAATGCTCCGTCTTGATGGGGGTAGTCATCGTGGAGACGACCGTCGTTGTGAGGCGGCGGCGGCGGAGCCGGAGCTGGACCGGGAGCCGGAGCATGAGGCGCTGCAGCTGCACGTGGGGGAGTCGGCTGGCCCTCCCCTTGCGACAGTCGTCGTGCAAAGCTGCACTGTCGAAGGGTATGGGTAGAGGGCTTCACCCCAGAGTGCATCTTGCAGGGTGCGTCAAGCATCTGCTCAAAGCTGAGCTTGGGCTTCCAGTCGTTCTTGCCGGTCCGCCTCCACTGAGAGCCGGCTTGAGTAGTCGGCGCCTCTCCCTCCACGTTGGCCACCAGCTTGTTGTTGGAGCGCGAATCAAGATGATCTGCCTTGCGCTTGTTGTTGTTCTGGCCGCCTCGATTGTCGCTAGCCGGCTTGGGAGTAGTCGGCGTGGGGACAACTTTGTCCGAGGTGGTCACCTTGACCAGCATCGTAGAGTCGGCCGTGGCGCACTTGTCCGCCTTAGCCATGAGCACCGCCAGAGAGGTGGGCTCAAAGCACATGAGCTTGTGCTTGAGGAGAGTGCCGTCTCGGCAGCCGTCAATGAAGTACTGGATGGCATGTATCTCATGCACTCCCTCGCAGGAGTTGCAAAGCTCCGTCCAACGCGTAGCATAGTCGCGAAGGGGTTCGTAGGGCCTCTGGACGCACATGGCCAACTCGCGAGGCCGGCCAGGGCGCTTGTAGGTGCTAGTGAAGTTGCGGACGAACGCCTCCTCGAAGTTAACCCAGGAGTTGACGCTGTCGGCTGGAAGGTTGTTAACCGAGGAGTTGACGCACATACCTTGATAAAGTTTTGAAGAAGTTCAAAATGGATCAGTCCAAGAAAGGGTTCTTGCCAGTGTTACAAGGTATAAAATTGAGTAAGACTCAGTGCCCAGCAACTGCGGAAGATAGAGAACAAATGAGTTCCGTCCCCTATGCTCCGGCCATAGGTTCTATCATGTATGCAGTGCTGTGCACTAGACCAGACATCAGCTTGGCCATAAGTATGGCAGGCAGGTTTCAGAGTAATCCAGGACTGGATCACTGGACGGCAGTCAAGAATATTCTGAAGTGCCTGAAAAGGACTAAGGAAATGTTTCTTCTTTATGGAGGTGATGAAGAGCTCGTCGTAAAGGGTTACGTCGACGCAAGCTTTGACATTGATCCGGATGACTCTAAGTCTCAAACCGGATACGTATTTATTCTTAATGGGGGTGCAGTAAGCTAGTGCAGTTCCAAGAAAAGCGTCGTAGCAGATTCTACATGTGAAGCAGAGTACATGGCTGCCTCGGAGGGAGCTAAGGAGGGTGTCTGGATGAAGCAGTTCATGACGAATCTTGGAGTTGTGCCGAGCGCACTAAATCCAATAACTTTTTTCTGTGACAACACCGGTGCCATTGCTTTATCAAAGGAACCAAGGTTTTACAAGAAGACCAGGCACGTCAAATGACGCTTCAACCTCATCCGCGACTACGTCGAAGGAGAGGACGTAAATATTTGCAAAGTGCACACGGATCTGAATGTAGCAGACACGGTGACTAAACCTCTTCCACGGGCAAAACATAATCAACACCAGAACTATATGGGTGTTAGATTTATTACAATGTAAATCGCATGGCGATGTGAGGACTAGATTGTTGACTCTATTGCAAGTGGGAGACTGTTGGAAATATACCCTAGAGGCAATGATAAATAGTTATTATTATATTTCCTCTTTCAAGATAATCATTTATTATCCATGTTATAATTGTATTGGATGAAAACATAGATACATGTGTGGATACATAGACAAAACAATGTCCCTAGCAAGCCTCTAGTTGGCTAGCCAGTTGATCAAGGATAGTCAAGGTTTTCTGACTATGTGCAAGTGTTGTCGCTTGATAACTGGATCACATCATTAGGAGAATCATGTGATGGACTAGACCCAAACTATGAACGTAGCATATTGATCGTGTCATTTTGTTCCTATTGTTTTCTGCGTGTCAAGTATTTATTCCTATGACCATGAGATCATATAACTCACTGGCACCGGAGGAATACCTTGTGTGTATCAAACGTCGCAACGTAACTCGGTGACTATAAAGGTGCTCTACAGGTATCTCCGAAGGTGTCCGTTGAGTTAATATGGATCAAGACTGGGATTTTTCACTCCGTGTGACGGAGAGGTATCTCGGGTCCCACTCAGTAATACAACATCACACACAAGCCTTGCAAGCAATGTGACTAACTGTAAGTCACGGGATCTTGTATTACGGAACGAGTAAAGAGACTTGTCGGTAACGAGATTGAAATAGGTATGCGGATACCGACGATCGAATCTCGGGTAAGTAACATACCGGAGGACAAAGGGAATGACATACAGGATTATATGAATCCTTGGCACTGAGTTCAGCCGATAAGATCTTCGGAGAATATGTAGGATCCAATATGGGCATCCAGGTCCCAATCTTGGATATTGACCGAGGAGTGTCTCGGGTCATGTCTACATAGTTCTCGAGTCGCAGGGTCTGCACACTTAAGGTTCGATGATGTTTTAGTATAGTTGAGTTATATGTGTGGTTACCGAATGTTGTTCAGAGTCCCGGATGATATCACGGATGTCACGAGGGTTTCTGGAATGGTCCGGAAACAAAGATTGATATATAGGATGGTTTCATTTGATCACCACAAAGCTTCGGGCATTTCCGGCAGTGTACCAGGAGTGATGAATGGGTTTCGGGTGTTTACCAGGAGGGGCCCACCCACCCGGGAGTGAGCCCATGGCCTTAGGGTGGCGCGCCAGTCCTTAGTGGGCTGGTGGAGTCATCCCAAGAGGGCTATGGCGCCACAAGAAAATACCAAAGGAAAGACGCCTTCCCCACGGTGGGCTCCAACTGTCGTGGATATAAGCCTAACAGTAGATGTGTAGGGTACGAAAGTAGAGGGCAAAGTCCTAGCTACGGCAAGGTTGTATGAGTTCAGTCCCCTTTGCGGTGGAGATAACAGCCCTACGTCTTAGTGCTCTTGGAGCTTGGTGTCTAGTGGAATATGAATGTTACAGAATGCGAACCCTTGTGCCAGAGGGGAGGGGAGGCTTATATAGAGTGCGCTGCCCCTCATAAGTGTCCAGCCTTCAAGGGTGCAATAAATGAGATTGAATGCATACGTTACAGGTAACGTATGCCATAAATGACATTAACTACAGCAGTATAATGTCTGACCATTAGCCTCTCTGGAGTGGCTTCTGGCATTCTATGTCGACTGGCTTCTGGTCTTTACCGAGTGGAATCCAGTCGTCGAGCATTAGGTAATCTTCAGAGTGGTTCTTTGTCGAGTGGATCAGAGGTTGTCTTAATCCATTCGGTAACTATCTTGTGATCCTTAAGCTAATAATGAGGTGCCCTTGGGTAGGACTTATAGGTTAAGCCTATGACCCTACCTTAGGGCTATAAACCCATCAACTGGCAAGTCTCTTTACTCGTTTTGTAATACAAGATCCCATAACTAACTCCTTAGTCACATTGCTTGCAAGGCTTGTTGTGATGTTGTATTACCGAGTGGGCTCCGAGATACCTCTCTGTCACACGGAGTGACAAATCCCAGTCTTGATCCATGCCAACCCAACAGACACCTTTGGAGATACTTGTAGAGCACGTTTATAGTCACCCAGTTACGTTGCGATGTTTGATAACCCACAAGGTATTCCTCCGGTGTCCGGGAGTTGCATGATCTCATGGTCATAGGAACAGATACATTGACATGCAGAAAACGGTAGCAATAAACTAACACGATCATATACTACGTTTATAGTTTGGGTCTTATCCATCACATCATTCTCCCAATGATGTGATCCCATTATCAAGTGAAAACACTTGCCTATGGCCAGGAAACCTTGACCATCTTTGATCAACGAACTAGTCAACTAGAGGCTCACCAGGGATAGTGTGTTGTCTATGTATCCACACATGTATTTGAGTTTCCAATCAATACAATTCTAGCATGGATAATAAACAATTATTATGGACAAGGAAATATAATAATAACTAATTTATTATTGCCGCTAGGGCATATTTCCAACAGTCTCCCACTTGCACTAGAGTCAATAATCCAGTTCACATCATTATGTGATTGTAATGAATCTAACACCCATACAGTTCTGGGGTTCGATCATGTCTTGCTTGTGAGAGAGGTTTTAGTCAATGGTTCTGAACCTTTCAGATCCGTGTGTGCTTTACAAATCTTTATGTCATCTTATAGATGCTGCTACTACGTGCTATTCGCAAATATTCCAAATGTCTACTCTAGTATACGAATCCGTTTTACTACTCAGAGTTATTCGGATTAGTGTCAAAGCTTGCATCGACGTAACCCTTTACGACGAACTCTTTAACCACCTCCATAATCGAGAAAAATTCCTTTGTCCATTAGTTACTAAGGGTAACTTTGATCGTTGTTTAGCGATTCAATCCTAGATCACCTTTTGTACCCCTTGACAGACTCATGGCAAGGCACACATTAGATGTGGTACACAGCTTAGCATACTTTAGAGCCTACTGCTAAGGCATAGGGGACGACCTTCGTCCTTTCTCTTTCTTCTGCCGTGGTCGGGCTTTGAGTCTTACTCAAATTCACACCTTACAACGCAACCAAGAACTCCTTCTTTGCTGATCTATTTTGAACTCCTTCAAAAACATGTCAAGGCATGCATTTCATTGAAAGTTCTATTAAGCGTTTTGATCTATCTCTATAGATCTTGATGCTCAATGTTCAAGTAGCTCTATCCAGGTTTTCCTTTGAAAAAACTCCTTTCAAACAACACTTTATGCTTTACAGAAATTCTACATTACTTCCGATCAACAATATGTTAGCCACATATACTTATCAGAAATTCTATAGTGCTCCCACTCACTTCTTTGGAAATACAAGTTTCCCATAAACCTTGTATAAACCCAAAATCTTTGATCATCTCATCAAAGCGTATATTCCACCTCCAAGATGCTTGCACCAGTCCATAGAAGGATCGCTGGAGCTTGCATACTTGTTAGCATCCTTAGGATTGACAAAACCTTCTGGTTGTATCACATACAACCTTTCCTCAAGGAAATCGTCGAGGAAACAATGTT